>NC_053436.1:12815199-14015199 GCF_007990345.1 Gossypium hirsutum
CGTGAATTGAAGAAAGAAAAAAAGTGTTCTCTTAACATCCTTGGCCGAATAGAGAAAAGAAAGGAAGGGGAAAAGCTTGAGAAAATCGGCTATGGTGGTTTGCTAGACTAAGGTATGTTTGATATTATTCTTTGAGATTCATGTATATTTAAGTTGTAAGTGAAAATCTACCTAGCATAGTTCAAATTTTGTTAATTGATGGAGATGATATTCGGCCATGAATGTTACATTCTTGGTTGGTATTTTGATGTCTTTGGTGATGAGGTATGAAGATGGTTGATTTTGAGTGTTTAATAAAAAGGATGCATGAATTATTGTTAAATAATGGTCGAATGTAGCATGATTAAAGATGTGAATAAATTGAAGTTAAGGAGGTTGTCAATGAAAAATATGAGTTGGATGAGGCTTAAAGAATAAAATCTAGGTGACTAGAGGTCAAGGACATTCGGTCATAGGCTTGTATGCTAGCAAATCGGCCAAGTGATTATGTGGTGGAAATTAAGTGTTAAATGGAATGAAAATGATATTATATGGGGGTATGTATATTCGGCCATATGAGTAATATATAGATGATGTTAAATTTGATTATGTATAATGGGCATTAAGATGTGGAACTTAAGAAATTAGAAGTAAATGAACTTGATAGTATTTAAGAGATAGAGGTGATAGATTAATGTTGCACATTCGGCTATGGTTAGGCATGTTGATGATCTTATCTTGATTTAGATAATTAGGCATAAAAAGGGTGGCAAAGGGGATGAAATTGTCGAATGATTAGTTGGGTAACAAAAGAAGCATTCGGCCATCCCTGAGAGCTTGTGTGATGTTGGGTTTAAAATTAGCAAAGGTAACTTACCTAATGCATGTGCATGGTCATTAGATTTTGATGATATGGTAGTTGCATGAGGTTATTAGCCGAATATACTAACATACATATACATGTGAATTGGATTGTAAATATTTGGCAAGGTGGTTAAACTAGTTAAATTATTGATTAAGCTCAAGGAGTTAAAGGAGGTGAATCGAGCAAAGGCAAAGAAAGGTCATCGAGTAGCCGAGTTGGAACCGTCTTACCAACACGAGGTAAGTCATTAGCATGTTGTTGGTATTATTTCAAATGGTCATAATGTTATGTATTGATGCTGAATGGAATGAATAAATATATATATATGCATGTACGTATGTGATGATGAAATTGTTGAATGAAAAGAAAAGAGGTAAGATGTACTGAGTTGTTGATCTCGGTACTAAACGTGTGGGTATAACCATTTATGACCATGAGATTGGCGCTAAGTGCGCGGGATAAATTGTACAGCACTAAGTGTGCGATTTGACTATGTTGCACTAAGTGTGCGAAATGAATATGATGCACTAAGTGTGCGAATTGACCATGCGGCACTAAGTGTGCGAGTTTGACTATGTAGCACTAAGTGTGCGATTTGATTACGTAGCACTAAGTGTGCGAGTTGATTATATAGCACTGAGTGTGCGGACTCAATATACATTCGTGAATCATTATGGACACTATGTGTGCGACACTATTGAGTCGATCGCGGACAGCGGATCGGGTAAGTGTCTTGAGTACATGGCTAATAGGTGCTATGCTTATACTTGGTGTTGAGCTCGGTAAGTTTGAACCTATGTGACAACTATACTTGAAGTCACGTACATAAAATTTATCGTAGGATGGGTGAAAGGCCGTTTAGTCGTTTGATTGTAACGAAAATAAATTGATTTATGAAATGCTTCAATGTCCTATTGATGAGTATATGGAATGTGAATGCATGAATTGATATGAAATTGAATCGATAGGTTGGAGGAACTATGGTATGGTTCGGAATGGATAGAGTAATTAGCCTCGTTCCATTTTGTTTTCTCTTGTGATAATGTTATTGATGGATGGTAGTGCATAGCTTATGACTTACTGAGTTATAAACTCACTCCGGTGTTTCCTTGTCACCTATTCTAGGTTTCTTGGACTCATTATTTTGCGGGTCAGGCCGTCATCGAAGTCATCACACCGGATAGCAATTTTGGTACTTTCTTCTTAGTTGACTTAGAAGAACTTTGACATGTATAAGCTATTACGTTGTGTTTGAACTTTGGCATGTAATTTAAGCCATGCGAAAATAGCACGAATGTTCGATTGAGTTGGATCAAGGGTAGCATGAATGACCTAGTTACTTTCGTAACAGATGCTGCAGCAGCAGTGTCATGAGATTGAAAAATCACTAAAATAGTAAGAGTGGAATTAATTGATGAATAATATGTAATCGAAGCTCGATGAGTCTGTTTTCATGAGGAAGTAACGAAAAGATCATATGGGCAGTATATTAAGAGATAATCAGATTTTTGTGGGACAGGGCCAGAACGGTTTCTGGATTCCCTGCTCCGACTTTGGAAATTCATTATAAATTAACCAGAGATAATTAGGGGTCGTACCATATATGTACAGATTCCTCTCTGAGTCTAGTTTTGAAAACAAACGGCATCAGTATTGAAGCCCGTGCAGGAGATATCCAAGTCGTAATGGGCAAAGGTCAGTGTAGTCGACCCCTGCAATATGGGAGACTTGACTAATAAACTGTACTAATTGGCCCACCAAAAATTCTAGAAAAAATACATAGATGGGCACATGAGTCTATTTTCTGGGAAAAATCACGAAACTGATTTTGAGTTACGAAACTCAAGATATGATTTTTAAAACGACTAGTACACAGATTGGGCAGTGTCTGGAAAATAAATTTTATAAGGGGTTAAAGTCAGTTAACACCTCGTGTTCGACTCCGGTGTCGGTTTCGGGTTCGGGTGTTACACTCCAGTGCTAGTACAGCCGGAGTCCGGCAGGGAGTTTGTTATTTATAGTGATGCATCCTTGCTTGGGCTAGGTTGTGTGTTGATGCAAGAAGGTCGAGTAGTGGCTTACGCGTCGAGACAATTAAAGCCGCATGAGAGAAACTATCCGACCCATGACCTTGAATTAGCAGTCATAGTGTTCGCCTGAAAATATGGCGACATTACTTGTTTGGAGAGAGTGTCATATTTATTCGGACCACAAGAGTCTTAAATATTTGATGACTCAAAGAGATCTAAATCTGCGACAAAGACGTTGGCTTGAGTTGTTGAAAGACTATGAACTTGTCATTGATTATCACCCGGGAAGGCTAACGTGGTGGCCGATGCTTTGAGTCGTAAGCACTGTTTGCTTTGAGAGCGATGGATGCTCACCTATCCGTTTCGCCCGATGATGTGCTAGTAGTTGAATTAGAGGCCAAACCATTATTAATTCATCAAATACTTGAATCCCAGAAAGTCGACGCTGAATTGGTCGCTAAACGAGCTGAATGTGCCTCGAATGAGGAATCGGAGTTTCGGATTGACAACAATGATTGCTTGACGTTCAAGGGTCGATTATGTGTTCCAAGAAATTCGGAACTTATTTCGATGATTTTGAATGAGGCTCATAGTGGCCGAATGTCTATCCACCCGGGTAGTACTAAAATGTACAACGATCTGAAACGTCAATTTTGGTGGCTGGGTATGAAACGAGACATTTCTGAATTTGTTTCAAGGTGTTTGATATGTCAACAAGTAAAAGCGGAACATCAAGTGCCATCGGGATTACTTAAGCCAATCATGATACCCGAATGGAAATGGGATCGAGTGACAATGGACTTTGTATCTGGGTTACCTTTGACTCAGAGTAAGAAAGACTCGGTCTGGGTTATTGTTGATAGATTGACCAAGTCTGCTCATTTTATCCCTGTCCGTACAGATTTTTCGCTCGATAAATTGGCAGAATTATACATCTCCCAAATTGTTCGATTGCATGGGGTACCTATTTCTATCGTGTCGGATAGAGACCCAAGATTTACATCGCGGTTTTGGAAGAAGTTACAAGAAGCGTTGGGTACTAAGATGCATTTTAGCACCGGCCATACCCCAACGCGACAAGGAAAGACCGCTCAGATGAACAATTTGGTAAATTCCTTAAACTCTTAAAAAAATTACATATTAACTTACCGTTTATTGAAGCCCGATCGCAGATCCCAAATGCAATGAAATTTTTAAAAGAGCTTGTAGCAAATAAGCGAAAGTTGGATGAGGCATTGCATGTGGAGCTAAACGCAGTGTGCTCAGCTATTCTAAAAAATAAGCTACCGAACAAACTAAAAGATCCAAGGAGTTTTACGATTCCTTGCTTAATTGGTAGTTTAGATGTTAATAATGCATTAGCTGATTTAGGGGCTAGTATCAACGTCATGCCTTATAAAATGTTTAAGCAACTAGGTCTCGGGAAACCCAAATAGACTAGGATGAGTATTCAATTAGCAGATAAAACTATAAGATCCCCTAGGGGTATTATTGAAGATGTGCTAATTAAAATCGATAAATTCATATTTCCTGTTGACTTCATTGTTTTAGACATAGAGGAGGATAGCAACACTCCTTTAATTCTAGGAAGGCCCTTTTTAGCAATTGCTAAAATGATTATTGATGTTGTCACAGGTGAACTCACACTCTGTGTGGGAGACGAAACAATCACCCTTGAAGCTCGCAATTTTGGCAACACATCGGAAATTGAAGGTGATCGTTTAACACATTCTACTAAAACTGATAATAGGGTACACCCTACTTTACAGGAAATGAGCTTGAAGGAAGCACATGAGTCATTCTCAAGCAATCGTAGAAGACCTAATCATGAAGAACAAAGACTGCAAATAGAGGAGCTAGATGACTGGTGAACACATAAACCGAAAATACGCCAGAATGAGCTCGATACCTTTCCAATCAACTTAAGGTTAGAGATAAGGTCTTATTAGATGCCGTAGATCCTCACATTGTCACTGCCAGACCAAATGAAGAAATCCCTTTTACGGTACTTAGTGTCTTTCCATTCGGTACAGTGGAGGTGAGTCGTCCCAAGTTCGACACTTTTAAGGTAAACAACACCCGTTTAAAATCTTATTTTAAGATTGATAGTAGGAATGAGGAGTATAAACTCCTCGAACCACCATGATCATTCAACGGAGAGGTAAGTCGAGCTTAGACTGTAAATAAGCACTTCTCGAGAGGCAACCCGATCACTAACTGTATTAACTTCTTTAAAATTTAGTCTTCAACATCTAACTTACTAACAGAGCTCTTGAGTACAAGTTTTCCACAGAGACACGGCCAAGCACACGGGCGTGCTTATGGCCGTGTGAAAACAGGGCAAGGATTTCCCCAAACACGGGCTACGATAAAATGCCACGGTCGTGCGACATAGCCGTGGTCGAGCTTGCCAAAACAACACAGGCGTGCAACACGCCTGTGTGGAAGAACTATGGGCGAACCTGTTAAAACAGCATGGGCATGCGACATGCCCGTGTCTAACCCCCGTGGTCGAACCTGTTAGATTAACACGGGCGTGGGGCTTGCATACATGAACGTGAGAGAAGCAAACGAAGCTAGACAGGGTCGTGCGACACGGCCGTGTGAACCCACACAGCCAAGGTACACAGGCGTGGGATGAATTTCAGACGCTCCTAAATAGGAAAAACACCAAACACACGAGAAAAATTGGGGAACACGGGCGTGTGCCATGGCCGTGTGGCCCAAAATCTATAAATACCCTGCACTATTCACTTTCTTCCCCATTCAAAAACCCTAACCTTAGCCGCTGCAAGTTCACACGGCCTTCCTACCACGCCCGTACGCCACTTCCCACTTCATTTTTGATGCCCGATTTCTCTCCTTCTAGTGTTTGTTAGTTTTCCCCCTTTAATTGCACTCATTTTTCATGTTAGTTATCACAGTACTATGCATTTTTCATGATTATTTTCATCTCTCTATCACTTACATTTTACTCATAGCACAAGTTATGTTGTTTTCATGTTCAAATTCTTACTCTTTATGTGATTCCTCTACTTTATTTAATTAGTTAGGAGTAAATATTCATGATTAGATCAATATACATACTCATGCCTTCAGCGTTAACACTTTTCATCCGTCACACATGTTGCATTCCATGAAATTCGTTGCTAATTTTTATGCCATACAATTGATTGCCTTGATTAACTTGTTAGTCTTAGTAGTTACTAAAATTATGATTGTTACTTCCAAATTATTTTCATTTTACTTTGATAATTCCTCAAGATCAATTAATGGTTTTGATTGCAAGTACCATGTCGTCTTTACTAGGAAAGAAAACTGCAGTACCTGCTTCCAAGAAACAGAAGGGAGCGTCATCTTCTGCGAGTCCAACCACGAAAATTCGTCACCCTCTCCTGCAGTTCCCCCGGGGCCTCAAGAAGAACTTTTCCAAATCTTTCAGGCCCAACCTTTAATTACGAGCCGTTGCATCGACTGAGCTACCGTAGAACAAGTTCAACTGGCTGATGCGATTCGGGACCTCCTAACTACCGACCTTTGGGGGCTGTTCTTTGGGATTATCGAACCAACATACCTCGAGCTCAAGATGGAACTATGCTCAACGTTCCATTTTCAGGCCGTAATGACGAACTACGATGATCCCGGCACAGTCCAGTTTCGCCTAGGCGGGTTAATCCGCCAGCTAAGTGTCCTAGAGTTCAGTGTTGCACTAGGCTTATATACAGAGGAGTTCAAGGAGGAGAATGAACTATATGCTCTCACTCGTCACATACATTTCTCTCCCTTGAAGTGCTGGCACACTTTGGCCCCTAGCGCAGCCTCCTACAATCCTAGCAGCTCCAAGGCATCAGTTCTTCCACCATCCCTGAGGTACCTACACTCCATTTTGGCTCACACGATTACAGAAAGGCGAGAGAGCACTGGCGTCGCCAACACTCACGACGCCTACTTCTTATGGTGCATGTCGCACAGGCACATCATCGACCTTGCCTATTTATCGCCCTCGCGATTCAGCACCAGACGGAGCGGGATCGGAAGGGGTCATCTCCATTGTCCCCTATGTGACTCGACTGGCGCGACACTTCGGGCTTCTTAACACTGCGGCCCAAGAATCATCCCTCACCCTTATCGACCAGATGTCTCCACAAGGTATCTCGAGCATGCTTAGCATGAGGATGATCGAGAGGCGCCGAGGAACCTACCCTTCCCAATATCGTCTCATCCAATCTACCGAGGATGAGGCCTATGAGGACATTCCCGATGATGTCCCTCTACAGCACGAGGACCCACCGACTCAGCCACCACCACCCTCTCGTCCAGTTCATGCGGCGACTTCATACGCTGACATCGCTGAGCGCCTCACTTGATTCGAGCAATAGTGTTTTCAATGTTTTGACAATATTGATGCTACTCTACAATAGATTTGTCAGCATCTCTACATCTCATCACCAGTGCCACCTCGCGAACCATCCAGCGATGAAGATGTTTAAAACATTTATTTATAATTTTATATATTTTTTTAAAACTACTTTTATTTTTTTAGATTTTAGAATTTTATTTTTAGTTATTAATTTCGGTTATTTCTTTATGAGTAATTATTCTTCCTAATATCCCCTAAAAATTTCCTGATTTTTTCACAGTTATATAGAGCTTTTAAGCTCATCATCACATAGGAACTAAAACTCCAACGGGAAAGGTTCTCCACGACTGCCATGTCCTGCTCGACCACGACCATAACTACCACTAGATATAATATTCTTTTAGCACAGCACTTATGGACTAATGAACCTCTACGACCGCCGAAGTATCCACCTCTACTTTCGAATCGATTACTCTCCAAAACTCCAATTCGAGGAATTCATCATACAGGAAGTTTCATTTATCTCCCTCTCTTATTCTTATACTCTAATATCTATCTTTGTACATTGAGGGCAATGTGCGTCTTAAGTGTGGGGGGATATTTATTTCATTATCAGAAAAATCCCTGAATGATTTCCTTATTCTATCGAAAAGCTTTCATATTATATTTAGGATAAATTTTAATTGATTTATGACTTTTATTGATATATCTTGAATTAAAACATAGGCAATTATGCATTGATTGTTTAAACTTTAAGACATTAGAGAATCAAGCATGATAAGTTGATTTTTAAGAATTTAAAATCTTAGGTTGTTTCCCCAAAGTTTAGGTATTACTTTGAGTTGGAATTCACAAGTTTTTAAACATCAAAAAACCATAATTTTTGTGAGATTTTTGAGCTTTTTGAGCATCTATTAATTCTTTCATACTCACTTTTATTATTGCTTTTAGTGTGTCAGTATTGAACTGTTATTCTAGAACTTGCTTGATTATGCATGTCGAGACCACACCATTTGATTTGATATGTCAAACTGATTAAGGCCCTTAGGATTAACCCACTCATGCCATGAAAAACCTACCTCCACGGTTAACCCCTAGTAAACCCCCATTGAGCCTAACAAGCCATTTCTTGTATTAACCTTAATATTAACCCTTAACCCATTATTGTTGAAATCCCCTAAATTAATCCCTATTTTTGTCGAGATTTGAGTTGAATAAATTGCTTAGCTATGTCTTGTTCTTAATAGTTAGTCTATGTTATTTAACTTGTTCTTAAAAAAAACTATGTATACATATTAGTAATTCCATATTCTGAGAAGAAGCTTTGTTGTACGCAAGTGAAGATTAACTCTTTTTCTAGTTAGGCAATTTTTCAATTCAATCTCGATTCTAACCCTTTCTTTCAGCATGTGACCACACCCCCTAACCAAGCCTCATTACAACCCTCTAAAGACCTTTTGATTGATGTATCATCTTAAATTATAGTGGTGAAGATTTGATTTTCATGCAAGCCTATGGTAATGACTTTTCATTATTGGCTATTGAGTGCTTCATTTATTGTCCTTAAACACCTCGAGTGATTTGAGTGAATCTTTAGTGAGGATGTGAAACTCTGTGATATTCTGAATCAAAGGTAATTACTTAGACGAGGGGAGGCACTTATGTTTGCATGACTAAATACTCAACTTGGAATGTTTGAAACTTTTATGTTCTTTTAGTTGAATTCTCTATGTATGATTACTTATGGATTAATTTGAGATATTATCGATAGAAATTATAAGTTGAGAAGAATTTATTTTGATTTTGAGTTGAGAATTTTGCTTGAGGACAAGCAAATGCTTAAGTGTGGGGGTATTTGATGAACCGTAATTTATACATATTTTTACCCCATGTTGAACGCATTTTATGGATGATTTCCATTAGAATTGGAGAATTCGGTGCTCCTAATGCTTTAATTTCATGTTTTATATTTAGGAGAGCATAGGAGAACAAAAGGAACGAGAAACAAGCCAAAAACGGAGAAAATGGGCCAAAGTACGAAATCAACACGACTTGAACCTCCTCACACCGGCAGATCACATGGCCGTGTCAATTTGGCAGGCTCGAGCACGGCCTGAAGTAATCGCATACGGGCTTGTCCCTGCCGAGCCCAAGTTGAGTCCAATTCGGAAAAAGCTAATTTTGAGGGCTTTTAGGCATTCCAAAGCCTAAAAATACACTCTAGAGGAGGAAGAATAGGGACACAGAATAGGGAGTAAGGAATTACTCCAAGGAAGTCGATTGATCCATCTCAGAAGCCAAATTTACCATCAAGACTGAAGATCTCTCCTCGATTCCCCTTTCAAGAGTTTTGGGTTTTCTTTATGTTTTGTATTCTTTATTATTTTGAGATGTTTTCTTATTTAGTTATGAACTAAAACCCCTAAATACCTAAGAGGAATGAAACCTAAGATGAATCTTGTTATTATTTTCTGAATTGTATGATAAATATTTAACTTGTTCTTAATTATGTGTTCTTAATTCTTATTTTGATATCCCAGGATACTGATTCAAGATAAGCTCTTATTCAGAGGAGGAATAGACCCTGTCTAAGAGTACATTTTTCATAATTAAGCGGTGTTGATTGCGCGCCTAGACATAGGGTGACAAGATTTTGCCGGATTAGGGTGAAACCTAATAAGGGGATCCATAGATCGAGTTAATGCAACCCTAGAATGTTAATTAGAGAAAATTCTCAATTATTCAATCTAGGGATTAAATGTTATTAGTCTTGAATAGGGATAACAACATAACTTAGGGATCTCTACGGAATAAGTTAAATGTATAAATCGTCCGATTCGGAGCCAGAATAACAAGTGCAGTCTAGGTGGATTTTTCCTCAAGTATTGCCTTCATTCAATCGATTTTCCCAAAAGCAATTCCTAATTCTATTCTCTGTGAGTTCTTAGTTTAGAAAATTAGTTAATTAAAACAAAACCTTTTTATTCTTAGGTTAGATAATAAAAAGATAGTCATTACTAGTACTTTTAGTTCTTTTTGGGTTCGACAATCCGGTTTGCTAAAACTATACTACTGTTCGATAGGTACACTTGCCTACATCGCGATAATAGTTAGTTTCAAGAATGAGTAATAATAAATATTTAAAACCTATCACGAAATCACGCGATTAGCTTGAGAATACGATTCGATTTTTTGATAAATTATTTTGTACACCATCTGAGTATGTTAAATGTGCTGTGTCTCTTCTGAGGATACAACTTATTAGTGGTGGAATATATAACAGTCCAGTTTAGACCTTAGTCGGAATAGTGGTTTCGGGACCACAAAGCCGAGTTTGAAAAATATTTTAATTTTATTTTCTGTGTCTGTGATATGTGAATTTATATCTGCTAGATTTCTGTAATTTAATTTGTCTGTTTCTGTGCTTGATTTGCAAAAAGGACCAAATCGCGTAAGTTGTAAAAGTTGCCTTCTAGTTGCCAAAGTGCCTAAGTGCTATGGTTTATTAAAGTTGAGGTCATTGCATGTCAATAAGACCATTATATGATAGTGGGAGACATGGTTTGGCAATATAGTAAATAGATAATTTTTTAAAGGATGGTTAGGTAATTAGGTAATATATGTTATTAAATAAAACAAATGCATGAAAATTTGTTCATTCATGCATAGCATTGCCGAAAATACAAAGAAAAAGAAAGGAAAAGAAGAAGTTAGGTTTTGGCACTTTGATCCTTGATTAATGTATGGATTTTTGTCCGTTTTTGATAATTTCTACGTTTCTGTGATCGTTGCTTCGTGTTCTTCAAAGCCCATGTTTGAATTTCTATTTATGTTTAAGATTTCATAAAATTCCATTGTTGATTATATGAGCTTTGTGATATTTTTGTATGGATTATGAAAGATATGTGTGAGATTATTAAGCTTTGTCTTTGAATTTTGATGAAATAGAGCTA
Source organism: Gossypium hirsutum (assembly GCF_007990345.1). NCBI lineage: Eukaryota > Viridiplantae > Streptophyta > Magnoliopsida > Malvales > Malvaceae > Gossypium > Gossypium hirsutum. Next base: position 12,826,387 of record NC_053436.1, read on the forward strand.
ATTGAGCTAAATTGTGGAAATGAGGTTTTGAAGGGCTAAATTGTGAATTAAATATGTTATTTGGGCTTGTATGGAAGCCATGTATATTTGGCCAAGCTATAGTCTTGGTGAATTTTACATATTGGTGATTTTGTGAAAAATGGACTAAATTGTCAAAGTGTGAAAATATAAGGGCTAAAATGTAAAGTACCCTAAATATGTGTATATGGATTAAATTGAATGAAATGAATGATCGAATGGTTGAATTTGAATTGTATTAGATCAAGAACAAAGAAAATCAGACTTAGATCGAAGGAAGTCCAAATTAGTCGAGTAGTCTACTCGTTTACATCCGAAATCCGTACGAGGTAAGTCAAAATACAATTACGTGTTAATTGACTAAATGTTATATATGTATATTTGTTATAATCTATATTGGATGACCTTGAGAGTTTGATGAATGAACTCTAAGTAGATTCTGATAATATGTTAGTATCTGGAAAGTATCTGTATGGTTCCAAAGGAACGTTGACTTCGATCTGAAATATTGTGTAAAACCGTGTCTAGGACACAGGCTTTGATTTGAGATTTACGGGTAAGACCATGTCTGGGACATTGACATAATATCTAGTTTCGTATAAGACCCTATCTGGGACAGAGGCATCAATATTGAATCACATGTGGGACCACGTTTGGGATGTTGGCATTGTACTTGTTTATGAGTATCTGTATCGCTTCAGAACCGTCTGATGATGGCGTATGAAATATGAGAATGAGTATATGAAATATATAACCTATGCAGGCACATTTGTATCGTACTAAATTTTGGAATATGAAAAACTCTATCTCTGTGAAATATGTATGGAATTGGAAATAAAGCATGTCATACATGCAAATAAAAGAGCATGGTTAAGTTTATGAATTATTCTATGAAATATTTATGAATCTTTATGATTAAATTGTACTTATATGCTTTAGTAGTTAGACCAATTGTATTTGTCTTACTAAGCTCTTTGTAGCTTACTCTGTGTGATTTCTGCCTGTTTTACAGTTATCGTAGCTACTGAAGGCTTGGGGATAGTCGTGGATTGTCACCACACTATCAAACTCATTTTGGTACTTTTGAAGTGTACTTATTTATAAGTATGCCATGTATAGGCTAGAATGTTTATGTGTTTAAGCTTTAATTTGTATATATAGATATGTTATACCATAAGAGTTGGCTAGCAAATGGTGTGTTTGTGTTAAGTTTTGGTATGGTTTTGAATGGTTTGTTCAATGATGATGATATAGTTGTAATGAAGCATGTTTTGAGCATGAAATTACCTGAAAATTGTTGTATGAATGTTGCTTAACATTACTAGTAGAAAAGACCCATATAAGGGTGGCAAGTTGGCTTAAACTAAACCTGCATTGTGCCACACGGTCAAGGCACACGGGCGCGCCTTATGGCCGTGTAAGAAAAGCAGTAACCTCTTAAGTTTCACACGGCCATAGTACACGGGCATGTGGCTTTAACAGTTTTGAAATATTTGGTTAAGTTCTGAAAATTCTGAATAAGTTCGGTTTAATCCCGATCTTTCCTAAATGTATGCTTTAGGTCTCGTAGACTATATTAAAGGTTGAATTGTGAATGAATATCTATGTATTGATATTATATGATATCAATGATACTGTATTGTTCGGTAATGTTCTATCTATCCGGTGACATCCCTTACCTATTCCGGTGATGGTTACGGGATAGGGGTGTTACATTTTATTGGTATCAGAGCTATGGTTTAGTCGGTTTTAGGACTACCACAGCGTATGTGAGTCTAGCTATACATGCCATATATCTAAATCTGTGATAGTGTGATGACTCCTGACATTAAAATGTGCTTTTATATAGCAAATGGATCCCGATAGAGCTGTAGCTGACGATGTTAAAAGTAATGCGCCTGCTCCCGTGCAAGGGACGGTGCAAAATCATTTACGATCGGCTATAAGTAGCTATGATAGTGAGGCTAAGCAAGCCTTCTATCAAATGATGAACGACTGGTTCACTCAGTATATTAGAACCAATTCGACTGTACAACAACCTTCACCCCATGTTAGTTCTTCTCAAATTCCTGTTATAACCTCGGTGAGTCTGGTTTAGCTAAGTCGACCACCGGTTGATAAGATTAGGAAGTATGGGGCTGAAGAATTCCGACTTACAACGAGTGATGATGTTGAAATAGCCGAATTCTGGTTAGAGAATACAATACGAGTGTTTGATGAAATGTCTCTGAATCTTGAGAAATGTGTAAAATATGCCGTCTCACTTCTGAGAGATAGAGCGTATCATTGGTGGAAAACTTTAATATCTGTAGTTCCGAGTGAATGGGTGATAAATCGTAATTTATACATATTTTTACCCCATGCTTAACGCATTTTATGGATGATTTTTCCTTAGAATTGGTGAATTCGATGCTCCTAATGCCTTAGTTTCATGTTTTATACTTAGGTGAGCATAGGAGAGTGAAAGGAACGAGAAACGAGCCAAAAAACTGAGAAAATGGGCCAAAGTACAAAATCAACACAGCCTGGACTTCCTCACACGGGCAGATCGTACAGCCATGCCAATTTGGCAGAATCGAAACACGATTCACATGGGCATGCCCCTGCCGAGCCCAAGTTGAGTCCAATTTAGAAAAGGCTAATTTTAAGGGTTCCCAGGCATTCCAAAGCCTATGAATACACCCTAAAGGAAGAGGAAAAGACACACAGAGAGAGAAAGAGGCAGGGAACTGCTCAATGGAGGCCGATTGATCCATCTCAGAAGCCGGAGTCACCATCGAGACTGAAGATCTCCCCTCAATTTCCCCTCAGGAGTTTTGGGTTTTCTTTATGTTTTGTACCATTATTCTTTTGAGATGTCTTCCTTTTTAGTTAAGAACTTAATCCCCTAAATACCTAAGGGGAATGAAACCTAAGACGAATCTTGTTATTATTTTCTAAATTGTATGATAAATATTTAACTTGTTCTTAATTATGTGTTCTTAATTCTTGTTTTGATATCCCAGGATACTAATTCAAGATAAGCTCTTATTCAGAGGAGGAATATACCCTGTCTAAGAGTACATTTGTCATAATTAAGCGGAGTTGTTTGCGCGCCTAAACATAAGGTGACAAGATTTTGTCGGACTAGGGTGAAACCTAATAAGGGGATCTATAAATCGAGTTAATGCAACCCTAGGGTGTTAATTAGAGAAAAGTCTCAATTAATCAATCTAGGGATTAGACGTTATTAGTCTTGAATAGCGATAATAACATAACTTAGGGATCTCTACGGAACAAGTTAAATGAATAAATCGTCCGATTCGGAGCCAGAATAAAAAGTAAAGTCTAGGTGGATTTTTCCTTAGGTATTGTCTTAATTCAATCGTTTTCTAAAAGTCATTCCCCAATTCTATTTTTTGTGATTTCTTAGTTTAGTTAATTAGTTAGTTAAAACAAACACCATTATTTTTAGGTTAGATAATAAAAAGACAGTCATTACTAGTACTTTTAGTTCCTTTGGGTTCGACAATCCGATCTTGCTAAAACTATACTATTGTTCGATAGGTACACTTGCCTTTATCATGATAATAGTTAGTTTCAAGAACGATTCATTATAAATTTATAAAACTTATCACACAAAATCACGATCAAGTTTTTGGCGCCGTTTTCAGGGAACTAAGATATTAGGAACACTCAATTTTTATGACTTTAGCCATTTATTTTTCTTGCAATTTAATTTAATTTAATTTTTTATTATTTATTAATTTACTTTTCCTTTCTCTTGGCAAGTTTTTTTATAGTTTATGGCTAGAAGAAACCCGTTAGGACCACTACTCTTTGACGAAAAAATCGATCGCACAGTTCACAAAAACCAAAGAGAAATAAGGCGAAACTTAAGATACACACAGAACGAGCAAGAGAACAATACTCAATTCCCAACCGAAGAGATGGCTGAAAACCAAGACAATTAGCTACCTCCTGCAATTGCGGATAATCAAAATCCTGCTCTACGCACTATGTATGATTATGCTAAACCTTCTTTAGTAGAAACTGAATCGAGCATAGTTAGACCTGCTGTAGCTGCAAATACTTTTGAACTAGAACCTAACACTATTCAAATGATACAACAATTTGTTCAGTTTGATGGTTTGTAGGATGAGGATCCCAACTCTCACTTAGCAAACTTTTTGGAACTATGCGATACATTTAAAATTAATGGTGTTTCTGATGATGCCATTTATCTTCGGTTATTCCCTTTTTCATTGAGGAACAAAGCTAAACAATGGTTGAAGTCGTTACCACGAGGGTCAATTACTACTTGGAAAAAAATGATTGAAAAATTTTTACTAAAATATTTTCCGCTGGCTAAAACGGCTAAATTACGTAATGATATCTCTTCGTTTGTGCAGATGGACTTAGAAACTCTTTACGATGCATGAGAGAGATTCAAGGACTTACTGAGAAGGTGCCCTCACCATGGGTTACCGCTTTGGCTTCAGGTTCAAACATTCCATAATGGCCTGAATCCTTCGACTCGACAAATAGTTGACGCAGTTGCTGGCGGAACCATCAATAATAAAACACTTGAAGATGCTTATGAGTTTATAGAGGAGATGTCACTGAATAACTATCAGTGGCAAGTCATGAGGAGAAAGCCAACAAAACAGCCGGTGTTTATAACGTCGATTCGGTCACCATGCTCTCTAATCAGGTAGAACTCTTGAATAAAAAAAATTGATGGTTTTCTTAGTTCTTCACAGGTTCACCCAGTAATGCAGTGCGAAGCAAGTGGAGGTGGATCAAGCAATTCGGAATACCAACCTTATGGCTACAACATGGATAACGAGCAGTTAAATTACATGGGTAATAATTCTCGATCTCAAAACAATCCATATAGTAACACTTATAATGCAGGTTGGAGGAACCACCCAAATTTCTCATGAGGAGGCCAAGAAAATCAAAGACCACCTCTAGGCTACCAACAACCACCTTACTAACAGGAAAAGAAGCCGAACCTTGAAGAGATGTTTTCAAAGTTTATATCAGTGTCAGAAACTCATTTCCAGAATATCGAGACATCATTTAAGAATTAATAAGCATCGATCCAAGGGCTCGAGATAGGCCAGTTATCCAAACTAATCTCCGAACGACAACAAGGTAGCTTGCCAAGTAATACTGAACCCAACCCAAGGGAACAACTCAACGCGATTAATGTTCAAAATGAAGAAGAATTCGTTGAGCCTGAGCCTGAGCCAGAACCGAAGCAAGAAACTGTGGTGAGCAGAGATCAAGATGAGGTAGGTCATAATAAAAACAAATCAGTGAATGTCAAATATAAACCTCGTGTGCCATACCCCAACGCGACAAGGAAAGACCGCTCAGATGAACAATTTGGTAAATTCCTTAAACTCTTAAAAAAATTACACATTAACTTACCATTTATTGAAGCTCTATCGCAGATGCCAAAAGCAATGAAAATTTTAAAGGAGCTTTTAGCAAATAAGCAGAAGTTGGACGAGGTGTCGCATGTGGAGCTAAACGCAGTTTACTCCGCTATTCTACAAAGTAAACTACCCAACAAACTAAAAGATCTAGGGAGTTTTACGATTCCTTGCTTAATTGATAGTTTAGATGTTAATAATGCATTAGCTGATTTAGGGGCTAGTATTAACGTCATGCCCTACAAAATGTTCAAACAATTAGGTCTTGGGAAACCCAAACAGACTAGGATGAGCATTCAATTAGCAGATAAAACTATAAGATTTCATAGGGGTATTATTGAAGATGTGCTAGTTAAAATCAATAAATTTATATTTCCCGTTGACTTCATTATTTTAGACATAGAGGAGGATAGCAACACTCCTTTGATTTTAGGAAAGCCCTTTTTAGCAATTACTAAAACGGTTATTGATGTTGGCACAGGTGAGCTCATACTCCGTGTGGGAGACGAAACAATCACCATTCAAGCTCGTAATTCTGGCAACACATCGAAAATTGAAGGTAATCATCTAAACCATTCTACTAAAACTGACAATATAGTGCAACCTACTTTGCAAGAAATGAGTCTGAAGGAAGCACATGAGTCATTCTCAAGCAATAGTAGAGGACCTATTCATGAAGATCGAAGGCTACAAGTCGAGGAGCTAGATGAATGGGGGACGTATAAACTGAAAACACACGATAAACCAAAACTACGCCAAAACGAGCTCAATACATGTCCAAATCAACTTAAGGTTGGAGATACAATTTTATTAGATGCCGGGATCCTCATATTGTCACTACCAAACCAAATGAAAACACCTCTCTTACGGTACTTAGTATTTTCCCATTCGGTATAGTCGAGGTAAGTCATCCCAAGTTTGGCACTTTTAAGGTAAATAATACTCGTCTAAAACCTTATTTTGATAAGATGGATAGCAGGAATGAGGAGTATAAACTCCTCGAACCCCCATGACCATTCAATGGAGAGGTAAGTCAAGCTTAGTCTATAAATAAGCGCTTCTCGGGAGGCAACCCGAGCACTAACTGTATTAACTTCTTTAAATTTTAGTCTTTACCACCTAACTTACTAACGGAGCTTTTGAACACAGGTTTCCCACACAGACAGGGCCTAGCGCACGGGCGTACCTTAGGCCGTGTAGAAACAGGGAAAAAATTTCCCCAAACACAAGTTGCGATAAATCGCCACGACCGTGCGACATGGTCGTGGGCAAACCTGCCAAAAACACACGGGAATGCGACACGCCCTTGCCTTTAACCTGTGGCCGAACCTGTCAAATTAACAGGGGCGTGCGACACGCCCGTGCCAAGCAACTGTGGGCGAACCTGTTAAATTAACACGGGCGTGGACTTATATACATGGGCGTGGGAGAAACGAACGAAGCCAGGCACGATGGTGCGACACAGCCGTGTGCACCCACACGCCCAAGGAACACGGGCGTGGGAAAATTATCAGACGTTCCCAAATTCAAAATTCGCGAATCACACAGGTAAAAATCAGAGAGCACGGGCGTGTTCCCTGGCCGTGTGCCCCAAAATCTATAAATAGGCTTCACTATTCATTGTTTTCTTCACCCAAAAGCCCTAACCCTAGCCGCTGCAAGTCCACACACCCCCTACCATGCCCGTGTGCCGCCTCCAACTCCTTTTTTGACGCTCATTCTCCCTTTTCTAGCATTTGTTTTGGAAATCTTCTCGACTTCACTATGTTTGGGGTTCCTTTGGTGAAATCCCTTGAGAGGACCAACGATAGCTTAGGATTCAGTTTTCAAGTTGGTCAACCTCTGGGATACTACTCCTCTTAGGCTTTCTTTATTATATCTTTTTCATCCATTTTTCAGGTTAAGTTATCATAGTACTATGCATTTTTTATGTTCATTTCATCTCTTTATCACTCACATTTCATATCTAAAGTAGTTATTATCTTTTCATGTTAAAGTTTTTCCTCGTTGCATGATTTATCTGATACATTTTATTAGTTTAAAGTGAAAATACTCATGGCTTTTGGGTTGATATGCCCCATCAATAAAATGCACTGACATAGAATTATTTGCCATTATTTTTTTTAGGAAACTCATACTATTGTCATGGTAATGATACACCATAAAATTATTTTTGATTAAGTTTGCTAGTAGTTGTGACTGAGATTATTAGTTCCAATTTATGACTTCTGCCTTTTTGGATTTGCTTTTGTATTACCTTGAACATTCCTCACGACGAAATAATGGTTTTGCTTGTAGGTATATAATATCGTCTTCACCAGGAAAGAAAACCTTGTCCCTGCTTCAAAGAAAAGAAAGGGAGCGTCATCTTTCTCGGGTCCCACAGCAAAAATTTGCCACCCTTTCCTGTAATTCCCCATCGGGCCCCAAAAAGAACTTTTCCAAATACTCCGGGCCCGACCTTTAATTGCAGGCCGCTGCATCAACTGGGCTACAATAGAACAAGTTCGATTGGCTGATGCGATTCGGGCCCTCCTAACCACCGACCCTTGGGAGCTTTTCTTTGGGATCATCGAGCCGACGTATCTTGAGCTTACGATGGAGTTATACTCCATATTTCATCTCCAGACCGTGATGACGAACTACGATAATCCCAGCACGGTGCAATTTCTCCTAGGCGTATTAGTCCGCTAGCTCAGCGTCCCAGAATTTGGTACTGCACTGGGTTTATATACGGAGGAATTTGCCTAGGAGGAGAATGACTTACATGCTCTCAACCGCAACATTCATCGTTCTCCTTCATGATGCTAGGACGCACTAGTACCAAGCGCGGCCACCTACAATCCTAGCCGCTCCAAGGCATTAACTCTCCCTCCATCCCTGAGGTACCTACACGCAATTTTTGCCTACATGATTACAGGAAGGCGAGAGAGCACTGGCATCGTCAACACTCACGACGCCTACTTTCTATGATGTATGTCGCACGGGCATGTCATCGACCTTGCCTATTTCATTGCCCTCACGATTCAACACCAGACGGAGCGGCATAGGAAGGGGGTCATCTCCATTGGCCCCTATGTGACGCGATTGGCTCGACACTTCGAGCTCCTTAGCACCGTGGCCCAGGAATCATCCTTAACCCTATTGGCCAGATGTCTCCACAAGGCATCTTGAGCATGCTTAGTATGAGGATGATCGAAAAGTGCCGAGGAACCTACCCTTCTTAATATCGTCTCACCCAATCTACTGAGGAGGAAGCCCCCGAGGACATTACTGATGATGTCCCCCCATAGCACGAGGACCCACTGTCTCAGCCACCACCACCCTCTCGTCCAGTTCATACGGTGACTTCATATGCTGACATCTCTGAGTGCCTCACTCGATTCGAGTAGCAGTGTTTTCAATGATTTGAAAACATTGATGCTACTCTACAGCAGATTTGTCAGCACCTCCACATCTCATCGCCACCCCTACCTCGCGAACCATTTAGTGATTTATAAAGAGCTCCACAACTCACTATTACTTAGGAACTCCAAACTCCACTGGGAAAGGTTCTCCACGACTGCCATGTCCTGCTCGTCCACGATCATAACCAACTTCAGATATAATATTCTTTTGGCGCAGGACTTATGGACTAATGAACCTCCACCACCGCCAGAGTATCCTCCTCTATCCCCACGCCGACTATTCTCCAATACTCCAGTTCAAGGAAATTCATTCATCACTTAGGAAGTTTCACTCCTCTCCCTATCTTATTTTTATATTCTTATATCTATCTTTGTACATTGAGGACAATATACATCTTAAGTGTGGGGGGTATTCATTTTACTATCAGAAAAATCCCTGAATGACTCCCTTGTTCTCTTGAAAAGCTCTCATATCATATTTAGGATAAATTTTGATTGATTTATGATTTTGATTGATATATCTTGAATTAAAACATAGGCATTTATGCATTGATTTTTTAAACTTTAAGATATTAGAGAATCAAGCATGATAAGTTGATTTTTAAGAATTTAAAAATTTAGGTTGTTTCCTTAAAGTTTAGGTATTACTTTGAGTTGGAATTCACAAGTTTTAAACATCAAAAAGCCATAATTCTTGTGAGATTTTTTGAGCCTTTTGAGCATCTACTAATTCTTTCATGCTCACTTTTATTATTGCTTTGAGTGCATCAGTACTGAACTATTATTCTAGAAGTTGCTTGATTATGCATGTCAAGACCACACTATTTGATTTGATATGTCAAAATGAGAAACACACTTAGGATTAACCCACTCATGCCATGAAAAGCCTACCTCCACGATTAACCCTTAGTAAACCCCGTTGAGCTAACAAGCCATTTCTTGTATTACCCTTCATATTAACCCTTAACCCATTATTGTTGAAATCTCCTAAATTAATTTGATCCCTATTTTTGTCGAGATTTAAATTGAAATAGTTCCTTAACTATGTTTTATTCTATTTTGTAATTTAACTTGTTCTTAAAAAAAATGTATACATATTAGTAGTAGTAATCTTCTAAGCTAAAGAAGTTAAATTTCATATTTTGAGAAAAGCTCTGTATTATGCAAGTGATGATTAAATCTTTTTCTAGTTAAGTGATTTTTCAATTCAATCTCGATTCTAACCATTTCTTTCAGCTTGTGACCACACCCCCTAACCAAAGCCACGTTACAACCCTCTAAAGACCTTTTGATTAATGGATTATCTCAAATTATAGTGGTGAAGATGTGATTTTCATGCAAGCCTATTTTAATAACTTTTCATATTGACTGATGAGTGCTACTTACATTGTCCTTAAACACATTGAGTGATTTGACTAAATCTTTAGTGAGGATGTTAAACTCCGTGAGATTTCAAATCGAGGTAACCACTTTGATAATGGGAGATGCTTAAAGTTTTGCATGATTAAATACTCAACTTGGAATGTTGGTGAATTCGATGCTCCTGATGCCTTAATTTCATGTTTTATACTTAGGTGAGCATAGGAGAGCCAAAGGAACGAGAAACAAGCCAAAAAAATGAGAAAATGGGCCAAAGTATGAAATCAACACAGCATGGACTTCTTCACACGGGCAGACCACACGGCCGTACCAATTTGGCAGAATTGAAGCACGATTTACACGGGCGTGTCACACGAGCGTGTCCCTACCAAGCCCAAGTTAAGTCCAATTCAGAAAAGGCTAATTTTGAGGGTTCCTGGGCATTCCAAAGCCTATGAATACACTCTAAAGGAAGAGGAAAAGACACACAGAGAGAGAAGAAGGCAGGGAACTACTCAAGGGAGGCCGATTGATCCATCTTAGAAGCCGAAGTCACCATCGAGACTAAAGATCTCCTCTCACTTTCCCTTCAGGAGTTTTGAGTTTTCTTTATGTTTTGTATTCATTATTCTTCTGAGATGTCTTCCTTTTTAGTTATGAACTAAATCCCCTAAATACCTAAGGAGAATGAAACCTAGGACGAATCTTGTTATTATTTTCTGAATTGTATGATAAATATTTAACTTGTTCTTAATTATGTGTTCTTAATTCTTATTTTGATATCCCAGGATACTGATTCAAGATAAGCTCTTATTCAGAGGAGGAATAGACCCTATCCAAGAGTACATTTGTCATAATTAAGCGGAGTTGTTTGCACGCCTAGACATAGGGTGACAAGATTTTTCCAGATTAGGGTGAAACCTAATAAGAGGATCCATAAATCAAGTTAATGCAACCCTAGGGTGTTAATTAGAGAAAAATATCAATTATTCAATCTAGGGATTAGACGTTATTAGTCTTGAATAGGGATAATAACATAACTTAGGGATCTTTACAGAACAAATTAAATGAATAAATCGTCCGATTCGAAGCCAGAATAACAAGTAAAGTCTAGGTGGATTTTTCCGTAGGTATTGTCTTAATTCAATCGTTTTCTAAAAGTCATTCCCCAATTCTATTTTCTGTGATTTCTTAGTTTAGTTAATTAGTTAGTTAAAATAAACCCCATTTTTTTTAGGTTAGATAATAAAAAGACAATCATTACTAGTACTTTTAGTTCCTTTGGGTTCGACAATCCGACTTTGCTAAAACTATACTACTGTTCGATAGGTACACTTGCCTTCATCGTGATAATAGTTAGTTTCAAGAATGATTCATTATAAATTTATAAAATTTATCACACAAAATCATGATCAATGGGTCACTTGGGATTTCTTTCAAGCTAAATTTCGGAAGAAATATATTAGTTAGAGATTCATTGATCAGAAACGTAAAGAGTTTCTCGAGCTTAAACAGGACCGTATGTCTATTACTAAATACGAACATGAATTTGTGAGATTGAGCCAGTATGCTCGGGAATCTGTATCGAATAAAGCATTAATATGTAAAAGGTTTTAAGATGGACTAAATGAAGATATCCGTCTGTTAGTTGGGATTTTGGAAATTAAAGAAATGGTAGTGCTCGTTGAGCGAGCATGTAAGGCTAAAGATTTAAGTAAAGAGAAAAGAAAAGCTGATTTTGAAGCTAGAGATGCTAGAAAGAGATCTTCAAGTAAATCATTTCAGTTTGGGTCAAAGAAATTCTGAGATGATCAGAACCGTTCAAATACTAATGTGGGACATTCGAACAGAGATCGAACTAGATTGTATTTGAACACCAGAGCTCCTATTACATCTGTTGCAAGTGTTGGAAATGTCTGATCTGAGAAACCTGAATGTAAACACTGTGGTAAAAGACATCCAGGAAATTGTAGATTGAATGACCGAGCCTGTTTTCGATGTGGATCCCTGGATCATTTTGTAAGAGATTGTTTTGAACCCACTGAGTAAGAAAATGTCCAGAATCTGAGATCGAGTAACACCTCAGCTAGAGGTAGACCTTCCAGAAATGCAAGAAATGTAAGTAGTGGTCAAAGAGTTACTAGAGATACTGCTGTTAGATCTGAGGTTGGAGCACCTACTAGAGCCTATGCTATTCAAGCTTGTGAGGAAGCTTCGTCACCAGACGTGATTACTGGTACTTTTACTCTTTATGATACTTCTGTGATTGCATTGATAAACCCTAGATCAATACATTCTTATATCTGTATGAAATTAGTACATAGTAAGACTTTGCCTGTAGAGTTTACTGAATTCGTAATTAGAGTATCGAACCCCTTAGGTAAAAGTGATATGGTTAATAAAGTCTGCAAGAATCACCCGTTATTGATTCGGGCTATCTGTTTTCCTGCTGATCTGATGCTTTTGCCTTTTGATGAATTTGATATAATTTTGGGAATGGACTGGTTAACTTTGCATGATGCTATTTTGAATTGCAAATGAAAAGTCATTGATTTAAGGGGTAAGAACGATGAAATAATCCGAATTGAGTCTAGTGATCTGAATGGACTACCAGTTGTGATATCTGCAATGAAAGCACGGAAATATGTAAAAAAAGGTTGTGAAGCCTAATTAGCTTATGTTTTAGATTCAAAAGTGAATAATAAGAAAGTTGAATTAGTGCTTGTTGTCTGTGAATTCTCTAATGTGTTTCCTGAAGAACTACCTGGTTTGCCTTCGATTCGAGAAGTTGACTTTGGCATTGAATTAGTACCTGGTACTACCCTGATTTTGATAGCTCCGTATAGAATGGCTCTGACTGGGTTAAAGGAATTAAAATATCAGTTGCAAGAATTGACCGATCGAGGATTTGCTAGACCGAGTTTCTTACCTTGGGGTGCTCCTGTTTTGTTTGTGAAAAAGAAAATGGTACAATGAGAATGTGTATTGATTATAGACAGCTTAATAAAGTGACTGTAAAGAACAAATACCCTCTTCCTAGAATTGATGACTTATTCGATCAGTTGAAAGGTGCTACTTTGTTTTCTAAGATAGATCTGAGATCGGGTTACTACTAGTTGCGAGTAAAGGATTTTGATATTCCGAAAACTGCTTTTAGAACAAGGTATAGGCATTATGAATTTTTAGTTATGCCTTTCGGACTAACTAATGCACCTGCTATCTTTATGGATTTAATGAATAGAATTTTCAGACCGTATCTAGATCAATTTGTTGTTGTATTCATTGATGATATATTGATTTATTCACGTGATGAATCTGAGTATGCCGAGCATCTGAGAGTAGTATGAGATAAACAATCGTATGCAAAGTTTAGTAAATGTGAATTCTGGTTGCGAGAAGTTGGTTTTCTGGGTCATATTGTATCAACTTCCGGTATCCGAGTTGATGCGAGCAAGATTTCAGCTATTCTTGTAACACCCCGAACTCATGGCCGTTACCGAAAATCGAACACGAGGTGTTACCGGCTTACTTCATTTATTTCCCCCTATATTTTTTTTGTTCCAGGCAAGCTGGCTACTGTATCGTGGTCGCTTTAAAAATCATATTTTGAGTTCTGAAACTCGAAATCTAACTCTGTAAATTTTCCCAAAAACTAAACTCATATATCTATATGGTGGAATTTTTGTAGAATTTTTGGTTGGGCCAATTAGTAAAGTTTATTTGTTAAAGTTTTCCCTGTTACAAGGTTTGACTACACTGACCTCTGTATCTTACGATTTAAATGTCTCCCTGTAAAGGGCTTCAATGCCTATTCCGTTTGTCTCTAATGAAACTAGACTCGATAAAGAATCTATACATATAATGCAAGACCTCTAATTATCTCGATAAAATTTACGGTGAATTTTCTAAGTCATAATAGGGGATCCAGAAATCGCTCTGGCACTGTTTCACAAGAATTTAATTATCTCCTAACATAAAGTTCATATGGTCGTTTCGTTTCTTCCATATGAAAATAGACTCATCAAGCTTCGATTACCTAATTTATTCATTATTTAATTCCATTTTTACTATTTTAGTGATTTTTCAATCTCACAACACTGCTGCTGTCAGCATCTGTTACTAAAGCAGACTATGCCTATTTCGTGATTTTTCCTTGATCTAACTAATAATTCATCATACATGTCACAATTTATGACCATGACTAGCCATGCCAAAGACTAATCATCATCGAGCATCTCCCCACTACACTATTACCAAATCATGAATTTAACACCGAAAATAAATTAGCCATGACATATGGCGTAATAATCGAGTAGACCTCAACCAATACTCAACCACAACCGAATTACCAAGACTTGTGACCAAGCATCATAGAACCAAATCCAAACGAACATTTATGCCATTTTCGCATGACTAAAAGTTCACATACCAAATTTCAAACAAAACATAATAGCCTATACATGCCGAAATGTTCTCCTAGACCAACTAAGAAGAAAGTACCAAAAGTTCCTAGCCGGTGTGATGACTTCGATGACGATCTAAGCACGCAAAAAAGACGAGTCCAAGAAACCTAAAATAGGTGACAAGCAAACACCGAATGAGTATATAACTCAGTAAGTCATAAGCAATGCACTACCATCCATTAATAACATTATCACAAGAGGAAACAAAATGGAACGAGGCTAATTACTCCATCCAAACCGAACTATACCATAGTTCCTTAGACATTTCGGTTCAATCTCATACCAAGTCATACATTCACATTCCATATACTAATCAATAGGATATTTGAGGCATTTTCATACATCATTTTATTTTCGTTACAATCATACAACTAAATGACCTTTCACCTATTCCACGATGAACCTTATGCACGTGACTTCAATTATAATTGTCACATAGGTTCAAAACTTACCAAGCTCAACTCCAACTATAAACATAGCTCCTATTAGCCATGAACTCAAGGTACTTACCCCTTTCCGCTGTCCGAAATCGACTCGGTAAGGTCGCACCCTTAATATAAATAATTGATAGAAAATATATATATAGTGGGTTCGCACACATAGTGCTTAATAATCAACCACGCACACTTAGTGCCATGTAATTTAAACTCGCACACTTAGTGCCATGCATTTCAAGCCCGCACACTTAGTGCCAATCTCACAACCGTGAACACTTATTGCCCGCACACTTAGTGCCGAAAACCAACCACTCTATACGCTTCACTGCCTTTTTACATTCGACAATTTCATCTCTACATACATATACATTTGTATACATTTCATCTCATTAAACACAATTGCATAGGTATTACGATCATTTAAATCAATACCAACTATATGCTTAATGACTTACCTTGTGTTGGGTAAAATAATTCCAAGCCGGCTACTCGATGACCTTCGATTTCCCCTTGTTGGACGCCTCTCCTTTAGGATCTTGAGCTTAAACAAATAAATTAACTCATTCAACCGCTTTGCTACATATATTGGTATTCACATTTTAATGATTTTATGACATACGGAACGGCATGGTAAAATTTTTATCTTGCTACCTCATGTTCTTAGCTATTCGGCTAATAACCTTATGCAATTACCATACTTTCAATAATCTAATCACACATGCATATGCATACTTGGACATTCGGCAATCACCTTGCTAATTTTAAACTCAACATCACATAAGCTCCCAAGTGATGGCCGAATATGTATATCTATACTATCACCTATAATTCATCAAATCACAAAATTTCATCTCATGAACACTTGACCCATTTTTACCCCATATGGCCGAATGTGCAAGATTAAATTCAACACCACCTATGTACTTAATTAGGTGGCCGAATATACCAAGTTAGACTTGACATTATACGTCACAAGAACTCTAATTTAATTTGTCAATTGCATGGCCAAGAACTCACAAGTGCCTTATCTACAACCTATTCGGCCTTACTACTTAAACTTAGCCTTTCATACACTTATCTCTATTGTTTTAGAAGGCCGAATCCTTATGGGTTCCAACATCTAGCTTACTCAATTCAACACATCAAAACGACATTTAGGCTGATTTTGCTAGCGCACAAGCCTTTGACCGAATGTCCTTGACCTCTAGTCACCTAAATTTTTATTCTTTAAAACTCATCCAAGACCACATTCGGCACCTCCAACCAATAATTTAGATATTCTCAAGTTCATTCACATATACAATTATATATCACATTAAGCATTAATCATTTTGCAACATGAATTCTATAGCATGGCCGAATACTCATGCACATACACGCATAACAACAAGAACTCAATGACACAAAAATCTACTTTCCAATGTACATACATACCCATACATACGGCAACTTCCATTCTTTTCTCCCAACAATGAATCCATGAATTTTGCCATGGGTTAACTAGACTATACCCATATCAACTAAATCTCAATATCAATTAGAATAAAAATCACAATGCATACCTTTCCATTGAAATAGCCATGGCCGAATGCCTTGGTTTCTTTTTTTCAATCTTTCCTTTCTCAATTTCGGCAAATGAGGAAGATGAAAGATGAGCCTTCCTTCACCTTTGTTTTCTTTACTCACGGTAATTGTAACAAGGAAAAGGATGAACACTCCTTCTTTCTCCCTTATTTTATTCATCTTTTCCTTTTTAATTCCTTTCTTTAATTTATTTTATCTCCAATAACCCAATTTCTTATTATAATATCTAATTCAAACAAATATATTGCCCATCATCAATCTATCTTGGCCGGCCACTATAAGGGAATTGGGCAATTTGACATGCAAGTCCACCCTTGTGTTGACATGCACTAATAAGCCCTTTAAAATTAGCCTATCATATTTCACCATGTCTTATGTTGATCCCTATTTAATAATTCCTCATGCAATTGGAAAAATTAGGGAATGAAACTTCCACATATGCATGTACACACATGATAAGCATAGAATAAAACAATTAATTATTTTTATGACTCGATTTTGTGGTCCCGAAACCACTTTCCGACTAGGGTCACATTAGGGCTGTCACAACTCTCCCCCACATAAGAAATTTTCGTCCCTGAAAATCTTACCGGTGAACAATTTTGGATATCGATCCTTCATAGATTCCTCAAGTTCCCAAGTGGCTTCTTCAATCCCGTGTTTATGCCACAACACCTTCACTAATGGGATTTTCTTATTTCGCAACTTTTTAACTTCACGCATCAAAATGCGAATCGGTTCTTCTTCATAACTCAAGTTAGGCTGAATCTCGATCTCAGATGGAGTGATTACGTGCGACGGGTCAGACCTATATCGTCGAAGCATCGAGACATGGAAAATGTTGTGAATCTTTTCAAGCTTAGGGGGTAAAATTAACCGGTATGCGACTGGCCCAACTCGTTTGGATACTTCATACGGACCGATAAACCTCGGACTCAATTTGCCCTTACGGCCAAATCTAAACACCTTCTTCCAGGGTGAAACTTTGAGAAATACCTTGTCCCCAACCTGATATTCAATGTCTTTTCTCCTTAAATCCGCATACGACTTTTGACGATCCGAAGCGGCTTTCAAACTTTCACGAATTACTCGAACTTTCTGCTCAGCATCCTTAATCAAATCAACCCCAAAGATTTTACTTTCACTAAGTTCAGTCCAAAATAATGGGGTACGGCACTTGCGACCGTATAAAGCCTCGTAAGGTGCCATCTTAATGCTTGATTGAAAGCTATTGTTATAAGCAAATTCAATCAAAGGCAAATATCTTTCCCATGAACCACAAAACTCTAAGACGCAACATCTCAACATATCCTCGAGTATCTGAATTATTCGTTCAGATTGGCCATCAGTCTGGGGATGAAATGCGGACAAGAGGTTTATATTCGACATTCACTGATTTGTTTGTATTTTGATCTACCTCACCTTGGCCTTTGGTTACCACAGTTTCTTGCCCCGGTTCTAGTTCAGGCTCCACAAATCCTTCTTCATCTTGAACATTAATCGCGTTGAGTTGTTCCCTTGGGTTGGGTTCAGTATTACTTGGCAAACTACCTTGTAGTCATTCAGAGATTAGTTTGGAAAGCTGGCCTATCTGAGTTTCGAGCCCTTAGATCGATGCTTGTTAATTTTTAAGTGCTGTCTCGGTGTTCTGAAAATAGGTTTCTGACACCGATATAAACTTTGAGAGCATCTCTTCAAGGTTCGGCTTCTTTTCCTATTGGTAGGGTGGTTGCTGAAAACCCAGAAGATGTTGTGGTCTTTGATTTCCTTGGCCTCCCCATGAGAAATTAGGGTGGTTCCTCCAACCTGCATTGTAAGTGTTACTAAATGGATTTTTTTTAGGTCGAGGATTACTACATATGTAATTTAATTGCTCGTTATCCATGTTGTGGCCATAAGGTTGGTATTCTGAATGGCTTGTTCCACCGCCACTTGCTTCGCACTGCATCACTAGGTAAACCTATGAAAAACTAAGAAAACCATCAATCTTTTTATTTAAGATTTCTACCTGATTAGAGAGCATGGTGACCGAATCGACATTATAAATGCCAGCTATTTTCGTTGGCTTTGTCCTCATCACTTCCCACTGATAGTTATTTAGTGACATCTCCTCTATAAACTCATAAGCATAGTCAGGTGTTTTATTATTGATGGTTCTGCCAGCAGCTGCGTTAACCATTTGCTGAGTCGAAGGATTCAGACCATTATAGAATGTTTAAACTTGGAGCCAAAGCGGTAGCCCATGGTGAGGACACCTTCTCAAAAGATCCTTGTATCTCTCACATGCATCGCAGAGTGTTTCTAAATCCATCTGCACAAAAGAAGAGATATCATTAAGTAATTTAGCCGTTTTAGATGGCGAAAAATATTTTAGTAAAATTTTTTCGGTCATTTGTTCCTAAGTAGTAATTGACCCTCGTGGTAACGAGTTCAACCGCTGTTTAGCTTTGTTCCTCAATGAAGAAGGGAATAGCCGAAGACGAATAGCATCATCAGAAACATCATTAATTTTAAATGTATCACATAGTTCCAAGAAGTTGGCTAAATGAGCGTTAGGATCTTCATCCTGCAAACCATCAAACTAAACAAATTGCTGTATCAATTGAATAGTGTTAGGTTTTAATTCAAAAGTATTTTCAGCTATAGCAGGTCTAACTATGCTTGATTCAGTTCCTGTTAAAAAAGATTTAGCATAATCATACATAGTGCGTAGAGCAGGATTTTGATTAACCGCAATTACAAGAGGTAGCTGATTTTTTTTGTTTTCAGCCATTTCTTTGGTTGGGGGTTGAGTATCGTCTTTCTGTTCATTCTCTGTGTATCTTAAGCTTCGCCTTATTTCTCTTTGGTTTTTACAAACTGTGCGATTCATTTCTTCGTCAAAAAGTAATGGTCCTGACGGGTTTCTTCTAGTCATAAACTATAAAAACCTACCAAGAGAAGGAAAAAAAGTAAATTGATAAGTAATAATAATAAAAAAATTAAATTGCAAGGAAAATAAATGGCTAAAGTAATAAAAATTGAGCGTTCCTAATATCTTAGTTCCCCGGCAACGGCGCCAAAAACTTGAACGCGTGATTTCGTGATAGGTTTTAAATATTTATTATTACTCATTCTTGAAACTAACTATTATCGCGATGTAGGCAAGTGTACCTATCGAACAATAGTATAGTTTTAGCAAGACCGGATTGTCGAACCCAAAAGAACTAAAAGTACTAGTAATGACTATTTTTTTATTATCTAGCCTAAGAATAAAGAGGTTTTGTTTTAATTAACTAATTATCTAAACTAAGAACTCACAGAGAATAGAATTGGGAAATTGCTTTTTGGAAAATCGATTGAATGAAGGCAATACCTAAGGAAAAATCCACCTAGACTGTACTTGTTATTCTGGCTCCGAATTGGACGATTTATTCATTTAACTTGTTTCATAGAGATCCCTAAGTTATGTTATTATCCCTATTCAAGACTAATAACGTCTAATCCCTAGATTGAATAATTGAGACTTTTCTCTAATTAACACTCTAGGGTTGCATTAACTCAATCTATGGATCCCCTTATTAGGTTTCACCTTAATTCGGTAAAATCTTGTCACCCTATGTCTAGGCGCGCAATCAACTCCGCTTAATTATGACAAATGTACTCTTTGACAGGGTCTATTCCTCCTCTGAATAAGAGCTTATCCTGAATCAGTATCCTAGGATATCAAAACAAGAATTAAGAACACATAATTAAGAACAACTTAAATATTTATCATATAATTCAGAAAATAATAACAAGATTCGTCTTAGGTTTCATTCCTCTTAGGTATTTAGGGGTTTTAGTTCATAACTAAATAAGAAAACATCTCAGAATAATAAAGAATACAAAACATAAAGAATACAAAACATAAAGAAAACCCAAAACTCTTGAAGGGGGAATCAATGAGAGATCTTCAGTCTTGATGGTGAATCCGACTTCTGAGATGGATCAATCGGCTTCCTTGGAGTAATTAATTACTCCCTATTCTGTGTCTCTATTGTTCCTCCTCTAGGGTGTATTTATAGGCTTTGGAATGCCTAAAAGCCCTCAAAATTAGCCTTTTTCGAATTGGACTCAACTTGGGCTCGGCAGGGACACACCCGTGTGACACGTCCGTGTGCGATTACTTCAAGCCGTGCTCGAGCCTGCCAAATTGAGACGGCCATATGAGGAGGTCCAGGCCGTGTTGATTTCGTACTTTAGCCCATTTTCTCCGTTTTTGGCTCGTTTCTCATTCTTTTTGCTCTCTTATGCTCTCCTAAGTCTGAAACTTGAAATTAAAGCATTAGGAGCATCGAATTCACCAATTTTAATGGAAAATCATCTATAAAATGCGTTACGCATGGGGTAAAAATATGTATAAATTACGGTTTATCACAAGCCAAAACTCAGGTCTCTCAAGATCATAATCAACTGTAGCTCTAAACTCTTCGGCCCCATACTTTTGAATTTTATCAACAGGTGGTTTGCTTAAACGTACGAGTTCCAGGACTTGAGAAGCTAAGGGAATTGGTTAGGGAATAGTTAGAGGTATAGGTTGTTGTGCAGGCGGATTTGTTCGGACAAACTCAGAAAACCACTCATTCATCATTCGGAAGAATGTTTCCTTAGCCTCTCCTCCCCAACCCTCAGACACGGGTCTTAAACTAGACGGCACTACTCCGTGAATGGAGGCTAGTGCATTACTTTCTACATCTTTGAAGTCTGTTCAATTGGAATCCATTATTATATGAAAACATGATTTAAAAATTGTTAGAAGATATCACACTATCACAAGTTAAATATGGCATGTATAGCTAGGCACACATACACTACATTAGTCTTAAAATTGACTAAACCATAGCTCTGATACCAATAAATGTAACACCCCTAACCCGTATCTGTCGCAAGAATAAGGTTACGGAGCATTACCAGACTTATCTCATAAACAATCATACATTTTATTCCCAAACAAAAGTCATTCAAATTTAGTCATGTAGTCCCTAACATGAGCTTTCGAGGCTTAAAACAAGCATTGGAAATGATTTGGGACTAATTAAAGTACTTAAGAAATTTTTAAAAAACATGGAAAATTTTCAAAGTGCAAGGGACACATGCCCGTATGGCCAGGCCGTGTGTCTCACATAGCCAAGAGACATGCCCATGTCACAGGTCGTGTAGACATTCGAAATGGGATCACATGGCCATGTCCCAACCCGTGTCTGACCCCGTGTAACTCACTGACTTAGGTCACACGACCAGACCACACACCCGTGTACCAGGCCGTGTACCCTTCGAAGTGGCCACACACCCTCGTGTGCCACGCCGTGTGCTAGGCTGAGTGAAGCTATTGACTTGATCTCAAAAAAAGTATCAGGGGACACATCGTTGTGTTACCTGGCCATATGTCACAAACGGCTGAGACACACGCCCGTGTCTCTACCCGTGTGGACAAAAACAGGCCATTTTCTAAGCCTTATTTCTCACCCAATTATGCAATACCAATACCAATAGCCATAATGCTCCTAAGCATCACAATTTTCCATTCAAAAATATTCCAATATCACTTTCAAAAATTCACCTAAATGGTCAAGTGCATAAATTCACTTTTGTGCCTAACAAATAACCTATATGCCATTTCTAATTTCAACTATATAGAACTCTACTTACATAATCAAAATCTAGGCATTTTCAAGGCATTCAATACAT
This sequence comes from Gossypium hirsutum, assembly GCF_007990345.1. NCBI lineage: Eukaryota > Viridiplantae > Streptophyta > Magnoliopsida > Malvales > Malvaceae > Gossypium > Gossypium hirsutum. Next base: position 12,848,787 of record NC_053436.1, read on the forward strand.
TATGTAGTTAACTACACATATATACATATACATGTCAATCCATAACAATTCAAACCACATTAAAATGGCCAATTACAGTATCAAAACATATAGGCTTTCACTAGCCAAATAACCTATACATGCCATACAACTAAAATACATTAAGTTCAAAAGTACCAAATAAGAGTTTGATAGTGTAATGCAATCTCTGACAACTTCCAAAACGAGTGAGCTTCTGAATCACTATAAAACACGGAAAAAAAAACAAAGTAAGCAATTAAGCTTGGTAAGTTTGAAAAACTACAAATATAAATTACCAATCAACCACAATTAAGCAAGTAATTAAATCATAATGCAATTCAATTTAATGCCATTAGCTTTCCCTCTAACCACCAACAAAGTTAATTATGAAATCACAAATCTCATAGATTCAATTTCCACATGATTCACGTACATGCATGTACTGGTTCCTATCGAACTCATATACTCTCGTAATATCACTGTGCCCATTGAACCATTTGGAATAATATCGGATACTCGGGAATATTACACACAAAGTACCAATACAAGATCGTAACCATCTCTATCTCATATCTCATATAGATGGCCACTCTCGAGCTATCACAAGGTCTACTCACACAAGCTGACGGTCAAGACGTAGCTACACAGTGCTGCTCACACAAGCTGATGAGTAACCGCAACATATGCTGGAAAACTCAGCCATTGGTAGAACATATGAGACCAGCACCCAAAACACGATAACCCCTAATGACATGTCATTTGTATCCTATCTATTCTTAAGGTTCAACCGGGATCTATACAATTACCGATATCTCATCGAGAATTTTTTGTAGTGTCGTATAATCCCAATTGTATTAATTAAGCATGTAAACACATATAATTTAAAGCTTATTGATATACGAACTTACCTAGAATTAATACGGAGAAAATCGACTAATCAATCTATTACTTTGTTTTCCCCCGATTTAATTCCAAACGTGGCTTTTCTTGATCTATATAATCATATTTAACCACTTTAATATTTATTTTATTCAATTCAATCTGATTTCATATTATGGTAACATTTGACTACTTTACAATTTAGTCCTAGCTCATAAAAATGCAAATTTATGCAATTTAACCCACACTCATGCTAGTCGAATTCTATATAGACCCATAGCAGCCCATACATTTCATCATTTCACACATTTACCACATGATTTTCAAATTTCTCGATTTAATCCCTATTTGACATTTTCAACCAAAATCACTTTACAAAACTTATTTATCTAACAATAGCCATTCATTTTCTACCATAAAACATCAAACACATATACATTCATTAATGGTAAAACCTTAATACTTTAACAGTTTCACAAATTAGTCCCTAGGTTAGCTAGATTAAGCTACAACGACTCCAAAAAAATAGAAATCATTAAAAACAGAGTAAAAATACATACCATGCACTCAAAAATACCATGGCCGTACTTAGCAAGGTTTAATGGATTTCCTTCCTTTGCAAAATTAGTGGAAGAAGATGGAAAAAGATGATGACCATGTTATTTTTACTTAATTTGTCCTTATTTACTAAATTACTAATGTAACCTTTTAATTAACCATTAAAAATCACTTATATGATGTCCATCTTTTTCCATGATTAATGTTAATGGTCTATTTATCACATAAGGACCTCTACTTAAAGTTCTAGAGCTATTAGACACTTTTAGCTAATAGAACACAACTTTTACACTTTACACGATTTATAACTTTTTTATCAAATTAAGCAAGCAATTGATAAAATTTCTTAACAAAATTTTTATGTGACCTATTTTCATTTTTTAGACATTAAAATAATAATAAAATAAATAATTTGACCTCAAATTTGTGGTCTCGAAATCACTATTCTGATTTCACTGAAAACAGGCTGTTACACCTGTATTGCTGGATACGAGCGAGGGTAATATCTTAGTTACTAAATGGTTATAGAAATCATTTGATTGAGTTTTGATTATTATTAAGGTTGGGAATTCATCTTTGCTGCTTTTGCATCAAATCCGTATCAAGTGCATAACGAAAACTCGAATTTCTACGAATGTCAGAAGTTAGAATCGATGGTCGTGTGAGCCACACGGCCGTGTAACTCGCTATTTTAGAATTAGAGTCACACGGGCCAGGGACATGGGCGTGTGTCCAGGCTGTGTAACTCACTATTTTGGAATTGGAGTCACACGGCCCAGGGACAAGAGCATGTGTCCAGGCCGTGTAACTCAACTTTTTAGAATTAGAGTCACACAAGCGTGTGCTTGACCGTGGACCACACGGGCCAGCCACCCAGGCCGTGTGAATCCACACAAACATGTGGACCAAAAATCAGGATTTGTTCCCTAAGGTCGTAATCGTCATTCGAAGCGAACATAGGCCAACTGTAGGGCCCGTATGATCTAAAACAAGCTATAAAATTTGATATTCGATGATCAATTGACGTGTAATCTGTTATCTGTACGTATGTTTGATATGTTATAAGCTAAGCAAGTATGATTTGTTAGCGTATACTGTGTTTTGTTAGGACATGTGTAAGGTATGTGATTTATTCATGTATGATCCATGCTTTATTAATTTTGATGATTCGTTTCTATAATACTGAGCTGGATTAGAACATATGATATTCGAATATAATGTTGTGACTGATACTAATTCTAATAAGTAACCATGCATGTGACTTCATTTGATCAAATTGTCTTGCAAAGCGTGGAATCCCATGCCTTTTGTTTCTGTAATTGTACGACAGCATGTCCTACATAGATGTGTGCATGGGTCGGGCCAGGTTTGGGCTGAGCTCAACTAAAAATTTAGGCCTATCCCAAAAAATGAGCCTAAAATTTTTCCCAAGCCTGACCTAGATAAAAATGTTAAAATCCAGACCCGACCCAGCCACACATATTAATTTTTATATTATTTTTATATAATTTTCAAATATATATAATACATCAAAAATACTAAAAACATCAAAATAAATATTTTCCAACAAATTGAATATAAATTTTTTTAAAAAAATATGTATACTTAAATAATATTAAGATAGATGCAACTTAACAAGCAAATACCTCTAAAATAATAACAAAATTAACAAATGTCTTTAAAATAATAACAAAATTAACAATAAAATAAGTTTTATACAATATCCAAACAATAACAGCAAAATAATAGCAATATAATAGTAAAATGGTAGCAAAATAGGGAGAAAACAATAAGAAAACAATATTAAAAAACAAAAAAATAGATTTTTTTGTCCTTTAGTGAATTCAGGCTGGGCCGGGCCCAGGCCAAAAATGCCTTACCCAAGGCCTGGCCTATTTTTTAAATGGGCCTTATTTTTTCGTCCAAGCCCATTTTTCGGGCCTATTTTTTTTGCCCAAATCCTCCTATATTTTGGGCGGGCCTTCGGGCCGAGCCGAGTGGCCAAACCCATGAATAGGTCTAGTCCTACATGCTTATCATTCTGATTTTGAATATGCATGCCATGACACATTGCATGGGGTTCAGGATAATGTGAATGGAGGAAGTTTCTGGTAGTTTAATGATCTACATTATTTGGTGGTTTATCCACAATTCTGTCTCGTAGCTTGTCTGCAATTCTAGTAGCATTGTCCATAATTATCTGTTCGTGTGATTTGGTTGGATGAGTTCTGGGGAACTCTATTTTAATGTGTAACGGAGTTGGGTATGATGTTTTCTGTTAATTTGCATTTTGGTTTTCCAAAAAACACCGCATTGGCATCATCATACATCTTCAATTTTGTTATCCAATCGTTATGAAAATCTCTATGATACTTTGATTTGTTCCGCTTTGGTTAGATGATCGTTATGAAATTCTCTGCATTACTCTGATTTGTGTATTGTGTTTTGCTTGATCTTTGTTCGATTTTAGTTACACATTGAGCTCTATAGCTCACCCATTTGTTTTGTCTTTGTCTATTCAGGTAAACCTCTGACTTAGGACCAGACATCATGTGGGAGCTCAAATTATTTTTTCACTTAATATAAATATGGTGAATTTCATATTTTTTTAATCTTTTGGGTTGTAATATGTTTCTGAATTTGTCTTGTGTTTTTTATTAACTCGTCAGTAATTGATATTTTTAACGCGAGACTGTAAAATCCCTTAAGTCGACAAAACGGACTTCGGTTTTCAAAACTAAAACTCCGGAAAAAGTTTTTTGTTGCAAAATTAAGTAATTTCTTAAGTGTTTTCTGGAAGCGAACAAATAGCTTTCTAATGACTGTTTGCAAAAGTTGTACTTCCTAAATAGTTACTGAAATCAGTTTTCCAAACGAGTTGATGTAATTTCTCCAGATTTGGTCATTACTTCTAGGTTGGATTTGGGGTGTTACATAAAGTACATCAAAACTTATCTTGATCTTGATAGACATTCACTTAATAAGATATTCATATAAATTTTTTATATATTTTTCTTTATATATAATATTTATATGTCAAATATTTATTTTCTCCACGTATATTGTAGGTGTCGAAACCACCCTTTTTATTTTAAATTTTAAGGTTTAATGAAAAACGGGCAAGGATCGACTTTTTGAAAATAAAACGTGGAGTCGCCACCGATCTTTTTGTTTAGGTGAGATCGGATCACCTAAGAATTTGGTTATTTTAATAAAACATTTTTGGTTTACTAAAACAACGATTCTAGTCTACGAAAATAGGAGAAAATGGGCTCGGGAGTCGGTTACGTATGAGGAAGGATTAGCACCCTCACTACACCCAAAATTGGTACCAAATCGATTAAATACTGTCCTTATATCTAAAATTTAAATATGTTTTTGAAATGTGGTTCTTTTTTAATAACATTCGAGTAACCCGAGTTGGTTGCCAAAACCTTCTTATTTCGACGTCCGAAAGCTTATAATTCGAAAATTACAAAAGGATGCCCAACTATTTGGTCCAACGAAAAACCGAAACCCAGCACAGTAAGGCACGATTCCTTGAATTTCCAAACATTGAACATTGCCTCACCTTATAAAATACGAGTGAAATTCCAAAGAGATATTCGATTATTTTGACCAAACGGGAAATTGCTACCCAGCACGATAGGGTACTATTCCCCGAATTGCCAAACATCGAACACTTCTTTCGTTTTAAAGGGCTTTTAGAAAACGTGAATGAAATTCCGAAGGGATCTTCAATTGTTTAGACCAAATGAAAAAAAAAGCGCAACCCAGCACGATAGGGTACGATTCTCAAATCGCCAAACATCGAACATCCTTTGTTTTGAAAAGTTTTTAATAAATATGAGTGAAAACCTAAAGGAATATTCGATTGTTTTGAGCAAACGAGAAATCACAACGCAGCACGATAGGGCATGATTCCGGAATTGTCAAATGCCGAATATTGCCTTCGTTTTAAAGAATTTTTTAGAAGGCATGAGTGAAATTTTGAAGGGATATTCGATTATTTTGAGTAAACGCGAAATTGCAACCCAACACTTTAGGACACTATTCCGCGATCGAATTGTCAAATATCGAATCTCGTCTTCGTTTTAAAGGATTTTTAAATGAATACTTATAAAACTAGCTTAAAACGTATTAATGCATTTTTTGAAATGAGACGAAATTAATCTTAAAAATTTGAATTTATAAAACCACATTTCATAAACCAAGTGGAAAACAATAATATAGGATAACGTACACACCTAAGATACAATACTTGATGAATAAAGACAATGTGTCTTATTTAAACAACTAACAAAACAAATAATTAAATAAAACTAACCAAAAATATAACCTAATTTCAAAAATGTACGGAGAATAATTAATATAACAATGCAAAACAATGAATAAATAATATGCAACAACAATGTATGGCACCATATAAATCAATCAACAAAACACGTACAAAACAAAATGGAGTTTAGAAGTTGGTGTGGTATACAACATTTTCCAAAATAATGATGAATTAATGAACACATAATATATAAGTTGACAAATTTGCATAAAGACTAGGGATATATATAATTATTGAAATAGATATTATAGAATAAGAGCTTGAATCAAATTATATGCAAAATATTTTAAATACAAATTCATTTAAAAATCGACAGTGTACATGATAACTTAAATAATATATATAATATGAAAGAACAATTAAAAATACATGATAAGATATATATAAGAAATAAGTGGTAAATAAAATGAATATATATATGGTTTAAGGTAGATATATATATATAAATATATAAGTATAAGATACATAATATGAAAGAGGAATCTTAAAATGGGTAATAAATAAAAAATTTTAAAATAAATAAATAAAGTTTAAGAATATATTTATAATAAAATATAAAGAGTTTAAAATATAATACATAAAAGGAAATCTGAAATAGGACACTGTATATATAAAAAGGTTTATATATGAATAATATATATAAAAACGTTAAAGATAGATAATGTTAATATATACATAAAAGTTTAAAATAATAATATACAAATAATAAAACTCACAACAAATAATAAAACAATTTTTAAAATGTATATGTATAAAAAAATATGTAAAACAAAATGTATATAAAACTATTCAAAATGAGTGACATGAAACAGTTTAATACAAAGTTTAAAATAACTAAAATGGTTTTAAATAAATAAAAAGGTTTAAATATATATGAACAAGGGCTTGATTGACAAATAGAATGCAATTTTAAGGTCCAAATTCTAAAAAGGCGAACACAAGTATATAAAAAGGGACTAAATCCAAATCCAAATAAAATTTTAAAGGAGAATTCGGGTATAAAAATGTAACAAGGGACCGATTTGAAACATGTGAATAATGAGTAAGGACTAAAGTGGGGAATAACCCGCCCTCCAAAACGCGCGGTTTCAAACGGACCTCATTGAAACTGAAATGAAATTCAAAGGCATAAATTAAGAATAAAAAACAATTGAATTAAAACATAATAAAATGTGGAAGGACTTGATTTGAAAATAACCCAAAAATCAAAAACGCGCAGATCCCCTGGCGGGTCGGGTCACGCACATGGATCATGGCTTAAAACGACGCCGTTTTAAGGCCATTGTAACTGACCCAAAATGACATCGTCTGATCATCCTACAAAAGCAAAAATTTTCTGAAAAATATCAATCTTCTACCCCTTTAAAGAAAAAAAAATTGAAACGCCCCTAAATGCTCTCAAACCCCTTCGTCTGAATGCTGATTCCAGCAAGAAAAAGGGGGCACCACGGTGGCAACGGGCAAAACCTAGGTGAGATCTTCGTTCTCTCTTTCTCCCCCTACTATATTTCTTTCTTTTAATCCCTAGAAAAAAAATAGAAATCGATGCAAAAAAGGAATGAATAAATTGAAGGTAAAGGCACCACCTTTAGAAACTTTTGCTTTTCTGATTGCTTTGTAAATCTATTTTTTGTATTCCAGTATGTTTAATATACGCGTATTGCCTCCTCATTACAATGAAAATAAGGCTTTTATATAGCCGAAAATAAAAAATAGAAAAATACAAAGAATTTCCTCTCTATTGTTTTTCTCCTTGCTGATTTTTTTGCTGTGATGTTCTTGTCTTCATGCAGGTACGAATGTACGGAGCTTGGTGGTCGTACGGTGCTATGCTGGCAGTGAGGACAAAGGGCTTCTTGGTGGCTACTGCAGTGCGCCTTGCTGCTTAGGGTTTGCTGTTTGGCTAAACCTATGTTTAGGTTTTGGGCCATTGGGCCATTGGGCCACATTGTAAATGGGTATTTGGGTCTTGGTTTAGATGGGCTATTTGTAATAGTTTTAGACTGTTATAAGATTTAAATTTTGGTCTTGTATTTGGGTTAATATCGGACTTTTATTATTGGGTTTTTATTTTTTGTTTTTGGTTTGTTTGTAACGGGCCGGGCAAATTTGGCCCACTACAGCTGCCCCTCTTTGCTCATTGTTGTGTAACGAGAATAGAGCAAAGACTATAAAAGGGCCAAATTTGCCGAGACCTACTGAATCCCGACTTCCCTTGGCACTTCTTTTCTTTTAGTATCCTCAATGTGTTCCACTGCAACTTCGGGGGTAAAATTTGTGGATTTAGTCTATGTTTATGCAATTAGCTTGATCTGTTCTATCGCGGCTTCGAGGAGATAAGACCTGCAATCTTCAGCCTACTCCACTACAACTTTAGGGAGCTAGGATGGTGGATTAAATCTGCTTCACTGCAACTTCAGGAAGCCAAGATTCTTCGTCTTCGATTTGCCCCACTGCAACTTCAGGGAGACAAGATCTACAATATTTAGCCTACTTCACTACAACTTTAGGGAGCTAGGACTTGCTTAAATCTGCTTCACTACAACTTCAGAAAGCCAAGATTCGTCGTCTTCGATTTGCCCCACTACAACTTCAGGGAGACAAGATCTACAATATTCAGCCTACTCCACTACATCTTTAGGGAGCTAGGACTTGCTTAAATCTGCTTTATTGCAACTTCAAGAAGCCAAGATTCGTCGTCTTCGATTCGCCCCACTATAACTTCAGGAAGACAAGATCTACAATATTCAGTCTACTCCACTACATCTTTAGGGAGCTAGGACTTGCTTAAATCTGCTTCACTGCAACTTCAGGAAGCCAAGATTCGTCATCTTTGATTTGCCCCACTGGAACTTCAGGGAGACAAGATCTACATTTTGTTTCATAGGCCTATGCTTATGCCAAATAATTAAGATGCTATGATCAACATGAATCATTTTTTCCTAACTGGATGTGATGTTTATGTCAAATAATTAGAATGCTATGATCGAAATGAATCAAATGCTCCTAACTAGATTTGTTATGAATGATATATGAATGCGGAAATGAAAATGATCCAGGTATCATTTCTCGTTCATCAGGACATTATCACTGACGTATTACGCGGCCATCTTGTTCAGCTGGTATTCTTAACGGAAAACCCAAAGAAACAATCTCAATCTGCTCGGCAAGCTTGCCCTACTGAAACTTTATGAAGTTTTTGCTTATCCAATCCACTGCAACTCAGGTATATGTGACAGCCCAAAATTGACCCTAGTCGGGAAGTGGTTTCGGGACCACTAAACCGAGTCATAAAAATAATTAACTGTCATAATTGATGCTCATTATATGTACATGTGCATGTGTGAAAATTTCGCGTTTGAATTTTGTTAATTGTAAGTGAATTTTATCAAATAGGACTTATGTGAGAAAATTTTGAAATGTGCTAGGCAAATGCAAAGTGGCCTATTAATGCATATTGTGAAAATGATGGGTTTGCATGTCAATTTACCCAAATTAAGGCATAGTGGCCGGCCATGCTATGAGTGGAAACATGTCACAAACATGTTATGTTAGTGAGGTATGTTAGGAAAAATAAAATAAGGAGTATGGGTAATAAAGAAATGGAAACAAAAAAAATGTGTGGTTGTTTCCCCTCCCCCCCCCATTGCCGTGAGTTAAAGAAAAGAAAAGAAAAATTTTGTTCATCCTTTTTCATCTTCTTTTGGCCGAAAATTCTAAGGAAGGAGGAAGGAGTTCTTGCTTCATGTTTGGTTTGGAAGAGGATTAGGAGGAGGTTTGGCCATACTTGTATCTAGATCAAGGTATGTTTGAGGTTGTGCCATGAGATTCATGCATGTTTTTAGTTGCTAGCTTGAGTTCTAATTAGCCCATGGTTCAAATCTTTGCCATGTCATGGGGATGATATTCGGCCTAGGTGGATTTTGTGTTAATGCCATTGCATGCTAAATATGAAGCTTGTTAATGATGCATGTGATGGTGGATTGATGATTCTTGAATCTTCTTTTTAGCATTTTTGAGTGAGCACATATGTGCATTGGTTGCTAGATGGAGAAGAATCGGCTAGCAAGTTGTGTGCTAAGGCCGAATATAATTTTTGTATATTAATGAGTAATGCATGTGTTAAATTGATGGAAAGGGAGAGGATGCTTTACTAGTGTATATATGTGTGTATTAGCCAAGTTTTGAACTTGAAACAAAATGGTGTTTAGTCAATACAAGTAACCATACTTGTAGAATGTATTAAGTGTTGCAATCGGCCCCAACATAGACATGTATGTTCGGCCACATGAATAAGTACATAAGCTATGTGTATGTTCGGCCATAGGTAGCCTATTGATGGCTTTAGCTTGACTTAGAAAATTCGGCTAAGGGGAAATATTAGCTAGTATGTTGAATTCGATTCGTGATTTCGTACACATGTGACTCTAATGTCTAATGTATATATGGGCTAAGTACCTCGAGCTTCTCTTTTGATGTTCGAATGAATTGTATTAAATTGCTTGATGTGATTAAAAATGCGTATGACCATTGTGTATTTGAGCTAAAAGGGTGGCCATATGACCTATCAAACTCCTTGTCATATTCGGCCATAAGCTAGCAAAATGAGACTTTAATGAGTTAAATTTGTTTGAATTAGCTCAAGAGCTTAGAGGACCCCAGTTGGATAAGGGAAAGGAAAAAGTGGTCGAGTAGCCATCGGAATCGTTCGACAACATCCGAGGTAAGTTCTTGAGTAAAAGAGCTTAAATTATGATTTGATTAGATCATGTTTTAAGCAAATCAAAATCATGCTCTTTGTGTGTGGCTATTGAGCCGAAATTGCAAGAATGATAAGTGTCTTGTGTTTGAGTTTTGCTAACGAAAACGAAATACGAATGTGCCATGATTTATTGTTAAATGTGCATGGTTATTTGAATGATGTCCAGGCTAAGTCCCGAAGGCTTTGTGCTAAGTGACCATATCCGGACTAAGATCCGAAGGCATTTGTGCGAGATACTAATTCCGGGCTAAGCCTGAAGGCATTTGTGCGAGTTACTAAATCCGGGTAAAGTCCCGAAGGCATTTGTGCGAGTTACTATAACCGGGCTATGTCCCGAAGGCATTTGAACGAGTAGCTATATCTGGTTAAATTCCGAAGGTACGTGATTTGGGAATGAATGATCTTGCTGTAAAAATTTCAGTTAATACGCTTGAAACATCCCAACATTAAGGTATGTTTCGTATGTGCTTTGAATTAGTTGAGCCCTTACAAATAAGTATTCGCTCAGTTGATAAATGAGCTACCGGCCTTTGGCTAAGTTGATCTTTGTGTATGAATAAAAGGGTTGGTAATGTGAAGTAAGTATGATATTGAAAAATTGTGCATATGAAATTATCCGTTTAGCTACATGAATGCTATACTTTTGTTGTGCTGGAATCCCTTGCTCAAAACTTACTAAGCATAAATTGCTTACTCCGTCTCCTTGATTCTCTGTTTTATAGATTTTGGTTCTCCAGCTATCGGACTCGGGATTTTGAAGTCGAAGTCGCCCACACTATCAAAGCCCCCCCTTTTGGTACAATTTTGGTTGAACTTCGAAATGGCATGTATAGGACTACCCTTTTTGTTGGGGGTCATGGACCCTTTGGACTTGTATAATTTTGGATAGCCATGCGAAAATGGCTTATATATGTTTGAGTATAATGTTATAATCATTTGGTATGGATATGGTTATTGAGAGGTGTGGATATGCTTAACAAGGATTGGCCATGGGAATGGTTAATCACTATCATAATTTGTGCTATTTATGCTAAAAGGGCTAGTTGAATCATGGAAACTATGAAATAGGTAAAGTCTACCTTAAAGACAGATGCTGACAGCAGCAGTGATGTAGATTTGGAAAATCACTAAAAATAGTAGGAAGGGAATTAAATAGTGAATAAATTATGTAAACGAACCTTGATGAATCTATTTTCATAGGAAAGTAACGAAACGATCCTATGGACAGTATGTTAAGAGATATTCAGGTTCTCGTAAGACAGGGCCAGAACGGTTTCTGGATTCCCTGTTTCGACTTTGGAAATTCATTATAAATTAACCAGAGATAATTAGGAGTCATGCCATATATGTATAGATTCCTATTTGAGTCTAGTTTCTATAGAAATAAACGACATCAATATTGAAGCCTTGTACAGGGAGATATCCAAGTCGTAATGCGCAAAGGTCAGTGTAGTCGATCCCTGTAACATGGGATACTTTGACTAATAAAATGTACTAATTTGCCCAACCAAAAATTCTAGAAAAAAATATATAGATGGGAATATGAGTCTAGTTTCAGGGAAAATTTATGGAACTGGATTCCGAGTTTCTGAACTCAAGATATGATTTTTAAAGCGACTACTACGCAGAATGGCAGTGTCTGGGAAATTTTTTTTTAGTGGTTTAAAGTCTGTTAACACCTCGTGTTCGACTCCGGTGACAGTCTCGGGTTTGGGGTGTTACAGTATAGGATCAATTTGATTTGTTACATCATTCTTCGGGTGTAATAACCCTGTGTGCATGTCTGATATTTGCGTGAATGCAGAATATCATCTTTCTTTTCCTGAGAATGATCCCCTCTTACACTTGGATTGACATTGCTCGTCATTTGTCGAGGTTGTATCACCAAAGAAATATCTTACCTTTTTGTTAATTGATACCTTTAATAGAAAATTCGAAGAGATAGCCACAATTTAGACTCCCCTTTCTCAAACATTTCCATCCCTTGGGTTTGGTGAGTTCTCAACAACAGTCTTGTTTCAGGTTCTTGTACTATTTAGAAGCCTCCCGAGTAATATGCAGAACTTTTTTTATGAAAGTATTATTGGTCCATTAATCGTTATTTCAATGCAAAATGCTCGAACAAGATCAAAACAATAGACAATAAGGAAATTGGGTAAGAGCACAGCTCAAAACAAATAAATTATTCAAAGATCGCAAATGTAATAAGTAGGCAATTAACTCAACATGAATAAGTTAATCAGAGATAGCAATGCAATATGAAGGAAGTTTATTTGGAGCATATTTTGAAACGAATATAGTAATCAAAGATAGTAAATTCAGTGTGGGTAAGATGAAAACTAGGTGCCCCAGATATCGCAGCCCGAGCTTCTCTGTACAAACTTCTTGAGGTCCATTTTGAGCTCAATACGTATTTAGGGGATCCGGAGTACTTTGTCGATGCCCCGAGACGTAGCATACTTTTTCATTGTTAATTTAGGCATAGCAAGACTGTTGTGTGCCCCACTTTGATCCAAATTTGAGCCGCCCTTTCCAGGTTTTCGACTCAAATCCCCTTTGGTTTCAAGGCGCCCTATGCGGGTTTTCGCCTTGGCCTCTCCTTTTCTTTTCTTTTCTTCTTATTTTTCTTCTTCTTCTTCTTCTTCTTTTTTTTAAGGTCTCAAAGCATCTTTTGAGGGTTTTCGCCTTGGCCTTTCTTTTTTTTCGAAGTCCTTTTATGTAAAAAGGAACTTTTCAACGCCAGGTCCCTCTCGTGGAATTCTCTAGGAAGAACCTTTCTAACGTAAGCTTGCATCATTCATTTCTGGTACATTGGGCCATGTCATATGGCTTTCAACCTCCTTTCTTCAAATTCAACTAATCATATCGGGATTGGATCTATTTTTCCTGATCTAACTTCAGCTAAGACTTGGCCAAAAGAAATCTTATTTTCAAAACCGTTTCTATCCCACTAAGCAGACGAACAATGTATTGCCCCGGCGAAGGTTCTGGCCGACGTTCAATAAGTATAGAGGGTAAATGGTAACTTATTTACGCCAATCTCTACAAGCCTCAATTATCTTCCATGATTTTTGCTGCGTCATGATATGGCATCTGATGTTTGAACAGATTGTCAACTTTTGACATTGAATCTTTCTGATGTTCTTTATCGGCACCTAATCTCCCTTTTTTCTTTTTCTTTTTTTTTTGAAGTTCGATGACTATCGACTTAGTAACATTGGCATATGAAATGGCTTTTACCCATTCTATGAAGTAATCGACAACCTCAAAGATGAATCGGTATCGATTAGAAGCTTTTGACGGAATCAGCCCTATAATTTCCATGCCTCACATGTAGAAAATCTTGTGAAGAAAATGAGGAAGCCTAAAAGTCTTGTCTTCTTTCGTTTGGCATTCACAGCCTGACTTATACAATCCCCTTCCATGGTGGATTAGTAGCACTCGAACCTCATGATTAACCTAGCTAACGTAAAACCATTAGCACGCGTCCTCCTGACACTCATATGGACCCCTTTTTAGCATCCACAGACCATAGTAGCCTAGGCATATCTTGATATGATCATGCAAAAAATATCTTTGCATTCTTGACATCTTACTTTGTCTCTGTGGTGTTATATACTCCACTCTTTATCTCTTTCTCTTCTCTCAGGTTCGCGACGTCCATTGTCCCTTTGTAAGTTAATATCTATTTCTCATCTTGTTCTACCATCCTTAACAAATTAAGAGAAAGGCTACAATCTCTATCATCTTCAAGGTCCTGAGATCCCTCTAGAAACATATCTTGCTTAAAAAGAGACTCGAAATTAGTGACAGCGTCGCTCACGTCATTGATATCTGGAGACCTATTGTAGGTACGAAGGTATATTCCAAATAATGATTCTAAGGATGATTATTTGTATGGTATGATCATGAATGAAAGAATCTAAGGATAATCATTTGTACAGTATGAAATGAATAAAAGAATATTTACTCAAGATAATAACAAGCATGCATTTCATTGAAATAAAGATTTTGGGTACAAGCCTATTTCACAAAAGGATCCTTGTTGCTTCTAGGCTTAAAACAACAAGTGTGTTTTGAATATTACTCTAGATTAGCTCTAAAAATACAAGGATATTTTTTCACAGTCCCATTGTTTAAAACTCCCTAAGTACGTAAGGGCAGAAGCTTGAAAAAGTCTACTCCCTAGTTTCTTCTTCTGGTACGTCGTTAATGTTTGGATTCCCCAATACCAGGTCTTACATTAGAGTCCTAAGCTCGATGTACCCTTAAATCTCATGCCTCAATCCATCTTAGAACTCATAATGTCCACCTCTTTAATAGAAAGGTTGGATAACAGATTTCCCGCTCCAGAGGGACCATCGAATTTCACAATACCCAATTTAATAAATCTTTCGATTAGCTTTTTAAAAGAGGTACAGTTCTCGATGGAATGCCCTGTGATTCCCTCATGGTATTCACATTGGCCGCTTGCATCGTACCATTTAGGGTATGGGGGCAGTATAGGTTTCATGTAAAAAGAAGATACAACATGTGCGTCGAACAGAACGTGGTACAACTCTCTGTACGTGATTGGAATGGGCGTGTATTGGGGTTTTTCTGAGTTTGGTCTTCGATTATGTTCTTGCCTTGGGGAGGCCTGATGGCTGGTGGTTACCATCCTTGGCTAGCTTACTATAATCAGCTCCGAACGACCCCTGCCATACCTACTCGTGCTATTTGCTTTCTTTTCCTTCTTCTTCGGGGCCTTTAAAGTCCACTCTCCTTTTTCCTTCGTTTCCGACAGAACAATTAGCTTGGCTCGATTATCTTCCGGGTTAAAACCTGAACCCATCGAGAAGCTCAACAATGCCGATGTATCCTTCTGATATTGGTGTTCGATAACAAAGGGTACCCCTTGCATGTCTGGTTGGGTCAGGACACTTATTGGGGTAAAACCTAGGGAATAGATGATCTCTTCATTATCATCCTCGCTATTGATCACTGGGCCACTCCTTTTTTCAAATTCTCCGGCCAATAACTGGGTTAACTGGCCCATAATATTTCTTTGGAGCTCTAGCATTTCTCGCATATCTCGTTGAATTTTGATCAATTGCTCTTGCATCTGTATTTGCCTTTGCTCCATTCTCTTCAACTTTTGGTCCATATCCTTTGTCGGTTCTAAAATAATTTTACCTAATTAAGGTCATTTTGGGAAACTCTAATCAAATGATGCAATGCAATGCAAATGATGCAATGCAAATGTAAATGCATGGGATGAATGCAAAGGAAAGAAAGATGTTGATTTTGAATTCAATTCCTTTAGAACAACTTTTCTATAAAACAAATTCTTTTTCATAAAACGGATTACGTATACGGCCTTGCTTTCGTATTCCAGGCGAAGGCACTGATCCCCTTTTTTCGTGAAAGTCAAATCTCGCAAGCTTCCAATGCATGCCTCTACTAGCTCCTTTTTGCTTGATCCAGGCCACGAATTACTATCCTCGCAATGTTGATTAACTCCTTTAAGAAAGTCGGGACGCGACGGCTTTTGGATAATCTTTATCAGCTTGAATCCTTAGGTAAAGTTTTGTTTTCCTCCAAAAACTGTTAGCCTTCTTCTGTCATGTTCACTTGGACCAAATTCGGACAATCGTATTATAATCCGCGTTATTAAGAAATTCATTTTCTTATGAAAAACTGTTCTATTTAGCAATTGAGTATGAATCAACGCCTCCTTTCTATGATGATGTAATGCAATGCAGTCATGAACAAACAAAAAACAAAACACGTTAGTACAGAAATAAATAACCAACAAAGTACCTAATCGGGTGATCACTAGGGGTTCGGAGTGGCTCTACCTAAGGTAAGCTCCTAAATCTCTCTATATATGGCTCGGTTCTAAAGTAAGGGTACCCGAACCAGCAGATTCCTCGATCCTCACCCATTATAGGCTGATACGGATCGAGTTCAGTTCAGGGGAATACATTTTCCTATGACCATGCGGAGATGAAAATCTCACGAAATCATAGGTACGGATGTATCCCGGAAGTAATCTACTAGCCCATGCGGAGGTGAAAACCTCACGAAAGCATAGTTTCTTACTCCCACTTAGAAGGTGTGACCACAGCGATCATGAAATGCAGTATTATTCTAAAAGCTCGAACCATAACAATTATACGAACAAATGCAATCATGATTTTCAAAACAAATTTTCAGTTTTTGACAAAATAACAGCAAATAATCAATTTTATGGCTTGACTCTCTCGATAGTCCCCAGCAGAGTCTCCAAGCTGTCGAAACCACCCTTTTTATTTTAAATTTTAAGGTTTAATGAAAAATAGACGAGGATCGACTTTTTGAAAATAAAACGTAGAGTCGCCACCAATCTTTTTGTTTAGGTGAGATTGGATCACCTAAGAATTTGGTTATTTTAATAAAACATTTTTGGTTTACTAAAACAACAATTCTGGTCTATGAAAATAGGAGAAAATGGGCTTGGGAGTCGGTTACGTATGAGGAAGGATTAGCACCCTCACTACGCCCAAAATTGGTACCAAATCGATTAAATACTGTCCTTATATCTAAAATTTAAAGATGTTTTTGAAATGTGGTTCTTTTTTAATAACATTCGAGTAACCCGAGTTGGTTGCCAAAACCTTCTTGTTTCGACGTCCGAAAGCTTATAATTCAAAAATTACAAAAGGATGCCCAACTATTTGGTCCAACAAAAAACCAAAACCCAGCACAATAGGGCACGATTCCTTGAATTTCCAAACATTGAACATTGCCTCACCTTATAAAATACGAGTGAAATTTCGAAGAGATATTCGATTATTTTGACCAAACGGGAAGTTGCTACCCAGCATGATAGGGTACTATTCCCCGAATTGCCAAACATCGAACACTTCTTTCGTTTAAAAGGGCTTTTAGAAAACGTGAATGAAATTCCGAAGGGATCTTCGATTGTTTAGACCAAATGAAAAAAAAAAGCGCAACCCAGCACGATAGGGTACGATTCTCAAATCGCCAAACATCGAACATCCTTTGTTTTGAAAAGTTTTTAATAAACATGAGTGAAAACCTAAAGGAATATTCGATTGTTTTGAGCAAACGAGAAATCACAACGCAGCACGATAGGGCATGATTCTCGAATTGTCAAATGCCGAATATTGCCTTCATTTTAAAGAATTTTTTAAAAGGCATGAGTGAAATTTTGAAGGGATATTAGATTATTTTAAGCAAACGCGAAATTGCAACCCAACACGTTAGGGCACTATTCCGCGATCGAATTGTCAAATACCGAATCTCGTCTTTCTTTTTAAAGGATTTTTAAATGAATACTTATAAAACTAGCTTAAAACGTATTAATGCATTTTTTGAAATGAGACGAAATTAATCGTAAAAATTTGAATTTATAAAACCACATTTCATAAACCAAGTGAAAAACAATAATATAGGATAACGTACACACCTAAGATACAATACTTGATGAATGAAGACAATGTGTCTTATTTAAACAACTAACAAAACAAATAATTAAATAAAACTAACCAAAAATATAACCTAATTTCAAAAATGTACGGAGAATAATTAATATAACAATACAAAACAATGAATAAATAATATGCAACAACAATGTATGGCACCATATAAATCAATCAACAAAACACGTACAAAACAAAATAGAGTTTAGAAGTTGGTGTGGTATACAACATTTTCCAAAATAATGATGAATTAATGAACACATAATATATAAGTTGACAAATTTGCATAAAGACTAGGGATATATATAATTATTGAAATAGATATTATAGAATAAGAGCTTGAATCAAATTATATGCAAAATATTTTAAACACAAATTCATTTAAAAATCGACAGTGTACATGATAACTTAAATAATATATATAATATGAAAGAATTAAAAATACATGATAAGATATATATATATAGGAAATAAGTGGTAAATAAAATGAATATATATATGGTTTAAGGTAGATATATATATATATATATATAAAAGTATAAGATACATAATACGAAAGAGGAATCTTAAATGGGTAATAAATAAAAGATTTTAAAATAAATAAATAAAGTTTAAGAATATATTTAAAATAAAATATAAATAGTTTAAAATATAATACATAAAAGGAAATCTGAAATAGGACACTGTATATATAAAAAGGTTTATATATGAGTAATATATATAAAAACGTTAAAGATAGAGAATGTTAATATATACATAAAAGTTTAAAATAATAATATACAAATAATAAAACTCACAACAAATAATAAAACAATTTTTAAAATATATATGTATAAAAAAAATATGTAAAACAAAATGTATATAAAACTATTCAAAATGAGTGACATGAAACAGTTTAATACAAAGTTTAAAATAACTAAAATGGTTTTAAATAAATAAAAAGGTTTAAATATATACGAACAAGGGCTTGATTGACAAATAGAATGCAATTTTAAGGTCCAAATTCTAAAAAGGCGAACACAGGTATATAAAAAGGGACTAAATCAAAATCCAAATAAAATTTTAAAGGAGAATTCGGGTATCAAAATATAACAAGGGATCGATTTGAAACATGCGAATAATGAGTAAGGACTAAAGTGGGGAATAACCCGCCCTCCAAAACGCGCTGTTTCAAACGGACCTCATTGAAACTGAAATGAAATTCAAAGGCATAAATTAAGAATAAAAAAACAACTGAATTAAAACATAATAAAATATGGAAGGACTTTATTCGAAAATAACCCAAAATCAAAAAAAAGGGATCCCCGGCGGGTCGGGTCACGCGCATGGATCATGGCTTAAAACGGCGCCGTTTTAAGGCCATTGTAACTGACCCAAAACGACGTCGTCTGTTTGTCCTACAAAAGCAAAAATTTTCTGAAAAATATCAATCTTCTACCCCTTTAAAGAAAAAAAAATTGAAACGCTCCTAAATGCTCTCAAACCCCTTCGTCTGAATGCTGATTCCAGCGAGAAAAAGGGGGCACCACGGTGGCAACGGGCGAAACCCAGGTGAGATCTTCGTTCTCTCTTTCTCCCCCTCTTATATTTCTTTCTTTTAATCCCTAGAAAAATAATGGAAATCGATGCAAAAAAGGAATGAATAAATTGAAGGTAAAGGCACCACCTTTAAAAACTTTTGCTTTTCTGATTGCTTTGTAAATCTATTTTTTGTATTCCAGTATGTCTAATATATGCGTATTGCCTCCTCATTACAATGAAAATAAGGCTTTTATATAGCCGAAAATAAAAAATAGAAAAATACAAAGAATTTCCTCTCTATTGTTTTTCTCCTTGCTGATTTTTTTGCTGTGCTGTTCTTGTCTTCATGCAGGTACGAATGTACGGAGCTTGGTGGTCGTACGGTGCTGTGCTGGCAGTGAGGACAAAGGGCTTCTTGGTGGCTACTGCAGCGCGCCTTGCTGCTTAGGGTTTGCTGTTTGGCTAAACCTATGTTTAGGTTTTGGGCCATTGGGCCACATTGTAAATGGGTATTTGGGTCTTGGCTTAGTTGGGCTATTTGTAATAGTTTTGGACTGTTATAAGATTTAAATTTTGGTCTTGTATTTGGGTTAATATCGGACTTTTATTATTGGGTTTTTATTTTTTGTTTTTGGTTTGTTTGTAACGGGCCGGGTAAATTTGGCCCACTACAGTAGGTATGGTGATTTCTAATTTTATAAAATGAAATAATTATTTCAAATATAATTATTATTTTTATATATAAAATATTTCAAATATCATTGTTTTTTTTTCTACATTGTGGGTATGATATTTCAAATATTTTTATATGTGAAATATTTTAAATACACATACAAAAATATTTACTACACATATAATATAGATTGAAAAATAAATATTACACATATAAAAATTATATGTACTAAAAATAATCATATTTGTAATAATTATTTGATTTTATGAATAAAAGAGTTATTAATTAAAAAGATAAATTAAAATTAAAAATTAAAAATTATTATGAATATCTTATTAAATAGATGTCCATCATAATCAAGATAAAGTTTTGATGTATTTTAATAGTTATTAGAATTAAATCTCTATTTTTTTATACTTCTCATACCTATAAATAAAGACTCTAATGAAATATTATAATTATACATTTGATGAATAAAGTACATTTTCTGTTACTTTTATAATTTCTCTACTCTTTATTCTCTCCATCTTTTCTTTATTTTATAACAAAATCATTTTTTTTAATAATAAGATAGAACTACTATTAACCGCAAGCATGCCCGTCAAATGATCTGTTAGTAATATAATATTCCGAATGATCTTACTCGTAAAAGTAAAAATTATATTCTGTGAATGCTTAGCTTATATAAGAAATAGGTGATGTCAGCTGCTTTAACTCATACACGTTTCCTTCTCTAGCGTCACCCTAGAGATAAATATTATTCAAAGTACAATTTTGGAATATTAAAGAGCCGATGGAACAGATAGGGTTTAAATAATTCAAGCTGTATTTAAAAAAAAAAACATTCTTCTGTATGACATGCCACAGGTAGTTTGTGTACATTATCAAGTTTCAGTTCAAGTATAATTATGTGAAGATGAAGATAAACTCCACATGAACCACAATGGCAGAGAATAATCAATTCAAGAATGGGAAAGACTGTATCTAACACTACCTCATGCTATCTGTATTATTTTTTTAATAGTTTAATATTACATTAATATTTTTATTATATTTTTATTCTGAAATTAAAATAAAATTATTAAGGTAACATTAAATTACTAGAAATGAATAAAATCCCTCTCTTCGAGAATGTTGGTGTCGGATAAGACCTTTTACCATCCTATGATCAGTTTACACCTGGCTACAAGCGTAGTTATCAATTGGTTTTTATTATTTATGTTATTACCTTTTTGTGGTTTGTTAAGATAGTACTTAAGTTTCCCTGTTCAAAAGTTCATTTCATTTCACACACTTTGGTCCACAAGTGATGTAAAATATCAGCCATCTGTAAATTTGGCCGTTTACATATAAATTCATACCTCTCACTTTCAATTTTTAAATAATAGGTTAATTTTTGTTATGAATTTATTTTATGTATTTTTTTAAATTTTGAGATCTAAACGATAATCGTTAAATTCGTAAAGTTAAATTTTGTTTTTTCTAAAATCTTATGCGAACCACAAGTGTTCTTTTCTGTTTAACTGTTTGAGCCAAGTCCTATCTAGATTACCTAATAATGTCAATTTTAGAACTTAAACTTTGTCAAGATACCTAGGGAAGAAATCTAATTCCATTTCTTTCAACCATTTATTGGTAAAGCTTATATATGTCATTTTAGTTGATAGATTTGACAACTATTGAATTGAAATTTCAAAATTCACAAAATATAAAAATTGAAAATGATCAAATTAGAGAATATGAACTAAATTTACAAGTTATACATAGTTTAATTAAGACGAATAACAGAACTTAACCTAATAGTTTTGACTGCAATTACTTAAATTAAAATTGATATCCTAAAACTAAAAATAATATTTAATAACTAAAATTAATCAAACTAGATAATCAACTTCCAATAAAAGATAAGTGTTACATCAAAAAATAAAAGTAATAGAGTTCTTCACATGGCATTATTCAAGAGAAGAGTTATGGACTTAATAGATATGAAATGAAAATGAGTTAAGTTTATCCTGGCTGGATTAAATTAACTAATTACTCCTGATTATCATGTCACTTCTACAATTCAACATAAAAATTATTAATTACTTTGAATAATATGATTAGAAGAATGGGTCAAGTCATTTTATATTAGGTCAATATTTACAAATATATTTCTTTTTCTCATATACGAATAGAAACTATATAGCAATACATATATCTTTAAATACAAATGTGGACATCGATTAAAATAAAGCAGAACTGCCAGTCAACTACATAAAAAAAATCAAAGAGAAAATATAGTAAAAGTGTTCATTTTAGTTTGATTATGAATTTATTTTTAATATTTTGATATCAAATGTATATGGAATGAGTGTATGGTCGAACCCCAAGTTTGGGTCATGTTTAATTGCACGTTGAGTGAAGTATAAAGGGTAGGAAAGTAAGAGTTAGGAACCAAACAGGAGGAGTCATGATTCAAAGAGACATATTATAAATGACCTTCACCATTAACCTCTTAACATGTGGGTGGATAAGATGCTGCAACGATGTTCATTGGAGGATTCTCTTTACCATGCTAGAAATTTCCCTCTCTATCTATATTTTTATTTTACCAAGTTGATGTCCATCATATCTCATGTGACATTTCTATGAAGTCTCCTCGTTCACTCTTTTAGCATTATTATGTAACCCGGACAGCTTTGTCATTATTCAAAGCTCTATACTGTTTAGCGGTAAGTAACATTAATTATAGAGGTTGCAAGTCCATATCACTAATGTAAACACATTCAATTTTCCAATCTGGGCTATGAGTATATAAATGAAACCCTATATATCCAGCTAACTGTGCTAGGAAAGTTGACCTTGTACAGACAACATTTCTGTAATAGAAAGAAGTTAAAGAAAGAGGTGGTGGAAGATGGTGAGAGCTCCCTTCTATGATAAAAATGGGATGAAGAAGGGTGAATGGAGTGCTGAAGAAGATCACAAACTAAGATCTTATATACAAAGATATGGCCATTGGAACTGGCGCGAACTCCCGAAGTATGCTGGTATGATTTTATGTAGAAAACTATAGTTCTTTTTTTCCGCAATAAATTCATTTCTAGGCTTCAATCATGTTATTTAAGATTTTTTTTTTTTTGGTTGTCTAAATTGTGTATAGGGCTTAAAAGGTGCGGAAAGAGTTGCAGGTTAAGATGGATGAATTACCTCCGGCCTGAACTAAAGCGCGGCAACTTCACTGAAGAAGAAGATGCATTGATCGTCAACTTACATGATGAAATGGGAAACAGGTAAGAATATCCAATTAAACCATCATCATTATAATATTGCGTATTTAATTAAGAATATTTTTAACCTTATGTGTATATATTACAGATGGTCCACCATAGCTAAAAGTTTTCCAGGACGAACAGATAATGAAATAAAAAACCACTGGCACGCTCATCTAAAGAAACGTACAAAGCGTGATGAGAAAGAAAAGTCCGATTGTTGGCAAAGTGAAGCCATCCGGAATGAGAATATTTGTGAAGGTGAAGGTGAAGGTGATAGCAATAGCATCCTTGTTGATACTCCCAACAACATGATCTTAGAGAGTTCACCTTTGTCTCCAGCAACATCTACATGTACTGAACAGTCCTCCTTCAGCTCCGGTAGTGCATCTATGTTCAGCTTCAATGTTGTTGGCGGCTTAGAGGATAATTGCCTTCCATGTTCGGGAACATATGAAGCTGAAAGCAGTGGAGATTTCTGGAGTCAACCCTTTGTTGCAGACAATACATCATCCTTGGAAAAGGGTGGATTTGAGATGCTTTTGGAATATGAGGACATGTATCATGACGATTCCGCATATTTGCTTTACGAATTGACGCAAGGATGGATATAAAGTCGGTTTTCCAGTTTTTTTTTTTTTAATTCTAACATGAGGGTGGACTTGGATCATGGTACATTTATATATAATTAGGATAAAAACAATAATAACAATAAAATTAAAATTAAATATGGTAGGGTGAGATAAAAAATAACTAAAAATTACAGGTATGTTAGTAAGCACTTGGGGTTAAATTTTGCGGGTTTTTTCCATTTTAGATCATTTATTGCAAATCATAATAATTATCATTATCAAATAATATTTTCAACGATATTTAATATATTTTATGGATACGTTTTTGTAATTGATTTAATATCAAAAAAATATTTTTATTGTGGAGTAATATCTTTATTACACTCTGGAGTAATATTTTAATTTGTTTATTATAGACCAAAATAATTTATTCTCTAGATATAGTTATAATTTAGAACCAATATCTATATATATTAAGTTTTTAATGGAGTTGGTGTTGTTAACTAAATCACATTTAACTTGGATTAGTGTCACCCATCAACCAAATTCTAACTTAATATGAAAGTGCTACAAAAAAAGTCATTATATTTGTTTATATATATATAAATAAAATGAAAATTGTGAGATTTAGACTCAAGATATCTTAATCTTCATCATCTTACTTAATCATTTCAACTAAGTCATATTTAACTTATATATATATATATATATTAACATAAATATTTTCACTCACACCATGAGTGTGTTATAATCTAGTTAATAGTAAAGTGTCGGCTGAGTTGGTGTCACTCGTTAGCTGAGTGCCAACTCAGTTATGAATTTATCAAAAACCATTCCTTTTTGCAATACAAGTTATATCATTTTAAAGGTATTTTTATCTTTTTATATTTCTATAAATTAATAAAAACTTGCATATGATAGGATTTGAAGTAAAAAGACATTAAGGATGTAAATCTTCAACTTTATCGTTTTAACTAAAACACCATTTAGTTTTTATATAAACATTTAATAAATATATTTTTTACATAATTTTTTTCACCTATGGGTGTATCATAATCTAGCTATTAATAAAAATGGTTGATTGAGATGGTATCATTAGTTAACTTAACATCGACTCAATTAATTAAATATAAAATAAAATCAAAATTTATTATGTAATATTATATCAATTAAGACTATTACTATAATTACTTTTTTAAAAAATAATTTAAATCTGACATGAGACAACTATTTTATTTTAAAAAAAACTACGAACAATAAAAGTGCAATTGAAATAAAAAAAAAGTAAGGGTGAAGTTAAAAAAATCCTCAAATGTAAGGATGACTTTTACAATTATGAATGTTGACTATGTTTTTGTAGAATTTATTTTAAGGTAGCAATTGGTGGTTTCCATGTTTTGATTATGGAATGTGATTCTTTTAAATGTCATTGTTGGAAATGTGATATCAGAAATCTTACTTTACAACATTTGGTATGTATCGAAAGATATTGATTAAAATATTAGGAAAGTTACATTATCACATTTGGTTCACTAAGTAATTTCCTAGGAATGTACCGATAATTTACGAATTTATCTATCACACTCGAATCGTAAGGTCTT
Source organism: Gossypium hirsutum (assembly GCF_007990345.1). NCBI lineage: Eukaryota > Viridiplantae > Streptophyta > Magnoliopsida > Malvales > Malvaceae > Gossypium > Gossypium hirsutum. The sequence goes on from NC_053436.1 coordinate 12,874,412, forward strand.
AAGTAGCAAAAGAGTTTGGTGTACTAAATTAAAGGGTTATCTAATCTGACAGGTTCTTTTTGCAAATAAGAACAAATAGTGGGCTGGTTGAGGTAAAGTTGGATTTCAACCATAGTTCGGTTGGCTATGAACTAGAAATAAGTTATTGGGAGACATGACGATTAAGGTATTTTCAGGTGGCTGTAAATTGATCTTGGTGATAGGGGTCAGAAGATCTATATATATAGGATAAGCATTCTTCTTCGAGGATGATTTTTTTGTTTTTCTATTCTTCTTTTCTCTGATTTGTCATGGAAGAGAGAAAGATTGAGAAATATCCGTGTGTGAAGGGGGAGAGACTAAGGATTTAGTCTTAGAAATAGAAAATCTTGCATGTTGGTAAGTTTCCTAATCTCTCTGCATTGGCAGATTCAAGAAAAAAAATAAGGTAGTTAAGTATTTCAGTAAAATCTTGTGGCATGATTTTTCTCAAAATACCCCTTTGTATGGCATGCATGTAGACTCACTTAAAAATCCACAGTCCGAGTTTAAAAAATCTAAGCTCTAATACTACTAAATGTAACCTCCCCAACTCGGCCTAGACTCTAAACCCGAATTTAAAAGATTACATTGACCACCAAAATGGCCTAACAAAACTATTAGAGTTTAAAACAGTTGTTTAAAACATCTATTTTACTTTCCAAAGAAAAGTTGGCAAGTTTCAAAAAGATTGTGATTTAGTTTCAAAACTAATTGCTTTTAACGATTAATTTATAAAAGTGTTTGTCAAATTAAATGCCTTTTAAAGCCTACTTACGTAATAATGCAGCGGAAAAGTGATGTTTAACATAGCCTAATAAAAACCAAATTTTATGCATAAATAATTAGAATCCATATTTTATAAATAAATTTAACACTTATTTATGAGCTACCTCAAATTAACTTTGTTGAAAAGCTATACCAATACTACAGAGACATATACCACAAACATAGCTAGGACTACATCTGGATATGAATGCAATTATGTCTCTATTGTAGCCCTTGTATACCATGCGACTTGCTCCTTCTTCTTCATCATCACATGCTATTCTAAAATCAAATCAAACGTTGAAAGCATGTTAAATCATGAAATTTATGATTTGCATGCAACCAAATTCTGCATGGCATCACTCAAAGGCTTAAATTTATGTCATAACCTTTAACATGTTCATATCAAATCCTACTATTATGAATAAAGTCTCTAAGCATTTGCTTTCATACCATTATTAACAATAACAATTCTTCAACTCTGAGCATTTTTTTCAGAACTTTCTTTCCTCTCCACATCCAATTAGGTATTCAACAACACATCTCGAAACCATTTTTTAATGTACTTGCCAAGTAAAAACATTTTTTAAACAAAAAACTTAATGGTGGAATGTTAATGCATGCATAAGTTGCGCAAACCACCAATAATCAGACATCAAACGTAGCCCCTGTATAAATACAATTTATACCCGGTTGTAGTCCTAGTTATTTTGGTGGTATTTGTCTCTATGGCTTTGGTGTTGCTTTTCTAACAAAGTTAATCCCACAAATTTTGTAAATATTAAGGGTTAAATTTACTGAATTTTTTATAATTGAAAGTAAATGATAAATTTTGTAAATATTAAGGCTAAATTTGTTGAGTATTTTATATTTAAGATGAGATAGAATGTGTAAACATTGAAAGGCTAAATTTATTATTAGACTGATAAAAAAAGCTCACATTAACTTTCCGTCACCCACCTAATGGCAATTATCGAAAGAGTAACTAAAATATTTGATTTCGAAAATTTTAATGATTAAATCAGAAAACTTAATAATTTAATATCCAAAATAAAACGAAGACATATTTTTAAGTATCATTTTTATATTCTACCCTAAAACAACTTAAAATTTGCAAAAAATAATAATTTATATAATTTTTAATATTATTGATGCATTAATTAGTACAATTAGAATTAGACATAATGAATCGATATAACTAATATAAAATAAAAGCTTTAACAGTGCAAAATTTAAAAAAAAAAAATAATTATCCTAAAATGGTGCATATCGGTGAGTACAACCGAAAGCGATACATAACCCACCACATTGGCATCAGCCCCATGCCTCTCCCTGGACATGGATAGGATCATGGATAAGAATAGCGAAAGGAAAGGAAATATTTTAAGGTTATATCAGCAGCAAGTAATGTCACCTACTTAACTCATGCGCGTCTTCTTTCCTAGCGTCACTCGATATGTAATATAAAGAGCAGATTCATCAACCATTCATAGATGGATAATTTAGTGTCTTTCCTTGCGTTTCGTTTTGGCCGAAAGCTGTTGGATTCTACTCTATGTGAATCATAAATAATACTAGAAAAGACGAAAAATGTTGCAGCTGTGGAAAAAAAAAAGAAGAAGAGGTTGAAAAGTATTTTAAAGTGTGAATCAAATGCTGAAAATAAAGCATATATATATATAAATACTGAAATCAAAGCTTAATTTTTGTTGGTAAACATAAGTATTCTTTGCGAATAAAAAATGAAAGCTTTCATTTGTCTTTTTTGTCCATTCATTATGAAGAAGATAGTTGATAGCTTGATAGCATGGAAAATATGCTCTTTACTCTCCTATCATTGCTTTACACCTAGCTATATACCAACGTAATTATCAAGTTTCAATATTTATGTGATAACAATTCATAACCTTATAATCACGGTGAATTAGTAGATTTAGTATTAGTTACTGTAAGAGAACATAAGTTTAAATGTATTAAAGTGTATTATCTTCTTATTTAAAAGTTGAAGTTTGAGATATTGTATTAAAATTATTATTAAAAAGAAACTGTGACCAACTACATTTAATAGCTAATATACTTACAAGTCCTTAAACAAATAGATTATTTTCATGTTACTTCTTATTTTTTTCCCTTTTTTTAAAACTATATGACGCCCTTTTTTTTCATTTATGAGAGTCATTGACTTTTCACGTTAAATTACTAATGTGATATAATAAGTAAATATTTGTTAATTTCAGAAAACATAAAAATATTTTTTAAAATTTTTTCTTGATTGGACATATATCACTATTTTATTGGCTATAAAAGGTTTTAATCTAAATTTCTGACTACATGATTAAAATTTATTTTAAGCTATTAATTTTTTTTTAAATGAAATTGAATATGGGCTATTTAATTTTGGGCTATTTAGGGTTCTCTAAATTCAAGGTATTTTATTTTGAATGATTCAAGATTTAGGTTTGGGATTTAAAATTTTGAATTTTGAGTATTGAGTTTGGCATTTGGGGTTCTTATGTTTAAGGTTTAGATTCAGGGTAAAAAATTATTAAAATTATATATTAATGACTTGAAAAAAAAATTAAAATGTCATTAAATAATTGAAAAAAAATTATATATAAATAATGTGGTGGGAATATACGATGAAATAAACCAACTTTTATATTAGGGCACAATCAACTACTTTTCTCTGTTAGCTGGCTAAGTCTTTTTGTGAAGAACGTTATATTGGAATTTTATGCTAACCTGCAGAAATAAATCCTAAATGCAAACCATGAATATTATATGCAGGTACTTGTGCGAGGGCACCATTTTAGATTCAATATTCTAGAGCCATTAGTGACTTCACCATCAACTAATGGATGGTGATCAAACCGTTGTTGACTATGATGAAAGTAATCAATTAAAATATTATAACTTTCCTAATATTTTAAATTTATCATTTCAATTATAATTTAGTTTAATTTTTATATAATAGTTTGTACTCACGGATGTGCCAAAATCTAACAAACAGTTGACAAGTATTTGAAAATTACTTAAATTAGAAGAAAGTTATTATGGATAAGATATTTTACTAAGGGCTTCGCCGTTTAAGCCAGTCCAAAAAGTCAAACAAACTCCAAATACATAGAAAATAGGTTAATTCCAGCAAAAATACTCTAAATATTAAATTGCTCTTTATTTTTTAAAATTTTCTAATTTAAGTCCTTAAAGTCTCCGTATTGATTATTGATTAATCAAATCATTTAATTAGTGCCAGTTCAGATATAACATACAACACATTTATGACATATAGATCAAAATGTAAAAAAGAAAAAAAATAATCTTCATAAATTTTATTATAACTGTATAATTTTTATAACACGTCAAATTTAAATTATTTATATGGTAGGCATTCATGTATTTATAATTTTCTGTTCCAAATATGCTTTACATTATATCCAAATTGACATTTAATGCTTAAATTAATGATAGATTGATGGAACAACTTACTTTTTTTTATAATATTGATACTTAATTAAATGTTTTGAAGTTTAAAGACTGATTTAAAATTTAAACAATAGTTTGAGGATGTTTGAAGAAATTAGCCCTCATAAAAAACTAGTTAAATGAGTAAAGTAAAAGGTTGGCGTATCAATATCGTGTTGCTTTGTGGCGCAGTTTAGAAGCTGGTAACGCATCAGCTGTTTCATAGAGCTCTCATCGCAATTTTTTCTGTTTCCCCGCAAAACGACTACTTTCCTTGCAATGAATCCACAACACCATCCTCAATCTAACCGGACCTTCCGGTTCCACCCCTCGCTTCTCTCCGGATCGAACCCACGTCGCCACGTGTCCCGTTGACCGTTACTCCTACCGCTGGTGCCCAAGGTCGCCTCGCCATCGCCGTCGACTTGAGCGACGAGAGCGCTTACGCCGTCCGACGGTCTGTTCAGAACTACCTTCGTCCCGGAGACGCCGTGATACTCCTCCACGTGCGCCCGACGTCCGTCCTTTACGGAGCCGACTGGGGGTCCGTCCAAGTCCAAACCATCCCTAACTCCACAACTAATCACGAAAATGCCACCGCCGACGAAGAGTCGCAGCAGAAGCTCGAGAACGAGTTCGACCTTTTCACGACGACGAAAGCGAACATGCTGGCGCAGCCGTTAGTGGATGCTCAGATTCCGTTTAAGATTCACATAGTGAAAGACCATGACCTGAAAGAGAGATTGTGTTTCGAAGTGGAGAGGTTAGGGCTGAGTGCGGTGATCATGGGCAGCAGAGGGTTTGGAGCCGCTAGGAGGACCAGCAAAGGAAGGCTTGGAAGTGTTAGTGATTATTGCGTCCACCACTGTATTTGTCCGGTGGTGGTGGTCCGGTACCCCGGTGAGGAGGAGAGCGGAAAAAAGAAGATTGCCGGAGAAGATGCGGAGCTGCAGCCGGTACCGGAAGAGGAACTTGAGTATTATGATGCGGAGGAGGAGCACGGAGGTTTGAGTTGATTTTATATTTAATTTTATGGTAATGAACAGCTTTAATTGGGTCTTATAATTTATAAAGCTTTCTACAGTAATTTCTGGACTTTATTTTTATTTTTTTGCTTTATGCACATGATGAAGTTCTTGTTAGAGCTCTAATTGAGAAGCTCGATTCGAAACTCACTGCTCGAAGGTCGATTTGATCTCGAAATAAAATTGAACTAGGTGATTGAACTCAAGATCGGCCATAGTAAAATTCAACTACTTCAGCTTGGCTTAATTAAGTTTGTTTATACCATTTATACTCTAACTCAAGCTCCATCCATAAATTAAAAGCTTTATTATGCTTGTGAATTGCTTGAATTAAATATTAAATATTCAAACTAGGTTGGCTTGATACCTCAAGCTGCTTGAAACTGACCCAATAAGTTTAAATTTTTCTCAAATCCAACTTGAATAGTTTGGGAGTAGAAGAGTTTGATTTACGCCCTAGTTCTTGTTAAAAGTTAAAAGAACAGTAGTCCAATTGGAGGAATGAAAACAGTTTTGAGAAGTAGTAAGTTGCAGGAGAAGTGAGGGTATCGGCTTGGAAGATATTATGGAAATACTACAGTTATTAAGGGGATTGTTCATCATGATAAACATAAAATTTTGATGTATTTTAAATTCTAATAATTATTAGAATTAGATCTCTAGTTCTTTTATACTTATTATGCGTATAAATAGAGACTTTGATAAAGCATTGTAATCATATCTTTGATTAATAAAGTATATTCTCTATTACTTTCATATTTTCTTTGTTCTTTATTCTCCCCATCTCTCTTTATTTTATAACACGTTATCAACACGATGATTCTCTATTTTTTTTAAATCTTTCGAAGTTGTCCCATAGATCAAATTCTTTTTCACCTTAAACTTTCACCCTTACAACTTTATCTTTGGGATATTGAAGTCCCATAGATCAAATTCTTTTTCACCTTAAACTTTCACCCTTACAACTTTATCTTTGGGATATTGAAAGATTCAATCTTAAAATGGATTATAGTTCTTATTCCCGATCTTTGATTTATTGTACAAGCATGGGTAAAGTATAGATTTGGTAAGAAACTTTTATATTTCGACCATATTTTCTTTTTCAATTAAGAAATGACTACTATTAATTTTTATTTGATATCACTACAAGAAAATAGACTTTTAGCGGCGCTTTTTTTAGTCTTTAACGACGCTCAAAACGCCGCTATAGGTAACGCCACAAAAATTTGTGGCGTTTATTTAAAAAAAACGCCGCTAAAAGCCATTACATTTAGCGGCACTTTTCCCACAAACGCCGCTAATTTTGACAGATTTGCAATATATTTTTTTCACCAATATCCAGCCCTTCGTGCATTAAAATCCAACCAAATACAACAAATATAGTATAAAATGCAGCCAAAAACAGCAAATTTAGCATAAAAAATACAACAAAAAACATTAATTCTAAATGATACTTCAAATTTAACGAAAGATATATGATATAATTAATAAATAAAGTATAATTTAAAATATTCTTACAATAATGTTAAACGTGACAAAGTTAAAAACATTCTTACAATAAGAAAACTAATGTCTAAGATGGCGGCTTTTGCGATTGCTGAAACATCTGCATCATCTGCTGAAGCTGTAGCTGGAGGTCATCGTACTATTTGCTCTACTCTGCTGCCATCGCTGCTGCCTCTGCCTCCCTCGCTGTTGCCGCTGCCTCCCTCTTTGCTGCCTCCGCTCTGAGTTGTTGCTGGAGTTCTTCATATTTTCGTTGAACCTCAGCAATTTGCTCAACCGTGTTCGCTTGCATCTGAGCTATCTGGTCTCTTAACCTCTGAACTTCAGCTTGAGCTTGACTTCCGGAAGGCATGTATTGCTGGGAGCCGAATCCAAAATATTGGGTCGGGGTAACACCAGATCCTTGAAATCGAACCCGACCGTACCTTTCAGGACCTAAAACTTCAGTGATAATTTTGTTATCAATGTTCTCAAGATTAACAGAACTACCAGTCGATGCAATCGCTTCATATTCCGCCTTCTTCTCCTTTAGTTTCTCCTAAAAAAGCAATTAAACAGTTAGAAATGAAATATATAATAAAAATGAATACAACATAACTTAACATTATTTAAAACTACTAATGATGAATTGAATTAAACAATTATAATTAAAGATTATAAATATTTAGAAAAAATAAAATATTATTAAGTAAATATACCATAATTTCTCCAACTTCGGATGTCATAGAAGGTCCATCTTTCTTCCTATGCGTAATCTCAAAAAGCTAAAGGCGTCCAACTTTTTATCCAGATTTGACTTCCTACAATATAGTAGTAAACATATTATTTAATAGTAGAAAGTTATTAATATTTGAAAGAATTAATAAATTCATAATACATCGGCCTCAGCTACAGAAGCAAAACTTCTCAAACCTACCGTGTGCGTGAATTTTTGTTTTTGCTTGCTGCTTGTTCCAACTCGCTCACGGTCCTACATAATGAAATTATTATTACGTATATAGTAAACACTATATATAAGAGTTTGGAAATACGTAATACCTCTCCTTTCTTTGAATTCCAGAATCTAACTGCATCTTCCCATTGGTACCTCAGCATTCCCGGCAGGACATTTCTCAATTTTTCCTCGAGGCTTATGTCTTTCTTAAAATATTGTTTTTTAAAATGATTTTATTGTCTCTCCATTTTTTACCCAATACCTTCTTGATATAATTATCGGAGACCTCAAAACCAAATGTCTCCTAAAAAAACACAAGTTTAGAATGTAAATATAAATGAAACTTAAACCAAAGTATTATAAATTACATTCACATTTTGTTACCTTAATATTAGCGAGAGCCTGATTTTTGTTGCTATCAAGCATGTGATGCCATGATTCCTAGTTGATGGGCAATATATTGGCATTTCATGCTAAAATGCCCAAATAGCCTGCTAAAAGTTGAGCTTCAGATCCAACAGGCTAACCATGAGTATTTCTACTTACTTTGACACGCTCGACAGGATCTAAGTCGTATAAATCTCTAAGCAGCGTACGTCCTCGAACTCTGCGCGTCCCACCACTTTCAGCTGAAAAATGATATACTATTATTATATTAAAATTGACAAATAAATCAATAATAAAAGTCAACACATGTAAAATGAACTTAACATTACTTTGAAATTCTTCAGGTTCGTCAAGTGTCTCCGGCACATTCGAAGATCCAACAACTGTCTGCTGTTCACTATTTCCTTCTTCTGAATTTGGAGTATTCTGGACAATACTTAAATCTCATAATCTTCTTCTACGCATTTTTCCTGCAATACACATAAAATAGTTAAAGTTTTAGTAACAAATTACAACAATAATAGTACATATAAAATAGTTAAATTATATAACATGACCAAGATTAAAATTATAATATTACATATAATAAAAAAATCGTAAAATCTTACTGCATCATTATTCGTAAATATCTTCATCCACATCATGTCGAACCCATTGATGTTGTGTACTAGTACTAGGGATATTTTCATCTAAGTTTTGTTCTGGAAAAGGTAATGTTTCTGATCTTTCGACGATGTCATCTCTACTTCCGTTACCCATGTCAAACAAGTCTCTAGGGGTGTTCCGGAGTACAACATACCAACCCTCATCAGTTGGATCTTTCGAATAAAAAAACTTGTTTCACTTGAGAGGAAAATACATATGGCTCGTCCATCAATTGTTGTCCAGTGTGAATCAAGTGAGAGAAATTCACCATTGTAAAACCAAATTGATCTTTTTTAATTCCTCGAGCAGTATTAACATTAGCCCAATCATACCGAAATAAGACAACTTTCCATCTGCCATAGTAATCCAACTTAATAATGTCGGTAAGAAGTCTGTAATACTCCACATTACCCTCAACCGAATTACTGTCCCTAGAACTAGCATAACTTGTAATTGAAAAATTAACAACAACTCCACAATTTTGAGTTCTCCTCATTCTCTCGCAATACTTTGTATGAAATCTATATCTAAGGAAGACACTATATCTTTTTATTACTCTGTTCAGACATTGGGAAATCCATTTAACTTCGTCATTGACGTCCTTCCCACTCTAAACCTATTGAATCGAAAGTAAATTGAATAATTATAAATGTTTTATGTAAAAACATTCTTATTTGATTAACTAAATTTCGCGAATATATGTAACTTATTAACTTTAGTTACATACCATTTGGCTTAACCATTCATGAAAAGATTCTGTAAATAACTTATCAATCTCTCGATGTTGTAATCTTCGAGAGCGTGCACGAGATCTGAAAATTTTTTTGTACTCACTATGTTAAAAACAAGTTTAATTGGTTAGAAGATAAACAAATCAAAACGACGAATATATGAGGAAATTTTAGAACTTACTTGCGTAACAGTTCAACTAAATCGTGGTGAAAAAGTACATATCGATGTGCTTGTATCCACGATATATCATCTAATTCTGCAATTTCAACTTTGCTGATTGGTTTTCCATAACTTTGGAATAAAAAAGTTTCGGCCAAGTTATGATCATTGAGCCTAGCATTTCTAGTTGGTCTATTCAATCGTGTTTCAACATCTTCTAAATATCTAGAACAGAAGGTCATGCACTCCTCTGCCAAGTAGCCTTCAGTAATTGATCCTTCTGGATAACGCTTATTGCGACAATAAGATTTCAATTTGCTTAGAAACCTAAACACGATATACAATATTTATCAAAAGTTGTAACTAAATGTATAAAGGCGAATGAATAAATACTTGACAAATAAATTAGCACCTTTCTATAGGATACATCCATCGATAAAAAATCGGTCCACCAAGTATTGCTTCGTGAGGGAGATGGATTACCAAGTGTACCATAATAGTGAAGAAGGAAGGTGGAAAGATCTTCTCCAAATTACATAAAGTCAAAGTAGCTCGATCCTGTACTTTCTTAAGTTCTTCAACATCCAAAACTTTGCCACAAATAGCTTTCATTATATTGTATAGTTCAATTATATAGGACGTCACATATTTTGACATGCAACACCGTAAAGCAACTGGAGTAAATCTTGCATTAAGATGTGATAATCATGTGATTCTAATGAATATAATCTTCGATCTTTAAGACTCACACATCGAGATATATTTGACGCATACGCATCTGGGACCTTTATATCCTTCAACACCATGCAAAACACCTCTTTCTCTTTCTTTGACATTGAAAAAATAGAAGGCGGCAACCGACATTTTCCATTCGGAATACTTGAGGATGAAGATCACGTCGAATTCTCATGTCAACTAAATCAAGTCGACTCTGAAGATTGTCTTTTGATTTTCCATCGACATTTAAAATTATCCCAATTATGTTCTCGCAGACATTCTTATCAATATGCATGACATCAAGATTGTGGCGTAAAATGTTGTGCTCCTAATAAGGCAACTAAAAAAAATACTTTCTCCCAATAAGGCAACTAAAAAAAATACTCCTTTTTTTCCACAAGTCTGCCTCATTAGGATCATCCTCTTCGTCAGATTCATCATCAGATTCATCCTTCGATATTCTCCTTGTTTGTGTGATAGGTGGTTGATTCATCTTCCCGTAACTAAAGTTGATATCTTTTAACATAAACAAGATTTCAGATCCAATGGTCTGCTCAGGAGCTCCTCTGTACTCTTCAGTACCGTCAAATAAAGTCCTCTGAAATCTAAATTTATGATTTCCATCTAACCACCGACGATGGCCCATGTAAGAGAACTTCTTCCCATTATACAACCACTTCGAATAAGTTTGCGCAGCACAACAAGGACAGGCATAACGTCCTTTAGTACTCCAACCCGATAAATTAGCATAAGTCGGGAAATCATTAATTGTCCACAATAAAGCTGCACGTAAATTAAAGTTCTCCTTTCTTAATCCATCGTATGTCTCAACACCCGACCATAATTGTTTTAACTCTTCAATAAGTGGTTGCAAATAGATGTCAATATCATTTTCGGGACCTTTCTCTCCAGGGATAATCATTGATAAAATAAATGAAGATTGCTTCATGCAAATCCATGGAGGCAAATTGTAAGGAACAAGCACTACAGGCCAAGTATTGTATGAAGTACTCATGATTTTAAAAGGATTAAAGCCATCAGCTGCTAGCCCAAGCCTCACATTCCGAGGATTGCTTGCAAAGCTTGGAAATTTACTGTCAAACGATTTCCAAGCTAAAGAATCAGCAGGATGCCTTAATAATCCATCATCGGTTCGCTGATCATTATGCCACCTCATAGAATCGGCCGTCTTTGACGACATGAAAAGCCTTTGAAGTTTTGGTATTAGGGGAAAATATCGCATAACCTTGACTGGCTTCTTTCTTAAATGTGCCCCACCTTCATCCCCATTCACATCTTCTGTATTCCCATTCATCCAACGAGACTTACAGCAAAAATGACAAGACTGTTGGTTCTTCTGATCACCCCAGTACAACATGCAGTCATTTGGGCAACTATGAATTTTATCGTACCCAAGGCCCAAATATTTTATTAGTCTCTTCATATCTTGACAAGACTGGGGGATTTTTGCAAACGAAAACATCTCTCTCAGAAACTCTAGCAGCATTGTAAAAGAGTTTCCGGTCCACCCTCCCAAACATTTTAAGTGAAATAGACGAATACAGAAAGACAATTTCGAATATTTTGATCCCTCATAAAGTTCTTCGTTCATTTCGTTAAGTAAATTGTAGAACGTCGCCGCTTCTTCATTTGGCTCCTCATCAGGTGCACTTGTTCCCGTTTCGCAAAAAACATTTCCACCAATATTACAATCGTCGGATGCAATAAAGTTAGGTGGAAACGATTGCTCACCATGACTGTGCATATTAAATGCATCCCGCAACATACCTTTCATGTCATCTTCTCTAACATACTGATGGTAAGTAGTATCAGGATAAATCGGATTAATCGTTGAAGAAGTTCCACTAGATGTACACTCTCCATGGAAAATCCCTTTTTTATACCCCCGAATAAAGCCATCAACAATTAGATGTTCGTGGACAACTTCACGAAAATGCCAATTTATGTTGCCACACCTCTTACACGGGCAAAGAATCATATTCTCTTGGCTTGCATTTTGAAATGCAAAATTTAGAAAAGTTTGAACTCCATTTTGATAGCCGTTACTTACCCTTGACAAATTCATCCAACTCCTATCCATATCGTTGTTCTTGAAGTCTAAAGTTGACAATAAATTACACGGATAAATTGTTTATTTATAAGTATAATTAAGTTATGTAAGTCATGTATTATGTAAGTTATGTATTATGTAAGTTATGTAAATTATGTAAATCATGAATTTTGATCTTTAAATTATGTAAGTTATGTATTATGTAAGTTATGAAATTTGAACTTTAAATTATTATGTAAGTTATGTAAATTATGTAACTTATGAAATTTGGTCTTTAAATTATGTAAGTTATGAAATTTGAACTTCAAATTATTATGTAAATTATGTAACTTATGAAATTTGATCTTTAAATTATGTAAGTTATGTATCATGTAAGTTATGAAATTTGATCTTTAAATTATGTAAGTCATGTATTATGTAAGTTCAGTAAATTATGTAAATTATGTGAGTTGCTGGTGAACTTGAAAAAAATATATTACTTTTGAATATATATTAATTTTGAATTAGAAACATTTAATACATAATTTCCTTCTTTAAAAAAATTATAATTTTCTAAACAGCAACATGGTCAAATTCAAATAAAATTTTGGAATTCCCATCAAATTTGAAAAGCTTTATTTTTAAATACACTAAATGAAAAGTCAAATTGAAAGTATGGGAGAAACCACCAAAAAGAAGAAGAATGATATTTTACTAAAAGAGATTGTTGAAAGTAAAAAGGAAGTCTTGAGAAAAAAAATTGGTGGTCAAAATCCAAGAAGGAACATGGAAATTCTTTTCATGTTTTGGCTTTTACACTTAAACATGGGCTAAGTGTCATCCCAATTTTTTCAATTTGTCAATTTGGAATTGCTGCTTTATGATGTTGAAATTTCCATATATTTTATTTTTTTATAAATTGTTTAGGATTTGATTGAATTTTGTGATGAAAATATTTTTAATAAGATTTTTGTATGTGTTGAGAGTGCGTAAAAAGCAACTATTGAATTTGGAGTAGTGCTCAGAGAAAAATTGAGAAAATAAAAGATAAATTTGGATCATAATAGGGTTAATATTTGATATATTGACGGTATGTTTGTTTCACAAGTAATTTTAAAAAATTAACATATGTCTTTATTTTTTAGTATTTTACTCAATTTAAAATTTTATCAAGTTAAACAAAATGAAATTTGAGTCGTATCGAATAAAATTGAGTGAAATTATTCGAATTCAATTAAAAAAGAAAATATATCAAATTAAAAACTTATTATAGTGTAACTAATTTAAAAATACTTTCAAAAGCCAAAAATTTAAAATTAATTTGGAAACAAAATAGTTCTGCTCCAAACAGAACCAGCAATTAAATCTTTACAAAATTGCAACCCCAAAATATTAATTTTTCTAAAATCATCATGATAAAACTATTATTGATTAGAATTTTGAACTAAAATGTACCTTAATAATTTCAACAACTTGGTCTGCTCCACTCTCACTAGCAAACAGAGGCTGGCGTCAAAAAAGTAATATTTGTTAAGTGATTTAAAGTGAAAATGCATAAAAATAAGGAAAAAAAATTTAGCAACGAAACCTGTACCTAGAACAGATGTCAATGGCTGTGGTGTATTTAGTTGCACCAAATATTAATTCAGGTGCTCGACAGTACCTAGAACAGATGTAAGATTATAAGAGTAGCACCAAATATATTTCAGTTTAAGCAAATATAAAAACTTTATCTATATCAGTACCAAATATTAATTCGAAGATTAAATGGCAGCTTCAGTTGAACCAATAGTTGCAAGAGGAGCAGGAAGCAGTAACTGAAATACATACAACATTAATTCACTAATACAGACACATGGAACTATATCCTAAAAGTCAAAACACAAGGAATTAAAGTATATGTACCATATTTAGTATACAATATAATTTTACTTCATATATATTACTTCATATAATTATTATAGTAATAATTAATTTATTAACAATCGTCATAGTACAAAAATAGGGTAGCAAAAAATTAGGTTTTGGTTAAAAGCAGTCAAAAAAATATTTTTGTACAAAATTAATTCAAATACTATGATATATTAATTTGGTAACAGGTACTCGGTATCATGAAGTTTAGTACATTAGTTAATATTGTAAAATAGAATAGTTTCTAAGTAAATCTTGACAGAATAACCAAACAAGAAGGAATTAAATAACCAACCTGCAGTGTACAAGAAGTAACAGATAGGCATTTGATACTTGATAAGGATGCTAACAAACTGATACAAAAATTATCAATCTGAATGGCTGATCATTTTTTCAATTGCTCCCTGGAATGCATTGCCTTATCAAATTAGATTCAATACACAGAACATAAATGTAAAAGTAATTAAGTAAAAAACTTACTTGCGTCTCAGAAACAGATACAGAAGAATAATCCTGAAAAAGTTTAAAAATTAAATGTCAGCAAAACCCAACTGATTTGTACCAAAATAGATCATCTTCAAACTACAACCATCTAAATTGAAAATTGATATAAGGCATAATGTGAGTAATCCAGTCAATGTTCAAGATCAAGTGATGGAGAATTGAAAGACAATGACATTTCCTTAGTAAAATTTCATGTCAGTTTTGCGATATAATTCAGTCAAAATAAACTTCTCAGCCCAAAAATATGCAATAGTTGTTGCAAATGTTTTTACTTTACACGTTCAAGTAGCTTTTGTATGTAATGTTTCCTCGAATGACTATAGTTAATTAGAGAATTTGAGGGATTAAGAAATGTATAAACAAGTTATTAATAAATTTTACATAGAATTGACCCTTTTGAATATTATATAATTAGAATACAAAAAACAATAATGTAATACAATTATTTTGTGGTTTATGGCTTATTAATTTGTCTAACTTCTTATTAATTTATTGATTTTTTCTAAAATCATCATCATAAAATATTATTGATTAGAAAAAAAAAGGAAATCAAACTTAATAACTTCGTAGCTTTTAAGAGTAAAATACCTCTACAAACCGTATTTCCAGCGGCGGCGGAGGAGAGAAGAGGCGAAGAGTTTCCTTCTAAAATCGAGAAGATGCGTCGGATGTTGGGAAACTAGGGTAAAAAATTTGGGGGAAAAAAAGCTAGGGGAAATTGGGGGGAAATCGGGGAAATTGACTTTGGTAGAGAGTAAAGCAAATTCGGGCCTCACAGAAACGACGCCGTTTAAGTTAAAAAAATTAAAAGTTTGCGGCGTTTTCAGAAACCGCCATTAATAAAAATAACAAAAAACGACGACGTTTCCCACCAACCCCCTAAAAGATATTTGTGGTGTTTCCTTCAAAAATGCCGGTAATGACAACTTTTTGCAACGTTTGAGATAAAGTGCCACTAATAACAAAACACTAAACAACGTCGTCTGCTGTCTATTGACAGATATTTGTGGCGTTTTATAGGGTTCGCCACTAAAAAAAATGAAAACGACGACGTTTCAATTGACATAACTTTGTGGCGTTTCTGAAAAACGCCGGTAATTCATGCCTTTTGTGGCGTTTTCACTAAAAGCGCCACTAATAACAAAGTTTCAAACGACAACGTTTTGCTTCCATGGATATTTGTGGTGTTTTTCAATAAAACACCGGTAAAATTTAATATCATTTAGTCTTTATATTTTTATAATATTATTAATTAATCAAAATACTTAATATTATTAACACTAATTAATCAAAACTCTAAACCTTAAACCATTAAACTATATCCCCATAACCTTAAACCCTAAACTATATCCCCTAACCATAAACCACAAAACAATAACCCCTAAGCCTTAACCACAAAATGTATGAATTAATCATAACCCTAAACTATATCCCTTAATCCTTAAACCACAAAATAATAACACTAATTAATCAATACTCTAAACCTTAAACCATTAAACTATATCCCCTACTAACGTACCTTAAACTATATCCGTTAAACCCTGAACTATATCCCCTAACCATAAACCACAAAATAATAACCCCTAAGCCTTAACCACCAAATGTATGAATTAATCATAACCCTAAACTATATCCTCTGATTCTTAAACCACAAAATAATAACACTAATTAATCAATACTCTAAACCTTAATCCAGTAAACTATATCCCCTACTAAAGTACCCTAAACTATATCCCGTAAACCTTAAACCACAAAATAAAAACCCCTAAGCATTAACCCCTAAACCATTTAACCCATAACCCATAACCCATAAACCCCTAACCACTAACCCATAACCCTTAAACCCCAACCCTTAAACCATAAGCCATAAACATAATCCTTAAACCCATAAACCCTAAACCTTTAAATAGTAAATTTTAAACCTTTAACCCTAAATTATACACCCTAAACCATAAAATGGGCAAATAATGTAGTGTTTTAGTTTTTTTTTTAAATTGAGTTTTAAGCGGTCTAATTTCAATATTATTTAGGTCTAGTCGAGATTGATATAATCGTAAAATTTTCCCTTCTAATATAATTACCAAAATACTTTTATATCTAATATTAGTTTAAAATAGATGATGATAAAATTCATATCATTATTTTCTCTAGCATAATGTTATAATTATAAAATGATTAATGATATCGTTAAAAATATAATAAAATTTTAAAAATATTTGTTGTATTTTGATTAAAATATAAAAAAATTCAAATACATCATAACGTACTTATAAGTTATTTGTTCTATTTTGATAAAAAATATATATATTAAAAATTTAAAATTTTGACATAATTGCGGCGTTTATAACCCCAAACGCCACTAACAAGCATATATAAAAACGCTAACGTTTTTGGTCAATCTTAAACATATTTGCAGCGTTTTAGAGGAAAACGCCACTAAAGACAGATATATTGTGGCGTTTTTCAATAAACGCCGCTAATGCCAGTATAGCTCAACCACGAAACGACGTCGTCCTTCTCATCGCTTTTGTGGCGTTTTCGACTAAGCGCCACTACTACTCGACATATAGCGGCGTTTTCTTGGAAGCGCCGCTAATTCCACGTAACCTTAATTTAAACGACGTCGTTAACCTTAATATTTTAGCGGCGCTTTTCTTAAAACGCAGCTAATGCTGATATTTTGTGGCGTTTTTGCCTAAGCGCCACTAATTCCGTGGAAACTCAACATAAACAACGTCATTTTGCTGAACCTTTTAGCGGCGCTTTATTTAAAACGCCGCTAATGCTCGATCTTTTGAGGCGTTTTGTTGAAGCGCCGCTAATGCTCAACCTTTAGTGGCGTTTTCCATTAAAACGCCGCTAAAAACCTGTTTTGCTGTAGTGTATAAATTTTACATTGTGAGAGTATTTGATTTTTGTCTTTCTATGTTAAAAATTATTTTTATGTAAAAGACATAATTGTTGATTAGATATGTTTGCTATTAATTTAGTATGTTTTCCCTATTTTTTTGGTAAATCATTCTTTTTGAATTTTTTAATTAAGTTATATTATGCATAATATTTAGATGTTTAAAATTTTGATTATTAAATTTTTGTTATTAAATATTTTTAAAATTTTATTAAAATTATAGTGGAAAATGTTATTAACCTACCATTGTTGATTATAGGGAAATTTGATATCTATTGAGTCTTATTAACTTGTTAATGTTAAATGATTGTATGATATCTTTTAAATTGAACTTATAAATATTTTATTAGAGCAAGATAAGATTTTATAATATATATGTGATATTGAAATTTGATACAATGCGTATCGGATAATTTTCTAGCATCGTACATAAAAATTTTGATTATTTATTAAATGATTTTTACTATTAGATTATAAATGTTATTAAAGAAGCAAAGTTGTTTTACTACTTGTAATAGTACTCGTGATAATAGTCAAGGTGATGACGATGATGTTAAAGATTTTCAGGTATATTTTATTTATTATATCATGTTTATTATAATTGGAGAATAATCATGATAACATGAATGGATAGATTCTGCTTTAAAATCCACACATGTTTACGATGGTAATTATGAAATAAAAAAATCAATAGAAGCGTTTAAAAGTTTGTCCTACGAGATTTGTTACATTCTCTAAATTGAATGCAAACATAAAAAAAAATAAAAGATATAATTATGGACCACTAAAAGTGGGAATATAGTAATAAATAATAGAACAATGAGAGTTCTCAATATAACTCTTCAAAGGGTAAAGATAATTTATGTTATCAATGTGATATGAAATATTATTGACCACATATGTGCCGTATGCCCAAATATTTTATTTCTATTAATATTTTTTGAGGAAGTAGATGAAAATGTAGTAATGAATTCCATCATTACAGATAGAAAATATTTATCTTATTTAATACTGAAACAAACAAATATTATCAAATATTTGATAGTATAAATTAGTTGAAAGCTTCAGAAGAGCTAATATATCAATATTTAAAAAGCACAAAATTTATGATGGTTAATGCATTACTTTTAAAATATATTTGTAATGGATCTCATATTGAGATTGTGAATGAGGAAAATATTATATTTCATATGAATAAAAAAGGGGATTGGGTTATTAATTTATATTTATTTTATAATATTTATGATATCTTTTGTCATCATCCCTATTAAAGGGTTAAAAGCAAAATATTTGATTGTGAAAGATTTACTTATGAGTAATAGAATATGATAATTCTATCTAAAGCTTGTTATGGTTGGATGCACCTAAAGTCACAAGTTTTTTAAAAACCGTGAGTATAACTCTACATTATTCATAATAAGTTCTCAATTAAATTTACGTGGTAAAATATTATTGATGAGAACTTGCAAGAGAGAAAACTTATCTATGTAAAGTCATTGGTTATGTACCTGTTATACACCTGGAAAATAAGATCCACTCTCAAAGTTTGCTATTAATAGATTTTTGGGCATTTGAAGATTTTGGCCCTGAAGCAAATACTACATATAATTATTTGGAAATTATATTTATTGAGTTAGTGACATTATAGACTTCACATTGATTTAGACATTTTTAGTAATACATGTCACAATAAATTAAAATGAATGATAATAAAATTATCAATTTGTTACAATTTAGTACAAATGAAACATATGTTAAAGTAAACCAGAAGTTTACTAATACAAATACATTTACTATTTGACGTGACCAGTGAGACCATCCTGGATCATATATGATGCGAAAATTAATTGAGAATTTATATGGACATTCATTAAAGAACCAAAAGATTCTTTAATTTAAAGAATTCTCATTTGTTGTTTGTTCTCAATGAAAATTGATTCTTAGAAACTCACTAGCTAAAGTTGAGATCTAATGTCTTGTATTTCTAAAATGAATATGGGCTCATTCATCCACTATGTGGATGGTTTTGATATTATATGATTTTGGTAGATGCATCTACAAAATAATCACATGCATTATCAACTCGCAACCTGTTGTTTGTGAGATTGCTTGTTTAAATGATTAATTTCAGATTATGCAATTAAAACAATTCATCTTGCTAATTTTGGTGTGTAACACCCCTAACCCGTATCAGTTGCCAGAACAAGGTTATGGAGCATTACCGGAGTTTACATTTCAGAACTATCAAAAATTTTAAAACATTTAATTCATATCATCAATCACTATAAAACCAATCAATAGGATACATATTATGCCTCATACGAGCCCTCGAGGCCCTAAAAACACATTAGAAACAAATTGAGACTAAATCAGAAACATATATAAATTTCAGGGAAAAGATGAAAATTTACAAACTGCAGGGTCATACGACCGTGTGGCCAGGCCATGTAACTTACACGGCTAGGAGACACGCCTGTGTATTAGGCCATGTAAGCATTCAAAATAGGGACACACGGCTGTGTCCCAGCCCGTGTAACTCACTGACTTGGGTCACACGGCCAAACCATACGCTCGTGTGCTAGGCCGTGTACCCTTTGAAATAACCTCACACGCCTGAGTGCTAGGCCGTGTGCTAGGCCGTTTAAAACCTGGCTTGCAACCTTTTGAAAACTATAGGGGACACACGGCCATGCTACCTGGCCATGTGTCACACACGGCTGAGACACATGCCCATGTCTCTGCCCATGTGGACGAAGATAGGCCATTTTACAAGCCATTTTTCTCACCTTTTTCAACATGTGCCTATAATCCCTTTTGCACATATACTTAAGCCCTCAAAATGCACCAAAATCATGCAGAATCTAACTTTATACATATAGTATAACCACACTCAACCAATATTATAATGGCCTAAATTCAAAGTTATCGGAACAGTGGTTTCGTAACCACAAATCTGATTTAAAGAGAAATTTATTTCAATATTTTTTCATTAAAATTGATATGATAGGAAAATCGTATGAAAATATTGATAGAAAAATTTTACCGATTTAATGGTTAGTTAGAAAAAGAAATTATTGAAGAAATTGGGTAAAAACAAGGTATTGGGACCTCTATCTCGTAAAACTGAGTCGAAAATAATTTTATAAATATTTATGAAATGTTAGTAATGTGGTATTAAAATTTCGTTAGGAAATTTTAATGTTTGGGTAGTCAATTAAATGAAAAGGACTAAATTGTAATAGGTGTAAAAGTTGCTAGAATGATTAAATAGCTTAAGAGTCTAATGAGAAAGGATTTAAAAGGCAATTAGACCCAAAATTTATTTGGGCTGGACGGCAAGGGCATGAAATCAGCAGGAAAATTGATAAATTAAGGGCAAAATTGGAATATTGCAAAATTAACTAAATAAAACTAGGACTAAATAGGAAATATCTAGATTTCTCTTTATTTCTCTTCAATTCCAGTAGCTAAAAATGCCATAGGAGGGTTCTCTAAGCTGGTATTTCATAGTTTTTGCACCAAGTGAGTTAATCCTTGCCTTTTTCTTGTAATTTTTGTGTTTCTAAGACTTTTACAACTAGGTCCTACTATTAAATTCATTAGTTTTTGATTTCATGGATGAAATTGAAAGTCACCATGGTTTAGTGTTGTAAGTTTATGATGAAATAGAATGAAATTAAAGCTTTAATTTGTTTATTAGATGATTTTATTAGGTAATTTCAATAGAAATTGATTTTTAGGACCTAATTGTGAAAATATTTGGAATTAAAGTCTATTGCTGAAATTTTGATTCCTAAAGGTTGTATTAGTTTAAGGTGATAGAATAAAGTGTTAATTGAGAAAAATCAGCTCAATTGAGAGGCTAATTGAGTAGGGACGAAATTGTTATTTATTAAAAGCTTAAGGGAAAAATGGTAATAAACAGCTTGCACTAAAACAATATTGGACAGCAGCAGTAGACTAACTTTGAAAAATCACCATAAATTTTAGAAATCAAATTAGAAGATGAAAAAAAAAATATGAAATTAAAGCTTATTGAATCTAGTTTCTCATAGAAGAAACAGTGTAAACAATGGATCTGTAAATCATGAGATATAATGAATTTTGTGAGACAAGGTCAGAATGAATTCGAGTTCCCCTATTCTGACTTTGAAAAATCATAAAAAATTTAATAAAAATAATTATGGGCTTAAATTTATATCTCTAGAATCCTGAATGAGTCTATTTTCAAGAGAAACAAACAGGAACATTATCTAAATTCTATATGAAGATATAATTAATTTTTAGTGAAGAAGGGCAGAACTGTCAGACAGCAGAACAGGGGTGACTTTAAAGAATAAAATGTACTTATTGGCTGAACTAAAAATTCTGAAAATTTTATGATAAGAAAATATATGAGTCTAGTTTCAAGGAAAATTAACATATTTTAATTGATTCCTAAACCCTAAACCCTAAACCCTAATTCTGAAAATGCTTAGAATTAAAGTCTATTACTGAAATTCTGATTCCTAAAGGTTTTAAACTAGTTTAAGGTGATAGAATAAAATGTTAATTGATAAAAATCAGCTCAATTGAGAGGCTAATTGAGTAGGGACGAAATTATCATTTATTAAAAGCTTAGGGGAAAAATGGTAATAAACAGCTTGCACAAAAACAGTTTGGACAGCAGCAGTAGACTAATTTTGAAAAATCACCATAAATTGTATAAATCGAATTAGAAGATTAAAAAATATGGAATTAAATATTATTGAGTTTAGTTTCTCATAGAAGAAATAGTGTAAGCAATGGATTGTAAATTTTGAGATATAATGAATCTTGTGAGACAGGGTCAGAATGAATTTGGGTTCCCCTGTTCTAACTTTGAAAAATCATAAAAAATTGAAAACAAATAATTAGGGGCTTAAATTTATATTTATAGAATCCTGAATGATTCTATTTTTAAGAGAAACAAACAAGAATATCATTTGAATCCTGATGAAGAGATAATTAATTTTTAGTGAAGAAGGGTCAGAACTGTCAGACAGCTGAATAGGGGTTACTTTAAAGAATAAAATGTACTTATTTTATAAACTAAAAATTATAAGAATTTTATGGTAAGAATATATATGAGTCTAGTTTCAGGGAAAATTAACGGATCTTAATTTGGAGTTCCGTAGCTCGATTTATAAATAATTTAGTGACTATAACTCAAATAGGCAGCTTTGAATAAACTATTAATATTAATAGTTGAATTATAGAGAATGTTGCATATGAACATGAAATGTATTAAATTGATAATTAAATTTATTTATTTAGATCCAGAAGATTCAAATATGAAGCTAGATTGAGGAAAAGAAAAAGTTCGAGATTAGTAGATTTTTTTTCAAACAAGTATCAAGGTAAGTTCGTGTAACTTGAATTATATTCTTAAATGCTTGAGATTGTATGTTATTGATGTGAATATGATTTGAATGTTCATTGTACGAAAATTAATGAAACATTGATATATTTGATAAAATGGGAAGAAATCCCGTTTGAATAAAAGGAAAATTCGATGGATCTCTGAAAAGAAATTGACGGTAAAAAGGATCTAGCCCGGACGGGTGATCCTATCCTGATCTAGCCCTCCCGAAGAATATGTGTAAAATGGATTTAGCCCGGACGGGTAATCTGAATTAGGGTCTGAATTTAGCTTGGACTAGTAATTCTGATCCAAGCTCATTAGAGTAATTGTCATTGCAGGGGATTTCTCCTGGACTGGTAATCCCGCTGCAAGGTTGAGGTTCGCGGGAGTGTGCTCTCTGAAATGGAAATGTGCGCACATGAATATGATTTGACGGACCCGAAATTGTACACTAAAAGTGTATCTCTGAAAAATCCATCGAAATTCCGATAAATTAAACTGGATAAATATGGAAAAATAACAAGGAAATGGAAATTATGATATTGATGAACTCATCAATCATAGTATATATTATTGGTACATAGAAATTATTGTACTAACTTGAATGTTGAGTTTGTGCATGTTAGGGTAATAATGCATTGAATGGATATAGGAATGTTTATTGTATTGTATTGAAAATATTAGGTAAGTATAATTCTTGTTACATGAGCTTACTAAGCACAAAGTGCTTACTCTGTTTCATTTTCCCCTATTTTGTAGTGTTAAGAACTCGGAGGTCGGATTTGGTCGGAGACACATCACACTATCAACCTCAGGATTTCGGTATATAAAGAAAATTTATTTTGGAAATCAATGGCATGTATAAGCTAATAAAGTAAATGATTCTGTGAAATGAATGTAGAGTTAGTCATTGGTATAGCTAACAAATCTTGGTTTTGGGTATGTGATGACGTTATTTTATAAATATGCATGAATTTATCTTGAAAATATGTTGAATTGGATTGGTTGATGTGGATTGTTTCTGGTTTAAAATTTCAGGGAAGATTAGATATTTATAAACGGTTATATTGAGTTAAAAAAAAATTAATTCGTAAACTCCGGTAATACTTCGTACCCTATTCCGGCAATGAATACGGGTAGGGGTATTACAAATATGCACATAGGCATCTCAAATAACAATTTATAAACATGTATCACCAAGTACTCCATTTGGTCAAAATAAACAACTAACTTCCAATTTGATTTGCATCCATACATACCATAAATCTTACTTATCAAAACACAAACCACTTGGTACCAAAATGTCATTCTTTAACTAATATCAATTAACTAAATACTTATACATAACAAGGTACCAAATCACCACATATACCACATATCATAAAGCACCTATACCATATGCATATTCAACTACCATTTCATATTTTATCATTCAAACAAACAAGCCAAACATTAACCATAATAATGCTACTCATATACATGTCAAACTTTACCATTATATCATCAATGTACCAAAACTCAACGAAGTCAAATGGCCATTTCGACATTCAAACACATAGACCAATATTAATTAGAATACCTATACATGCCATTATAACCAAAATAAAAATATTTGAAAGTACTGATAGAGCCGGTGGATAATGTGATACAACTCCGACTAGCTTCCAACCCGATCGAGCTTTTGATAGTTTGAAAAGTAAAGAAAAACAACTACGTAAGCAATGAATGCTTAGTAAGCTCGTATAAACTTTAATAATATCAATATATTTCCAATATAAAATTTATAAATATCAAGAATAATCATATACCGATACCACATAATTCATGAAACCAAATTCAACAACTTGCAAAATGAGTAAATCCATAGCATCACTTATACATATTATCCCTAGCATAGTAGGATTTTAGACAACTTTATACTCTTTCAAATTTCTTTATTTTCATTTGCATTTCATTACTGTCCACCCCCGTTCCATATGCATAACACACAAGTCATAAGCATATCATTTAACCATAGCCACAAGCTAGTGCATTTAAACATATCCCTTTTCTAATTAATCACATGATAAGCCATTTCATAAGAAATTGCATAATTTAGACCTTACCACTTTTTCATGAGCACAAGCATATTTTCATTTGAGCACTTACCATTTCAATGCAACTTATAAGTAAACAGAATACCATTCAACCAACAGCTTGACAATTGCCTAAGCATCAAACAACAACTCATGTTAGCTTACTTGAACATATTTCATATAAATTCAACATTTGATAACCTTATTTTCTCAGCATGTCACACCTGAGTTTATTACTCGTCTCCAATTACATAATTTCCATGTATCAACATATCAAAGATATTCATATATGTACACGTCATGATACATATCATTCTTTTATCGTTTCTTCATATATATATCATCCATTTCAATATATCAATATATCATGTACTATCATTTCCATGTACTTCATGTATATACTTGTATTAGTTCGTATCGAACTCATATAACCTCGTAATAGAACTGTGCCCATTGAACCATTTAGAATAAAATTAGATACGCGAGAATCTCGCACACTAAATGCCAACACGTGGTTGAAACCAATACTATCTCATATGTCATATCAGTGCTCTCTCTTGAGCCATAATTGGATCTGCTCACACAAGTTGTCAAACAAGATGTAGCTACACGGTGTTGCTCACACAAGCTGTAAAGTAATCGCAACACATGTTGGAAACTCAAGCACCGATAGGACGTACGAGACCAGCACCCAAAACACGATAACCCCTAATGACATGTCATTTGTATCCTAAATATTCCTAAGGTTCAAATGGGACTTGATAGTCGTCATGCGTCGTTGAATTTTCCTTGTTTCGTTATAAGTTAAATTGTATACTAACATATATATTAATTCATTTTCAATAAAATTTCATATAATAATCAATTTAATCAACATTACACATAGTATAGTTCATACAAATTTACTTGGCTAAATTACAAAAATACCAAATTTTGGGGCATTTTAGTAATATTCCATTTTCCTCAATTTTTCACCCGGTCTTGATCTAAACTAATAATTTCATTCAATATATTAATTTAGACAATAAAACATTTCATTTCATACAATTTGGTCATTTTTGACATTTTACAAAATTACGCCTAAAGTTTTACTTTTATTCAATTTAGTCCCTGAGCCCAAAACATGCAAATTAACCATTTTTACCCAAAATTATGCTTAGCCAAATGTTCATGGTATCTAAAGCAACCCATTCATGCAACAATTTCACATTAAATCCTTATACTTCTATTAATTTAACAAATTAGTCCCTAATTGAAAATTTTCATCAAAATCACTTAACAAAATACTTTTAAATATAAATCAACATTCCAAATTCATCATCTAAAAAAAATCACAAGATTAATCAATAGAAACATTCAAAATCTTTAACAGTTTCAAGATCGAAGGTCGCTGGACCTAATTGCAACGATCTCAAAAACATAAAAATTACAAGAAACTGATAGTTTAGGGGCTTACATGCAAGGAATTTGCTTAAGAAAAATTTTCAAGCTTCCATGGCTCTTTCTTGCTATAAATTTCGGTTGAAAGATGAAACAAAAAAAATGACAACTTTGTTTTATTTATTTAATATATCTTTAATTGCCTAATTATCAAATTACCCTTACCTAACTTTAAAAGTTTCATAATTGCCAAGCCATGCACATCCTGTAACTCATTTAATGGTCTAATTATCATATAAGAACTTCCATTTTAAATATCTATAGTTATTTAATGTCTTTAGCTTATAGAACACAACTTTTGCACATTACACGATTTAGTCCTTTTGCTTAATTAACTATCGAAACGATAAAATTTTTCAACGAAACTTTACTACCACCTTAATTACACTCCGTAAATATTTATAAAAATATTTACAGCTCGGTTTATGGAAACGAGATCCCGATGCCTCATTTTCTAAAACCACTTGACCTTAGGGTCATACCACTTGAACTTAATAAATCACTTATAAAACAAATCACAATATTAAAAACCTTTTTAAAATCACAATTAACTCGTAAATATTAAATATAATATTTACAAACTTACTCATAGGATCTGGTGGCCTCGAAACCACTGTTTCTGACACCACTAAAAAACGGGCTATTACATGGTGAGTTTACATCCCAAGTTTTCAATGATTATTGCATGTCAATTGGGATAAAAGTTGAACATCCTGTAGCTCATGTTCACACACAAAATGATTTAACTGAAATTTTTTATCAAATGGCTCCAACTAATAGCTAAATCATTACTTATGAGAACAAAACTTTCTATTTCAGCATGAGATTTTATTGATTTACATGTTGTACGCATCAAGCTAATAAATTATAAATACTCCCCATTACAATTGATTTTTGGTAAGAGCCAAATATTTCCCATCTTACAATTTTTGGATGTGCGGTATATGTTCCAACTGCTCCACCACAATGCACAAAGATGGGTCATTATAAGAGATTGAGAATGTATATTTATATGAGTCTCCTTATAATATTTTTGAGCTATTAATTTGATATTTAGTTATGACATTAGTTGTTAGTTTTTCCAACATTAGAGGGAAAGAATAAAAAGTTGGATTAATAAAGTACTTGAAATGAATTATTAATGTCTAAGATTCTCGTACAAAGCAATGTGAACTAGAAGTTCAACAGGTAATTCATTTTTCAAATCAACTGCCAAATTCATTAAATTTCACATACCAGCTAAAAATGCTCCAATATGAATTGATGTCCTAACAGGGAAAATTGTTAGTGTAAAAGAAAGCAATTCATATCTAAAGTGTGGAAGACAAGTCGGTCCCAAAGATAAAAATCCTCTTAAAAGAAAAGAAGCAAACATTTAATATGATCATATAGTGGAGGCGGGGGGTTCCTGAAGAGACCCATGACATATATAAAACTCGAGAAGAGATTCAGGTACCTAAAACTGAAAATGGAAATGATGAAAATAAATAGGTCTTGGCAAATTATGTTAATATGAGAAAAAGATGGAAACGAAAAAAATTTAGTTGTTGACGACAATTTTGCTTATAATGCTACTATTGAAATAATAAAAGAAAATGAGGATCTTGAGTCTAAATCTACTAAGGAATGTAAAAATAGAAAAGATTGGCCAAAATGGAAAGATGCAATTCATACAGAATTGAATTCACTTTCTAAACGTGAAGTTTTTAGACTTGTAGTCCAAACACCTAAAGTGTAAAGTTGGTAGGATATAAATGAGTATTTGTGTGAAAACGAAATGAAATTGATGAAGTCATAATATATAAAGCTCGACTTGTAGCATAAGGATTCTCGCAAATGCCCGACATTGATTAAGAAGAGACATATTCTCCTGTGGTGGATGCAATCACGTTTAAATATCTTATCAGTTTAGTAGTACGTGAAAAACTTGATATGCATCTAATGGATGTTGTTACAGCCTATTTATATGGTACACTTGATAGTGAAATTTATATGAAAATCGCTGAAGGATTTAAAATCCCAGAAGGATATAGAGTTTTTTGAGAAAATTGCTTGATCAGATTAAAGAAAAATTTATATGGATTAAAACAACCTGAACGTATGTGGTACAATTGTTAGTGAATACTTGTTAAAAGAAGGTTACAAAAATGATCCAATTTGTCTATGTGTCTTTATCAAAAGGTTTGGATCAGATTTTGTGATAATTGTTGTTTATGTTGATGATCTAAATATTATTGGTACTCCAGAAGAGTTTCAAAATACAATAAATTGTTTAAAGAAAGAATTTGACATGTAAGATATTGGAAAAAAAAAGTTTTATATTGGCTTACAAATTGAGCATTTTAAAAATGAAATTCATGTTCATTAATCAACTTATATGGAAAAGATATTACAGAAATTTTACATGGATAAAGTACACCTATTAAGTACTCCAATGGTTGTACGATCATTAGAAGTGAATAAAGATAAATTTTTTCGTTGCAAGAATGATGAAGAGTTTCTTGGTCCTGAAGTACCATATCTAAGTGCCATAGGGGTATTGATGATGTATCTTGCAAACAACACAAGACCTGATATAGTTTTTTGTTGTAAACCTGTTAGCAAGATTTAGTTCTTCTCCAACATGTAGACATTGGAATGAAATTAACATGTATTCAGATATTTCAGAGGGACCATTGATATGGGGTTATTTCATTCAAATGATTCAAAATCCCTATTAGTTGGTTATGTTGACGCTGGATACTTTTTATATCCACATAAAGGTCAATCTCAAATAGGATATTTATTTGTATGTGGGGGTACTACCATATTATGGCACTCGACAAAGCAAACATTAGTTGCTGCTGATTCTTCAAATCATGCAAAAATAATTGCAATTCATGAGGCAAGTCGAGAGTGTGTTTGTTTAAGGTTATTGACCCAACATATCCAGAAGATATGTAATTTCTATTTACAGGAAAAGATGTTAATTATCTTATATGAAGATTGTAACGGCCCAATTTTTTCTGGGCCCAAACCAAAAATAAACCAAAAATAAAAAATAACAGAATCTATTATAGTCCAATTACAAAATTACAAGCCTAAAACAAGAGAAAAAACCCTAATGGCCCAGGCCCAATAGCCTAAACTATTTCCAGAAAAAAAAACCCTAGCTGCTAGCCGTCGCTTCCACGTAGCCACAACAGCGCAAACGTTGCCCAAGGTTTAACGCATTGGGAGCGCCTTTCCCCACCGTCGACTCCATCGCCACTTGCAAAAAAAAAAGGGGGAACGCAAGGACAGAGGCAGCAAAGAAACAACATGCAATAAACAGTAGCCAACAAACAGTAGAAAAAATAGGAAAAAAATGTATAATGAACAGTAGATAATGGCTATAAAAGTCGAAGAAGAGATTGTATTCGGAGGATTTTTTTTGTTTTTGAAAGACAAAGAAATAGAGAAAGCAATCAAAAAATATATAAAAAAAATACAAAAGGTGATTGTTTTTTACTTTTTGAAATAAATAAAGAATAAAAAAGGGAGTTTTTTTTACCCTTTTTAATCGTTAGTGACAGACTAGAGGAGAGAACTCAAGAGGTTTCTTGACTATTGGTCCAATTTTCACCAATTTTTTTGATGATTTTAAACCCAAAACAGGGTTTTAAAAAAATCAAAAAGAGAGGTTTTAATTTTTTCAGGCCACCAGAGACGACGGTCGCCATCGCCGACGGCCGGGGGCCGCAGCGGAGCACGGTAGCCCTATGGCCGGACCTGAAGAACGCTTTAGAGGGAAAAAAAGGGAGTTTTTTTTAACAGTTGAGAAATGATTTTTTTGAAGGAATTTTGACTTAAATAAGGTGCCAAAACGGCATCGTTTCAAGATGGTCTGAAGTGCCCCAAAACGACATAATGACGTCATTTTGGGGCCGACCCGATTCTCGACCTGACCCGCCTTAGGATCCGCATTTTTTTAAGGAGGGTCTATTCGCATTTTTTTAAGAAGGGTCTCTTTGCGCTTTTAGTCCTTCTGCTTTTATGGCCTGTTTTAATTTAGTCCTATTTCTTTTTTTTAATTTTTACCCCGTAATTTTGGTTTTTTTTCATTTTGGTCCTTCACAGAACCGTGCGTTTGGTGGTCTGGGAATAATTTCCCAGTTGGTCCCTCCCTTTTCTTATCGCATTTAGTTTTAGTTCTTTATTCGATTTTATTATTTAATTTATTATGATTTATACCTTTAATTTCGTTTAAATTTCAATTTAGTCCTTCATTCAATTAATTTCATCCATTTATATTTGTTTTATCTATTTATTTATTTATTTATTTGTTATTCTTTTACTTTTTAAATATTAAATTTGATATTACTTATATTTGTATTATCTATTTATTTATTTGTTATTATTTTACTTTTTAAACATTTTAAATTTGATATTATTTATATTTGTTTTATTTGTTTATTTGTTTAGCTATTATTCTTTTACTTTTTAAATACTTAAATTTAATATTATTTATATTTATTTTATCTATCTATTTATTTATTTACTATTCATTTACTTTTTAAATACTTAAATTTAATATTATTTATATTTGTTTTATCTATTTATCTATTTATTATTCTTTTACTTTTTAAATACTTGAATTTAATATTTTTTATATTTTTATCTAGTTATTTATTTATTATTCTTTTACTTTTTAAATATTTAAATTTGATATTACTTATATTTCTTTTTCATTATCCATTTATATATATATATTTGCCCTTATTATCATGATCATTATTATTTCATTATTCATGTTATAATAAGCAATCACAATATGATATCATCGTTATAAATTGATGTTGCACTTTCATTGTATTTGCTTTATTATTACTCCCGAGCATGACATTTTATTTTTCGTATATCATCGTTCCACTTTTATACACTACCATTTCATGTTATTTCACTATAATCATGTCACGAATTGTGTTTAGATATATTTATTCATTACTGCATTATACCCAAATAAGACAAATACGCATTGTGTAACGCCCCAAATTTTATGTTTAGGCTTTTGTGATTAATTCATGTAATTGTGCATCTGCTTCAGTGGTTAAGTGTTCTGGGTGTGTGTGAGAGGTCCTGAGTTCAAACCTTAGCTTGGGAAAAATTTTGGTTTTTTAGATGTATAAAGCCTTGTCTTGAGTTATAGGGCTTATAAGTAATTGGTTGGAAAAGCTTACAAGAATGGGCCTGCTGGTCTAGTGGATAAAGGGAGTGTAGATGTAAGGGAGGTCTTAGGTTCGAGTCTGAATGAAGGCATTATTTTTACTACTAATGCCGTCGGAGTGTTTGAGTTGGCTTGGGCGCCGGAGTGTTTGAGTTGGCTTGGGATACTGAGTGTTTGCAACAACTGAGGTTTAGTGGGAGCAAAACAAAGGATTTGGGAATAACCCAAATCATTCCACTCTCTCCCTGTCGAAATTCCCCTCTCCATATTTTCTCTATTTTTTCTTTCCAATTGAAAATCCCCTGTTGCTACCGATTTTTACTTTATTTTAATATTAGTTTTTGGTCTTTTTTCGTCATCGTTACTTATCTCTGTATTCAGCGTGAATTCGATAAGTGTTGGGGTGCTTTTTGTCTCGTTTTTGTGTTTGTTGAGTGGTTAAGAGACTCTTTTCTATTTAGGAGACAATCTAGGCACTGTGGATTGCTAAAACGACACTTTAGATAGTAAAGAACTACCGTTGATTGTTAGAGGTATGGACATCGTTAACTTTTGGGATTTTCCCGTTCTTAGAAACTTAGTTTAAGTGACTAACTAAGGGATGTGTTGTTCGATATTAGGTTCTGGAGTATTCCTGGTTGCATTAGCTTCGAATCGATACCAGGTGTGTACTCCGATTACACAGAAAATGAGATTTGGCCAAAGCCGAAAAGTAAACTATCGACGCCACACGGGCGTGTGGACTGCCAGTGTGGTAGGCCATGTGGCGATACACGACTGTGTGGTCGACAAATCAGGCTGTGCGCATGCAACACAGGTGCACGACATGACCGTGTGATGACCGATGAGGTTGTGTGTGAGACACGGGCTCAATCAATTGGGCCGTGTGGGCCATACAGGTATGTGAGCCCACAGGGGTGAACCACGCGGACGTGTGGGAATTTGGGCCAAGCCGTGTGGTCCACACGGCCAAGGCTGATTTGGGCTGTGTGGACCACACGAACATGTCACATGGGTGTGTGAGCCCATTTTTCTGAAATGTTCTGTAATGTTGCACAGGTCGCCCAAGTTGACTGTAACTGGTTATAAGGTCGGTAAGCATTACTTAGACCTCTAATTTCTGTAGATCTGATCTGATTATGTGATGTATGATTAACACATGTGCTAGTTAGCATGTATATATGTTATGTTCTGTATATGGGTATATGTCTGTTAATCTGTTTATTAGCATGCCATGTTTGTATGCTGCATTGCATTGGGGTGGGTTTGATGAAGTGAAGGAAGTATCTGAAAGGCTTCATAAACCTGTTGTCTGGCAGCTAAGCTACATATTTATGACGTGTGCTGCATTGCGGTATCTTATGGTGTGTAAGGTTGGATGGGTCGATATTATCCCCATATTTGGTGTGCAGGGATAGGTGGATCGATTTTATCCCGACATGGTGTGTTGGATTGAACGGAGTTAGTGTGCAAGGTTAGTGGGTATATTTTTTTGTATATCTGATCTGTTGCATGCTATATCTGACTTCGTGGGCTAAGGCCCAACTTTATATATGCATCTGATTTTGTTTCTGAGTGGGTTAAAGCTCACACCAATTCTGTAAAGGGCTCAAGCCCGAAGTATGACTATTTTCTGATATCTGTCTATATGCATGTTGAACTGTGGGGATGTACAAACTGAGTTGTGAAACTCACCCTTTTCTATTTTGTCTGTCCAGGTAATCCCCAGCAGTAGTTGGATTGGTGCAGCGGAGGGCTCGATGGTGACCCCAGCTTCCCACTTATGGGTTTTATAGTTTAAACATTTTATTTCATTCCTTCTTAATTATTTTGGGAATTTTGGATATAATCTTGGACTTGGATTTTCGATTTTGATTTGGGATTTGAACTGTGAATTCAGATTTTAGAACTGCAATGCTAGAGAATGGTTTTCTCAAAATAACTAAGTTTTTTCGTAAATTAAATTGATTTTGAAAGCTTTCTGATTTGAAATAGGACTCTAGACTAAATTAAAGATTACAACTGAAACAGTTTTCAAGTAGAAAAAAAAGGGTTTTCTAAAAACACTATTATGTGACATCGTCAGATTCAGTGGTATCAGAGTCAGGTTTGTAAAAACTCGACTGTGGATTTGGGCGGTAAAAAGAATGATTTTTGAAAAAAATAAAAAATGATTTGTAAAATGTTTTGAAATATTTTTGATAAATAAGTGGTACATCGAGTCTCCAGTGCTGATCTTGTAAGTTTCTGGAACTCTATTTAGAATTATATGAAAGCATGCTTAGAATATACTGAAATTCTGTTTGAATCTATCTGAAATTACTGTTAAAATGCTATGAAACTGCTATAGGTAGTAAACCTTACTGAAACACTCTAGGTTGTGTAAACTGAAATCTGTAGCAAACAGCGACTTTGCGACAACAAACCATGAATACTCTGATAACTTTACTGCATAAAATATTTGTTAAAAATTATCAAAATTGTAAACTGATTTGTATAAAATTGTTACTACAGATTAATCTGAAAAATACGATAAGTGCACGTGGTACTCGTGGACGGGGTTCTAGAGGCCGTGGTAGGGCTGTAAAGGGGCTCCAGCTGAGTCCTTCACATTTGATACGATTTCAAATTTGGATACTAGAGAGACACCGGTATCCCCTGTTACTGAGACTAGGTTTAGGACTGGGTCTAATGATCGTGCAGTTGGGGACGACGCACTGTCCCAAGCCATGTTTTGGATTTTGGAGAGGGTCGCTGGCCCAACACTGGTTCTAGGGGCTGTGGGTCGATTACGGGATGACTCCGGTCCAATGGGGCTGAGGTATTTAGGGGCATCGTTGGAGTTGCTCCTAACATGGCCGAGTACTGGATGGAGGCCACAGTACGCATTATGGATGATTTGGATTTCACTGCTGAGCAAAATCTGAAGGAGGTTATATCTCTGCTTCGCGATGAAACGTATCAGTGGTGGTTGACGGTTAAGGAGGGCACTCAGCCCGATAGACTGACATGGGATCTGTTTAAGACAACTTTCCAGAGTAAGTATGTGGGAGCCAATTATACTGATGCGAGACGACGTGAGTTCCTGAATCTTACTCAGGGAGATCGTTCATTGGCCGAGTATGAGGCTGAGTTTCTGAGGTTGAGCCACTATGCGCGAGGTATGGTGGCAACCGACTATGAGCACTGTGTCCGATTTGAGGATGGTCTTCGAGACAGTCTTCGGGTTCTGATAGCTCCTCAGAGGGAGCGGGATTTCTCCGTACTGGTGGAGAAAGTTAAGATTGCTGAGGAGGTTAAGCGCGCTGAGCACTAAAATCGAGACAGAGAGAAGGCTAAAAGAGATGCTGAGTCTTCGAATACTGGGATGAGGCCTAGAAAAAAGTCAGGTCTGATGGGCCCGTGAGAGTTGGGCCTACTGCTGCACCAATGAGGGTGGAGATCTACCAGCTCTATAATAGGTGCCATCCGGACAAGTGTTGGAGGACTACTGGGGTTTGTCTTAGATATGGGTCTACTAAGTATTGAGTTAAGGATTGTCTATTGAGAGCTAATCAGATGCAAGCTCCGGTTAAAAAGACTGCACAGCCTTCGAGAGGGGTTCAATAGCCACCTAGGGGCCGAGGACAGACCAGGGGTGGTAATGGCATGGGCTGAGGGTAGAGAGCACTGGCCAGAGATGCTGGGTCAACTGAGGCGAGGCAGGCTACTTTGGTTTACGCTGCTCGTCGCTGTGAGGATGGAGATGCTCCGGACGTCATCACGAGTATGTTTTAAATTTTTAATGTACCTTACTTTGCATTGATAGACATAGGTTCTACACACTCTTATGTAGCTAGTACCATGTCTGAGACCTTGGGGTTATCGTCTGAGAGCACTTCGAGTGAGATAACTGTGGTGAGTCCATTGGGGCAGTCTATTAGAGTTAGTAAATTGTTTAAAGACGTTCCATTGAAAGTCCAAGAGACAGTATTTTTGGCTGATCTGATGGAGCTTTCGTTTGGGGAGTTCAACATAATTTTGGGCATGGACTGGTTAATTAAACACCGAATGAGTCTGGACTGTACAACGAAAAGGGTGGTTCTGAGGACCGAGGAGAATAACGAAGTAGTTGTAATTAGAGAATGACGACATTATCTAAGTAATGTGATTTCTGCGTTGGCAGCAGGAAAGTTAGTGAGGAAAAGATGTGAGGCATATCTGGCCTACATCAGTGTTTCTGATTTTGTGGACTCTTTGGTTAATGATATCAGAACTGTGAGGGGCTTTCCAAATATATTTTCAGAGGAACTACCGGGATTGCCTCCTAGCCGAGAGGTAGAATTTGGTATTGAGTTGATTCCTGGTACAGCTCCGATGTCTATCGCCTTTTATCATATGGCACCGAAAGAGCTGACTGAACTTAAGGCTCAAATACAGGAGTTGTTGGATCGTGGATTTATTCAGCCCAGTGTGTCTCCGTGGGGAGCACCTATTCTATTCGTAAAGAAAAAAGATAGTACAATAAGGATGTGTATCGATTATCGTCAGTTGAATAATTATGATCAAGAATAAGTATCTACTTTCGAGGATAGACGACTTATTCGATCAGGTCAGAGGGGCTTCAGTGTTCTCTAAGATCGGTCTGCAGTCAGGTTACCATCAGTTGAGAGTAAAGGAGGCCGATATGCATAAGACGACATTTAGGACTCAGTATGGACATTACGAGTTCCTAGTTATGCCCTTTGGGTTGACTAATGCACCAGCGGCATTCATAGACTTGATGAATCGAGTGTTCTAGCCCTACTTAGATCAGTTTGTGGTAGTGTTCATCGACGACATCTTGGTATATTCTAAGACCGAGAATGAACACGATATGCATCTGCGAGTGGTACTGCAGATTCTTCGTGAGAAGCAGCTGTATGCGAAGTTTAATAAGTGTGAATTCTGGCTTCGAGAAGTGACGTTTTTGGGTTATGTAGTTTTTGCAGAGGAGATTAGAGTATACCCTCGTAAGGTTGAGGCCGTGTTGGATTAGAAACAGCCGAAGAATGTGTCTGAGGCTTGCAGTTTTCTGGGGATGGCAGGATATTGTAGACGGTTCGTAGAGGGGTTCTTCTTGATTACAGCTCCATTGACTAAGCTTTTACGTAAGGGAGTTCCTTTCGTTTGGACTGATGCACAGCAAGAGAGGTTTGATAAGCTCAAGACGGTGTTAACTCAGGCTCTTGTTTTGATTCAGCCTGAATCTGGTAAGGATTTTGTGGTTTTCAGCGATGTGTCACATGTAGGTTTGGGTTGTGTTCTAATGCAAGATGGTAAAGCTGTTGCTTATGCATCTCGGCAGCTCAAGACTTACGAGGTTAATTATCCGACGCATGATTTAGAGTTGGCGGCAGTAGTCTTTGCTCTTAAGATATTGAGGCACTATCTGTACGGTGAGAAGTATACCATCTACACTGACCATAAGAGCCTCAAGTATCTCCTCACTCAGAAGGAGTTAAACCTTAGGCAGCGTTGATGGGTTGAACTATTTAAGGATTATGACTGTTGTATCGAGTATCATCTAGTAAGGTCAATATGGCGGCTGATGCATTAAGCTGTAGAGCTATGACCGACTTGAGAGCGATGTTCACTCGAATCTGTTATTTGATGATGGGAGTCTATTAGCTGAGCTACAAGTAAGACTGACATAGATTGATAAGATCAGGGATAAATAGAAGGGAGATAAGTCTCTTGAGTCGAGGTTCCGTCAGGTGGAGGGTGGGATCACTTCAGATTTTAGGATTAATGATGATAGGGTATTGTGTTTCTGAGGACGGATCTGTGTGCCGAATGATGAGGACTTAAGACAGTTGATTCTAAGAAAGGCGCATAGTAGCCCTTATGTTTTGCACCCCGATGGAAATAAAATGTACTGAGACTGTGAGAGTTATATTGGTGGCCAGAGTTGAAACGTGAGGTTACCGACTTTGTTGCTCGCTGTTTGACGTGTCAGCAGGTTGAGGTTGAACATTATTTACCTATGGGTTTACTACAGCCAGTTAAGATACCGATGTAGAAATGGAAGCGGGTAACGATGTACTTCGTTAGTAGGTTACCTTTAACACCCACTAAAAAAGATTTTGTTTAGGTCATCGTGGATCGATTGACCAAGACTGCACAATTCATTCTTGTCAGGACATCTCCTTACAAAAGTTGGTTAAGCTTTACATTTTAGAGATGGTGAGACTTCATGGGGTTCCTGTTTCGATCATTTCTGATAAGGATCCTCAGTTTATGTCTCGGTTCTGGCAGAAGCTTCGCAAGGCTTTGGGTTCGAGATTAGACTTCAGTACTACTTTCCATCATCATATAGATGGTCAGTCAGAGAAGGTGATCCAGATACTGGAGGACATGTTGAGGGGTTGCATTATAGATTTACGAGGTAGTTGGGAGGAGTACTTACCGTTAGCAGAGTTCGCTTACAATAACAGCTATCAGTCTAGTATATAAATGGCACCATATGAGGCACTGTATGGTCCTAAGTGTCACACTCCCTTATGCTGGACTGACTTAGATGAGCGACGTGTTCTGAGTCCGGAGTTGGTATTAGAGACTGAGGATAAAGTTCATTTAATTCGAGATCGACTGAAAGTGGCGTCTGATAGACAGAAGTCCTATGCTAATTTGAAGAGGAGAGACATTGAGTATTCTGTGGGGAACATGGTTTTTCTTAAGGTCTCGCCATGAAAGAAGGTGTTGAGGTTCGATCGCAAGGGTAAGCTGAGTCCTTGGTTTATTGGGTCGTACTAAATTCTAAAGCGAGTAGGACTAGTCGTATATCAGTTGGAGCTACCTCCAGAGTTAGATCGTATACATGATGTGTTCCACGTCTCAATGTTGAGATACTACCGCTCTAATCCCACACACATTGTGCATGTGGAGAAAATTGAGGTTCGATCAGATCTGACTTTTGAAGTAAAGCCAGTTCAGATTTTGAATCGCGACTTAAAGTTCTACGTAGGAAATCCATCCCTTAGTGAAGGTGCTGTGGCGGAATTATAGCATTGAGGAGGCTATTTGGGAGCCAGAGAATTCGATATGTCAGTAGTATCCTCACCTTTTCTGATTAGGTAAACTTTGAGGATGAAATTTTCTTTT
The DNA here is from genome assembly GCF_007990345.1 of Gossypium hirsutum. Lineage (NCBI taxonomy): Eukaryota > Viridiplantae > Streptophyta > Magnoliopsida > Malvales > Malvaceae > Gossypium > Gossypium hirsutum. The sequence continues at coordinate 12,913,346 of NC_053436.1, forward strand.
AGTGGGTAGAGTTGTAACGCCCTAAATTTTATGTTTCGACTTTTGTGATTAATTGACATAATTATATATCTGCTTCAGTGGTTAAGTGTTCTGGGTGTGTGTGTGAGGTCTTGAGTTCAAACCTTAGCTTGGGAAAAATTTTGGTTTTTATATGTATGAAGCCTTGTCTTGGGTTATAGGGCTTATAAGTAATTGGTTGGAAAAGCTTGCAAGAATGGACCTGTTGGTCTGGTGGATAAGGGGAGTATGGATGTGAGGGAGGTATTGGGTTCGAGTCTGAATGAAGGCATTATTTTTAATACTAATGCCCTAGGAGTGTTTGAGTTGGCTTGGGATACTGAGTGTTTGCAACAGCTGAGGTTTAATGGGAGCAAAACAAGGGATTTGAGAGTAACCCAAATCATTCCACTCTCTTCCTGCCAAATTTCCCCTCTCCATATTTTCTCTATTTTCTTTTTCTTTCCAGCAGAAAATCCTCTGTTGCTACCGATTTTTACTTTATTTTAATATTATTTTTTGGTCCTTTTTCGTCATCGTTACTTATCTCTGCATTTAGTGCGAATTCCGTAAGTGTTGGGCTATTTTTTGTCTCGTTTTTATGTTTGTTGAGTGGTTAAGAGACTCTATTCTATTTATGAGACAATCTAGGCATTGTGGATTGCTAAAACGGCACTTTAACAGCAAGGAACTGTCGTTGATCGTTAGAGGTATCGACATCGTTAACTTTTAGGATTTGGCCGTTCTTAGAAACTTGGTTTAAGTGACTAACTAAGAGTTGTGTTGTTTGATATTAGGTTCTAGAGTGTTCGTGGTTCTGTTAGCTTCGAATCGATACCAGGTGTGTACTCCGATTACACAAAAAACAAAATTCGACAAAAACAGAAAAGTAAACTGTTGACGCCACACGGGCATGTGGACTGCTCGTGTAGTAGGCCATGTAGCAATACACGATCGTATGGTCGACGAATCAGGCCATGCGAATGTGACACGGGCGCATGACATGGCCGTGTGATGACCGGCGAGGCTGTGTGTGAGACACGGGCTCGACCAATTGGGCCGTATGGGCCACATGAGCGTGTAAGAATTTAGGCCAGGCCATGTGATCCACACGGCCAAGGCTGATTTTGGCCGTGTGGGCCACACAGGCGTGTGGGCCCACACGGGCATGTCACATGGATGTGTGAGCCCATTTTTTGAAATATTTTGTAAGGTTGCACGACTGCCCAAGTCTACTGTGACCGGTTATAGGGTCGGTAAGCATTACTTAGACCTCTAATTTCTGTAGATCTGATCTGATTATGTGATGTATGATTAACGCATGTGTTAGTTAGCATGTATATTTGTTCTGTTTTGTATATGGGTATATGTCTGTTAATCTGTTTATTAGCATGCCATGTTTGTATGCTGCGTTGCATTGGGGTGGGTTTGATGAAGTGAATGAAGTATCTGAAAGGCTTCATAAGCCTGTTGTCTGGCAGCTAAGCTGCATATTTATGACGTGTGCTGCATTGTGGAACCTTATGGTGTAGGGTTGGATGGGTGGATATTATCCCCATATTTGGTGTATAGGGATTAGTGGGTCGATTTTATCTCCACATAGTGTGTTGGGTTGGACAGAGTTAGTGTGCAGCGTTGGTGGGCATATTTTTCTATATATCTGATCTGTTGCATGCTATATCTGACTTCGTGGGCTAAGGCTCAACTTTATATATGCATCTGATTATATTTTTGAGTGGGCTAAAGCTCACATCAATTTTGTAAAGGGCTCAAGCACGAAGTATGACTATTTTCTAATATCTGTCTGTATGCATGTTGAAATGTGGGGATGTATACACTGAGTTGCGAAACTCACCTTTTTCTGTTATGTCTATCCAGGTAATCCTCAGCAGTAGTTGGATTGGTGCAGTGGAGGACTCGATGGTGGCCTCAACTTTCCACTTATGGGTTTTATAGTTTAAACATTTTATTTCGTTCCTTCTTAACTATTTTGGGAATTTTGGATGTAATCTTGGACTTGAACTTTCAGTTTTGATTTGGGATTTGAATTGTTAATTCAGATTTTAGAACTGCAATGCTAATGAATAGTTTTCTTAAAATAACTAAGGTTTTTCGTAAATTAAATTGGTTTTGAAAGCTTTCGCGATTTGAAATATGACTCTAGACTAAATTAAAGATTATAACTGGAACGATTTTCACGTAGCAAAAAGGGTTTTCCAAAAACACTCTCATGTGATATCGCTAGATTCGGCTATAACGTCTAGGCCAAATTTGGAGTGTTACACATTGTTTTAAATGTTACATTTGTTATTTATTTGAAAAAAGGAAATTTTTAAAATTACGAAAATGTTCCGTATTTGGAGATTCAAAAAGTCGTGCCCTAATTTACAGGGTTCGACTTTCTCTTTGAACCTAGATAACCGGACATCTTTTTATAAAATTAAAATACATGAGATTTAATTAAATAATCGAATATTTAGCAAGCTTATTTTTTAGGATTCGAGATGTCGTGTACTAACTTACGTGACGTGATCCTTTTGTTTACCTCGAGATAAGAAGGGCTATTACATTTGTTTTAATTTACTTAGGTGATTTTATTAAAAATATCGTTATGCAAGGTGGGTTTTAGTTTTAAATTCTCTTCAAATTTTCAATTCTCGACATTAAGACATCAATTAATCAACTAGGACCAATTTTAGGCGCCACAAGGGTGCTAATCCTTCCTCATGTGTAACCCGCTCCCGAACCCATTTCTTGGATTTTATAGACCAAAAATCATTGTTTTAGTAAAATAAACCTTTAATTAAAACGATAAAATTACGAGGTGGTCCAATCACACCTCATAAAAAAGATTGGTGGCAACTCTATTTTCGTTTTTTATAAAAAGTCAAATTTTCAAAAAAAGGTTTCGGCAAAGATAATATAGTATGTATAGCTCAATTAAAGGGTGGTTACATCAAAGATGATAGAATGAAATAGATTTCACCAAAGTTATTCTTCACCCATGACCTTGAGAAAAGAGGTGATATAAATGTTCAAGAAATTTGTTCTGGTGATAATTTAGTAGATCTTTTTACTAAGGCATTGTCAACTTCAACATTTGAAAGACTACTATACAAAACTGGATTGTGTCAACCTAAAGATGTAATGTAATGTAATGTAATGTTGCCATTAGGGGGAGTGTAACGTCCCAAAATTTAAATTTTTGTTTTTGCGAATGTGTGACACATATGTGTATCTGGTTCAGTGGTTAAGTGTTCTGGGTGTGTGTGGGAGGTCCCAAGTTCAAGCCATGATTTTTATTTAATTGTTGATAAGCTTATATCAGAATGGGCTTGTTGGTCTGGTGGTTAAGTAGTGTGTTGGCTTGTTGATGGTCCTGTGTTCGAATTCCTGCATGAGCAAAGGAGATTATTTTTTGCTCGGTTTGGTGGCTGAGAGATTGAGTTGTAGTGGAAATCTGAGTAGTGAAAGTTTGATGGAGAGAATTTATGAGTGAATTAAGGGATTTTAGGGTTATTAGGATTTTTATCAAATTATTCTGTTCATATTTTTTTCTTTTCTTTTATTTTCCCCAAAAATAAAATTTTTGGTTTTCCATTCTCCTATTCTCCCTTTTTGCTACCATTTTCCTTTTCCATTATTTTCCCCTGCTACTGAAATTCTTGTGCTCTCCCATTCTTTTTCTCCTCAACTTCTTTCCACTCGGTCTCATGTCGTTCCATGATCGTTCTGTAAGTACTCATCTTTTTTAAGTTTTTTCTCTCCAAAAACTCTGTCGATTTTTCCATTGGGATTTCCTCACTCTGTTGTTGAAGCCTACCCTTCTCTTTCAATTTTATTTTGATTTCGCTCTCATCTCGATTGCAATTGCACTTTTGTTCCTTATTTTGACGTTTTGTGGACAAATTCGGTAAGTGATTTTATGTGGTTTGTAGTTGAGAATGTTCAGTTTCTGATTAGGGGTTATTCTAATGTTTAGGCAGCATCATTTCGCTAGGATCGAGCCTCTTCTGGTACTACTTTGTAAGCAAATTGATTTGCAGTGTTGGGGGTAAGTTTCAATTGCTCAATAGTTGAGTAACCTGCGGGTTGGTTTTAACTCATCGGTTAAGTGATTAACTGAGTAGTATTTTGGTTAATTATAGGTTTGGGATTACATGGAATTGCTTTTGCATCAAAAATGATACAGGTGTGTACCCAAAACATAGAAAATGGGGTTTTGGCAAAAGCCAAAAACCCCATGTCAATACCACACGGCCATGCGATCAATGAGGCCAGGCCGTGCGCGCAAGACACGGCTGTATAATGGCCAAGGACAAATTGGGTAGTGCAGGCCACACAAGCGTGTGGGCCCAGACAGACAGGCCACATGGGCGTGTGAGCCCAGTTTCATTGAGTTGATTGCTAAGGTTGCACGGGTCACCCAAGTCGACTGTGAACCTATTGTATGGCCGGTAAGCATCACTTAGACCTCTAATTGTGTGAACTGATTGTTTGATTTATATATATTGAGCATGATGATAGTATGCATGTGTACTGAACTGGTTATATGTACTGATATCATGAGATAGCATGTCATGATTTGTATGTTGCATTGCATGAGTTTGGGTTGATTATATTTGGAGGAAGTGTACTGAAAGGCTTTTAAGCCTAATAAACTAGCAGTTTAGCTGCAAATTGCTATTTTGTACCGCATTCGATACTACCTAGAGTGTAGGGATAGGTGGGTTGATTTAATCCCTACATGGAGTATAGGGTTGGACGGAGATGGTGTGTAGAGGCTGGCTGGGTAAGACTTTGTTACTGAATACTGCATGACTGCTATTGATACTGTGATGGGCTAAGGCCCTAATGCATACTGATACTGTGATGGGCTAAGGCCCTACTGCATATTTGATACTGTATTGAGATGGGATAAGGCCCAAACCGTTACTGATACTGAAAGGGGTTTAGGCCCAAAACTATATTTGACTGTGCACTATATCTACTATGTTTTGTTTTCTGTGGGATTACACACTGAGTTTACATAAACTCACCCCTCTCTATTTAATGTGCACAGGTAATCCCCAGACCTAGACAGATCGGTGAGGCGGAGGACTCGACAGTGACCACAGTTTTTGGATTTTATGTTTTTTTCTAATTTATGTTTTATAGTTTTATTATTATTGGGATGTAATTTGAGGACTCTTGGGACTTTTTCTTAAATTTGGTTTTTATTTTTTTGTGGAATTATAACTGCTAGTCGTAGGAAGTTTGATTTTTAAAAAGCTAACATATTTTCTAAACTTATGATTACTTAAACTGTTTTGTTTTAAAAGCTTTCGCAACGAGAAACTTTTTAAAGCAAATGTTTTAAATAAGTAAAATGATTACCTTTAGAACTAATAAAAGATAAAGATAGGAATAACATGGAAGTGATTTTATTGTAATAATTTAGTTTTCGAACACACTATCATGTGACATCGCCAGATTCAGCCATAACGTCTAAGCCATATTTGGGGTGTTACATTTAGTGGTATCAGAGTCAGGTTACCAAACTCAGCTATGGATTATCGGTTTTAAATTTGGTCTTTGAAGAATTGGTTTTCAAATGATTTGAAATGTTTCTACTAAGTATGTGCTACACTGAGTCTCCGACGCCGATCCTGTAAGTATTTTCGAAACTGATATATGCTTTAATTGAAAATGATATGCTATTTTGAAACTATTATAGGTAGTATACTATGAAAATACTCTAGTTAATATATACTGAAAACTGTAGTTAAACTAAAACTATAGTAAACTACTAGAGACTGCGACAAACGAAAACAAACTCTGAACTTCTGGTACTGTTTTACATAAAATATTTGTTAATAAACACTAGAACTGTAACTGATTCATAAAACTTTTAATAAAGATAAATTTGATTAGATATAAGCGCACAAGGTATCCACAGACGGGGTACTAGAGACCGAGGTAGAGGCCGTAAAAGGGCTCGAGCTGAGTCATCGTCATTAGGTAGCCTGCCAAATTTGGATACGAATGAGACGCTAATGTCGTCTGCTACTAAGACTGGGTCTCAAGATCGCATGGCTGGGGACGACGTATTGTCCCAGGCTATGCTCAGGATTTTGGAGAAGGTCGCTGGATCCAATACTAGATACTTTGATCCAATAGAGTTGAGTTATTCAGGGGTGTCACCGGAGTCACCCCTAATGTGGCCGAGTACTGGATTGAGGCCACGGAGAGGATCATGGATAACCTGGATTGCACCCTCGAGCAAAAATTTAAGGGTGCAGTCTCACTATTGAGGGATGAGGCTTATCAATGGTAGCTTACTATTAAGCCAAACGTCTAGCCTGGGAGTTCTTTAAGATCACCTTCTAGGGTAAATATGTGGGAGCCAGTTATGTGGACGCCCGTAGGAGGGAGTTTCTGAATCTGACACAGGGAGATCAAATAGTGGCCGAGTATGAGGCCGAGTTTCTAAGACTGAGCCACTATGCGCGAGGTATGGTGGCATCTAATTACGAGCGATGTGTCTGCTTTGAGGATGGCCTCAGGGATAACTTGAAGGCTCTGATAGCTCCGCAGAGGGAGCGAGATTTTTCTGCCTTGGTCGAAAAGGCCAAGATCGCCGAGGAGGTGAAGCGCACTGAGCGTCAAAATGGCGATAGAGAGAGAGGTAGGAACAACATGGAAATAATTTTATTGTAATAGTTTAGTTTTCGAACACACTATCATGTGACATCGCCAGATTCGGCCATCACGTCTAGGCCAGGTTTGGAGTGTTACAGGGAGTCTAAAACAAGTTGTACTCTTTTCCTTTAACTAAGGTTTTGTCCCACTAGGTTTTCTTGGTAAAGGTTTTTAATGAGACAAATTGTAATAGAAGATTGTGTACTCTTTTTCCTTCATCAGGTTTTTATCCCACAGGGTTTTTCCTAATAAGGTTTTAATGAGGCACATTATCTATCAATGAACATCTAAGGGGGAGTGTTATGAATATCTCATTAAGTAGATGTCCATCATGATCAAGATAAAGTTTTGATGTACTTTAATAGTTATTAGAATTAGATATTTACTTCTTTTTCCTATAAATAGAGACTCTGATGAAGTATTGTAATCATCCTTTTGATTAATAAAGTACATTCTCTATTGCTTTCCTATTTTCTTTGTTCTTTATTCTCCACATCTCTCTTTATTTTATAACAAAAACAATATATTTATTAATTAGAAAAAAGCTTGAAATAATATGGAATAAAAATTACAAATGTGTTTAGAAAAGGAAAATTGCACCTAGGTCCCAATAATGAAAGCATTATTATTTAACCATTTTGCTGAATAAGTTAATATGTTAAAAACATTCATTAAAAAAAAAGCTTAAAACAATATAAAATAAAAAATATAAATGTGAGTGGGAGAATAATCAAACCTAAGACTTAAGGACAAAATTACCAACATTTAACCATTCAAGTAAAGAAACTAATTATATAAAAAAGTAAAAAATTACTATTTAAAGGGAAAGCATATCCAGTTAGGTACCTTTTTCTACCAAATATGTAGAAAGCACGCTCAGTTGGACGTGCTTTTACACACACTCTCTAAAAATAATCTATTTCTCTAATTAAAGTTAAAATCCACCTAAAGACCTAATTAAAAAAATAAAATTGGCCTATAAGACTTATTTAGCGTAATATTTGTGATAATAATTCTTATTTTAAAAATGTGTAAAATGTTAATTATATGCATGGTAACTAGACATTTTATTTTAATAACAAAAAGAGTACAATTATTGCCTTATTAAATGCGTGCAAAGGTCTTTGTCAAAAATAAAAATACGTGCAAAGGAGTAGGGTGAGCAAAACTCGATTCGACTCAAAAAAATTGAAAAAAGTTCAAATTTCGAGTTAAACGAATCGAGTTATTCAAGTTAATTGAGTTATTCGAGTCAACTCGATTTTTTTTTGAATTTCGAGTTCGAATCGAGTTGAGTTTTCGAATTTGAATAACTCAAATAATTCAAATAATTCGAATGACAAACTATAATAGTTTATATTTTTACCCCAAACTCTCAAACCTTTTTACTTTTTCCACAAAATTTTTACTCCTTCTCACTTTTCCCCCAAAACTTTTACTCCCCTTCCATCCCAATCTACCCAAAATCCATTTCCCACTAAAATCTTACTCTCCCATTTACTTTTTCTCAAAATTTTACTCCCAAAAACCCTCAAAACTTTTTATTTTCCCCCCAAATTTTTACTCCCTTCCACATTCCACCTAAAATTTTTACTTCTTTCCCATCTCACCTTCCATCTACCTCAAATCCATCCCCTCTAATTTTTCTTTAATATTTTCCCTCCAAAGTTTTACTCTCCCCTATTTACTTTCCCTCAAAGTTTTATTCCTCAAAACTTTTTACTTTCCCCTTAAGCTTTTACTTTTCACCCTTGACTCTTAAATAAAAAATCAAAATTTTATCCAAAAAAATTTACTAAACATAAATAGTAATAATTTTATTTATATATACTATTTATATTATTAAATTAGATTTCACATTTTGTATTATTTATATTATTGAATTTTTTAGTCATATTGAATATTTATATTAAAATTGAATTATTAATTATGCCATTAAATATTCATGTTAAAATTTTATATTGGTATCAATTTCACATTTCATCTTTAAAATAACTTTTATTAAAAAATCACATTTTTACATTTAATATATTTTTTAATTATAAAATACATAATGACAAGAATCTAAAAATATTGAAACAACTAAGCAAGCAAATAAGTTAACCCGTGTATAAAATATTAATAAATAAATTATGAGGTGATGAAAGTTAATAAAAATTTTGATTAAGGTGGACAAATTTTATTACGATGGGTGACAGTGGTTACAAGGACCCAAAATTATTTTTTAAAATTTAACTCGAACAAATATATTCGATTTGATTCGATTCGAATTTCATTTTACTCGACTCAATTCGAGAAAATTTCAAATCAAATTACGATAATAAAATATGATTCGTTAACTCGATTAACTCAAAAAAATTTTATTCGATTTGATCGAATGCTCACCCTTACAAAGGAGGCCAAACCGAATCACAAAAGTCAAAGTTATCGTTTTATTATTGTTATTATAAGTAATTGTCTTTAAACTACACTAAATGGCTAGTTCTCGAAGAACTGGGCCTTAGATAATGGCCCATTATCGTTTTTCATCAAATTTAGGGTAACTTGCGTACTTCATTACTTAGGAAGTTTTTATTTTGATTACTCAAAATAAAATTTTTGTAATTTTATTTGTCTAATTTTTAATATGTTTTCATTTTAGTTATTTAAGTATTAATTTTTGATTTCTACATGTCATATTTATTCTTTCATTTTAATCACTCAATTTTCAAATTGCTTTCATTTTAGCCACTCAAAATAAAAAAAATAAGTATTTATTGGGATAAAAATCCTTAAAAATTGAAGTGAAAAAATAAATGTCCATTGTGGTCATTTTTAACGATAATTCTAAATAAATTATAAAGATATAAAAAAATTTAAAATATAAAATTATTCAATTTTTTTGAAATTATAATTATGTAAAAATTTAAAAAAAATTCATGATATCCTTTAAAAATTAACCTAAGTAGAGGGTTAAATTTCAAAATTTATTAAAAAAATAAAATTTAAAAATTCTGAAATTTCACTATTTTGTTTTAAAAGTTATAATCTATACAAGTTTATGTAAAAGGAAGGTCCTAAAGCCTTCCATTCAAGACAACTATCCTTTTTTCCTTTTTTTTTCTTTATTATATGAAAAAGATTATGGTCAAATTTCATCTTTAATCCCTTTATTTTTTTGAAATTATATAAAAATATTACATTTCAATTTTAATCCCTAAGTCCTCCTTTCATGACAACTGTTCTTTTCCATTTTTTTATATGAAAAGATTATGGTTAAATTTCATTTTTAATCTCTTTACTTTGTTTTTTTTTTGAGATTATATAAGACTGGTTAAATTTCAATTTTAATTTCTAAATTTCACTTAAATTTGAAATCGAATATCTGTACTTTAATTTTGACATAATTTGACACATCGATTCTTATAAAGTCATTAGTTAGTCTAAATACTTTTTCCTGATTAAAATACTTACATGATTTTTTAAGGATTTTTATCACCATTAAAATTTTCTATTAAATTCAGGTCCATAACTGTGTCATTTTTTTTGTTATATGGATATCAAGTGAAAATCTTTTTAATTTCAAAATGTCATGCTAGCAAATTTAACAAAAGAATTATAAAAGTGTTAACAAATTGACCTAAATTTTTTATTTCAAAAAGTAGACAGACTAAATTTTTGAAAATGAAAGTATGAAAATTGAATTCCAAATATACGATGTAACAGCCTTATACCCAACCAAATTGTTGGGTCAATATATAGAGATGTTACATTTGTTGCCAAAGCAATTTCAAAGAAATTTAATTCAAATACTCTTTCAAGTTAAGTAAACAAAACAATTTATAGTTAATACAAAATTTCCATCTTCATTCCAAGTTTTATTTGAAGTTTCATTAGCTCTTTGAACCATTTATAGGCCATTTAGGACCTATTTGCAATTTAATAACTATATCATATTATTTAATTTAATATTTCAACAAAGCATTTATACTATTCTGATGTGTTAGCAAATCTGTTACTTATAACAATTTATTGCCATCACATTCTTCTACTATTCCCCCCTCCTTTCTTCTCCTCTTCATTCCATATCTTTTATGTACATGTATTTATATAAGAATCTTTAACCTTATGACATGCTTATATGTAACATTAATTATTCTTTCACTGTTTACACATATACTTTTAATAGAATTGTGTTTTTTACTAGCAATTACTAAATTACTTATATCTTGACCTAAAAAGTTTAAAATTAAGATTTGCCTTTTGTTTTTAAAACTAGACTCGACGAAAAAAATTAAGAATTTTTACTTCAGCCAATTAATATAGTTTTTTCTTCAAATCTTCCCACGTTCTGCTGCTAGACAACTCTGACCCTTCTTAACTAATAATTAAATATCTTTTAGTACAAGCCTCTTAATATGTTGTCATTTTTTTCCCTTAAAAATAAGCTCCTTAAGATTTTTGACATATAAATTTAATCATCTAACATTTTTTTACAATTTATAATGATTTTTCAAAATTAGAACAGGGAAACCTAGAATCATTCTGACCTTGTCTTATAAAAATTACTATACCACATAATCTACAATATCTATTGCTTACACCGTTGCTTTTATGCAAAACTAAACTCAATAAACTTCATTTCCATATTTAATTCAACTTCCAAATCAATCTCTACAATTTTTGGTGAATTTTCAAAGTTAAACCACTATTGCAATCCAAAATTGTTTTGATGCATAGATTTGCCTAAAGTATCAATAACTTCTTTAAAGTATATGTACTTCGCTTAAAGTATTGATACTTTTTTCAAATAATCGATACCTTTTTTCAAAGTATTGATACTTTTATTCTGTTAGCGGTATCATTTTACGGTTCGAGAGAAAATCAAAGAAAAATTCAATTTGGGTTATTTCATCAAACAAAATTATTCAGATTCTACAATTAACTCCACTTATGTTCACAATTAAAATTTTGTATTTATTTCAATTTAGTCCCTAATGTAAGTATATCATTTATATTTTTTAAAATTGTATGTAAGTGCCCAAATTTACTGGAGCCCAAAACCATTAACCAGCCCAAACAAAAAACATAAAAACAAAAGCCAAATAACAAATAGTCCAAAGACCAAATTACCTAATTATAAAAAACCAGCAGGCCCAAACCCCTAACTCAATTCCTACAGGCCCAAAAGGTCCAATGGCCTAAAACAATCCAGAAACCCTAGGGTTTCTGAATCACCCTCGCGCTGTACACCCACCATGTGCGCCCTTGGCATACACATTTCCCAAAGTTCGACTTTGCCTTCCACCTTACACCAAAATAGCATTATTTCACCGCCGTTGACCCCCCTAGGCCTGCAAAACAGGAGCAAAAAAAGAGAAAGCAAAAAAGAAAGCAAAGCAAAACAGTAACAAATAGTAAACAAGAGTCATTGTATTTGGCTATAAAGAGGCCTCAAACAAACAATGTAATTTTTTTTTACAGAGAGATATCAATCAAAATAGAGAATTTTTGAAAGAAAAAGCTGATTTTTATCTTCTTTGTAAGTTTATTCCAGATAACGCATACATATATATATACTTTAAATAAAAAGGGGATTTTTCTCACCTTCTTCAAGTCGGCGAAGTCGGAACCGAAGAGTTGCATTGGTTTTTTTCGTTTCTCTAGCGGTTTATGGTCGTTTTAAACCCAGATTTGGGTCAGGGAAGGAAACCGGGTTGAAAATGGGCCGATTTCGTGCCTCCGGCCACCATGTACGGTGGTCGCTGGCGACAGACCAACGGTGGTCCGATAGCCGGAGAAGGAACACCTAGAGAAACCCCTTCCCCTTTTTTTGTTCTTTTTTTTTCAGAAACCATGAGAGAATGAGTTTTTCTTTTAATTCCTTTTATAAGCTGTTGGAACGGCATCGTTTGGGGCTGAGTTCAATAGCCCCAAAACAGCTTCGTTTAGCGACCCAAACCTGAGATTCGACCATAACCCGCCAAGGATCCACGCGTTTTTGGACTGGGGTTCTATTTGCGCCCTCAGTCCTTCCGCTTTTGAGGCTGGTTTCAATGTGGTCTCATTTCCCTTTCATTCCTTTTTTTAATTTTACCCCTGAAATTTCTTTACTATTTTATTCGGGCCCCTGACAAGACGACGCGCTTTGGGGAATGGGTTTATTGCCCATCTGGTCCTCTTATTTTATTCGCGTCTTCAAATGGGTCCTTCTCTCTTTTATTTTTTTTGAATTTGTCTTAAATTTCTGCTTTAAGTTCAAATTGGTCCCTTTTCGTTCTTTTAACTATTTTATTAACTAATTTAATATTATTGTTACTATAATTATATTTTATTTTCGTGCTTATTATTTGTTATTGTCATTATTACCTTCATTCCATTACTATTATTGTTGTTGCTTTTTTTGTTGTTGTTTGTATTATTATTTATATTATTGTTAGTATCATTGTTATTCCTTAGTTTATTATTATTATTTTATCATTTTTTTCTTTTTGTATTTATCTACATTATTATTACTATTATTATTGTAATTACTTTTGAACATACCATGCATTTTAAATTATTATCAATTTTAAATATTTTACATATATAATTTCTTTTAAATCATCATACGTAGTATTTATTTTGAGATTCTTATATGTATCTTTGTATTTTAAATTATTACATGTATGCATATATTTTTTATTTTAAATGTTTTTCTATACATCATTTTACCTCAAATTTCTCTTTTCACATTATTTATTCTAAATATTTTACACGTCATTTAAGTTAAACCATCTTATATATTATCTATTTTTAATTTTTATATGTTATTCTGTTATACTATTTTACATGTAAACGATTTTAAATTCTTTTATTATTTATTGCAAACTTTTTATCATTATTTGCCTTAAAGATTTCATATATATATATATATATATGTTACTTACATTAAATTGTTTTGTATACCTTTTATATATTATATATTTTTAAATTTGTTTTGCACATATTATTTTAGATATTCTATGTATTCTTTTAAATTGTTATATACTATTTATTTTAGATTTCATTTTTAAATTATTTTGTGTATCAATTATTTTAGGTTGTATTATGCCGTTCCCTTTAATTTGTTTCTTTTTATTATATCTATTTCAAAACTTATTTTTATGTATCATTTATTTAAAATTGTCTCATTATTTACCTTAAAAGGTTTCATGTTGTTTATTCCATTCTTTTGATTGTTAATGTTGGTATTTAAGTGACATATGTTATGTGGTTATTGTCATTTATGTATGTTATAATCTGTTCGTTTGTATTTTCACATTATTGTCACCCATTTGCATAGTATCTTATCCATGAATATCATTCCATGTTTATTCGCCTTTCATTCGCAATTGTCGCATTGTAGTTTTCAACTTATTAATCTAAGATTAATGATTCCACCTTATTTCAAGTCAAATTCATGCATTTCAAGTTAGTTTTATAATTATTCGTTTGAAAATTCCTTAAAACGAAGGCAATGTTTGATGTTTGAAAATTTGGGAAATCGTGCCCTACCGTGCTGGGTTTCGATTTCCTGTTTGCTCAAAACAATCGAATATTCCTTTAGAATTTCACACGTGTTTTCCAAATTCTAAAACAAGGCAATGCTCAAGGTTTGGAAATTCGGGGAATCGTGCCCTATCGTGCTGGGTTTCGATTTCTCGTTTGTTCAAAATAATCGAATATTCTTTTAGAATTTCATTCGTATTCTTTAAATTCTAAAACAAAGCAATGTTCAATGTTTAGAAGTTCGAAGAATCGTGCCCTACAGTGCTGGGTTTCGGTTTTTTTGTTGGACTAAATAATTGGGCATCATTTTGTAATTTTCAATGTATAAATTTTTGGAAGTGAAAGATTTATCGTGTTCTCGAGGGAATAAAGGATCGTGTCCTATCGTGTTGGATATGGTGCTGCATTCCTTTGAAACAAGAGAATTTTGACGACCAAATTCAGCTATTCAAATGTTTTCAAAGGAACCATACTTCGAAAATAGCTTCAAATCTCAGACGTAATGACAGTACTTAATCAATTTGGTACCAATTTTGGGTGTAGTGAGGGTGCTAATCCTTCCTCATACGTAACCGGCTCCCGAACCCGTTTTCTCAAATTTACGTAGGCCAAAAATTGATTTAAATGGAATAAAAGGTTTCATCAGGTGAGCCAATCGCACCTAAACAAAAGATTGGTGGCGACTCCACGCTTTGTGTTCAAAAAGTCGATCCCCGTTTTTTAAAATCAAAAATGGTTTCGACAGCTTGGCGACTCCACTGGGGATCGAACAAGAGAGTCAAGCTATAAAATTGATTATTTGCTATCCTTTGTCAAAGAATTGAAAATTTGTTTTAAAAATCATGATTTTTTCTATTGCATTCGATTGAATGATTGTTGTGGTTCGGGTTTTGTAGAATGATATTGTATTGCATTGCACGACCACTGTGGTCAAACCTTCTAAGTGGGGGCAAAAAACTATGCTTTCGTGAGGTTTTCACCTCCATATGGGCTAGTGGATTGGTTCCGGGATACATCCGTACCTATGATTTCGTGAGATCTTCATCTCCACATGGTCATAGGGAAATGTATTCCCCTGAACCAAACTCGATCCATATGAGCCTATAATGGGTGAGGATTGAGGAATCTGTTGGTTCAGGTACCTTCTCTCTAGAACCGAACCACATATAGTGAACCTTAAGAGCTATCCTTGTGTAGAGCCGCATCAAGCCTTAGTATTTGCCTGTATGTGTGTTGTAATTATCTTTGTTGTGTTTGTATTTTATCACTTATATTTGATACTAACTGGTGTTTTGTTTTGATTGTGTTTTGCATGACATTGCATACTAAAGGAGGTGTTGATTCGTATTCAATTACTAAGTTAAAAAGTTTAACATGGAGAATGAATTTCTTAATAAAGTTGAGGATAATGCGGCCATCCGCGCATGATCAGAGAAGTTACAATCGGAGAAAGGGGATAGCTTGGCAGAAGGATATACATCAGAGTTCCAAGAATTCACTCGCGTCAATGTAGCACAAAATGAGTTGCAAGAGTTGAGAGATATCTAGGCTCGTTGGGATGAAGGAACCAAACAGTTGTTCTATCAAAGCTATGGTGATATATCTTACTTGCTAGATATTAAGGTGGACAAGCATCTATTCATAGTTATGGTTCAATTTTGGAATTCTGCTTATAAGTGTTTCACTTTTGGGGAAGTGGATTTAGTGCCTACCATGGAGGAATATACTACCCTGCTCAGGTGTCCGAAAGTGTAAGTTAGAAAAGCTTATGCCAAGGTTTTTAATGGTCAAACTTTCGCGAAGAAATTGATGAATATTTTAGGAATGAGCGAGCCTTGGGTCACTGCTCGGATTCAACAAAAGGGTGATAGTAAATGTATCCCTTGGGAGAATTTGAAAGATTTGGTTTTAACACATCCGGATGAAAGAAAGAGGGTCGATATCTTCACCTTAAGCATCTATGGATTAGTAATTTTTCCTAAAGCTTTAAGGCATGTGGATGAGGCAGTCACTGACTTATTCGATCGTCTTGAGAAGGGAATCACACCTGTACCTGCAATATTGGCTGAGACGTTCAGATCCTTGAGCATGTGTCAGAAGTCAGGTGATGGGCGGTTTATTGGATGTGCACAGCTGTTGATGGTGTGGTTTCATGGGCATTTTTGGAAAGTGAAAAAAGTTTCTTACCGGGTCTTTTTTGAAAGTTATTCCCCGTTAAAAGAGGAGGCAGCCATGCAGAGGAGAGACGATATTTCAGAAGAGAAATGGATGGAAATTGTTCTAAACCTCAAGGAGGGGGATATAGAGTAGAGAGCATTTTGGATAGTTCCCGATGAGATCCTGTATCGATGTAAGAGCTTTGGTTGGGTGCCGTTGTTAGGAATTTGGGGAGCTACTGGGTATACTCTATTGCTTACATTAAGGCAATACAAATCGAGGCAGTTTGTACCCACGACTTACGAACTTGCTCAATGTGAATTCTCCTATAAAGGTGACCACTATAAGAAGAAAGTTCGGGAACTATCAGATGCTTGGAAGCAAACTCGCTGGATGAAGAGGTTGGCTGCTGGTTTCATAGTGACACCTGAATATAATGGATGGTTTAGAAAAAGAGTCAATGACAATATTTCTAGACCAAATTTAGAAAACACCCGACCAATGGAGGAACAATTACAAGTCCCCACGTCAGAGTTGGAAATATAAAGCAAGACTTCGAGAAGAAGAGTTCTGAGCTTGGGAAAAAGATCGAACAATTGGAGGAAGAAAAGATGCATCTGAGATTAGACGTTGATTTCAGAGGTCAGAAGCTGAAAAGTTAATAAAAGGGAAAAGTAAGGCCGAAGAAGATCTGGACAGTTTGAAGACAGATTATAAGAAGTTACGCCTGTCTATGAGGACTGCTGGGTTAGGTAAAACTTTAGAACAATGGCGTAATGAAATTCAAGAGGAAAAGACCAAGGCCGACCGATGGGAAAGGAAATTCCGAGAGACTCAGGCACTAAATGAGGATTTAGAGAAGAGTCTATCAGAAAGTAGAAGTGAACGAGGTCAATTAAGGGCTAGAGTGGCAGAGCTCGAGAAGTCTCTTCATCAGTACCGAAGCCATAATACCGCAAAGGAGTTGAGAGCAAGCTTGAGTAAGGTAGAAGAAATGAAAGGAAAAGTAGGAGAATTAGAAGCGTTATTACAAAGCTGTGAGATGCGGATTCAGCTTTTCGAAGAAAGTGAGGAGCGTTGGAAAGAACAGCTTCACCATTCGTAAGACCAAGTCAGAAACAGGGATTACATCATGGGAGAAGCCGTGACCCAGATTCGAGAGGTAGCCGATTACTTGCATGCTTTAGTGGTACAAGCGGACATACTGAGTGTGAAGTACGAGTTGGAGTCAGATCGGGGGCAGGAGCTAGCCTCTTTGTTTAGGAAAATTAAGGCTCTGAGCATTAGGGCGAAGTCTTATTTGTAACTCAGTTTTATGTAAAGACTTTTATTTTCTAGTGAAGTTTTCTAAATGGAATCGAATCAAAATTGATGCCTTTTTTACAATCATGCATTTACATTACATTACATCATATGCATTAAAGTCCAAAAAAAGATTCTAATTAATTAAAAATGTTTCGGTAATCTGGAAACTGACGAAAATCTCCCAAATACACATCCCTACGGTACAAGAAGAAAAACTAAAATAATGGATAAAAAACTAGAGAGACTGGAGCAAATGCAGAAAGAGATGCAGGAGCAGATGCAAGCATAAGTGCAAGAACAGATAGCTAAAATCCAGCAGAAAATGAGGGACCAGATGCTGGAATCACAAAAAATATGATGGAAGAGCTAACCCGACTACTGACTAGTAGGCCGGACAAAGAAAAGGGCCCTATGGCCAATATGGGAAATAACAATGGAGAAAACGCTCAAATGCAACATGAGACACACACGCAGAGGCCATCCATTACTGAAGATCCCCTCTACCCCCTGGTTTTACCCCGACGAATGCTCAAACGCAACCCGAGCTACACACGCGAAGGTCGTCCGTTACAATCAGGCCCCAACAATTTCAAGCCGATACCTCGATGCCAATCAACTATGAAATGGGCTCAGGCTCTAATTCTGGGGATAACCCTATTAATCCTATAATCCCTGATTTGGATAACATGGCAGAAGAAGAGAGAGTAAGAACGGGGCTCTCGAAAGAATTGGAAGACCGATGGAAGTGGTTAGAGGAAAAGTTCAGAGTGATGGAAAGTGCTGATTATCATTGTAGGATCGACGCTAAAGATTTGAGCTTGGTCCTAGACCTAGTCCTCCCTCCTAAGTTCAAAATCCCAGACTTTGAAAAATACAATGGAACTAGCTATCTAGAGGCTCACATCACTATGTTTTGTTGAAGAATGGCAGGGTACGTTTACAATGATCAACTATTGATCCACTGCTTCCAAGACAGTTTGGTCGGGTCTGCGGCCAAATGGTACAACAAACTAAGTCGCGCTCAAATCCATTCATGGAAAGACTTGGCACAAGATTTCATGAAGCAATACGGCCACGTGACAAACATAGCACCCTATTGAATCACGTTGCAAAACATGGAGAAGAAACAAAATGAGAGCTTCAGGCAGTACGCCCAAAGATGGAGAGAGGTGGCGACACATGTCCAACCACCTCTTCTGGAGAAAGAAATGACTATGCTCTTTATCAACACTTTGAAAGCTCCGTTTATCAACCACATGCTGGAAAGCGCTACTAAGAGCTTCTCAGACATAGTAATGTCAGGAGAGATGATAGAGAACGTGATAAGATGCGGGAAGATCGAAATAGGGAAAAATGCCAAAAAATCAGCTCCGATAAGGAAATAAAATGAGGTGAACAACGCGGGCATATACAATAAGAGTTATTCTAAGCCAGTCACTGTGAGCCAACCAAAGACAGTGACTACCAACCATCAGGGCTCTGCAAGACAAGATTCAAACCCGAGACCTAACACAAAAAGAGTCTAGTTTATGCCTATCCCAATGTCATACAGGGAGTTGTATCAGAGTTTATTCGATGCCCATGTGGTGTCACCTTACTACTTGAAACCCCTGCAACCTCCATTCCCTAAGTGGTATGACGCAAACGCTCAATGCGAATACCCTGCAGGAATCTCGAGACACATGATTAAGAACTGCACTGCCTTCAAAAAGGTAGTCGAAAGGCTCATAGGCATGGGCGTTGTGAAGTTTGATGAGCCCACAGGACCTAATGTGGCGGGGAATCCGCTACCTAATCATTCAGACAAAGAGGTAAATGTGATAATTGAAAATGGAAGAAGGAGAACCAAGATGGATGTATCAGAGGTAAAAACCCCGTTGAAATGGGTTTGGCAGAGGATGGTGGAAGGAGGTTTAGTCACACAAGATTCAAGGGAAAGGATTAGAGAAGCGAGAAGATACTGCGAGTTTCATGCCGATGAAGGCCATGACATTCAAGAGTGAAATAAGTTGAGGTTCATAGTGCAAAATCTAATGGACAATAAGGAGATGGAATTTTACGAAGAAATCGAAGGATCAGAAGAAGGAGAGGTTTACGCCTTAAAGGAAGGAACAACAGAAGGGGTCCAAAGAGTTAATCATCCTGTGGTGATAATTTCGCGACCAAAGAACAATGAAGCAAGAGTACAAATGGCGTCGAGAGTCATAATCTAGAAGCCGGTATCCTTCCCTTACAAGGATAGTAAAAAGGGTTCATTGGAATTACGACTGCAACGTAACGATCCCGGGTGGGGAGAACCCAGCTAGTGCTTCAAGGGAGAACCAAGATGTGGGTTTCTATACACGCAGCGGGAGATGTTATGATCCTGTAGGTATAGGAACTGAAACTATTAAAGGAAAGACCCCAATAGATGAGCGAAGGAAGGAAACGACAACCAGACCTGAATCACCAGTCAATGAGCCGGTTATTGAAAAGGAGGCTAAAGAATTTTTAAAGTTCTTAAAGTACAGCGAATATAGCGTTGTAGAACAGCTACATAAGTAGTCGGCTCGTATCTCAGTGCTAACCTTACTTTTGAGCTCGGAGACACATGGAGCGCATTAGTAAAGGTACTAAACAAAACCTATGTCGCGGATGATATCTTTGTCAACAAGCTGGACCGACTCGTCAATAATATAAGCACCGATAATTTCATATTCTTCAATGACAATGAAATACCACCGGGGGGAATGGGGTCAACAAAGGCGCTACACATCACCACCCGCTGTAAAGGACATACACTACCGGGAGTATTGGTTGACAATGGGTCTGCACTAAATGTCTTACCCCTATCCACACTGAATAGGTTGCTAGTGGATAGTTCCCACATGAAGACGTGCCAAAATATAGTAAGAGCATTTGACAGCACCGAGAGAAAAGTAATGGGAAGGATTGAAATACCCCTTTTGATCGGTCCAAGCACATACGAGATAGATTTCTTAGTGATGGACATCAAGTCCTCTTATAATTGCTTACTAGGAAGGCCATGGATTCATTCGGCAGGAGCGGTGCCATTATAATTACATCAAAAGCTCAAATTTGTAACTGAAGGCCGATTGGTAACCATAAACGCGGAGGAAGATATCATTGCGTCCGTTACCAGCGAGGCACCTTATGTGGGGACAGATGATGAAGCAATTGAATGCTCTTTTCAATCATTAGAATTTGTGAATGCAACCTTCATTGTTGAAGGGAATAAGGTCCCAGTGCCTAAAATCTCCAAAACTGCCAAGATGGGCTTGCGACTAACAATTGGGAAAGGAGCTTTGCCCGAAAAAGGGCTTGGAAGAAATTTACAATGAAGGATCGAGGCACCCATGCTCACGGACAAACGAGACCGTTTTGGCTTAAGGTACAAACCAGATGCAAGGCAAAAGAAAAAGGAGATAGAGAAGAGACAAGAGAGGAAAAGAGCTCGTTTAAACGGAGAAGAGGTCAAATGGGAGCCAATGACCTTTCCTCATATATCCAGAACATTCATGTCGGGAGGGACCATTTACTCTGAAGGAAAATCGACAAGGAAAGGGTCTGCTTTGAGTATTAATGCCATATCCAAGGAAGAGACGAGAGAAGGGAATCAAGAAGGCATTTGCCCATACGTGCCTAGGAGCGTTTTAAACAATTAGACCCCGGATGATATCCTTGTAACTTTTAAAATTAATTCAGAGTAATGTCCAAAACAAGCTTATTGCTCTAAGCCTAGGGGCAATACGAATACTTTTGTGAAATAGGCTCTTATCCAATATCGCTATTTCAATAAAAATGCATCTTTGCGTATCATCTTGAGTAAATATTCTTTTATTTTTCCATTTCATTCATAATCATACCACCAATAAATATTCTTAGATTCTTTTATTTTTTGGACTTTTCTTCATCTCTATAACAGGTCTCTAGATATCAATGATATGAGTAACGTTGCTACTGACTCAGAGTCTCCGTTTGAGTAAGATGTGTGTACGAAAGATTCTCAGGACTTTGAAGATGACCGAAACTGTAACCTATCTTCGAATTTGTTAAGGATGGTAGAACAAGATGAGAAACAAATCCTACCTCACAAGGAATCAGTGGAAATTATGATCTTAGGGGAGGGAAAAGAGGTGAAGATTGAAGTTTGTATTGTCGCAGAAACAAGGCAAGACCTCATTGAGTTACTACAAGAATTCAAGGACGTCTTCGCATGGTCATATTAAGACATGTCCGGGTTAAATACTGATATTGTGATACACTGACTCCCTATAAAGGAAGAGTGCAAACTAGTCTAACAAAAACTTCGAAGAATGATACATGATGTTTTGTTGAAGATAAAAGAGGAGGTCAAGAAACAATTTGATGCCTATTTCTTACAAGTGGTTAAATACTTAGAATGGGTAGCCAATATAGTCCCAGTTCCTAAAAAAGATGGAAAAGTACGAATATGCGTGAACTATCGAGATCTGAACAAAGCCAGCCCAAAAGACAATTTTCCATTGCCTCACATTGACACATTAGTGGATAACACGGCAGGTTACTCACTTTTCTCCTTCATGGACGGTTTCTCGGGATACAACTAGATAAATATGCATCCCGAAAACATGGAAAAGACTACATTCGTGACCATGTGGGGAATGTTTTGTGATAGGTGATGCCATTCAAACTGAAAAATGTAGGAGCGACATATCAGAGAGCCATAGTAACTCTTTTCCATGATATGATGCACAAGGAGATTGAAGTTTACGTCGACGATATGATTTCGAAATCCAGGACAGAAAAAGAGCACACACAAGTCTTGAAGAAACTGTTCTTTAGGTTAAGAAAGTTTCAACTGAAGCTCAATCCTGCAAAATGTACCTTCGGGGCCAGGTCAGGAAAGCTGTTAGGATTCGTAGTCAATGAAAAGGGGATCGAGATCGACCCAGATAAAGTCAAAGCCATACAAGATTTACCTCTGCCATGCACTCAAAAAGAGGTTCGAGGTTCCTAGGAAGGCTAAATTACATCGCCCTGTTCATTTCACAACTAACGGAGAAATGTGACTCGATATTCCGTCTCCTTAGGAAACACAACCCAGGCGTATGGGATGAGGAGTGCCAAAGAACTTTTGATAAGGTCAAGCATTACCTGTCCAATGCCCCAGTGCTAATGCCACCTTGCCCAAATAAGCCACTGATATTGTATTTAGCAGTGTTCAAAAACTCCATGGGATGCGTGTTAGGCCAACATGATGAGTCAGGAAGAAAAGAGAAAGCGATATATTATCTCAGTAAGAAATTCACCGAATGTGAGACAAGATATTCGCCAATCTAGAAATTATGTTGTGCTTTGATTTGGACAACCCGGAGACTGAGACAGTATATGTTGTACCACACAACTTGGCTCATCTCAAAACTAGACCCTCTAAAGTAATGATGGAGTCAAATGCTTTGAACAGAAGAATGGCTCGTTGGCAAATTTTGCTTTCTGAATTTGACATAGTCTACGTGAACCAGAAGGCTATAAAAGGGAGTGCGATAGTAGATTTTTTGGCCAGTAGGGCTCTAGAAGATTATGAGCCTTTGAGCTTTGATTTCCCAAATAAAGACTTAATGTATGTTGCGGCCACGGAAGAAGACTCTCAAGAAGATCATCCTTGGAGACTGAATTTTGACGGAGCCTCAAATGCTATGGGTAATGGAATCGGGGCAGTTCTGGTATCCCTAAATGGAGATCATTATCCCTTTACTAGTAAATTGGAATTTGATTACACAAATAACATGGCAGAGTATGAAGCATGCATCATGGGTATCCATGCGGCTATTGAACGCAAAATCAAGGTGCTAGAAGTATATGGGGATTCTGCATTAGTGATTTATCAGCTCAAAGGTGAATGGGAGACGAGAGACCCTAAGTTGATCAATTATCGAAAGCTGGTTTTGGAGTTAATCGAGGAATTTGACGATATCACTTTCTGTTACCTCCTACGATATGAAAATCAAATAGCTGATGCTTTGGCAACTTTAGCTTCTATGATCAAAGTAAATAAGTAGAAGGATATGAAGCCTATCCAGATGAGTATCTATGAGGCTTCGGCTCATTGCTACAACATTGACAAAGAAGAAGAAAAAGATGATCACCCTTGGTATCGAGATATACTGCAATATGTGAAGAATCGTGAATACCCAGACCAGGGGACTGAGAATGATAAAAGGACGTTGAGAAGGCTGGCTAGTGACTATGTCTTAGATGGAGAGATCCTATATAAAAGAAGAAAAGATCAGGTGCTCCTAAGATGCGTGGACGCTGTCGAGGCTAAGCAAATCTTGAAAGAGGTCCATGAGGGTGTCTGCGGAACACAAGCTAATGGTTTCACAATAGCCAGATAAATCATGAGATTCGGATATTACTGGTCCACTATGGAAGGGGGTTGCATCAACTATGCAAAAAGGTGCCATAAGTGCCAAGTCTACGGAGATAAGATTCATGTACCTCTTTCACCTCTTCATGTCATGACTTCCCCATAGCTTTTCTCCATGTGGGGCATAGATGTCATCGGGCCAATTTCACTGAAAGTGACTAACGGGCATCAATTCATCTTTGTGGTCATCGATTACTTCACCAAGTAGGTAGAGGCCATTTCTTATGCCAACGTCACGAAATCGGCAGTTAGCAAGTTCTTAAAAAAGGAGATTATATATCGATATAGGATGCCTGAGAGGATTATATCCGATAATGCACTGAACCTGAACAACAGCATGATAGCAGAGGTCTGTAGCCAATTCAAGATCAAACACCATAACTTGTCACCGTATCACCCAAAGACGAATGGTGCGGTAGAAGCATCAAATAAGAACATCAAGAAGATTGTGGGGAAAGTGACTGAAACTTACAAAGATTGGCACGAGAAATTACTATTTGCCCTCTACGCCTACCGAACGTCAGTCAGAACCTCTACCAGGGTAACACCTTTCTCTTTGGTTTATGGAATGGAAGTGGTTTTACCTGTTGAGGTTGAAATTCCTTCTCTACGAGTGCTATCAGAACTAATGTTAGATGAAGCGGAATGGACCCAGTCACGGTACGATCAACTGAACTTAATTGAAGAAAAGAGGCTGAAAGCTATTCGCCATGGTCAAATGTACCAAAAACAAATGATACGGGCTTATAACAAGAATGTGCGCCCTAGAGAATTCCATGAGGGGGACCTGGTTTTGAAAAAGATCCTCCCCATACAAAAAGATTTCAGAGGGAAATGGATGCCAAACTGGGAAGGACCTTATGTGGTGAAGAAAGCCTTTTCTAGAGGAGCACTGATTCTAACCGAAGTGGATGACAAAAGTTTGCTTAACCCCGTGAACTCAGATTCAGTCAAGAGGTACTTCACCTAAAAAAAAAGAGAGGCCAAGGCGAAAACCCGCAAAAGGGCGTTTTGAGACCAAAGGGGTTTTGAGTTGAAAACCCAGGAATGGGCAATTCAAATTTTGATCGAAAATGAGGCATAAAGTATTCTTGTCTTCTCTGAATTAATAGAAAGGAGGAATGCTACATCTTGGGGCATTAACAAAGTACTTTTGGTCTTCTAAGTACATATTAAGTTTAAAGGGTCCTCAAAAAGTTGTGCAGAGAAGCTCATGCTATGATATCTGGGGCACCTATTTTCATTTTTATTCATTTTGTATCTTATAAAAATTTTCTATTTTGATTACTTGATTCATTTCGAGCATTGCTCTCAATAAAATTCCATCTTGCCCATTGCGACAATCTTTTTCAAGTATTTTTCATTGAAATAATAATTAATGGACTAATGACATTCAAAAAGAGTTCTGCATATTACTTTGAAATGATTCTAAATGATACAAGGACCTGAAACAAGACTAATTATTTTGAATTACCCAAATTCAAGGAAATGTTGGGAAAAGAATAACCCAAATTGCGATTGTCCTTCGGATTTTCTATCAAAGATACCAGCTGAAGAAAAGAAAGGAGTAATACGTCAATGATAAAACTTCGATGAAAATGACATTTTGCACTCACGCTAACATCATCCATACACATCTAGCTAGGAGCATTTGATTCATTCATCATTTGGCATAAGCCTAGAAATCGATTCTGCGAATCATGTCCCCTAGAAGATAGTATAGCAAGAATCGATTGAAGCTACGAATTACGGCGAATCTTATCTTCCTAAAGTTGCAGTGAAGCAGATTAAAATCATCAATCTTATCTCCCTGAGATTGCAGTGGAGCAGGTTGAAATTGTAGATCTTATCTCCCTGAAGTTGTAGTGGAATAGATCAAAAATAGCAAATCTTATTTCCCTGAAGTTTCAGTGAAACAGATTGAAGCTATATACTACAGATCTTATCTCTCTGAAGTTGCAGTAGAGCACGTCAAAACAAGTCTTATTTCCCTGAAGTTGCAGTGGAACGGATTGAAACTATAAACTACAGATCCTATCTCTCTGAAGTTGCAGTAGAACAGGTCAAAACAAATCTTGTTTCCCTGAAGTTGCAGTAGAATAGATTGAAGCTATAAGCTACAGATCCTATCTCTCTGAAGTTGTTGTAGGGTAGGTCAAAACAAGCCTTATCTCTCTAATGTTGTAGTGGAGCAGACTGAAGATAGCAAATCTTATTTTCCTGAAGTTGTAGTGGAACAAATTGAAGCTATAAATTGCAGATCTTATCCCTCTGAAGTTGCAGTGGGGCAGTTCGAAATTACAAACCTCATCTCCCTGAAGTTGCAGTGGAGCAGACTGGAGTGGGGCATATTGAAGCTACTTGAAGAAAAGAAGCGCCAAGAGAAGTC
Source organism: Gossypium hirsutum (assembly GCF_007990345.1). Classification (NCBI taxonomy): domain Eukaryota; kingdom Viridiplantae; phylum Streptophyta; class Magnoliopsida; order Malvales; family Malvaceae; genus Gossypium; species Gossypium hirsutum. Next base: position 12,939,793 of record NC_053436.1, read on the forward strand.
AAGACTTAGTAGGTCCTGGTAAATTTGGCCCTTTTTATAGTCTTTGCTCGATTCTCATTGCACGACAAGGGCCCAAAACCATTAACCAGCCCAAACAAAAAAAATAAAAACAAAAGCCAAATAACAAATAGTCCAAATTTCAAATTACCCAATTACAAAAAACCAGCAAGCCCAAATCCCTAACCCAATTCCTACAGGCCCAAAAGGCCCAATGGCCTAAAACAATCTAGAAACCCTAGGGTTTCTGAATCACCCTCGCGCCGTATACCCTCCATGTGCGCCATCGGCATACACACCACCCAAAGTTTGACTTTGCCTTCGACCTTACACCAAAATAGCATGTTTTCACCGCCGTTGACCCCTCTAGGCCTGCAAAACAGAAGCAAAAAAAGAGAAAGCAAAAAAGAAAGCAAAGCAAAACAGTAACAAATAGTAAACAAGAGTCATTGTATTCAGCTATAAAGAGGCCTCAAACAAATAATTTAATTTTTTTTACGGAGAGATATCAATCAAAATAGAGAATTTTTGAAAGAAAAAGGTGATTTTTATCTTCTTTATAAGTTTATTCCAGATAACGCATACATATATATATACTTTAAATAAAAAAGGGGATTTTTCTCACCTTCTTCAAGTCGTCGAAGTTGGAACTGAAGAGTTCCCTTGGTTTTTTTCGATTCTCTAGCGGTTTCTGGTTGTTTTAAACCTAGATTTGGGTCGAGGAAGGAAATTGGGTTGAAAAGGGGCCGATTTCGTGCCTTTGGCCACCGTGTATAGTTGTCGCCGGTGACAGACCAACGGTGGTCCGATCGCCGAAAAAGGAACACCTAGAGAAACCCCTTCCCCTTTTTTTCTTTTTTTTTTTCAGAAACCATGAGAGAATGAGTTTTTTTTTAAAAAAATTCCTTTTATAAGCTGTTGGAACGGCGTCGTTTGGGGCTGAGTTCAATAGCCCCAAAACGGCGTCGTTTAGCGACCCAGACCCGAGATCCGACCCTAACTCGCTAATGATCCGCGCTTTTTTGGATTGGGGGTCTATTTGCGCCCCTAGTCCTTCCGTTTTTGAGGCCAGTTTCAATGTGGTCCCATTTCCCTTTCATTTATTTTTTTAATTTTACCCCTAAAATTTCTTTACTATTTCATTCGGGCCCCTGACAAGACAGCACGTTTTGGGGAATGGGTTTATTGCCCATCTGGTCCTCTCATTTTATTCTTGTCTTCAAATGGGTCCTTCTCTCTTTTATTTTTTTTGAATTTGCCTCGAATTTCTGCTTTAAGTTCAAATTGGTCCCTTTTCGTTCTTTTAACTATTTTATTAACTAATTTAATATTATTGTTACTATAATTATATTTTATTTTCATGCTTATTATTTGTTATTATTATTATTACCTTCATTCCATTATTATTATTGCTGTTGCTATTTTTTTTGTTGTTTGTATTATTATTTATATTATTGTTAGTATCATTGTTATTCCTTAGTTTATTATTATTATTTTATCATTTTTTTTCTTTTTGTATTTATCTACATTATTATTACTATTATTATTGTAATTACTTTTGAACATACCATGCATTTTAAATTATTATTGATTTTAAATATTTTACATATATCATTTCTTTTAAATCATCATACGTAGTATTTATTTTGAGATTCTTATATGTATCTTTGTATTTTAAATTATTACATGTATGCATATGTTTTTTTTTATTTTAAACGTTTTTCTATACATCATTTTACGTCAAATTTCTCTTTTCACATTATTTATTCTAAATATTTTACACGTTATTTAAGTTAAACCATCTTATATATTATATATTTTTAATTTTTATATGTTATTCTGTTATACTATTTTACATGTAAACGATTTTAAATTCTTTTATTATTTATTGCAAACTTTTTATCATTATTTGCCTTAAAATTTCATATATATAAATGTTACTTACATTAAATTGTTTTCTATACCTTTTATATATTATATATTTTTAAATTTGTTTTGCACATATTATTTTAGATTTCTATGTATTCTTTTAAATTATTATATACTATTCATTTTAGATTGCATTTTTAAATTATTTTATGTATCAATTATTTTAGGTTGTATTATGTCGTTCCCTTTAATTTGTTTCTTTTTATAATATCTATTTCAAAACTTGTTTTTATGTATTATTTATTTAAAATTGTCTCATTATTTACCTTAAAAGGTTTCATGTTGTTTATTCCATTCTTTTTATTGTTAATGTTGGTATTTAAGTGACATATGTTATATGGTTATTGTCATTTATGTATGTTATAATTCATTCGTTTGTATTTTCACATTATTGTCACCCATTTGCATAGTATCTTATCCATGAATATCATTCCATGTTTATTCGCCTTTCATTCGCAATTGTCGCATTGTAGTTTTCAACTTATTAATCTAAGATTAATGATTCCACCTTATTTCAAGTCAAATTAATGCATTTCAAGTTGGTTTTATAATTATTCGTTTGAAAATTCCTTAAAATGAAGGTAGTGTTTGATGTTTGGAAATTCGGGAAATCGTGCCCTACCGTGCTGGGTTTCGATTTCCTGTTTGTTCAAAACAATCGAATATTCCTTTAGAATTTCACACGTGTTTTTCAAATTCTAAAACAAGGCAATGCTCAAGGTTTGGAAATTCGGGGAATCGTGCCTTATCGTGTTGGATTTCGATTTCTCGTTTGTTCAAAATAATCGAATATTCTTTTAGAATTTCGTTTGTATTCTTTAAATTCTAAAACAAAGCAATGTTCAATGTTTGGAAGTTCGAAGAATCGTGCCTTACCGTGCTAGGTTTCAGTTTTTTTGTTGGACTAAATAATTGGGCATCATTTTGTAATTTTCAATGTATAAATTTTTGGAAGTGAAAGATTTATCGTGTTCTCGAGGGAATAAAGGATCGTGTCCTATCGTGTTGGATATGGTGCTGCATTCCTTTGAAACAAGAGAATTTTGACGACCAAATTCAGCTATTCAAATGTTTTCAAAGGAACCATACTTCGAAAATAGCTTCAAATCTCAGACGTAAGGACGGTACTTAATCAATTTGGTACCAATTTTGGGCGTAGTGAGGGTGTGAATCCTTCCTCATACGTAACTGGCTCCCGAACCCGTTTTCTCAAATTTACGTAGGCCAAAAATTGATTTAAATGGAATAAAAGGTTTCATCAGGTGAGCCAATCGCACCTAAACAAAAGATTGGTGGCGACTCCACGCTTTGTGTTCAAAAAGTCGATCCCCGTTTTTTAAAATCAAAAATGGTTTCGACATTATAAATAAAAATTTAAAATTAATAACTTTTAAATATATATTAATGATTCACTATAAGATTTTAGAAGGTTTTCCTTTCAAAATACTAAAATTGACAAAACAAAAATAAATATAATGAAGTAGATTAAAAAAAAGACATGATACTAATAATGTAAGCGAAAATACTTAAATTAGAGGAACAAATACAAAGTTAATAAAAGTGAACAAATATAGAATAATAATAAACAACCAAAAAATTGTTACAAAATAATATGTAAAGCTTAAAATATGTAAAACTTATATTAATAGCTACTTTTGAGTGGTGAATATAAATTTTATTATTACAAAATAATAAAGTAGCTTATGAGAGTAAAAAAATAATTCCTAATGTAAATTTATATAAATTTAAATATTTGGGAATATTTTTTAAAAAAAAAAAACTAAAAATACCGAAAGTTAACAATACAAAATCGGAGGATAGAGTACCCCTTACGATATCTTCTTCTAAAATTTCTTAGATCTCTAAAGACAAGACATCAAATAAACATAACTCTCCCTCATTCGCGAAGGTCATTTTAACTAATATAGTGTTCAATTTTGCAATTACCATTTATTTCAGTTAAACAAAGTACCCGTGTCGATGATTTGTGGTGTCAATTGTTAAAGGAAGAACCAAGCTAACAAACTAAAATAACCATATTTACTTAAAAGCCTATTTATATATTAAATATATTAGATGTCGCATCTTTTAAAAAATTTAAATTTAATCTTTATATTTTTATTTTAAATTTTAAATTTTAAATAGAATTGCTAACACTATTAACATTTTTTTTCAATCTAACCCGAGCTTGAGAGTTTCCACCACAATTATCCTTATTTTGATAATATTTTTAATTACTCCAATTCTAATCATATTTGTTTTAAAAAATCAATCTAAAATGTTCTAAAACATATCTTTGCTTTAACTTTTATTAAAATAACAACCAAAATTACGCGAAGGTAGAAACATCCCACACAATCCAAACACAAAGATGGTGATCCATTGAAAAATGTGGTCTTTATTTCATTAATTTATTATGTTAACAGACCTGGTGAGGTTAGATTTGTATTAAACTTTTGGATAGTATTAATCCGATATGTTTTTGCCCAAACTTCGCTAAGTTTAAAATATGAGTTTTACACTTTAATGCAATTCATTTCTATTTGTAAATAGTTAATTTAAATTTATTTTATATACATTTATATATATTTTTAAAAAATAGATTAAATTATTTTAATTTAATATTAAATAATATTATATATAAAAATTTTAAATATAGACAATTAAATTTTGGGTAAACTATTAAAATAGTCACTTTTTTTTTGTCTTAGCTTACATTTTAGTCAATTATATTTGAAATGTTACATTTTAGTCATTTATGTTATCGTGTTGTAATATTTTAGTCACTGAGCGTTAATTATTGTTAATGTTGTAACGGTAAGCTAACGTGACATGTTAAATCATCATTTCAAACAAAAATTTAGGTTAAATTATACAATTGGTCCTTATATTTTTTCGTTTTGAGTAATTTAATCTTTCATTTTTTTTCTTTTTTTCCATTCTCTCTCCTTCCCCCTCTGTTTTCCTCCCTTCTCCATTTATTTTAACGTAGTTTTTTCTATGTTTTGCATTTGTTAAAACTAGTCCCCATACTATGTTTCTGAACAATTTGATTTTTTTTCTTTATTTTCCTTTTCTTTTTTCCTTTTATTTATCTCTCTTCGCATATTCTTCACCACAAAAACATAATCTTTGCCCACCAAATAAATTAAATCCTTGTTTTTCTCACATGATTCCTAAATTAAATTTCAATCATAACCAAATATCAATCATTCTTAATCACATCTCGATTTTAATATAACCTAATTTTGAAACTAAAATTGGATCTAACTAATCTGTATAAAAAAACCATATCCTTAATCAAATCTAAACATAAATTGAATTATTTATATTCAAAATCAATTTTTTTCGTATCCAAACTTTTACAGAATCGTGTAGATTATTCCTTTCCTTTTTTTTCTAACAAATAAAATTCAGCCCGCAATAAAATTGATCTAAACCTTCTTGGATATTCCCAAATAAGCTTGATTGGAAGCCGAGCATTGATGAACTCACACTCAAAGTAGTTCATGGTTGAAAGCTAGAAAACATTAAGGATCCGCTTATCTAAAAACACAGGCACGAATTCGGTTTAGGTTTATTTCTATAAATATCACAAATCGGGTAGGTTTTCAAAATTTTAATTTTATGTTGTGCAAGAAAACCGTTTTCAAACATAATTTTTTTTCCAACATTTTAACTTATTCTTAAACAAATATCACATCTCATCACATCAGTGTATCAAAATGACATGTCCCTTTAAGCTCTGATATCATTAAATGTAACACCCTTATACCTGACTCGACTACCAAGTTAGATATAGAAATGCTACATTTGAGTGCCAAAAAATTCTTGACTAAATCATTTTATCTGAACCCTTTTTTGGTCATATTTTAAAACTTATGATTGCGTTATTTTCATAATACAACCGTATCAGACCAACCCGGCTAAAATTTTTTTGTAAAAGTTTATTTTAGGGTCTCGTTTTACACAAAACAGGGTACATGTATGGAACTACCACTAAGGTATCGATACTTGAGCTTAGGTGTTGATATCCTATGTTGTATTAATACCATTTTGAACTTCGAAGTTGAAAGATTTAAGAAAAAAAATACCTAAGGTACCTATACCTTAGTCAAGGTATCGATACTCCCACTTAAAAATCAATACTTTGCCCATAGTATCAATTTCCAATTAAGGTTTTTTCATTTTTAGGAATCTAAGGTCTATTTACCAGCTTAATCATTCATATTATACCAGTTTTAGCCCTTGTTGTAACTCCCCAAATTTCTATAGTTTCTACTTTAGTGATGGTTGAGCATAGAAATATCTGAACAATTGGGTTTGTGTTATTTTGGGATTTAAATGTGCTGGCTTAAGTGGTTATGTACTTTGGGATGTGTTTGGGAGGTCCCAAGTTCAAGCATTAACTTGGGCTAAATTTTGGGTTTTTATTTGAATAGAGCTTGACTTTAGGTCAGTGGGCGTATAAGGAGTTGTTGGTAAAAACTTAACAGAATGGGCCTATTGGTCTGGTGGTTAAGTAGAGTGCTAGTCTGCTCAGAGTCCTGAGTTCAAATCTCTGCAGTGGCTTTGGGATTATTTTTGCTGCAAGTTTTTGCTAAATTTTGGGCTTTATCAAAATTTGAGTTTAGGGCTTACTGAAAATTAGAGGTTTGCGATATGTCCTTATTTTCTTTTTTTTTTAACAAAAGCTTTTTCCTCTACCGTTTTCTTCTCCCAAACCCTTGCTGCTGAAAATTCTCTTCTCTTTTTCCCCCTTTCCTTTATTTTTCTTCTTTTTTGATAAGCTTAGGCGTATTACTAACGGTTCTGTCGATTCGGTAAGTATGGTTTTATTAAATTGTGTAATTTCTTTTAGAAATTGTTTAAGAGGGAATTTTATTTGCTATTTAGGAGATTATAAAATTTTTGTGGATCGCTAATCGGGTTCTAAACAACAAGGAATCACTGTATTCATTGAAGGTAAGTAGATCACTCTCTCAGGATTTGGCAGTTCTTAAGGGAGTCGATTTAAGTAATTGATATTGGACTCAGTTTTGTTGATTTTAGGCTTTAGAGTGCTCGTGGTTGGATTAGCAGTGAAAACGAACCAGGTGTGTACTCCGATTACCCAAAAAATGAGTTTTGGCAAAAGCCAAAAAGTGGCCTGTCGACGAAACACAGGCGAGTGGTCTGCCTGTGTGGTAGCCTGCGTCGTGAGACACGAGCGTGTCACTGACGAGCCAGGCCGTGTGCGTGCCACACGGGCACGATAGACACGGGCGTGTGGCCTACATGGGTGAACCACACGAGCATGTAAAAATCTGAGCTAGGCTGTGTGATCCACACGGGCAAGGCCAATTTGGGCCGTGTGACCCACACTGGCATGTGGGCCCATATGGGCAAGGCACACGGGCGTGTGAGCCCTTTTAATCTGAAATGTTCTGTAAGGTTGCACGGGTCGCCCAAGTCGACTATGGCCTGTAGTAGGGTCGGTAAGCCTTATCTAGACTTCTAATTCTGTGATGTATGTGCTCGCATGATTTATTTAGCATGATTATCTGATCTATTCTATAAATAAAGGTACGATCTGTTTGTCTACATTATAACATGTCATATTTGTATGATGCATTGCATCGAGGTGGGTTTGACGAAGTGAAGGGAGTATCTGAAGGGCTTCATAAGTACGTTATTTGGCGGTTAAGCTGCATATTTATGATATGAGTCGCGATGCAGTACCTTATGGTGTGTAGGGTTGGATGGGTCGATTATATCCTCATATATGGTGTGCAGGGATGGGTGGGTCGATTTTATCCCCAAATAGTGTGATGGGTTGGACGGAGATGGTGTGCAAGGTTGGTAGGCATGATATTTCTGATTTTTGATCTGTTATGCATGCGATATCTATATGGCTAAGGCCGAATAACTATATTTTGTTATCTGTTTGTATGCATGATGTTTGTGGGGATGTACACACTGAGTTTGCAAAAACTCACCCCTTTGTTTATTTTGATTGTCAGGTAATCCTCAGCAGTAGCTGGATCAGTGTGACAGAGGGCTCGATGGTGACCACTGGTAGACATACACAGATTTTTGAGTAACACTTTATTTTGTCTATTTTATCTAGATATATGTTTTGGGATTTTTAAATTGTTAAATTGTGGATTCATAAATTAATGATGTTTTAGCTTTCGTGTTATTAAAATGTTTTCACTTAATATTTGGAATAGAGATTTCATGACTTAAGTATGGATAACAAACTGAACATTTTTTTTACTTGCTAAGTTTTTCTAAAAGCACTCACATGTGACACCGCTAGATTCGGTCATAGCGTCTGGGCCAGGTTTGGGGTGTTACATTTAGTGGTTCAGAGCCAGGTTCAAAACTCAGCTGTGAATTTTGGGTTCCAAAATTTGGTTTTAGAGAAACACTTTCAAATGTTTTCAAATACTCTGATTAAGTATGTGGTACATCGAGTGTCCAGCACTATTCCTGTAAGTTCTCTGAAACTCTGATATGTATTGTCTGAAAGCATGCTTATACTGAAATTTTTGTCTATATCTGTCAGAAGTACTATGTATGCATTATGAAACACTCTAGGTAGTGTAAACTGAAAACCGTAATGAGCTTGTTACTCGCAATAATTGACTCTGAAACTCTAATGCTGTTCTGCATAAAATATCTGTTAATAATTATCGAAACTGTAAACTAATGTGCATAAAACTTCTAAATAACAGATTAATTCAATAGTTACGATGAGCACACGTGGTACTCATGGACGGGGTACTAGAGGTCGAGGTAGAGGCCGTAAAGAGATTCGAGCTGAGTCATTCACCTCTGATACGATCCCTAATCTGGACACTAGCGAGACGCCAGTGTTACCTGTTACTGAGACTGGTGCTGAGTCTCAGGACAGTAAAGCTGGAGATGATGCATTGTCCCAGGCCATGCTGCGAATTTTGGAGAGGGTCGCTGGGGCTAATGCTAGATCTGGAGGCCGTGGGTCGGTTACGGAACGACTTCGGTCCAATGGGGCTGAGGTATTCAAGGGCATCACTGGAGTTGCTCCTAATGTGGCTGAGTACTGGATGGTGGCCACAGAGTGTATTATGGATGATCTGGATTTTAGTGCTGAGCAAAAGCTCAAGAGAGTTGTTTCATTGCTTCGCGATGAAGCATATTAGTGGTGGCTGAAGTTAGGGATGACACTCAGCCTGATAGTCTGACGTGGGATTTGTTTAGGACGGCTTTTCAGAGCAAATATATGGGGTCCAGTTATATCAACACTAGGAGGCGTGAGTTCTTAAATCTTACTCAGGGAGACTGTTCGGTGGTCGAGTATGAGGCTGACTTTCTGAGGCTGAGCCGTTATGCACGAGGCATGGTGGCAACTGAGTATGAGCGCTGTGTTCGTTTTGAGGACGGCCTCAGGGATAACTTGAGGGTCTTGATGGCTCCACAGAGGGAGCGCGAGTTTTCCGTGTTGGTCGAAAAGGCTAAGATCACGAAGGAGGTTAAGCGCGTTAAGCGCCAGGATCGTGACAGAGAAAAGGCTAAGAGGGATATAGAGTCTTCGAATGCTAGGGTGAGGCCTACGAAAAAAGCCAGATCTGATGGGCCCGTGAGAGTTGGGCCTATTGTTGCACCTGCGTGGCGATTTGTCAGCTTTGTAATAAACGCCATCCGGACGAGTGTTGGAGGTCTACTGGAGCTTGTTTTAGATGTAAATCTTTTGAGCATCATGTTAAGTACTGCTCATTGAGGACTAATCAGATGCAAGCTCTGGCTACTAAGACTGCACAACTGCCGAGGGTAGTTTAGTAGCCACCTAGGGCCGAGGTAGGCTAGGGGTGGTAATAGTATGGGCCAAGGACAGAGAGCATCGGGCCGAGGTGCTAGGTTGACTGAGGTGAGGCAGCCTGTGCTTGTGTATGCTACACGTCATCGTGAGGATGGAGATGCTCCAGACATCATCACAAGTACATTCTTAATCCTTAATGTACTTTAGTTACATTTATAGACATAACTCTATACATTCTTACGTTGTATGTTCTGTGTTTGAGACTTTGGGAATACCATATGAGAGCACTTCTAGTGAGATTTCAGTGATGAGTCCGTTGGGGCAGTTTATTAGGGTTAGTAAACTGTTGAGAGACGTTCTGTTGGAAGTCCAAGGGACGATATTTCTGGTTGATCTGATAGAACTTTTGTTTGTGGAGTTCGACTTAATTCTGGGCATAGACTAGTTGGTGAAGCATCGAGTAAGTCTGGATTGTGCTAGAAAAAAGGGTTATTCTGAGGACCGAAAAAGATAATGAGATAGTCGTGATTGGGGAACGACGAGATTATCTGACTAATGTGATATCTGCATTAGTGGCAGAAAAGTTGGTAAGGAGGGAATGCGAGGCGTACTTGGCATATATCAGTGTGGCTGATTCTAAGAACTCTTTGATTAAGAACATCCAAACGGTGAGGGACTTTCCAGATGTATTTCCAGAGGAACTACCAGGATTACCTCTGAATCGTGAGGTAGAATTCGGGATTGAGTTGTTTCTGGGCACAGCTCCGATGTCGATTGCCCCTTACCGAATGGCACCGAAAGAGCTAACGGAACTTAAGGCTCAAATTCAAGAGCTATTGGATCGTGGTTTATTCATCCCAATGTATCTCCGTGGGGAGCACCTGTTCTGTTCGTAAAGAAGAAGGACGGTACAATGAGGACGTATATCGACTACCGTCAATTGAACAAGTTGACGATTAAGAATAAGTAGCCACTTCCGAGGATAGACTACTTATTCGATCAGTTTAAAGGGGCTTTAGTGTTTTCTAAAATCGACCTGCGGTTAGGTTATCATCAGTTGAGGGTGAAGGAGGCCGATGTGTATAAGACGACATTTAGGACTCGTTATGGGCATTACGAGTTTCTAGTCATACCTTTTGAGTTGACTAATACACCAGCAGCATTCATGGACTTGATGAACCGTGTGTTTTAGCCCTACTTGGATCAGTTTACGATGGTGTTCATCGATGACATTTTGGTGTATTCTAAGTTGGAGGACGAGCACGACGAGCATTTAAGAGTGGTTTTGTAGATCCTTCGTGAGAAACAGTTGTATGCGAAGTTCAGCAAGTGTGAGTTCTGGCTTCGGGAAGTGACGTTTCTGGGTCATGTAGTTTTTGCTGAGGGGATTCAAGTAGATCCTCGTAAGATTGAGGCTATGTTGAATTGGAAACAGCTGAAGAGTGTGTCAAAAATCTGCAGTTTTCTAGAACTGGTAGGATATTACCGACATTTCATAGAGGGGTTCTCGATGATCGCAGTGCCGTTGACTTAGTTGTTGCATAAAGGGGTTCCTTTCATTTGTGCTGATACGCAGTAGGAGAGCTTCGCAAAGCTCGAGAAAATTTTGACTCAGGCTCCAGTTCTGATACAGCCTGAGCCTGGTAGGGACTTCGTGGTTTACAGTGATGTGTCACATATGGGTTTGGGTTGCTTCTTGATTCAAGATGGTAAGGTAGTTGCCTATGCGTCTCGACAACTTAAGACTCATGAGGCTAATTATCTGACACATGATTTGGAGTTGGCTGTAGTGGTCTTTGCATTAAAGATTTGGAGGCATTATCTGTATAGAGAGAAATGTAACATTTACACTGATCACAAGAGCATCAAGTATCTCTTCACTCAGAAGGAGTTAAAACTTAGGTAGCGTCGGTGGGTCGAGCTGCTTAAGGACTATGAGTGCAGTATTGAGTATCACCCTAGAAAGGCCAATGTGGTGGCCGATGCATTAAGCCATAGGGTTGTGGCTAATTTGAAAGCATTGTTCACTAAACTGAGTCTTTATGACGATGGGAGTCTCCTGGCTGAGTTGTAGATTAGGCCGACGTTGCTGGGTCAGATAAAGGATAAGCAGTTAGGAGATGAGTCTCTTCAGTTGTGATTTCGTCAAGTTGAGACTGGGACTACTACTGACTTCGAGATTAATAGTGATGGGGTACTGTGTTTCTGAGGTAGGATCTGTGTACCTAATGATGAGGATTTGAGACTGTCGATTTTGAAGGAGGTACATAGTAGCCCTTACGCTATGCATTCTGGTGGGAACAAGATGTATAAGGATCTCCAAGAATTGTACTGGTGGCCAAGGTTGAAACGTGAAGTGACAGACTATATTGCTCTTTGTTTGACTTGTCAGCAGGTTAAGGCTGAGCACCAGTTACCTTCAGGCTTGCTATAGCCAGTAAAGATACTAATGTGGAAATAGGAACGAGTAACGATGGACTTCGTTAGTGGGTTGCCTTTGACACCCACTAAGAAGAATTCTGTTTGGGTCGTCGTGGATCAATTGACCAAGTCGGCACATTTCATTCCGTTAAGACAGACTTCTCCCTAAAAAAGCTGGCTAGGTTGTACATTTTCAAGATAGTGAGGTTGCCTGGGGTTCCTGTTTCAATCATTTCCGATAAGGATCCTAGTTTTACGTCTCGATTTTGGGGAAAGCTTCATGAGGCTTTGGGTTCACGACTTGACTTCAGTACTGCATTTCATCCTCAAACAGATGGTTAGTCGGAGAGGGTGATTCAGGTACTGGAGGATATGTTGAGGGGATGTGCTATCGATTTTCGAGGTAGTTGGGAGGAGTACTTGCCTCTAGTGGAGTTCGCTTACAACAACAGTTATCAGTCTAGTATACAGATGGCACCATATGAAGCACTTTATGGTCGTAAGTGTTGCACTCCCTTGTGCTGAACTGAGTTGGGAGAGCGACGTGTTTTGGGTCTAAATTTGGTATCAGAAACAAAGGATAAGGTCCGTTTGATTCGAGAACGTCTAAAAGCGGCTTCTGGTAGACAGAAGTCCTATGCTGATCTAAAGAAGAAGGACATCGAGTATTCTGTAGGGGATATGGTTTTCCTTAGGGTCTTACCATGGAAAAAGGTTCTAAGGTTCGGTCGCAAGGGAAAGCTAAGCCCTCGGTTTATTGGGCCGTACCGGATTCTGAAGCGAGTAGGGCCAGTCGCATATCAGTTGGAGCTACCTTCAGAGTTAGATCGCATACATGACGTGTATGTCTCGATGTTGAGACGTTACCACTCTAATCCTAGGCTCATTGTGCTCGTGGAGGAGATTGAGATGAGACTAGATCTGACGTTCGAAGAGGAGCCTATTCAGATTCTAGATCGTGACGTTAAAGTCTTACATAGGAAGTCTATTCCCTTGGTGAATGTGCTGTGCTGGAATCATAGCACTGAGGAGGTTACTTGGGAGTCAGAGGATTCGATGCGGCAGTAGTATCCTCACATTTTCTGATTAGGTAAAATTCAAAGACGAATTTTCTTTGAGGGGGTAGAGTTGTAACGCCCCAAATTTTTATAGTTTTGGCTTTTGTGATGGTTGAGCATGGACTTTGAAAAAGCTCTCCCCATGGAAGGCATGATTGGCCAATTTCCTATGCCTTGCCCATTTCTCACTTTTGATTGTAGGAATGCTGTCACCTAGTAGCTTCTTAAAGAAATATGAAGTCTTCGGCTTTGAAAAAGCTTTTTCACTGTTTTTCAGCACGTCTTTCACCAGTTCTGGGTCTGTTATTACCAGTTGTGCTCGAACTCCATTCCAACTAAGATAATTCTTCCCTAAAAAAGTGATTTAATTAAAATCTCTTCATGGAAATCCGAAAATACTACCAAAGCAACAAATTCTCACCGTATTTCTTGATGCAGGAGTAATCATGTGGCATTACTCTGGGAAATATATCGTGTGTCAAGGCCATAGGTTTGCTAGATGCTTCATTCTGCATTTGAAGAGCTTCTTTGTTGTTTCCATGGATAAATTCAAAAGGAGGTCCTCTGATCCCCTGTGAATTCATGATGAACTGTACATTATGAGGTACCCACCAATACTTGTACAAAACATAGAGCAAAGCTACGAAGAGGCAGAGGCACAAAGAAGCTGTAAAAAGGATTAGAAGATTTCCCATGGTCTCTATTTTCTTATCTTCACTGATGAATCCACCAAATTTAGCAGCAGCTTATATTCGTCCAAACTCCTTTACTATTTATTATTTGACTAGTATATAATTAAATATAGTATTGTTTATGTGCAGGGGCGTAGCTAGGGGCTCGCATGGCCCCGCCCCCTAAAATGTAAATTATATTTTTGGCTTTTTAAATTTTTTAAAAATTTTAAATTAGTAAAGGTAAAATTTTATTTTGGCCCTCTTAAAATTATAAAAATTTGATTTAATCCTTTACAAATTATAAAGATATAAACTATAGAAAATTAAAATTTCATCCGGCTCCCCCTAACAAATTTTTCTGGCTTCGCCCCTGTTTATGTGTTTATTTTATTTGTAATAATTTAATTAGTAAAATGTATGCGTGATTCTTTTATATGTAAAAATAAGTAAGTAGCAGTTTATGATCTGTTTGTTTGTTATTTATAAATATATTTTTAATTGGTTCTCAATATGTTTAATCAAATGTTTAAAAATAATTTAATTCAATTTAAATTAATGAATATGAATATTATTTTTTTTTGGTGAGAAAATAACACAAAAATATTACAAGAAAAGCACTTAATCAAAAGAACCGCCTGAAAAGTACTTATCCCTATCAATTAACACACGAGCCATCTCAGATGGGAAGTCGAGAACTTGCAGATTTCCTTTCTCGATCAAAGCTAGTTTAGCTACACAATCCGCAACCTGATTTTGGTCCCTCAGAATATACTGCAGAAACCATTGATTTTCTTGATACATAATATTATGGATTTGCCTAATTAATGCGGAATTTGAGACAGTTGAAGAGCTTCTGAGAATTCCTTTAACAACTTTCAAGCTATCCTAATGAATGATAATGTGATCATAGCCCCAACGTTGAATAAGTTTAAGGCCCTCAAGAATACCCCATAATTCCGTATTAAAAACTGAACATTTTCCAAGAAACCGGTGAAAGCCAATGACTCAATGTCCCTTCTTATCACAAACAACTCCCCCAACTGTAGCAAGTCTAGAATCCAATTGCACTGCCCTATTAGTATAAAGATGAACCTCTTCTTCAGAGGTATGAACTTTAACAGATTGATCAAGACATCCAGAAAGGGACCTCTTGAGAGGAAGAGAAGAACTGCAACGCCTAACTATAGGATCCTTGAGCTATTTCTTTTGAGCTCCAAGGTTTGCCTTGAAAGATGTAAAAATTTCAATTTTTCTATATACGCCAAATAAGCAATCCAAAAAAAAAAATCCCAACTAGCTCCCTTCCATGAATCAACCTATTCCCCTGCAAATTAAAAAGAAATCAGTCTTGAAAAAGAAAGGAAAAAAAATTAGAATATACTTACCTGGATTAACCTAGGCCCAAACATCCTTGGCTGCCGGACAATCACGTAAGATGTGAAAAATATCTTCTGAGTGAAAACCACAAATGAGGCACGAAGGATCATTCGAGATACCTCTCCTAACTCTTTTAACATTACTAAGAACTCTTCCCTAAAAAATCGTCCAAATAAATGTACGAAT
Source organism: Gossypium hirsutum (assembly GCF_007990345.1). Lineage (NCBI taxonomy): Eukaryota > Viridiplantae > Streptophyta > Magnoliopsida > Malvales > Malvaceae > Gossypium > Gossypium hirsutum. Next base: position 12,955,218 of record NC_053436.1, read on the forward strand.
CCATTGAGGACCAGGAAATTTCCAAGCCATCTTCCATTTTTCATCATTTGGATTCCCGTCTCCTCCTTTGATAGCCTTATAAGCAGATTTAACAGAAAAAGCACTAGAGAAAAATGTGATTCCAAGAAATCCTATCAGGACCTTCTAAAGGATGTGGAGAAGGAATACCCTTAATAGCCTGAATCACCTCATCTGATAACCAAACTCGAAAGAGATCTAAGTTCCACGAGCCATCCTCAGTAACCATCTTGTGCAGTAGGCATTCATAATTCATATAAACATCAGGAGGAATGTGTCTAAACAGAGGTCCAATATCAGGAATCCAATTGTCTTGCCAGCACTGAATTTTGTGACCATCTCTAACAGACCAATGTAAGTTTTCACAAAATAAAGACCAAATTTTGGAAAGAGACTTCCAAAGAAAGGAGCTTCTGTCTCCATCAATACAAACTGGTAATTCTTCCTTCAATCAATATTTCGATCTAAGCACACGAACCCAAAAGGCTTCCTTATCAAATACCAATTTAAACCTTAATTTCATCAAAAAAAATATTCTGGTCTCAAAGGTTTCTCAAACACCACACATCTTTGGTTGAAATATGGAGTCCCATCCGACTAGAGCCATCTTCTTTTTCCTTTTGGATGATCCTCAAATAAACTGTTTAACTAACCTTTCAATTTCATCACGAGTTTTCCTAGGTATCATCATCGACTGCATGAAATAACTAGGAATAGATAAGAGAACTGACTGAGCTAAAGTGATTCGCCTAGCTAAAGAGAGTTTTTTGGCTTCCCAACTTTCAAGCTTACCACGCACTTTTTCCACCATGAATTGAAGAGTGCCACTAGTAACCCTTTTGTGAAAGAGAGGGACTCCTAGGTAGTGACCAAGATTATGAACTCATTGAAACCCAAACATAGTGCTAATCGTATCCACTAAACCCTCATCCACTTCTTTAGAAAAGAAAACGTTGGTCTTTCTAGCATTGATTTTATGTCCGAAAAGCTCAAAAATCTATCCAAAATATCTTTCAAAATTCTGTAATACTTCGAATCTACTTTACTAAAGATAACCAAATCATCAACAAAAAATAAATGCGAGATATCGGGCACATCTCTAGAAAGCCGAATAGGGTTCCATTTTGCTTCTGAGATAGTAGCCTGAATCAAATGACCAAGCCATTCCATACAAAGCACAAAAAGGTAAGGAGAAAGAGGACACCCTTGACGAATACCTCTAACAAGACTGAATTTAGATAACGGAACTCCATTCCACATAACCTGCATAATAGAATTAGAAATAGAGGACATAATAACATTCACGAGATACTCGGGGATACCTGCCGCTCAGAGAAAAGCATCAATGAAGTCCTAACTTACTCTATCATAAGCTTTCTCCAAATTAATTTTAATCGCCATCCATTTCCTCTTTTTCTGACATCTCATGGAATGAATTACCTCTTGAGCTAAAATGATGTTCTCGTTGATATTCCTTTCTGCAATAAAGCCAGTCTGTTCTTGTGCAATAATTTTAGGAAAAATATGCTTAAAGCGATTAGCGATTACCTTCATCGTCAACTTGTAGAGGACCGAACAGAGACTTATTAGCCGAAATTGACCAAACGCTTCCAGATTCTGAACCTTTGGGATAAGAACAATTAAGGTATTATTCAGATCAGGCTCAATAGGTTTCCATCAAAAATCTTCCTAACCCAATCACAAACCACTCCCCTAATAATGCCCCACTACTTTTGGAAGAAAAGGGCATGAAAACCATCACTGTCTGGAGCTTTAAGCGGGGCCATGTCAAAGAAGGCCACCTTAATCTCTTCATTAGAGACTAGTTTCCCCAAAAAACTAATATCCACAGGGTCAAGTTGAGGAAAACTGCTAGGAGGTAAAACACCCAAAGGCGCAGGAATTTCTCTATACAGTCTTTGAAAAAACTCGTTTGCTTCTCCTTTGATGACCTCAGGGTCATAAATCCAATTACCATCGGAATTGCGAATAGCATAAATACAATTACTTTTCCTCCTTTGCAAAGTTCAAGTATGGAAAAATTTTGTATTCCTGTCCCTTAATTTCAACCAGTCACACCTCGCTTTTTGCTTCCAAAGTGGTTCTTCATGATGTAGCACATTCTCAAGTTCATGGCGAAGAAACAAATCCACCTGATTTAAGTGGTGAGATCCATAGTGATCACTTCTCCTTTGAATACTAGAAATTATTTTGATAAGATCCCTCTTGTGAGTGGTAATATTACCATGAACTTGTTTATTCCATTTCTTGAGTTTAGAGTGAGCTTACCAAGAGAATCAGAAAAATTACTGGAGCATTCCCAATTTTTCTTCAAAAAAATCAAAATCTGAATGTTCAATCAATCCAGCTTAAAATCTAAAAGGTCTTCCCTGGAGGAGAGAAATACTTAGATTCAAAACCAAAAGAAGAAGCCAATGATTTGACTTAATTTTTGGGAGATGGGTAATTATGCAATTAGGAAAATTACGTATCCAAGCCTCATTACCCAAGGCACGGTCTAATCTCTCGAACAAAGAACCCCTATGCCAAGTGAAGGGTGGCCCTCTAAACCCTAAATCACACAGCTTATCAAGTCAACAAAATCACCAAAATGTGGCCATCGCCTACCTTTAGTGAGACCTCCAAATTTCTTAGAGGGATCGTGTTGAAATCACCAATAGCCATCCAAGGAATATGCCCAAGCATATTTGTATTCCTCAAATCATTCCAAAGAAGATAACGCGTTTGCTTGTTGGGACTACCATAAACAAAAGAAATAATAATAGGATATGGTGAAGGCATCTGCCAAACCCAAGTCAAAATAAATCACGGATGACTATGAACCACCTCAAGACGAATGGAATCTTTCCATCCTAGCTAAATATCCCCAGAAAAACCAATCACCTCCACATTATGTGAAAATTAAAACCCTAGCTTAGCAATAATTTTGTCAACCTTGGCCCTACTTACTATTGGTTCAAGGAGACTAACAATATCAGAATTGTATTCCATATTATACTCCTAAAAAATTCTAGAAAATTTAACATTAGCACAACCTTGACAGTTCCACAACAAGACTGTAATAGTCATTAAAAAAATAATAATAATAAAGAAAGGAGATCAAACCTAGCTTTTAAGGTCATTATTGCCCTCCAAATTAGAGCCAACTCCATCTAGCTTAGCACTCGAATTCTTACTAAGAATTTGAGGAGATAAAAGTTCCGCCATTGCCTCCATAGACTCAGCTAAAGGAATGTGCGTGTTCCCAGAAGTTTTAAATCGATTCCCTCTACCCTGTAGAGAAAAAGAGGTCTTACAATTACTTCAACTACCGCCGCTTCTTCTATCTTTGAAGCCATTTAAAATAGGACCTGAGGCCAAATCCAGGAGCTCCATAGACCGTGAATCCAATTTAAGCTATTGGTTAGAAGGAATTTTTTTTTAAATAACTGTTGAATGCTTACCTGGATCAAGAGTATTGTCGGATATAGGGACAATAAAGCCTTCAAACTCATCAAACACAGGATTATAATGTGCTTTAATTTTTTTTCCAAGTCTTCAGCGTCTATATTGGTCTGGTTTTTAGAAGTCAAAAGACCTTGGGCACCTGCAACATCAAAATGGCTATCATTTTGTGAATCTGCAAAATTTAAAACTATTGAAGCAGAGTTAGAATAAATTGAAACGGGTAATTTAGCCGAAGAGTCCCCAATATTATTAACCAAGTCGTCTAAACCCATTGGCCTTTTCCCCAAAGATTTATGCAAAATATTTTTGGGTATTCGACCTATTTTTTAAACCCACTAGGTAAGCCCAACCCCTCATCAATCCCATGACTAGCCTTGTTAAAAGAAACCCCCTAACATTTTTACTAACCCTAGGTTTAAAACCGTTTAAACTAGCAACCACCTTTCTATTTCCATTTTCCCCTAAAAATCCTCCATTAGTCGATTCTCTTCGCCATTAAAATCCTCCTCCCCCATCAACGCAGGGAATCTAGCCCCTAACGGCTGTTTTTTTTTGTTTCCCCATAACCTTAACCGAGAAATCCCTCTTCCCCTGCTGTGAATATCTCTTTTCCACCAGTATCCATGGCCTAAACTCCGTTTCCGTCTCTCTGCTTCTAGAAACTGTTGAATGATCGCCTGATTTGCCTCCATTTGAATCATCTACCCCGATCGATGGTTTACCAAAAGGCATCGCCAGATTTTACTCTGTTACAGCCGTTGGGCACATTTTTTTAACGTGCCTATACTTATCACAGGCGAAGCTGACGGTCGGAAAGGCCTCGTATTCGACGTATTGAACAGCTCCATCAACAAAAACCTGTGAAATCAAAGGCTTTTCCAAGTTAATATAAACGGCCAAACGAGCAAATCTCCCTCTGGTCTGGTTGCCAGTCTGTACATCAAGTTTGACCACCTTCCCGATGAGACCCCCAATGGCTTCTATTATTTTTCTTTTATATAGGTGTTCCGGAAGATTTGGCAAATGGATTCAGGCGAGCACCACACTAGGGTAAGGTTGTAAGGGGCTAAAATGTTTAGTCCACGGTTGAATAGTCAGGTATTGGCCATAGACAATCCAGGGTCCTTGTGACAATACTCTGTTGTAGTCCTCAACAAACCTGAAATTTAACCAAAATATAGCTGTTAGTAGTATCCATTATAAGAATAGAATTCACTGGTTTCCAAAGAGAAAGAATGCGATTATACAGGGCGTTATAACCAATGTTACGCCCTAGTAGTTTAACGATGACCATCAATTCCATTTCTCTAAACAAAATATTCTTTATACAATCTGAGAAAGTGATAGCTGGGACACCATCAATAGTGGTCGTATTCACATATCCTTCAAGCAACTCAAAATCATTATCGCTCCCCTCAATAGGAACAATACGATCCGAGCCAGATTCAACAGTAAAGCCCCCCAAAAGTTTATCTTTCAACGACAAAGTCAGTTTTGGATCTGGATCTCCATCCATAGTGATGTCTTCTTCAACTAAATTGTCTTTAAATCTCACTTTTTTAGTAGTCCGATCTCTTTCAGAGTAAGGATCACCATCCCCATCATTTTCGAAAAGTTGCGAATTAGAGAGCATTTTTCTAAATTGTTCTTGCATTCAATAATATTAAATTCAAGCTCCAGAACAATTGATTCTAGGTTCCATTCCGGTGCAAACTCCTATCGATACTGACCATATCACTATGTACTTGTCGAAAAATATATGAATATTAATTTTAAACCAGAGATTTGTAGACTAAGTTCAATTTTGAATAAGTTTAATAAATATGAATATGAATATACATAATATGAATATGAATAAAATTAGTTTTGAAGGCTCAATTATGGGGTATTTTTGAGGGCTTATCTATTTTGTTGAAGTAAGGATTTGATAAAGTATTGATTAGTACAGATAGCATGGAAGTAGCTCAGATTATTTAAGACAACAATTCAAGAAACTCAAATTCAACTTTGGTTAGATGTATACATCAATTGTTGGGAAGGACAATATAATGGCGTATCTAATATATGCCTGAAGAAGATAATAAAATTGTGGATTTTCTCGCAAAAAGGAATCACAGTAATGAAAACATTTTACTTTTGTTTGAACAACCTCCTCTAGGTGTTTTAGTTTAAGTCCTTGTGGACACTTTGTTTTGTTTTATATTCACCCAGAAAAAGAAGAAGAAAAAGCATACACAAACAAAATTTCGAAATTCTAAATGAACATGAACAATTTTAAAAATAAATAAATGAAAATGATCAAAGACTCGTTCATTCAAGCTCGACTTATTTACAAATCTATACCCGGGAATAACAAACATTTTAGCAATATTTAATTAGAAGATCAAATTTTGTTATTAGTCCATATAATATGTGTAAGTTGCTAATTTAGTACTTATATTTTAATTAGGTAATTTTTAGTATTCACACTTTTAAATTTTAAAATTTCAATCTTGACCCAAACAATAGCCATTAGAATTGTCAAAACTCTACTTTTTTTTTATAATATTATGTTGTTAACAAATTATCACGTGTAGTACTATGAAAGTTTGCTATTTCCACATAATAATTACAAAGAGTCAGATTATTTTAGTTAATGAATTTTAATGATTGTCGTTTGAATTATGATTGAAATTTTAAATTTTGATAAAATATAAACAAAAACTAAAAAAATAATGAAATTAGATAACAAAAACTAATAATAAAGTTAAAATTAACAGAATTAATTGTTATAATTTAAGTCAAGATTAAAATTTTAAAATTAATATATATGTAAGAGATAAAATTATGGGACTAATTCTATTATATATAGTAGGTGGAGAAATAGTAAAATTTGACATAATTAAAAAATAACTAAAATTTGTATTAAAACTGAAAATCTGAATTATAAGAAGGATTTTGGGTATTGTAAAATGTTTTGAAGGATTGTAAATGATAGATAATAATTCTTATTTTAAAAATGTGTAAAAATATGCATAGTGGAGTAGACATTTTATTTTAATAACAAAAATACTACAATTATTCCCTTATTAAAAATACTATAGCTATTATACCAAATCACGAATGTCAAAGTTGTCGTCTTTAAACTACACTAATTGACTAGTTCTAGAAGGATGGGGGCCTTAGATCATGGCTTACGTTATTCATCAAATTTAGGGTAATTTTCGCGTTTTATCACTTAACTTTTAAGGAACTTTCATTTTTTCATTTTGATTACTTAAAATGTAATTCTTATAATTTTATTATTTAACTTTTAAGATATTTTCATTTTAATTATTTAAGGTAAAAGCATTAAAAATTGAAGTGAAAAAAACAATCCATTGTGGTCACTTTTTTAACATAATTCTGAATAAATTATAAAATATTAAAAAGTTCTTTAAAATAAAAAATTATTCTTTTTTTTGAAATTATAAAAATTATAATTATGTAAATATTTTAAAATACCATGATATCCTTTTAAAAAAAATTAAGGGTTAAATTTCAAATTTTATAAAAAAAATAAAAAAAACTTTAAAATTTATTAAATTTCAATATTTTGTTTTAAAAATTATAATCTGTTCAAGTTTATGTAAAAGGAGGTCCTAAAGCCTTCCATTCAAGACAACTATCCTTTTTCCTTTTCTATTATATGAAAAGATTATATACAAGAAAAGTTAAATTTCAATTTTGATCTCTAAATTTCATTCAAATTTGAAATCGAGTTTCTATACTTTAATTTTGACACATCGATTCTTATAAAGTCATTAGTTAGTCTAAATATTTTTTTTCTGATTAAAATACTTATATGATTTTTTAAAGATTTTTGTCACCGTTAAAATTTTCTAATAAATTTAGGTCCATAATAGTGTCATTTTTTTATTATATGAATATCAAGTAAGTATTTTTTTAATTTCAAAATGTCACGCTAGCAAATTTAACAAAAGAATTATAAAAGTGTTAACAAATGGATCTAAATTTTTAAATTTAAAAAGTAGACAGACTAATTTTTTTAAAAATAAAAGTATGAAAATTGAATTCCAAATATACGATGTAACACCCTTATACCCGACCAGATTGTTGGGTCAATATATAGAGATTTTACATTTGTTACCAAAGCAATTTCAGAGAAATTTAATTCAAATATTCTTTCAAGTTAAGTTAACAAAACAATTTATAGTTAATACAAAATTTCTGTTTTCATTCCAAGTTTTTATTGAGGTTTGAGTAGCTCTTTCAATCGTTTATAGGACATGTAGGACCTATTTGTAATTTAATCACTATATCATATTATTTAATTTAATATTTCAACAAAGCATTTATACTATTATGATGTGTTAGCAAATTTGTTGAAAATTATAGATTGCAAATTAATTATTCATGAACACTATTCAAATTAAAAATGATGATTTATCATCTTACAAATTTAATTATTCATAAGCACTATTCAAATTAAAAGTGATAATTTATCATCCAATGGATACATTTCCATGGGACATGTTTCTCTCAAGAAGTATGTTCAATATGAAAAGTTGTGGCTCTTCAAAATTGTATTCATTTAGTGCATATAAATATAGGCATTATGGTGCTCACAAAATATACAATTACAATCAATCTTATTTTCAAAAACTAAAGTAAGTGTTAGGAAATTCCTCGATTTTGCTAATCAAAGGAAATTTCAAAACTTTGTTGTATCTCGGGAGGACCTTTGTCTTAACCCTCTAGCAACTTTGTGTGGGGGTAAATTGTTCTCTTTGAAAAGCGTCATCCACGCCTTGAAGTGTATTGTTTATTTCCATATAAGTCTCCGATTCTATCGTCTCCACTCAAATATATAACAAAATCTATTACGTATAGCAATTCATGAACATAAAAATTTCAGAATTTTTACTTAAATCAATTAATACAATTTTTTCTTCAAATCTTCCCGTGTTCTATTGCTAGCCAGCTCTGACCCTTCTTAATTAATAATTAAATATCTTTCAATACAAATCTGTTAATGACGTGATATCGATCATGTCATTTGATTTGGTCAAAAGAACCCGAGATTAAACACAGTTCGAAGGGACTAAATGCAAGATAAGATCATTTAATTTTATGCAAAATTTTGCATGTGGACGTTGGAGGCCTTTTATTCATTTTAATTTAATAATTTTAATTCTACATCCTTTTTTCGAATTAAGTTTATTAGTGCATCTTTAATATGTGTTTGTCATTGCACAGTCTTAATGGCTCTTGTTTTATTACATATTTAATATGTGTGTTTAATTTGCGTCATTATTATTATTTCTTTTAAATGTGTCTTAGGTGTGTTAATGTATCCTAAAAAGGTTGCTTTAAATCTGTCCTTTTTATTACAGCATCATGAGTTGGTCTAATGTGTCTAATGCATGCATGTTAAATGTGTCTTTAAGAATGTTTAAAGGCTGATGAAGGATCTAGGACGTTCTCACCTTAATGTCTGTTCGGTTTGGCATGGAAAGTGACCATTCGGTCAAGGTAATGTATGAGCATCTTCTAGGAGTAGTCTTTTGCTATTTCCATGCACATTTAAGCCACTGTTCACCAAGGGGGGAAGAAGAAGACTTTTGAAGATTGTTTCATCCTTAAAGAATGCATGAATTTGTTCCAACACTTTAATGAGCTGCCACCATCATTTACCTTATAGAAATTGGGTAGCATTCTCATATAATGTCGGTTCATTTATGGTTCATTTATTATTCGTAAGTTATATCCAAAACTTATCCTTAGTTTTATCCTTTCTTCATAATTCACCCAAATTAAATTTTTGCAAGTACCTATTTAGATGATAAGGCACATTAAATCGTGAATCAACTCGTAACCGAGTTCATGTCACTTAATATGTTGTCGTTTGTTTTCCTTGAAAATATACTTATTAAAATTTTTGGCATATAAATTTAATCATCTAAAATTTTGATTGTCTTATAAAAATTATTATACCACATAATCTACAATTTCTATTGCTTACACCATTGCTTTTATAAAAAAATAGACTCAATAAGCTTCAATTCATATTTAATTCAACCTCTAAATCAATCTCTACAATTTTAGGTGAATTTTCAAAGTTGAACCACTACTGCTATCTAAAACTGTTTTGATGCATATATTTGTCTAAAGTATCAATAATATGTACTTGGCTTAAAGTATTGATACATTCCTTAAAGAATCAATACCTTTTTTAAAGTATTGATACTTTTATTTGGTATTGATACCATTTTACTGTTTAATGTTTAGAAAATCAAAGAAAAAATTAATTTGGGTTATTTCATCAAGCAAAATTATTCAGATTCTACAATTAAATTCACTTATATTCACAATTAAACTTTTGTACATATTTCAATTTAGTCCCTAATGTAAATATATCATTTATATTTTTTAAAATTAGTAACTCTTAAATATATATTAATAATTTGCTATAAGATTTTAGAAGGATTTCCTTTTAAAATACTGAAATTGGCAAAACAAAAATAAAGGTAAGGAAGTAGAAAAAGAAATACATGATAATAATAATGTAAGGTAAAACACTTAAATTAGAGGAACAAATACAAAGTTAATAAAATTGAACAAATATATTATAATAATAAACAAAAACAAAATTGTTACAAAATAATATGTAAAGCTTATATTAATAGCTACTTTTGAGTGGTGAATATAAATTTTATTATTACAAAATAATAAAGTAGATTATAAGAGTTTAAAAAATAAATCTTAATGTGAATTTATATAAATTTAAATATTTGGGAATATTTTTTTGTGTAAAAAACAGATTAAAATATCAAAAATTTACAATACAAAATCGAGCGATATAATATCTCTTACAATATCTTCTTCTAAAATTTCTTAAATCTCCAAAAACGAGACATTAAATAAGCATAACTTCCCTCATTCACAAAAATCATTTTAACTAATATATCTGGTACCTAATTATTCTCTCTAAAAATATATTATACGAACCACTTTTTTTTTTCTAAAATAAAATATTTGCGAATATTAAACTAGCAAATGCAAAAATAATATTAATTTTCTGCACCATTATGGACACTGATTTCGTTTGTATAGCATAATATTCAAATGTTAAAGAAAAACAAAAGTGATTGGCATTTTGCCATTGATTTCTATTAAAGAAAGAAGTGTTCAATTTTGCAATTATCATTTATTTTAGTTAAACAAAGTGCACGTGTGTATTGCCAATTATTAACGAAATTACCAAGCTAGCAAACTAAAATATATTTGCTTACAATCCTAGCTATATATATTAGATATATCGGTGGAGAAGTTAAAAAAAAAATTTGGGTCGAAATGAAATTATATATTTTTATAATAATAAATATATAATTTCACTATTTTAATAGTTTATATCTTTATAATTTTTAAAAGACTAAATTAAATATTTATCATTTTTGAGGGATCAAAGTATAATTTTACTATTTCTAATTCAAAATTTTATAAATTATAAAAGGTCTAAATGATAAGTTTCCTATTTTAGCGAGCCAAAGCCCCTGCCAGTCCTTGGCTCCACCACTAGATATATCACATGTTATACTTTTCGAAAATTTAAAATTGAGTGTATGTAGTTTTATCTTAAATGCCAAAATTGAAATTTAACAATTAACATTCTTTTTCAATCTTAACCCGAACCCGAGAGTTTCCACAACATTTTATCCTTTTTTTTTATAACATCTTTAATTACTCCGATTTCAATCATATTTATTTTAAAAAATTAATCTAAAATATTCTACAACATATATATTTGCATTAACTTTTATTAAAGTAATAACCAAAATTACACCAGGGTAGAAACATCCCACACAATCCAAACACAAGGTTAGTGATCCACTAAAAAATGCGGTCTTTATTTAACACATGTAACTTGTCTCCATATTTAATAAATTTTCATAATTCACTAATAATTCTTCTCATACATTTCACATATAATTTTTATATACTTTGCAATTTAGTTATCATCCCAACATTTCATGTAACTATATCTTTCACTTTCAATAACACATATATCATATTTGGTTTCTTAGTTTAATTTCCATATTTCACCACAAATTCTTATTATCACATTCACATATTATTTTATTTATCTTACAATTTAGTCCTTGGAACATCAAATCAACAAATACTTTTTTAATACATGTAACATATTTTACCAATTAAAAAAATTGCCATAATTCAATACTATTCCTTATCATTTCTTTCACATATTACTTTTACACTTCACTTTTAACATATTAGTCCTTGTATTTCCCATTTTTCATCCTATTCTTCCGTAACACTATATCATTCTACACATCACTCATGTATATATGTTTTACTTCACATAATCATTTACTTATAATAATTGCAATTATATCAACTTTTTTATTTTTTACAATTTAATCATTTTATCAATTTTAATTTCTTTCTCACTTTTCTTTCTTTTTCTCCATCACATAATATTTAGTAAACACAATCAATTTATTATTTACTTATATTTGATCATTACCATGTCTTATTCTACATTTATTGAACATATAAGCTTGTAATTAAACATCATATTAAACTTATATTCATCCTTACAATTAGCAACACAATTTAAATAAGTAAGGTTCTAGTTGTACTTAGAATTCAAGGCTAGAAATTAAGCTTTCTTTTTCCTTTGACTCCTCTCTTGCTTATTTCTCCACTTGATCTTTACTTTACTCTCCTCTAAGGCAACCATGGATGCTTATCATATAAATTTATGTAGCCACTACTTTCTTTATTGATTTCACTCACAAATATGAAGGAACTTGGAAGAAATTAGTTTAATTGGCTTGGTATTAGTGAAAAGGACTTAATTGAAAGAAAAGAAAAAAGTTGGAAATGGTGGTGGATGGAGGTAACGTGAATGAAAATGGTGAATGATGGCTTTTTATGGCCTTTTCGATCTTTTTCTCAATTTTTCTACACATTTTTATATAAAAATCTAATCAAAATATCTTTCAAATTAATTGTTTATACTTTGACCCTCTAATCATGTTTTGCCACCAATTTTAATCCTTAATCATTAGGTCTCCATAGTTATCTTCTCCAATAATTGAAACTCCCCAAAACCCAGCCTAAAAGTTTAGACCAAATTTCAAAGGTTACATTGATCATCGAAGTGATCGTAGGAAAATTTTGGTTCAACACGTGAGAAAACAAACAATATTTTGGTTACATAAAAATTTTCAGTTAACAAATCTCAATATTCCAAAATACAGTTGTTCAAACCAAATAATGTCTACTTACAGTTAACACAAAGTTCTATACCACAGTATTAAAAACAGAACTTACAGCCCAAAAATCGGTTACACAAAAAACTTAGATTTATAGAAAACACTTTATTAACCAGTTTAAAAAAAATGATGCTTCCGAGACCTCCGACATGCTGAGTCTAAGCTACAGAAAACTGAAGTGTACCTGAAAGGGGAAACACTAAGGAGGTGAGCTACACGAACTTAGTGTGAGTTCTATACGAGACTAATAACAGAATTACGGAACTTAATTCAATAGCGAAACATACTCACTTATATACACAGAGTCAGAAAGTAACCTTGGAACCAATGTCTCAATAGAACAAAACAACTCAAGCACACCAAGTCACGCACAGACACTCAGTCACAAATGTTATTCAATCAAACTGAAAACAGCCAGATAATCTTACACTCAGAACACTCAAACAGATGCCTATGGATGCAATCAGATAATAAAAACCCATCTATCCAGCCAAAACACCTCTTCTTCCCCTGATCACACCCCAAAAGAGCTGTTTAAGATCATCCAACCAAACACACCACATAGGACCTCGAAAGGCCCATCCAACCCTATACACTATGTATGTGGACTAAGCTACTCAGATATTAATATGCAGCAGGGTTAGCGCATATATGCAGCAGGGCTGGCATACACGTAATACAGTACAAATTCGGTAAACCGCTGTACAATCATATTACGGTTTAAACTGCCAGATCAGATAATAGTACGCAGCAAAGCTGACGTACTTGCGGTATAGTGTGGTAAACCGCTCTACAAATATGTTGCAGTAGACTACTAGATCATATCAGAATCAATCATCTTCCTCCTCACAGCCAACCCTAAAATTCCTTTATGTAAGTGCATGTATGCTTACAACCTCACAGAAATAATGAACAAATTAACAGACAATCAGACAAAAACAAATATGCACACGCACCCAGCTAACCGGGTTTAGGATCAGACATCTCACAGAAAAGTCACAAATAACACATAAGTCGAAGCCCAGATCAGAGTCTTAACTACCCTCACTAAATCTTAGCCAAGGTCGGAACACACAGACAAATTTTCAAATAAAAAACATACACAGAACTAAAATTGGTGATCTAGGACCATACGGCCATGTGCTCTTGCCGTTTGGAAATGCCTAGACCAAGTGGGGGGTCAACACGCCAGTATGGGGGATCAACATGCCCGTGTAGGAGGAGGTATATGGCCGTGTGGATAAGGCACACGCCTTTGTAGGCCAGGGACATGGCCGTATGAACAGGTCATGTAACTCTCTGTCTATTTGTGCTAAAAGAGAGTACAGGGCAGACACGGCCGTGTGAGGTTCTCACAAGCCCGTGTGCCCACCAGACACAGCCATGTGTCCAAAACACATGCCCGTGTGGGATCCTTAAATCCTCAAATTAGCCACATAGCCGCGTAGTCAGGCCGTGCGGCACCAAATCACTAAATCACTAATTCCCAAACACCCACGCCCATGTGCCCAGAGGATATAGCCCTCTGGAAATCGAAAAAAATCCCCAAAAAGACAACACGGCTGTGTGGCCAGACCATATGGCACCAAATTTTGCCCAGAAACCCTAGTACACACAACCGTGCGGATCGCCCGTGTGGGGGCACACGCCTGTGTGTCCACCCGTGTGGTCACAAAACCATACAGAAATTAGCTACCAATCGTGCCTTTGTTGCCGAAACATTCCCCCATCCTTAATTACTTAGAAATATATCAAAATCACACCCAACTCTAAGCTATTCCATGATAATCGCCCCTTTCGAAAGATCAATTCCACAAGCACACAACAATTTCCAATTTCACAAAAATAAGCCACAATTCGTTATCAAAAATTTAAAAGGTTCGAAACTCACACCTGATTCGCGATCAGAGACGTCCAGAACTCAACTCGATGACCAAAAAATTGAAGCTATTCGAAAACCAAAACACCACCCTTTTCAAAAAAGAAAAGAAACAAAAAGAAAAAAAAGAGGAGAACGTTCAAAGAAAATAAAAATAAAAATATATGGTTATATATTTTAACTTAAAACCTGTAAGACCCAATTTCTGCCCGGACCCACACCAAAACCAAAATACAAAACAACAATAAACCAAACTAATAAATAATTGAGTCCATCATCAAATTCCAATTACAGATAAATTTATGGTCCAAATTATATAACCCACAATGCTATAGTCCCAAATTCCAAGCCCGATTGTCAAGCCTAATACCCATGGCCCAAAAACCTAAACAATCAGCCAACCTAGGAATCCCTAGGTCACCTTTGCACCGCAGCTCCCACGCACGGCCTCATCACTACTGTACACCTTCGTACACTTCCACGTCAGCGTTAGAACCTACGAGAAGGAATAGTAATAACAGAATCTAGTAGCAATATAGCTGGAAAATAAAATAGATTTGATTTTTCCCCTTTCTTTATTTTATTAGATTTGGCTATAAAAGCAAAACAAAAACGCTATGTAAGTTTTTACGCGCACACATACATACAAAAAAAGAAATATACTCAGAAAAGATTAAAGGTGATTTCTATTTGTTTTATTTTTCATCTAGTTTTCTTTTATTTTGATTTTCTTTTATTTTTTATATCCGAAAATAAAAAAAGAAAAAGAAAGAAAAGGGGTTTACCTTTCGATTTGCCTAAAAATAGAGGTTTTTGGCCATCCGGCCGCTGTATACGGTGGCATCGACGACGGCGCGCGCGACAGTGGACTGTACCGGAGCTAGGCCAGAAATCGCTTGGGTTGGGGAAAGGGAGAAAGAGTTTTTGTTTTTTTTGTTATTTTTGAAGAATAAAATGATTTTTTTTGAAACAAAAGTGGCTTAAATAGCCTTCATGAAATAGTGTCATTTTACTTAAGTTTTTAATACGCAAAACGATGTAGTTTAAAGGGAGATCCACACGAGTGACCCGACCTGGGGAGGATCCGCGTGTTTTTATTAAAGGGGCAATTTGCTCCCTAGGTCATTCCGCATTTTCATTGCTATGCAATCTCGTCTCATTTATGTTTTCTTTTATTTTTTAATTTGGCCCAAAAATTTATTATAACACCCCAAACGCGACCTATACGTTATAGCCAAATCTGGCGAAGACACATGAAAATGTTTTTAAAATCGTGTTTACCCAAAAATCGTTCCAATTACCACCTTTTACTAAACTCAGAAAACATATATTGATTAATTTGCTTGAAAACATTCCTTAGTTCGCAGAAGCTTAAGAGCAAATAAAGTTGCAGTTCCAAAACCCATAAACAGTATTCCAAAATTCCGAACTTAAACCAAACAGTATGAAACCATGAATTACATAATCACTTCCAACTATGGTAATTAAAATAATAAAAGCATTAAAAACCTTTAAAACCAGAGTGTATGTAGTAGTGGTCACCGTAGAGCCCTCCGCTACACTGATCCACCTATTGCTGGGGATTACCTGATAGACAAATAAAATAAGGGGAGAGTTTTTGCAAGCTCAGTCTGTACATCCCCACAGTAAAGCATGCTTGTAAACGGATAGCAGTCAAACAGTCATAATCGAGCCTGAGCTCTTAACAAAATCAGTGTAGGCCTTAGCCCACTCAGAACAGTATCAGATACATTCGGGCCTTAGCCCATACAGACATACATGCATATCAATCAGAACAGTAATGCCCACCAACCCTGCACACCATCTCCGTCCAACCCCACACACCATGTGAGGATAAATCGACCCACCTAACCCTACACACCAAGTATGGGGATAAAATCAACCCATCCAGCCCTACCCACCAAGTGGTACCGTATACGATACGTATTAGATATATGCAGTATAGCTGCTAGATGACAGGCTAATAGCCTTTCAGTCTTTCTTCTCTTCAACAACAAACCCAACCCAATGCAATGCAACATAAATAATATGGTATGATCATGTGCAGATATCAGATCATAACATCATCCTCAAATCAGAACAAATACACATGCTTTAATTATTTTACTTTTATATACATCTTAGTATCAGATCAGAGTATAAGGGTCTAAGTAACGCTTACCAACCCTACAATCAGGTCACATTCGACTTGGACGAACCGTGCAACCTTGTAGAATATTTCAAACAAATCGGGCTGAAATGCCTATGTGCCCTGCTCGTGTGGGCCCACACTCCCGTGTGGCCCACATAGTTCAAATTGGCCTTGTCCGTGTGGATCACACGACCTGGCCCAAGATCCCACACGCCAGTGTGGTTCACCAGTGTAGCCCACACGACCCAATTGGTCAAGCCCGTGCCTCGCACACGGTCTCGACAACCTCACATGCCCGTGTCTGTCGTGCCCGTGTGGCACACGAAAGGCCTACTTCATCGACCACACGGCTGTGTCTCAGCATACGACCTCCACACGGATAGTCCACACACTCGTGTGGCGTCGATAGTAGTCTTTTCGGCTTTTTCCAAAACGCGATTTCAGATCAGCTGGAGTACACACCTAGTTTCGATCGAAGCCTAACGCAATCCCGAATACTCCAGAACCTATTATTGACAATCGTAAGCCAAATGTTTAGTCTCTTGATTCAAATAATTCAGAATAGATAAATCCTGAAATGAGAGATCTACTTATCTTCAACAAAAAACGGCGATTACTCGCTATTTAGAACCCCGATTAGTGATCTACATAACCTTGATTGTCCCCTAAACAACAAATTAAATCCCTCTTAAACAATCTCCAAAAGAAACCACACAATTTAAAAAAACCACACAATTTAACAAAACCATATTTACCGAGCCGGCGGAACAACTACCAATACGCAAAATAATCGAAAGAAAGAAAAACGGAGGAGAGGGGTAAAAGAAATAAAATTTCGACAGCAGGGGGTTTGGGAAAAGAAAAAAACGACAGAGAGAGCAAAAAGAAAAAGGAAAACAGGTTAGGCAAACATTTGATAAACCCTACCCCCTTTTAGTGTTTTAATCCAACTCAAACGTCCGTACAGCTTATTAGTAAAATGATGCCCCACTCACGACTCGAACTTGGGATCTCAGGCATATAACCACTAGACCAGCAAACCCATTCTGTTAAGGTCCTACCAATAAATTCTTATAAGCCTATTAACCAAAAGTCAAGCTTTAATCAAATAAAAACTTAAATTTAGCCAAAGCTAAGGCTCGAACTTGGGACCTCCCAAACACACCCCAGAGCACATAACCTCTTAAACCACATATACTTTATGCCAAAATGACTCAAAACAAAAGTCCCAAAATTTCCATGCTCAACAATCACAAAAGCCGAAATTACAGAAATTTGGGGCGTTACATTTATTCGTTATTTTGACCTGGTCCTTGAGCCATTTAAATGCGCATATCGAAACGCTGCGTTTTGGTGACTGGGAATATTTTCATTTTTAATTCTCGTTCATTTGTGTGTATTCTATTTCGATCCTTAATTCTATTTTAATAGTTTTATTTGTTTATAAATTATCCTTTTGATGTCATTTTTATTTCAATCGAGTCTTTTTTTAATTTTAGTTTCTTTTTATTTTATTTTATTCATTTCAAATAATTCTTGATAAAATTTATTATTTGTTGTAATATCTATATTGCTTGAATTATATTGTATATATTATGTTCACATTATTTTAGTTGTTATTTTTGGATTCCCCTTTATATATATATTTATATTTTCTTTTAAATCTATTTATATATAATTTATTTCTTTTAAAGATCTATTTTACTAAATATATATTTTTTTTAACACTTTCTTATATTATTATCCTTTTATATATACATTATTTATATTAAGTTTTTCACTTTATGTATGCTAATTATTGTTGATGAATAAATCTTGTTTCAAATTATTTTGTATGATCATTGGTTTCATATTATATAGATTGTTATTCGTATATTCTTTTGTATATTTTTATATGGTTGTATTTATATAGTTTATTTATGTTAAAACTTTATGTACATTATTCGTTTTAAAGTTTTATATGGGCATACATTATTTTTTTATGTACATAGTTTATATTATATTTTTATTTATAAATTTTGGTTTTAAATTGTTTTGTATAGCACAAATTTTAAATTTCTTCTTATAATACTTATTTTGAAATTCATTTATATGTTAAACTTTAAATTTTATGTATTAATTATTTTTATTTTTATTTATTTTATGATTTATTTCAAATTTTTGCATGTATTAGTTGTTTATATACATATAATTTGCCTTTAAATCATCTTTTTCATTGTCGATTTTGAATTTATCTTCCTTTTCATTATTTGTTTTAACACTGCTCATTACCTTTGAAAAGTTTTTTGTTTCATTGTTTGAATAGTTTTTTTATTCATTAGTCTTTATTTAGAAATGTTAAATAATGTATGTTGTAAGATTATTACCATTGGGTGTATTTTGACTACATATTCGTATCTTTATATTATTGTCGATAATTTGTATAAAATGTTATCCATGTATATTTTCCATATTTGTTACTTTGTTTTTCATTTCCGTGAATTGTATTATGATTGAGATTGCTAATTTATTTGCCTAAAATTGAACATTTCATTTTCTTTACTTCAAACAAACCAAATAAATGTATTTCAAGTCCATTTTTATAATCGCTCCTATTTGAAAGCTTCACAAAAAAAAAAGGCAATATTTTGTGTTTGGAAACTCAAGAAATTGTGTAACGCCCCGAATTTTGAGCCTAGAAATTTTGGGTTTTGAGCATAGGGGCAGTGAGGTGGTGGCACTTAAGTGATTAGTTGTGTGCTTTAATGATAGAATGGGCCTGCTGGTTTGGTGGATAAATGGAGTGTTAGTGTACCTTGAGGCTCTGGGTTCAAGTCATGGGGTACGCGTTTTAGAGAATTTTGTGTTAAGAAATGAGATTTTTGTTATTATTTTTATTTTTTATTGCTATTTTGGTTATTTTTGGACGTTCTTTTCTGCTATTCGGTTCTGACTTGGGGTTTTAGGATTTTTGCTCCTCTGTCGCCATCTTAGATCGCAATAATCTGGTGTGAGATTCAAAGTTGATCTTCTACTTTCAGTTTTTATTTCCTTTCCTACTTCAATCGATTGTATCTTGATTCGCGAGTCCCTTTCCCTACGGCCTTTTTGCATTAATCCTTCGTTTCTGAGCCTCTAGATGATAGGAGTGCTGAGAAAGCATCCATTTTCGATAGAGTGAGGTTTTGGGATAGTTTTGGTGGCAAAAACAGCAAAAACAAGGCTGACTCGAGGTTTCGTGGCCCCCTCGATGACCACAAGGGCGTGTGCCGAGGCACATGGCCGTATGGATTTGGGAAATTAGGGTTCCAGACCAAATTGGGTGCCACATGGCCTGGCTACACGACTGTGTGGCTGATTTGGGATTTTTGTCAGAAACCACACGGGCATGTCTCATGGGCACATGGGTGTGTGGGTTCGGTAATTAAGGATTCTGAGTTTTATGGTCACACGGCCTGGCCACACGGCCATGTAACTGATTTGAGGATTTTAGGGTTCTCACACGGGAATTTGTTTCGGGACACACTGATTTGGTTATTTTAATAAAATATTTCTTTTTACTAAAACAACGATTTTGGCCTACGTAAATATGAGAAAATGGGTTCGGGAGTCGATTACGTATGAGAAAGGATTAGCACCCTCATTACGCCCAAAATTGGTACCAAATCGATTAAATATTATCCTTGTGTCTGAAATTTAAAAATGTTTTTGAAATGTGGTTCCTTTTAATAACATTTGAATAACCCGAGCTGGTCATCAAAGTCATCTTGTTTCAGAGGAATATAGCATCACATCCAGCACGATAGGACACGATCCTTTATACCCTCGGAACCACGATAAATTTTGACTTTCAAAAGTTTATAATTTGAGATTTACAAAAGGATGCCCAATTATTTAGTCCAACGAAAAATCGAAACCCAGCACAGTAGGGCACGATTCCTCAAATTTCCAAACATCGGACATTGTCTTGTTTTAGAATTTAGAGAGCATGAGTGGAATTCTAAAGGAATATTCGATTGTTTTGAACAAACAGGAAATCGAACCCAGCACGATAGGGCACAATTCTCCGAATTGCCAAACATCAAACATTACCTTCGTTTTGAAGAATTTTTAAAGACATAAGCAAAATTCCAAAGGAGTATTCGATTGTTTTGAACAAATGGAAAATCGTAACCCAGCACGATAGGGCACGATTCCCGAATTTCCAAACATCGAGTATTGCCTTTGTTTTAAAGAATTTTTAAATGAATAATTGTAAAAGTAGCTTAAAACGAGTTAATGCGACTTAAAATAAAACGAAATTGATCTTAAAGATTTGGACCTTATAAAACCACATTTCGCAAACCAAGTGGAAAACAATGATATGGGATAATATACACATAAGATATGACACTTGGTAAATGAAGACAACATAATCTTATTTAACCAATCAAATCAAACAAACAACTAATTTAAAACAACAAAATTTACAAGCATGGGTAAACAACGATTGATATACTAATACATAAGAAGGCGAATTAATGATGTGCAACCAATATACATGAAATAATATGAAACAATTACCACATAGTGTACCAAACAAAATAAAACCAATATGATACAAAACAATTAAAAAGATGATGAATCGATGAACGATATTACATGCTCGAATTTGAAATAATTTACATGGATAAGAATACTGTATAAATAATTATTAAAAAAATGATTTTGAATCGAATAGAATGCAAAATAATACATCTATTTTAAATAAAAAATATACATACAAAATGAAAGAAAACTTAAATAATATACAAAACATGAAAGGTTCTTAAATAACAAAAGAATATATAATAAAATCACTACAGGAAAATTGACTTTTAGCGGCACTTTTTTTAGCCTTTCGCGGCGCTTTCTAAAACGCCGCTATAGGTAACGCCGCAAAAATTTGTGGCATTTATTGAAAAAAGCGCCGCTAAAAGCCTTGACTTTTAGTGGCGTTTGTGGGGAAAGCGCCGCTAAAAGTCAAGGCTTTTAGCGGTGCTTTTTCTACAAACGCCGCTAATTTTGGCAGATTTGCAATATTTTTTTTCACCAATATCCAGCCCTTCCTGCATTAAAATCCAACCAAATACAACAAATATAATATAAAATGCAGCCAAAAACAACAAATTTAGCATAAAAAATACAACCAAAAACATTAATTCTAAATGATACTTCAAATTTAACTAAAGATATATGATATAATTCATAAATAAAGTATAATTTAAAATATTTTTACAATAATGTTAAACGTGACAAAATTTAAAAACATTCTTACAATAAGAAAACTAATGTCTAAGATGGCGGCTTTTGCGATTGCTGAAACATATGCATCATCTGCTGAAGCTGTAGTTGGAGGTCATCGTACTTTTTGCTCTGTTCTGCTACCATCGTTAGTGCCTCTGCCTCTCTCGCTGCAGCCGCTGCCTCCCTCTCTGCTGACTCCGCTCTAAGTTGTTGCTGGAGTTCTTCATATTTTCGTTGAACCTTGGTAATTTGCTCAACCGTGTTCGCTTGCATCTGAGCTATCTGGTCTCTTAACCTCTGAACTTTAGCTTGAGCTTGACTTCTGGAAGGCATGTATTGCTGGGAGCCGGATCCAAAATATTGGGTCGGGGTAACACCAGATCCTTGAAATCGAACCCGACCGTACCTTTCAGGACCCAAAACTTCAGTGATAATTCTGTTATCAATGTTCTCAAGATTAACAGAACTATCACTCGAAGCAATCGCTTCATATTCCGCCTTATTCTCCTTTAGTTTCTCCTAAAAAATCAATTAAAGAGTTAGAAACTAAATATATAGTAAAAAGGAATGCAACATAACTTAACATTATTTAAAACTACTAATGAAGAATTGAATTAAACAATTATAATTAAAGATTATAAATATTTAGAATAAATCAAATATTATTAAGTAAATATACCATAATTTCTCCAGCTTCGGATGTCATAGGAGATCCATCTTTCTTCCTATGCGTAATCTCAAAAAGCTGAAGGCGTCCAACTTTTGTCCGGATTTGACTTCCTACAATATAGTAGTAAGAATATTATTTAATAATAGAAAGTTATTAATATTTGAAAGAATTAATAAATTCATAATACCTCGGCCTCAGCTACAGAAGCAAAACTTCTCGACCCTGCCGTGTGCGTGAATTTTTGTTTTTGCCTGCTGCTTGTTCCAACTCGCTCACGGACCTACATAATAAAATTATTATTACGTATATAGTAAACACTATATATTAGAGTTTGGAAATACGCAATACCTCTCCTTTCTTTGAATTCCAAAATCTAACCGCATCTTCCCATTGATACCTCAGCATTCTTGGCGGAACATTTCTCAGTTTTTCCTCGAGGCTTATGTCTTTCTTAAAATATTGTTTCTTTAAAGTGCTTTTATTGTCTCTCCATCTTTTACCTAATGCCTTCTTGATATAATCATCGGAGACTTCTAAAGCAAATCTCTCCTAAAAAAACATAAGTTTAGAATGTAAATATAAATGAAACTTAAACCAAAGTATTATAAATTGCATTCACATTTTGTTACCTTAATATTAGCGAGAGCCTGATTTTTGTTGCTATCAGGCATGTGATGCCATGATTCGTAGTTGATGGGAAACATATTTGCATTTCATGCTAAAATGCCCAAATAGCCTGCTAAAAGTCGAGCTTCAGATCCAACAGGCTGACCATGAGTGTCTCTGGCACATTCAAAGATCCAACAACTGTCTGCTGTTCACTATTTCCTTCTTTGGAATTTGGAGTATTTTGGACAATACTTAAATCTCGTAATCTTCTTCTAAGCATTTTTCCTGCAATACACATAAAATAGTTAAAGTTTTAGTAACAAATTACAACAATAGTAGTACATATAAAATAGTTAAATTATATAACATGACAAAGATTAAAATTATAATATTACATATAATTAAAAAATTGTAAAATCTTACTACATCATTATTCGTAAATATCTTCATCCACATCATGTCGAACCCATTGATGTTGTGTATTAGTACTAGGGATATTTTCATCTAAGTTTTGTTCTGGAAAAGGTAATGTTTCTGATCTTTCGACGATGTCATCTCTACTTCCATTACCCATTTCAAACAAGTCTCTAGGGGTGTTCCGGAGTACAACATACCAACCCTCATCTGTTGGATCTTTCGAATAAAAAACTTGTTTCACTTGAGAGGAAAATACATATGGCTCGTCCATCAATTGTTGTCCAGTGTGAATCAAGCGAGAGAAATTCAACATTGTAAAACCAAATTGATCTTCTTTAATTCCTCGAGCAGTATTAACATCAGCCCAATCACACTGAAATAAGACAACTTTCCATCTGCCATAGTAATCCAACTCAATAATGTTGGTAAGAAGTCCGTAATACTCCACATTACCCTCAACCGCATTACTGTCCCTAGCACTAGCATAACTTGTAATTGAAGAATTAACAACAACTCCACAATTTTGAGTTCTCCTCATTCTCTCACGATACTTTGTATGAAATCTGTATCCATTGATGAGGAAGGCACTATATCTTTTTATTATTCTGTTCGGACCTTGGGAAAGCCATTTAACTTCGTCATTGACGTCCTTTCCACTCCAAACCTAATGAATTGAAAGTAAATTGAATAATTAACTAAATTTCAGGATTATATGTAACTTATTAACTTTAGTTACATACCGTTTGACTTAACCATTCATGAAAAGATTCTGTGAATAACTTATTAATCTCTCGATGTTGCAATCTTCGAGAGTGTGCATGAGATCTCAAAATTTGTTTGTACTCACTATGTTAAAAACAAGTATAATTGGTTAGAAGATAAACAAATCAAAACGACGAATATGTGAGGAAATTTTAGAACTTACTTGCGTAACGGTTCAACTAAATCGTGGTGAAAAAGTACATATCGATGTGCTTGTATCCACGATATATCATCTAATTCTGCAATTTCAACTTTGCCGATTGGTTCTCCATAACTTTGGAATAAATAAGTTTCGGCCAAGTTATGATCATTGAGCCCAGCATTTCTATTTGGTCTATTCAATCGTGTTTCAACATCTTCTAAATATCTAGAACAGAATGTCATGCACTCCTCTGCCAAGTAGCTTTCAGTAATTGATCCTTCTGGATAACGCTTATTACGACAATAAGATTTCAATTTGCTTAAGAACCTAAACACGATATACAATATTTATCAAAAGTTGTAACTAAATGTATAGACGCGAATAAATAAATACGTATAGACGCGAATAAATAAATACTTGACAAATAAATTAGCACCTTTCTATTGGATACATCCATCGATAAAAAATCGGTCCACCAAGTATTGCTTCGTGAGGGAGAAGGATTACCAAGTGCACCATAATAGTGAAGAAAGAAGGTGGAAAGATCTTCTCCAAATTGCATAAAGTCAAAGCAGCTCGATCCTATACTTTCTTAAGTTCTTCAACATCCAAAATTTTGCCACAAATAGCTTTCATTATATTGGATAGTTCAATTATACAGGACGTCACATTTTTTTACATGCAGCACCGTAAAGCAACTGGGAGTAAATCTTGCATCAAGATGTGGTAATCATGTGATTTTAATGAATATAATCTTTGATCTTTAAGACTCACACATCGAGGTATATTTGACGCATACGCATCTGGGACCTTTATATCCTTCAACACCATACAAAAGACTTCTTTCTCTTCCTTTGACATTGAAAAAATAGAATGCGGCAACCGATATTTCCCATTCAGAAGTACTTGAGGATGAAGATCATGCCGAATTCTCATATCAACTAAATCAAGTCGACTCTGAAGATTGTCTTTTGATTTTCCATCAACATTTAAAATTGTCCCAATTATGTTCTCGTAGACATTCTTCTCAATATGCATGACATCAAGATTGTGGCGTAAAATATTATGCTCCCAATAAGGCAACTAAAAAAAATACTTCTTTTTTTCCACAAGTCTGCCTCATTAGGATCATCCTCTTCGTCAGATTCATCATCGGATTCATCCCTTGATCTTCTCTTTGATTGCGTGTTAGGTGGTTGATTCATCTTCCCATAACTGAAGTTGATATCTTTTAACATAAACAAGATTTCAGATCCAACGGTCTGTTGAGGAGCTCCTCTGTACTCTTCAGCACCGTCAAATAGAGTCCTCTGAAATCTAAATTTATGATTTTCATCTAACCACAGACGATGGCCCATGTAAGAGAACTTCTTCCCATTGTACAACCACTTCGAAAAAGTTTGCACAGCACAACAAGGACAATCATAATGTCCTTTAGTACTCCAACCTGATAAATTAGCATAAGCCGGGAAATTATTAATTGTCCACAATAAAGCTGCACGTAAATAAAAGTTCTCTTTTTTTAATACATCATATGTCTCAACACCCGACCATAATTGTTTTAACTCTTCAATAAGTGGCTGCAAATAGATGTCAATATCATTTCCGGGACCTTTCTCTCCAGGAATAATCATTGATAAAATAAACGAAGATTGCTTCATACAAATCCATGGAGGCAAATTGTAAGGAACAAGCACCACAGGCCAAGTACTGTACGAAGTACTTATGATTTTAAATGGATTAAAGCTGTCAGCTGCTAGCCCAAGCCTCACATTTCGAGGATCACTTGCAAAGCTTGAAAATTTCATGTCAAATGATTTCCAAGCTAAAGAATCCGCAGGATGTCTTAATAATCCATCATTGGTCCGTTGATCATTATGCCACCTTATAGATTCGGCCGTCTTCGACGACATGAAAAGCCTTTGAAGTCTTGGTATTAGGGGAAAGTATCGCAAAACCTTGACTGGCTTCTTTCTTAACTGTGCCCCACCTTCATCTGCATTCACATCTTCTGTATTCCCATTCATCCAACGAGACTTGCCGCAAACATTATGTAATATCCTGATTTTGGGCCTAGTCGGAATAGCGGTTTCGTGACCACAAAATCTGAGATAGAAATAATTATTTTATGATTATTTTGAGGTCTATGATATGATTGCATGATTTTGTGAAAATTTCATGAAGAAATTTTATGCATAAAGTGCTTAAATTGAAATTAGGGACTAAATCGAATAATTTGTAAAACTTGCATTCTGGAAGTTTCTAGTATGAAATTGTTTTGAAATATTAATTAGGAGGTCTTAAATAGCAATTTTACCAATTTCTAAGTCTATGGACAAAATTGGACATGGATGGAATTTTTGGAAAGTTTAGTAGTAAGGGTATTTTGGTCATTTAGGGGTAAAATGAATTAAAATACAAAATTAAAAGCCAATTTTGCTCATCTTCAAACCCATGGCCGAATATAGCAAGGAGAAACCATGGCTAGGGTTTTTCAAGCTTCCAAGCTCGATTAGCAAGGAAAATTGAAATTCGGGCTAAAATAGAAAAATACCAAGTTGTGGACGAAATGGTAAAAGTAGCCATTTTCGCATACGAGGTAAGTTCATGTGTAAATAATGTAGCATAATTGTTATTTTTAAGTTATTGATGTTAATTATATGATATGCTGATTTTTTTATCGTGAAATATTATGCTTTGTGGTTAATGTTGAGTAATATGCAAATTATGTTTACTACTTGATAAATATGAATTGCTACCGAGTATCGGTTCCGATATTCCATGGAAGACGACAATGTGAGATCGAGGAAAAAAGCCCGTTTGAGTCTTAGGAATAGATTAGGATACAAGTGACATGTCACTAGGATGGCTGAGCATCAGAACTCGTTGAGTTGAGTCCGAGTTCACTTATGGATGCGAATGTCCGAACTCGTTGAGTTGAGTCCGAGTTCGTGAAATGTAACTAGGCATCCGAACTCGTTGAGTTGAGTCCGAGTTCACTTATAGATGCGAACGCCCGAGCTCGTTGAGTTGAGTCCGAGTTCACTTAGGGGCGAGTTACATGATTTCTTGATTACATATGAGGCACTTATGTGCAAATTATCCGTGTATCCGAGTTGTATTCCGATGTGTTCAACGGGTGAAATTTCTAGTGAAATGAAGAACACTTAAGATGCAAGCGACGTTTTGGTAAGTGTTGTGAAATGGACACTTTGGACAGGTATGTTCTTAACCCTCGGGTTGATAATAGATACAAAAACGATAAGGTAGTAAGATGATGAATGATGTTTAGAAATATGATATATGTTTTGGTGATACCATGCTAAAGTTGTTTGGTATATTTGTATTGTTATGTTACTTGTTATTTACATATGAACTTACTAAGCATTTATGCTTACTCCCTCCTCTTTATTTATTGTAGTTTTGAACAAGCCAGCTCGGGAATCGGGACGGGTCGAAGGTTCAATCACACTATCCAAAGGACTTTCATCTGGGTAAATGGCTTGTAAAACTTAAGTATGGCATGTATAGCAATATATTTATTTTGTGTAAATAATTTTATGATATGGCCATGATTGGTTGAGAAAATGTTTGATATTGATAAGTCATGGTGATGGTTAAATTTAGATCATGTTTGATATCATGGAAGTTTAATAGGTTATCTAGTTCATAACAACTCATGAAAAGATGAAATTTGCCTTAAAACAGAATATTGCTGTAGCAATGGCATGAATTTGAAAAATCACTAAAAATAGTATAAATGGAATTAAATGATGAGAAAGCTATGGAATTTAAGCTTAATGAGTCTATTTTCATATGGATAAAAAAAACAGGCATATAAATTATACTTTATGAGATATTTGAAACCTTGTGAAATAGGGCCAGAGTGATTTCTGGATCCTCTGTTCTGACTTTAAAAATTCATAATAAATTTTAAAAAAATAATTATAAGTCATTATTTATATGTACAGATTCCTTATTGAGTCTAGTTTTAATAGAAACAAACCTCGTAGTCATTGAAATTCTGTATAGAGAGATATCTGATTCGTAATACACAGATGTCAGAGTAGTCGAACCCTGAAACAGGGGAGACTTTAACTAATAAACTGTACTAATTGGCCCAACAAAAAAATTCTAGAAAAAAATTAGTAAATATATATATGAGTCTAGATTTATGGAAAATTTACGGATATTGATTTCGAGTTTCGTAACTCGAGATATGATTTTTCTTGTAACTGCGACGCGAGTAGCTAGAAAGCTGTGAATGTAGAAACAAAAGATTTGAAGTTCTTATTTTGATAAATTATGTTCGGTAACTCCTCAAGCTCGACTCCGGTGACAGTTTCGGGCGTGGGGGCGTTACACATTACAACACTGTTGGTTCTTCTGATCACCCCAGTACAGCATGCAGTCATTTGGGCAACTATGAATTTTATCGTACCCAAGGCCCAAATCTTTTATTAATCTCTTCATATATTGACAAGATTGGGGGATTTTTGCAAAAGGAAACATCTCTCTCAGAAACTCTAGCAGCATTGTAAAAGAATTTCCAGTCCACCCTCCCAAACATTTTAAGTGAAATAAACGAATGCAGAAGGACAATTTTGAATATTTTGATCCCTCGTAAAGTTCTTCGTTCATTTC
The DNA here is from genome assembly GCF_007990345.1 of Gossypium hirsutum. Classification (NCBI taxonomy): domain Eukaryota; kingdom Viridiplantae; phylum Streptophyta; class Magnoliopsida; order Malvales; family Malvaceae; genus Gossypium; species Gossypium hirsutum. The sequence goes on from NC_053436.1 coordinate 12,984,504, forward strand.
ATTAAGTAAATTGTAGAACTTCGCCGCTTCTTCATTTGGCTCCTCATAAGGTGCACTTGTTCCCGTTTCGCCAAAAACATTTCCACCAATATTACAATCATCGGATGCAATAAAATCAGGTGGAAACGATTGCTCACCATGACTGTGCAAATTAAATGCATCCCGCAACATACCTTCCATGTCATCTTGTCTAACATACTGATGGTAATCAGTATCAGGATAAGTCGGATTAATCGTTGAAGAAGTTCCACTAGATGTACACTCCCCATGAAAAATCCATTTTTTATACCCCTGAATAAAGCCATCAACAATTAGATGTTCGTAGACAACTTCACGAGTATGCCAATTGATGTTGCCACACTTCTTATACGGGCAAAGAATCATATTCTCTTGGCTTGCATTTTGAAATGCAAAATTTAGAAAAGTTTGTACTCCATTTCGATAGGCGTTGCTTACCCTTGACAATTTCATCCAACTCCTATCCATTTCGTAGTTCTTGAATTCTAAAGTTGACAATAAATTACACAGGTAAGTTGTTTATTATGTAAGTCTTGATATGATATATTTTTATGTTTTATGTAAGTTATGTAGATTATGTAAGTTATGAAATTTGATCTATTATATCTTACAGCTCGATATAAGGCAACCCGTCAGGTTTCCAGCCTATATACTTTGAATCTTTAAAATAATTAAAAAAAGGTTGGAGAGAAGGTCAGCTATTGTTGTAATTTTAATGGACAAGCAAGCTACATGGTAATGAATATTCAATAGTAAATGAGCTCGATAAAACTTTTTTCAAGTCTTTTTGAATTTTTTAAGATTCATCATACGTGGCGTTGTTACACCTAGGGAGGATCCATTATATCTTACAGCTCGATATAAGGCAACCCGTCAGGTTTCCAGCCTATACACTTTGAATCTTTAAAATATTTAAAAAAAGGTTGGAGAGAAGGTCAGCTATTGTTGTAATTTTAATGCACCAGCAAGCTACATGATAATAAATATTCAATAGTAAATGAGCTCGATAGAACTTTTTTCAAGTCTTTTTGAATTTTTTAAGATTCATCATACGTGGCGTTATTACACCTAGGGAGGATCCATTATATCTTACAGCTCGATATAAGGCAACCCGTCAGGTTTCCAGCCTATATACTTTGAATCTTTAAAATAATTAAAAAAGGTTGGAGAGAAGGTCAGCTATTGTTGTAATTTTAATGCACAAGCAAGCTACATGGTAATAAATATTCAATAGTAAATGAGCTCGATAGAACTTTTTTCAAGTCTTTTTTATTTTTTTAAGATTCATCATACGTGGCGTTGTTACACCTTGGGAGGATCCATTATATCTTACAGCTCGATATAAGGCAACCCGTCAGGTTTCTAGTCTATATACTTTGAATCTTTAAAATATTTAAAAAAAAGGTTGGAGAGAAGGTCAGCTATTGTTGTAATTTTAATGCACAAGCAAGCTACATGGTAATAAATATTCAATAGTAAATAAGCTCGATAGAACTTAAAAAGGTATGATTTATTTTGAATAAAAAGTTTAACTTAAATGATAAAATGAACGATAATATTTGTGATAAAACGGACAATAACATTTGTGATAAAACGGAAGAGAATATTTCAATAATAATTTAAATTGAAGTTAAAAACTATATAAAATATTTTATTAAATATTTGTATATTAGATGGGACATATTATATTAACAAATAAATTTATCAAAAATCATGATAGAAATATTTTTATATTAGATGAGACATATTATATCAATAAATAAATTTATTAAAAATCGTGATAGAAATATAGAAATATTAAATCACAAATTACGAAAATATGGTAGAAAAAATTAACGTGGCTAGCATACATGTCGAAAGGTATAATATTATTAAAAGGTTGGAAATTGAGCAGAAATGATCCATTTTATAGTACCATTGTAAGTAGAAACATACGGATTGCAACCAGTAGCAAAGAGATCCCAAAGATAAGCAGAATAAGCAAATTAAAAAAATTAAAGGCAGCATAACAAGTCTCTAAGGGTAAACAGCATAAGCAAATTAAAAAAATAATCAAAGGACAGACTTGAATAAGTTAAAAACATGATCCATTAATTATCCATTAAAACCTAATCTTACGATAAACAAGAATGGTAATTTAAAAAAACGAAAATAAAAGAAAATAAAAGAGTAGCTAACCTTTTGGTTATCTAGGCTTTGTATTTGAGTAGTATTTGTACTTTGTATTTGGTTTCTTAGATCTCGAGTGGTAACTGATAGAGCAGTTGAAAGCTTCGGCTCTTTTTGCTATTGCTGATCCGATCTTGCCCAAGCCAACAATTCCAACTGATTACAATTATTACAAACATGATTAATTATTCAGCATATAGCTATCCAAATGAAGAAGAAGAAGCTGACCTGAAGATAATCTTTTAGTACAGCGACCAAATTGATTCAGACTTCCTCTACTGAAGTGCTGTCATCTACATCTATATCATTCTCCACACCTTTCTCATCCAGTTTGAAGCAGTTGGCAAATCTGTTATTAAAAAAAGCAGATTAAAAAAGCAAAAAGCAAAAAGCAAAAAGCAACTGTTACTTATAAACGTAAAAAGCAAATAGCAAATCTATAAACCTTTTTTTATTATTAATTTTAAAACTTGCATGTTTTGATGGTTAATTATTTAAGTTACTCTAACATTTGGCATTTAAATTTATTGTTTGGATAAGATGTGCAGTGTCACAAAATGATTCCTTCCCACACCCAGACTTAACTTGTACTTAAAAACATGGATAATGAGAAAATAACAAGGCATTGCTATCAACCTTGAAAAGGAAATAAATAAGGTAAATTGCTCAAAATTTAAAAAGAAGTATGGATAGACCAAAAAATAACCAGGCAACATCTAAATGCATAGACATTTAAATGCAAAATTTAACAAGGTATTGCTATCAACCTTAAACTTTTATCAGACCAAAAAATAAACATAACAACATCTAAATGCATAGACATGGAAGCTTATATTTCAAAGAACCCTCATCACCATGTTTCAACAGCTTGCCTAACTACCAACTACCAAGTACCCAGAAATCTTAGATGCAGAACAAATTCATATTTACAAATTGTAAAAGTCAGAATCAGTTTTTTATACCGTCTTTATATTGCTGCTATTGCTACAAATTAGGTAGGCTCTTAAACTAAACTGATATTTCCACTCATCAGTTCCTCTTGAAATGGCTTGTAACGCAAAATGCATAGATCTCCAAGCACCATTTGAAATTGTTCATTCCTGCTAGATGAATGGTAATAGTTTTGTTATCAAGTAAACTGGAAAGGAATGGCATTTACTAATTCTTAGAGCAGAAGCTATAAACAAGTGAGAATAGCTAATTGCCTACTATCAAAGCTTGCAGATTGCCTGCTACCATCAAGGTACAAAGGCCTTGTTGCTCTCTCGCATTTGGCAACAACAAATGTGTCTAGTTGTGGCTCTGGAACTGAAAATCATAAACATAAATCAATAATCAATTGGCAAATTGTAAACAAAATTGCAGTCAATGAGTGGACTTTCTTTTCAAATCAACCACAAGTTCCAAGTACTTGAACAGAAATCACTCAAGAAAAACAAACTAAAGCCTATTAAGGTGTAAACTTAAGAAAGAACTAGTTACAAATTGCAAGTACTTGATTGTTGTCAGAAAAGCACTACGAAGGTAGAGTGTTCGACTTAGTTCCAGTAGTCGGGGTTCAAAACTTCAAATCCTCATAACCTCAAATATATACAAGAAAAGAAGGACAAAAAACCTTCTGAGTGCATAACAAGAACAATATACCTCTTCATCCTACTCTTTCCTTTAACTGAAAGAGTGGCCAACAATATTTAATCAGTTGAGATAACAACGAAAAGAAATCTAAATTTACCGATTGCTTACGGCAGAGGAGGGCGACTGCTATGGTGACACAGCAGAGAGTAGAACGGACAGCGCTGAGCAGGTGGTCCGGTCGGCGTCTTCAGCAGGAGATGGCTATGGATTTTGGGGAAATTTTAGGGATTAGGAAATCTGTGGAATTGGGGGAAATCTGTTTTGGAAGGAGGGAATGGCCAAGTATCGGGCAAGTAATAGGATAAAATGAAAGAGAGGAAAACAACGGCGTTTTGCTAAAAAAATTGGACCTTTTGTGGCGTTTCCAAAAACTGCCGCTAAACCCACTTAACTGCACACTAAAATGGTGACATTTTAACTATTCTAAATTATTTTTTGCGGCGTTTTCAAGAAAAACGCTGCTAATTCTAATCTATTGTGGCGTTTCCATATTAGCGCCGCTAAATGCATCTAGAAAACGGCACTGTTTCAGTCAATGTACATTGTTTTTGTGACGTTTTTGAAAAACGCCGCTAAAGTTTACCATTAATTCTTGTGGTGTTTTAGTAGAAACGCCGCCAATGCTAATCTATTCCGGCGTTTGGTACCCTTGCGCCACTAAAGATGCATTGTAAAACGACGTCGTTTCGATTAATGAAAATATGATTTTTGTGGCGTTTTCAAGTAAACGCCGCTAATGTTACTCTATTGCGGCGTTTTTCATATTAGTGCCGTTAATCCCTCTAAACAAATGGTGCCATTTTGTTTTAAGTAATATGATTGTTTGCGGCGTTTTTGTCTAAAACGCCGCTAATACCTTAAATAGTAATAAATATTTATAGTTTAATTATTTATTAATTTACTTTAAATTAATTTTTGTTTTGCTTCTAACAATATATTTAATTTGTAAACCCCCGAATACCTTATAAACTAAACCATAAACTCAAATACCCTAAACCCTAATTCCATATATACCCTAAATTCGTAAACCATAAACGTCAAGATTTTTACTACTTGTTTAAACCCTAAAATAATTTGATTTTTTCTCATTTTTATCAATACTCCTTACCCTAAAACCATATATAATACTCTAAACATGTACTAAGACCTTAAACCCTAAATGGTAAACCACACAAACAACAAAATTTAAATTACTAAACCCCAAATCTAAAATAACAAACCATAAACTTAACATGATGACCAGTAAACCCTAAACCATAAAAAATCTAAATCGTACGTAAACTTTAAACCTTACATATTCAACCCTAAACCGAAAAATAAATTTAATCAATACTAAGTATGTATTACTTCCACAATTTATTATAATTCAATATAAGCTCTTTTACATTAATATCTATGTATATACACATCAACATCCATGTGTGAATATTTTTTTGGGATTTAGAGTTTGGGGTCTATAGATAATTAGTATTGTTTAGGGTTTATATATATATGTTTTTACAATTTAGGGTTTAATTTGTTAAGGTTTTGGGGTTTAGATCTCACAGCGTCGATTTTAACAGCTTGATAACTTAAATAAAAATTTCTAAATAGTTTAGTAATCAATTTGTAACTTTTCATAGTTAAGTAACTAAAATGAAACTTTCTCATAGCTAAGTAAATGGTGTGTAGTTTATATTTTTTATAAAGTTAGTTTCAAATATAAAAAAAAAATCGAATTCAAAACAAAATTAAGAAAATAATATGAAAAGTAAATCGGATCAAATTGGAATGAGTGTCGGTTATCGTACTCAAAAATGGCTGCTCAACTTTTTATGGCTTTTGGATAAAAAATGGTGCTATATATCAACTATTTGTGGCGTTTTCTTAAAAAACGCCGCTATTACTCAGTTTTAGTGGCGTTTGGACTAAAAACGCCGCTATTTCTATGTTTTTAGAGGCGTTTGGACCAAAAAGGCCGCTATTACTCAGTTTTTTAGCGGCGTTTTTGCTCCAAACGCCACTATTACTCAGTTTTTTAGCGGCGTTTTTGTGCAAACGCCGCTAATGCATAATCTGTGTGGCATTTTTTGGCCAAACGCCACTAAAAATGCCGCTATAGCCCTATTTTCTTGTAGTGTTTAATATGTTCTTATGTAGTGAACTATATACATAATAGATTTTTTTTAAATATATATATGTGTACATATATATATATATGAAAAATTGATTTAAAAAGAAATATACAATGAAATAAATTTAAAGGAAAATATATAAAACAATAGAAGATCAACAATGCATGTAAAAACATAATGTTCAACCATTCAAAGCTGATAATATAGGAAACATTTACGTATATATAAGTATGAAAACAAATTTATAACAAAATAATATAAATAATATACAAAACAATATGGAAACAATTTGAAAACTATTTAATATGAAAAATTACAAATGAGCAACATATAAAAGGGTTTGAAATGATTTGCATATATATAAAAATAACACTAATAAATAATATTGAAATAAACATTGTGAAAGAAGTGATTTGGAGCAAATAACATACAACAATATTTTTTAAAAACAAAATATATTTACTTAAAGGTGATAATATGCATACAATAATAAAAACCATGAAAACAATATATAATGAAGATATGATAAAAATAAAGAATAAACGATATACATGATAGAATAACAAATCAATAAATAATGAAACAATATACACATAAAAAAATAAAATAAAATAATTTAAGATTAATTTATATAATTTTAAAATAAGTAATATGCATGAAAGTTTGAGATAAACCAAAAAGATGAAATAGCTAAAATAAACAGTATACAAATTAGTAATGTAAAAAATAGATTTTTAAAATAAATATCAAAAGAAGAAGATTAGAGTAAGCATATACGAAATACTATACATTAGTTTAAATAAATAATACACATAGATTAAAAAAATAGTTTAACGTAAATAATATATATAAGAATACTAATGTATAAGAGTATTTAGATGAATAACATAAAAAAATTTAACAACGGAGGATGGAAGAGAACTTTAGAATAAATAGACATATAATAAAACAAATAAAGCATATATCCAAACGTAAGTATAAAAATAACATACGAACATAAAGTAAATTTGATAACACAGTTTAAAACCATATGTTAGAAAGGTTAAAAAAATGAAATGAAAAATAAGAATAAAAAAAACGAAAAATTACATAACTAAAATAAACAAACTCAAGTGAGCTAAATACAAACTGAAAGGATTAATTAATAAATAAAACAAGTCGTTGAAAACGAAATAAGGACCGAAGTGCAGTGCGCGCGAATGCAGAGGGACTTAAACTAGAAATATACCAGACCCCTAAAACGCAGTGCACAAACGAGGACTATAATGCAATAGCGCATAAGCTTTTGGAAAAAATTAAAAAAAGGATAGGAGGCCAATCCGAGTCCAATGAGACGTGGCACAAAAAGGAAGGGTGGATCACGCAAATTTCCCTTTTGAGCAAAAGGGCGCGGATCCGACTACGGGTCGGGTCGTCGCGCTGGTTCCCTTACTCCCTATACGGCGCCGTTCTATGTTGCTTATAAAAGCTCCAATTTAGCCCATTCTACCGAACCCTAGCCTCCTTCCATCTTTACCAGCAGACCCTAGCCCCATTTTTTAACCCCATCACTGATCCACCACCAAGAACGGTGACCGGTGGTTTTGGGGGCTCCGGTGAATCTATTTTCAACCTGAAAATCCTTTCTTGACTTCGATTTGAATGAAGCAAAAGATAACCAGCGGCTTATTCGCAAGGTGAGATTACTATTTTATTTCGTTATACTAAAAAAACAAAACAAAAAGAAAAAAATGAAAAAGATTCGAAACACAGAAATATAAGGTGTTTAAAATCACCTTTCAATTTTTTGATTGCTCTTCTATTCAATATGCATATATGTGTAAAAAAAAGAGAAAGAGAGCCCCTTACAATCGCTCTGTTCTTGCTTTTATAGTCAAAACCGAAAAAGAATAAATCAAAATACAATTTTTCTTCATTTTTCCTATTTGTTGTTGTCCTGCTGTCGTTTGCTTGTTTTTGTTTACAGGTACGGGGCGACGTGGAGGCATGAGGGTGGCGTACAGAGGCGTGCAGGGGTGGTACGGAGCGTACGGCGCTGGGGGGCTTGGTTGCGGCGCTAGGGTTTCTGCCCTAATTTTTTGCTCTTGGGCCGAAGTAGTTGGGCTTTAATTTGTAAATGGATCTTGGGTCATGTAATCTGGACTTTGGACATTTAACTAATTATTGGGTTTTTATTATTTGGTTGAGGTTAATGGGCCGGGCAAATCTGGCCCATTACAGTCGTGTCTGCTCTGCTTCTGAAATTAGTGGATTTGGACAGTGAGTTACACGGCCTACTCCCACTGCCGTGCCTCTGTACTACATTGGCGTGTGCCTACGTTACACGGCCGTGTACTACTCCTTACATGAGTGTTTGGACCTCCACACGGCCTGGACTACTCCGCACGGCCAGAGCACATGAGCGTGTGGCCCTAACTCGCCAAATACTATATTCATGTCAACATGATCTAAAATGCAAATCAATTTGTTCCAACCTCTCGACTACGATTACTTAGGGTGATTACGACTCTGTTCTGACCTTGATTTATGTATTTTTTGTGATTGAGGTGTGACATGTTAGGTATGGAATCTGAGTGCACAAGTATGCATGTTTCTGTAACTGATGATTGATTGCAAGCGATTCTTTCTGAATGTCTGTCTGAGATTATGTTCTGAACTGGTGCATCAGCATCCATACATTTGCATACATTCATCTACATAAACCTTTTTGGGTGGGATTTTGAAGAGAAGGGAGTTTTACGATTTGGCAGTTTAACTGCATTTTACAGTCCCAATTCCCAGAGGGTCGTGGATGATGGATTTCTGAACTGCACTGTACAGCAGATACGTCAGCATCGTTGCATATTGTTATTATTTGATTTGGCAGTTTTACTGCAACCGATCGGTATAGCGGTTTACCGTATTGCACTGTACTGCATGTACATTAGCTACGCTAATACCTTTATCTGATCTGGCAGAACATACTACACGACTGTACCGTGGTTCACTGTATTGCACGGTACAACTGATATGCTAGCTTTGCTGCGTAATATATGTGACTAGCAATCTATCTGCGTTCTGATAGCCCTAATTCCCAGAGGGTCGAGGGCGGTCCCAATTCCCTGAGGGTCGTGGACAATGTAGATGATCATCATTGCTGGGAAATCTGGGATGACATCGTATAGATGGGTTGATTAAATCCCCATAGGGGGTATAAGGTTGGATTGGCTTTTCGAGGTCCTAATTGGAGTACAGGGATGGGTGGTCGATTATATCCCTACATGAGGTGTAAGGTTGGACGGAGATGGTGTGTTGGTTGGATGGGTGGGTTGTTTTATAACTCATTCACACTCATATGCATCTGACTGAATTTGTTTGATTAAATGTTACTGTTACTGTGTGACTGCAATGTCTGGTTGATCTAATTGACTGAACACATGTGTGATAGAATGTATTTGACTATTCTCTTGAGAGGCACACGTGCCTGATAGTAATTTATGTGTTTGACTGTTACTGTACTAAGTTGGGCTAAAGCCCCAAACTGAGATTGATACCGATTCTGAAAAGGGCGTAAGCCTAGATTGTGACTGTTGAAAACTACTATTACTATGTTTGACAGAGCCATATGACTGTAAAGTTACATATGGCCTGCATTTGATTTAGTCGATTTGTAAGTATGTTCTATTTTCGAACTGTTTCTAGCTTTCTGGTTTTTCTCACTATTGAATATCTGTTTGATCTCACACTGAGCTCGAGTAGCTCACCCCCTCTCCTGTTTCTCCTTTCAGGTACAGTTTTGGATTCTGGACACTGGACTCAGAACTCGGAGGTCTCGGACAGTCTTGGTGGATAAATTATGGTTTTTTTTTAAGTTCAATTTTATTCATTATTCGAATAAAGTTTAAACTGTAAGGATTAATAGTGCTGTGGTAGAATTTTGAGTTGTGTTTATAATCGTATAATTTGAACTAGTTTTACATTGAACTTTATTTTAAGATTTGTACTGATTTGTTAATAAACGTTTTAAATGATTTGGTTTGATAAGATAAACTGTTTTGCAAATTTTTCTTTCCTACGATCACTTCGGTGATCAATGTAGCATTCTGAATTCGGTCTAGACTTCTAGGCCGGGTTGGGGGTGTTACAAATCGTGCCCTAGCATGCTGGGTTTTGATTTTTCATTTGACCAAATAGCCAAATATCCTTTTAATTGCATGTTTTAGAAATCATAAGATGATCTCTATTTTGAGGGTTTAAAATGTTGTCTCCTAACGTACTGGATATGATATTTTATTCCTTCGGAACGAGTGAATCTTAAATTTCATCTCGAGTGATACAAACATTTTAAAATGGGATTGTAAAATCTTTTCAAATTTTCAACATTAGGACATTAATTAATCAATTAGGTACCGATTTTGGATGTTACGAGGGTGCTAATCCTTCCTCGTACGTAACTGACTCCCGAACCCTATTTTTGAATTTCATAGGTCAAAATCAATATTTTAATAAAATAAAATATTTTATTAGGTGATCCGATCACACCCAAACAAAAAGGATTGGTGGCTACTCCATATTTCATTTTAAAGTCGATCCTCGTTTTCCAAAATAAAAAATAGTTTGATAGCTTAGTGACTCCACTGGGGACATTAGAGAGTCAGGCCACAAATTGGTTAATTTTTGTCCTTTTGTTGAAAATTGAAAATTTCATTTGAAAAATTACGATTCGTTTACTGTACACGTTTTGGTTCGAGTCCCATAGAATACTTTTGCATTGCATTGCATGACCGTTGTGGTTACACCTTTTAAGTGGGAGTGGGAAACTATGCTTTCGTGAGGTCTTCGCCTTCGTGAGGTCTTCACCTCCGTATGGGCTAGTGGTCTACTTCTGGGATACATCCGTACCTATGTCTTCGTGAGATTTTCATCTCTGTATGACCATAGGAAAATGTATTCCCCTGAATCAAACTCGATCCATATGAGCCTATAATTGGTGAGGGTTGAGGGATCTGTTGGTTCAGGTACCCCTTCGTTAGAACCGAATCATATATAGAGAGACCTAGGAGTCTATGTAACACCCCTTACCCGTATCTGATTTCGGAACAGGGTACGAGGTATTACCGGACTTTAGTACTTGTAATCATTTAAAATCGAGACATAAATTTCATCAAATTTTAAACTTTTCAAACATAATCAACCTGTCCCTTAAAAAGAGCTCACAAGGCCCATATCATGCTTTAATTCAACCACACACATAGGCAAGCATGCACATTCATAAATTGCATCATTTAATTAATAACATAATCAAGACTATCTACATTAAATGACTTTATACAATAGAGACCTTCAAATAACATAGGTCAGTATTTTAGGCCAACTCCTAGCAACTTAATAACAATCAAACGAGTCCCCATACATGCAAAAGACTTAAAAATACTTTAAAACCTTTATATATCGATCAATAGTTTGATAGTGTGATTTAACCTCCGGCGACCTCCAACTCGAGCTAACATCTACGACACTATAGGAAAGAGAAAGGAAGGGAGTAAGCATTATAGCTTAGTAAGTAAATATGTAAATATTAATAAACAATACATTATCATATATTAAACAAAGTCACAATATGTTCCCGGATTATTACCATCACAAAGATACATACTTTTACTATTACAATTATAAACAGGTTCAAAATAAGCTGTCTAGCATAATACCAGAAGCTAAATTATTTATTTATAGAGCTACAGAACTCCAAATTACAAACCGTTAATTTTACTTGAAACTAGATTCATGTATATTCTTACCATAAAATTTTCAGAATATTTGGTCTAGCAAATTAGTTCAGTTTATTCATTGAAGTTACCCCTATTTCACTGCTCAACTGCCCTAACCACTCTTCACTACAAATAAATTTTCTCTTCGTACAGAACTCATATGATGTTATCATTTATTTTATTTGAACCTAGACTCATTAAGGATTTCAAACATATAAATTATATCCCATAATTATTTTTTTACAATTTTTAATGATTTTTCAAAGTCAAAACATGGGATCATGTAGTCATTCTGAACCAGTCTCATAGAAACTTAAATATCTCTGAATATAGAATTCATTTTCTTGCTCTGTTTCTGTTATATGAAAATATACTCATTAAGCTTTAATTTGATATCTCATTCAGTCCCTGATTCAATTTATACTATTTTTGGTAAATTTTTAGATTCACGTCACTGCAACTATCTAGAACAGTTTTATTGTCAATTTTGATTTTTCATACTTCAATTGTATTCATCACTTACCTATAACAATCTTTCCAATTTTCAATCACATATCGAGCATATTGCTCATAAGTTACATACGTATATACTTACACTTATCATCACAAAGTCATACACAATTTCATTTAATCAATTTCCTAGTTGAACGCTTCGGAATAATAACAGATACGCGATGGTATCGCACACAGCCCACTTTTAAAATCGAAGCTCTCTTGTACACATAGTGGCCTTCACTTTGCACCACTCATGTGACCTAGCTCGATTGTACACATAATTTTGGCTCTCTTGTACACATGGTGAACACTTAGTACCACCCATGAGACCTAGCCACTTTATCTCGTAGCTCTCTTGTTTACATGGTGTACTTCATCTGGAACCACACATGCAACCTAGCTACATTTATCTCGTAGCTCTCTTGTCTACATGGTGTACACATAGTATCACCCATGCGACCTAGCTAACTCATAATGTCTCGTAGCTCTCTTGTACACATGGTATACATCCCGTATTACACATGTGACCTAGCTACATACCATCTGTATCTTTCGATTCCGAAGGTTCAAACGGGAAGTATCTCACTTTCTAATCCTTTATTCCATTCTTCCAATAGTCAATTATGATTCAAAAATCAGCTACAATACATAAAATATGTTGAAATATAAAAAGGTAATAAAAATAATGTATTATTTACATACAAATTTACATACTTTCTCATTTCTATGTCGAATTAATATTGAACATTTAAAAATCATAATTATACTTACTTTCAACACCTCGGCAATCATAGTAAATATATCAATTTTACATTGAAACATGCATAAATTAATGCTTATTATATATATGAACTTACCTCGATCCTAAAACGATTATTTTACCAACTTTCCCGATTTTCGATTTTTCTCCCATTCTAGGTTCAAATCTCATTTTCCGGGATCTAAAACATCATATTTTACTTATTTAATTAATTACTATTCAAAACAGTCCTTAACTCAAACTTTGGAAAAATTACAATTTTGCCCCTAAACTTTTGCATATTTACACTTTTTCCCCTAGGCTCGGGAATTAACTTCATCCCTTATTATTATGTTTTATGACACGCTGATCATTTTTCCCTTCTATGGCAACATCAAATTCTCACTCTAACATATAGTTATGAACAATAACAACTTTTACCGATTAAGCCATTTTACTTATTTTTGCTTAAAATCGCTTAGCAAAAGTTGTTTAACATAATTTCGGCCTTCATATTCTACCATAAAATATCAAAATAAACACATTTAACCTATGGGTATTTTTCCAAATATGAACCCTAGCTTAAATTATTGCTAGAATAAGCTTAATCAAGTTACCGGGATTCTAAAAACGTAAAGAACTTGAAAAACGGGGCTAGAACGGACTTACTATTGAGCTTGGAAGCTTGAAAACCCTAGCCATGGCTTCCCCCATGCTAATTTTTGCCTCCATGAAAAAGATGAGTCAATTTTGGCTTTATTTTCCCTTTTTATTTCTTTTAATTACCAAATGACTAAAATGCCCTTAAGGTCTTTCTTTAAAATTTTGTCCTATTCATGCCCATTTTTGTCCAAATGAAATATAATGATGTAATTATAATTTAAGGACCTTTTCTTTAAAACCCCATTTCAATCAAGTACTTATGAATTAGAACACATATTTTGCAACTTTTGCAATTTAGTCCTAAAAGTCCAATTAAGCACTTTATCAGTAAAATTTCTTAACGATATTTTTACACAATATTTTAATCAATAAATAAACCTTAAAACTTAATCAGAATAAATTTTTCAACTTCAAATTCTTGGTTCTAAAACCATCGTTCCGTTTAGGCCCTAAATCGGGCTGTTACAGCAACTTCTGCAAATAAGCCCTAACAGGCAAATTAAACATGCAATCTATAAAATTTCTTATCAATAGTCTAACACATGCATCTAATCACTTGATAAATCATAAAAATTAATCGAAATAAGCTTTTCTATCTCATATTTTTGGTTTTGCAACCACTATTCCATTTAGGCCCTATTTCGAGATGTTACAGCGTATCCTAGGTAAAGCCATGCCAAATCCTACGTCACTCGGTTAAGTGTTCTATATTGTTTTTTTCTCAACCACTAACGTGTTTTGTTTTGTCTATGACTACATTGCATTACATCATCATAAAAAGAAGGTGTTGATTCATATTCGATTGCTAAATAGAAGAGCTTGTCATGGGAAAACAGATTTCTTGATAAAGTGGATTACAATATGGTTGTCTGAATATGGTCTAAATAAACATGACGAAAGAAGGCTGGTTGTCCACGGAGGAATACAAAACTTTGTCTGAGATTTTAGGCCAACAAGGATTGTTCGAGTGCCGTCACGTCAACTTTCTTAAAGGAGCTAAGGAGCATTACGATATAAGTGAGCAATGGGTCGCAGCCTGGATCAAGCAAAAAGGAGAATTTGGACATCTTTTGGAAAATTCGCAAGACTCGACCATGACATCCAAATATGAATAAAAGAGCAGTGTTTTTACCTAGACAATGAGGGCAATGCCGTATATGCAATCCGTTTTATGTAAAGAAATCTGTTTTCTAGAAAAATTGTTCTAATAGAATTGAATTTAGAATCAACGTCTCTCTTTCTTTGCATTCATCCCTTGCATCTGCATTGCATTGCATCATTTTCATCAAACTTTCACAAAAGGACCCTAATTAGGTAAAATTATTTCAATTAACCTAGGAACCGACAAAATTCAAACGACTAAGCATCTTTACGATACACGGAAAAAGATTAAAGATATGGATCAAAGGTTGGAAAGACTCGAACAACTTCAGAGAGAGATGCAAGACAAGCTACAAATGCAAATGCAAGAGCAGCTGGCAAGGTCCAACAAGACATGATGGACGAAATGCTAGAGTCTCAAAGAAACATGATGACTCAGTTGACCCAATTGTTGGCTGAGGGAATGGATAAAGGAAAAAGCCCTAGGGTCAATGCTGGGGAAGGCAATGAGGATCCTCTCTATCGTCCAGGTTTCACCCTGACAAATGCTCAGACATGTCCGCAAGGTGTACCTATTACTATCAGATCCCAACAATATCAGGCCGGTACCTCGGCACCAGTGGATTACCCTATTGGCTCATGCCCCAATCTAGGGGGCAATCCAACTACTTCTGTAGTTCCTGATCTGGATGAAATGGAAAAAGAAAAATTGTCAAGACAACTCGAGGATCGGTATAAGTGGTTGGAGGAAAATTTTAAGGCAATGGAGAATGTTGACTACTATTTTGGGATTGACGCCAATGATCTGAGTTTGGTTCCCGATTTAGTAGTCCCGCCAAAATTTAAGACTCTAGAGTTTGAAAAGTACAATGGGACTAGTTGTCCTAAAGCCCACATCACAATATTCTGTCGAAGGATGACAGGATATGTTAATAACGACCAACTATTAATCCACTGCTTCCAAGACAGTTTGATCGGGTCAGCAGCTAAATGGTACAATCAATTGAGTAGTGCTAAAATCAATTCATGGAAAGACTTAGCACAAGCTTTTATGAAGCAGTATGGCCATGTAACAGACATGGCACCCGATAGAATTACCTTTCAAAATATGGAAAAGAAGCAAAATGAGAGCTTCAGGCAATATGCTCAAAGATGGAGAGAGGTAGCAACACAAGTCCATCCACCTCTCCTGAAAAATGAGACCACGATACTTTTCATCAATACTCTGAAAGCCCCATTCATTAACCATATGTTGGGAAGCGCTACTCTGAGCTTTTCGGATATAGTAATGTCCAGTGAGATGATTGAAAATGTGGTAAGAAGTGCGAAGATAGAGGCAGGAGAAAGTGCTAAAAGGTCAATCTCGAGAAACAAGGAAAATGAAGTAAACATCGTGAGCATGCCTTCCAAATTGGTCAACGTAGGCCAGCCGATGGCTGTAACCACTAGCTATCAAGGCTCTTCAAGAAAAGAATCCAACTTGGGGCCAAATACAGAAAGGCTCCAGTTTACACCCGTCCCGATGTCATATAAGGAGTTGTATCAGAATTTTTTTAATGTGCATGTGGTGTCTCTGTTCTACTCGGAACCCGTGCAACCTCTATTCCCAAAATGGTATAATGATAATGCTTAATGCGAGTACCACACGAGAATAACGGACACTCAATCGAAAATTGCACTATATTTAAAAAGTTGGTCGAAAGGTTCTTTGAAATGGGGATTGTGAAGTTTGACGATTCCTCAGAACCTAATCGCTTTGACAATGCAGTAAATGCGATATTTGAGAGTGGGGGAAAAATAGTTGCGATGCCTTGAACAAGTCAAAAGCCTGGAAGGAATATTGGGGAATCTAAATGACATATCCGAAGGGGGAATCGGGGAATAAAAGTTTCCAAACCCTTATATACTTGGGAGTGTTTTGAACAATGGGATTGTGGAAGAGATCCCTATATTTTTAGAGCTAATTTAGAGTAATATTCAAAACACGCTTGTTGCTTTAAGCCTAGAGGTAATAAGAATCCTTTTTGTGAAATAGGCTTGTGTCTAAAATCTTTATTTCAATAAAATGCATCTTTTTGAGCAAATATTCTTTTATTCTTTATATTTATAGATTCTTTTATTCTTTGGAATTTCTTTCAAATATTCTTTATTTTTCATTCATAATCATATCATACAAATAATCATCCTTAAAATCATTCATTCTTTGGAATCTGCCTTTGTACATACAACAGGTCCTCAGATATCAATGACATAAGCGACACTGCTACTGACTCAGAATCTCATTTTGAGCGAGATATGTGTCTTGAGGGATCTCAAGACTTGGAAGATAATAGAGATTGTAACCTATCTTCTGATTTTTTAAAGATGGTAGAACAAGATGAAAACAGATCCTACCTTACAAAAGGTCAATGGACATTGTGAGCAATAGGCAAAGATCGGAGCCTGTATCACCACAAAGACAAAGCGAATCGTTATTGAGTCATTCCAAGAATTCAAAAATGTTTTCGCATGATCATATCATGACATGCCTGGGATACTGAGATGTGGGTATGCTGCAATCTTAAAAGAGGATGTCAGAAGGACACATGCTAATGGTTTTACAATAGCCAAGCTAATCATAAGGTTTGGGTACTACCGGTCCATCATAGAAGGGGATTACATCAGTTATGCCGTATTTAGGGAGACAAGATTCATGTGACTCATTCATTTCTTCACTGGTTTTCTCAATGTAGGGCGGGGATGTTATCAGACCAATCTCATCAAAAATTTCTAGTATACATCGATTCATCTTAATGGTCGTCGATTACTTCACTAGGAGGGTGAAACTCGCTTCATATGCCAATATTACAAAGTCAGCAGTCATAAAAAAAAAAAGATGTCGATAAAGAATGCCAGAAAGGATCATGTCTAACAATATACAACTGCACAATGTCAAAAACTTGCAGATCAACGCCATATCACAGTGCAACAAAGGCAGCCAAAAAGAAAAAATAAAAGTAAAAAGAGAGAAAGAAAAATAAAAACAACAAAAACAGGATCATGGGAAGATAATCGAGACTTGTAAAGATTGACATAAAGAAGTTACATTTACCCTCTATGCTTATCAAACATTGGCCAGGACCTATGTGAGGACCTTCGTGAGGGCAACACCTTTCTCATTGGTTTAGGAGTGGAAGTGGTTTTACCCATTGAAGTCGAGATTCGTTTTCTCCGAGTCTTGTCAGAACCAAATCCAATCTTGTTATGATCAGTTGAGTTCAAAAAGAAGGTCGAAAGTCATCTATTGTGGTAATGCATCAGAAAACGGATGATATGAGATAAAAAAGATCAAAAAATCAAAAAAATCAAAAAAATAAAAAAAAATCAAAAAAATTTAAAAAATAATAAAAATAATAAAAATAAAAATAAAGAAAGAAAAATGAGAGGCCAGGGCGAAAACCCGCAAAGGGCGCCTTGAGACCAAAGGAGATTTGAGTTGAAAACCCAAAAAGGGTGGCTCAAATTTTGGTCAAAGTAGGGTAGTAGTCTTGCTGTGCCTGAATTGACAATGAAGAAGTATGCTACATCTTGGGGCATCGACAAAGTACTCCAGATGCCCTAAACACATATTGAGCTCAAAATGGTCCTCAAGAAGTTTGTACAGAGAAGCTCAGGCTGCGATATTTGGGGCACTTAGTTTTCATCCTACCCATTTTGAATTTTCTATTTTTGACTACTTTATTCATTTCAAAATACGCTTCCAATAAATTTCCTTTTTTAATTGCATTTGCTATCATTGATTAACTTATTTATTTCGAGCCATGCTCTCCATTTATTTCCTTCTTGTCCATTGTTATGATCTTTTTCAAGCATTTTGCATTGAAATAATGATTAGTGGACTAATAATACTTTCATAAAATGAGTTTCGCATATTACTTTGGAAGCTTCTAAATAATACAAGAACTTGAAATAGGACTATTGTTTAAAACTCACCAAGATTAAGGGTTGGAAATATTTGAGCCCAAATTGAGATTATCTCATTGGATTTTATGTCAAAGGTATTGGTTGAAAAAAAACAAATTACATGGTGTTATAATCCTAATGAAGAAGGAGCAATGTCAACCTAAGTGTAAAAGGAGACTATTTTCGAGAAAATAAAAATGGTATTCTGCATTCATATAAATATCAAGCATACATATTTGTTCATGACACCCGAGGAATGGTGTAATAAACCAAAATGATGGAAGAAGATTTAGATCTTACAACCCTAAGTGGTAATAGAGGGTTTGAAGATGGTACAAGCTTTATGTCCTAGAGGTACAATAGAATGGGACCCAGAAGTTATAGTGGGGCAAAACATCTTGAGCAGAATATGATTGTTTATTCAAGTTTCTTGTTAAAATACCAGCTGAGCAAGAAGGTAGTGTCCTACGTCAGTGATAGAGCCCTGATGAGCAACCAGTAATGATGCCCTAAATATTAAAAAAGATCATTCTCATGACATTTTGCATTCATGCATATATCATTCATAACACATTCAGTTAGGAGCATTTGATTCATTCCGACCATAGCATCCTAATCATTTTCATAAGCATAAGCACATAAAACCAATTCTATAAGACAAGTTCCTGAGATAGCAGTGGAGCAGATCAAAGACGGCGAATCTTATCTTTCCGAGGTAGCAAGGGAGCAGATTTAAGCCACTAGCCTTATCTTCTTAGGGTAGCAAGGGAGCAGGCTGAATATTCACATTTCTTGTCTCTCTGAGATAGCAGTGGAACAGATCAAAGACAATGAATCTTATCTTCTCGAGGTAACAGAGGAGCAGATTTAAGCCACTAGGCTTATCTTCCTGAGGTAGCAAGGGAGAAGGCTGAAGATTGTAGATCTCATCTCCCTGAGATAGTAGTGTAGCAGATCAAAGATGCGAATCTTATCTTCCCGAGGTAGTAGGGGAGCAAATTTAAGCCACTAGCCTTATCTTCCTGAGGTAGCAAGGGAGCAGGCCGAAGATTGTAGTCTTATCTTCCTGAGGTAGCAAGGAAGCAGACTAAAGATTATAGATTTTGTCTCCTCGAGATAGCAGTGGGGCAGATCGAAGATGGAAAATCTTATCTTCCCGAGGTAGCAGGGGAGCAGATTTTAGCCACTAGCCTTATCTCTCTGAGGTAGGAAGGGAACAGGCTGAAGATTGTAGTCTTATCTTCCTAAGGTAGCAAGGGAGCAGACTGAAGACTGTAGATTTTTTCTCCCTGAGCATCAGTGGAGCAAATCGAATACAGCGAATCTTATCTCCTTGAGGTAGCAAGGGAGCAGATTCAAGCCACTAGCCTTATATCCCTGAGTAACGATAGGAGCAGTCTGAAGATTGTAGATCTTATCTCCCTGAGCAGCAATGGAGCAGATCGAAGACGACGAATCCTATCTTCCTGAGGTAGCAATGGAGCATTAAGCCACTAGCCTTGTCTCCCTGAGCAGCAGTGGAGTATACTAAAGATTATAGATCTTATTTCCCTGAGCAGCAGTGGAGCAGATCAAAGATAGCGAATCTTATTTCCCTGAAGTTACAGTGGAACAGATTGAAGCCATAAATGAATAGACCTTATCTCTTTGAAGTTGTGGTAGAGCAAAAATAAGCAAGTCTTATCTCCCTGAAGTTACAGTGGAGTAGACTGAAGATAGCAGATCTTATCTTCTTGAAGTCGCAGTGGAGGAGATCGAAACCACAATCCTTCTCTCTCTAAAGTTGCAGTAGAGCAAGACGAAAATAAGCAAGTCTTATCTCCCTGAAGTTGCAGTGGAGCGGGCTGAAGATAATAGATCTTATCTCCCTGAAGTTGCAGTGGAGTAGATCGAAATCATAATCCTTCTCTCTCTAAAGTTGCAGTAGAGTAGGATGAAAATACGCAAGTCTTATCTCCTTGAAGTTGCAAACTGAAGATAGCAAGTCTTATCTCCTTGAGGTTGTAGTGGGGCAGGTTGGAATTACCAATTCTCATCTCCTTTAAGTTCTAGCGGAGTAAATCGAATCTACAAATCTCTTCTCCTTGAAACTATATTAGAATAAATCGAAGCTATAAGTCTTATCTTCCTGAAGTTGCAGTGGGACTATTTGAAGAAGAGGGGCACCAAAGAAGTCAAGATTCGACAAGGTCAGGCAAAATTGACCCTCTTTGGAGTCTTTGCTTTATTCCTGTTACACGACAATGAGCAAAGAGGGGCAGCTGTAAGACCCAATTTTTGCCCGAGCCCACACCAAAACCAAAATACAAAACAACAATAAACCAAACTAATAAATAATTGAGTCAATCATCAAAGTCCAATTACAGATAAATTTATGGCCCAAATTATATAACCCACAATGCTATAGACCCAAATTCCAAGCCCAATTGTCAAGCCCAACACCCATGGCCCAAAAACCTAAACAATCAGACAACCTAGGAAACCCTAGGTCACCCTTGCGCCGCAGCTCCCACGCACGACCTCATCACTGCCATACACCTTCGTACACTTCCACATCAGCGTTAGAACCTGCGAGAAGGAATAGCAATAACAGAATCTAGTAGCAATATAGCTGGAAAATAAAATAGATTTTATTTTTTCCCTTTCTTTATTTTATTTGATTTGGCTATAAAAGCAAAAGAAAAACGCTATGTAAGTTTTTACGCGCACATATACATACAAAAAAAGAAATATACTCAGAAAAGATTAAAGGTGATTTCTATTTGTTTTATTTTTCATCTGGTTTTCTTTTATTTTGATTTTATTTTATTTTTTATATCCAAAAACAAAGGAAGAAAAAGAAAGAAAAGGGGTTTACCTTTTGATTCGCCTGAAAATGGAGGTTTTTGGCCATTCAGCCACCGTATATGGTGGTGCCGATGGTGGCGCGCGTGGCGGTGGACGTACTAGAGCTAGGCCGAAAATCGCTTGGGTTGGGGAAAGATAGAAAGAGTTTTTGGTTTTTTTTTTTGAAGAATAAAATGATTTTTTTTAAAAACAAAAGTGGCTTAAATAGCCTCCATGAAACGGCGTCATTTTACTTAAGTTTTTAAGACACAAAATAACATTGTTTAAAGGGAGATCCGCGCGAGTGACCCGGCCAGGGGAGGATCCGCGCGTTTTTATTAAAGGGGCAATTTGCTCCCTAGGTCCTTCCGCATTTTCATTACTATGCAATCTCGTCTCTTTTATGTTTTTCTTTTATTTTTTAATTTGGCCCAGAAATTTATTCTTTGTTTTGACCTAGTCCTTGAGCCATTTAAATGCGCATATCCAAACGTCGCGTTTTGGTGACTGGGAAAATTTTCATTTTTAATCCTCGTTCATTTGTGTGTATTCTATTTCGGTCCTTAATTCTTTTTAATAGTTTTATTTATTTATAAATTATCCTTTTGATGTCATTTTTATTTCAATCGAGTCTTTTTTTAATTTTAGTTTCTTTTCTTTATTCATTTTAAATAATTCTTGATAAAATTTATTATTTGTTGTAATATATATTTATTGCTTGAATTATATTGTATATATTATGTTCACATTATTTTAGTTGTTATTTTTGGATTCCCCTTTATATATATATGTATATATTTGTATTTTCTTTTAAATCTATCTATATATAATTTATTTCTTTTAAAGATCTATTTTACTATATATATATTTTTTAACACTTTCTTATATTATTATCCTTTTATATATACTTTATTTATATTAAGTTTTTCACTTTATGTATGCTAATTATTGTTGATGAATAAATCTTGTTTCAAATTATTTTGTATGATCATTGATTTCATATTATATAGATTGTTATTCGTATATTCTTTTGTATATTTTTATATGGTTGTATTTATATAGTTTATTTATGTTAAAACTTTCTAATATGTACATTATTCGTTTTAAAGTTTTATATGGGCATACATTATTTTTTTATGTACATAGTTTATAATATATTTTTATTTATAAATTTTGGTTTTAAATTGTTTTGTATAGCATAAATTTTAAGTTTCTTCTTATAATACTTATTTTGAAATTCATTTATATGTTAAACTTTAAATTTTATGTATTAATTATTTTTATTTTTATTTATTTTATGATTTATTTCAAATTTTTGCATGTATTATTTGTTTATATACATATAATTTGCTTTTAAATCGTCTTTTTCATTGTCGATTTTGAATTTACCTTCCTTTTCATTATTTGTTTTAACACTGCTCATTACCTTTGAAAAGTTCTTTGTTTCATTGTTTAAATAGATTTTTTTATTCATTAGTCTTTATTTAGAAATGTTAAATAATGTATGTTGTAAGATTATTACCATTGGGTGTATTTTGACTACATATTCGTATCTTTATATTATTGTCGATAATTTGTATAAAATGTTATCCATGTATATTTTCCACATTTGTTACTTTGTTTTTCATTTCCGTGTATTGTATTATGATTGAGATTGTTAACTTATTTGCCTAAAATTGAACCTTTCATTTTCTTTACTTCAAACAAACCAAATAAATGTATTTCAAATCCGTTTTTTATAATCGCTCCTATTTGAAAGCTTCACAAAAAAAAAACAAGATAATATTTTGTGTTTGGAAACTCAAGAAATCGTGCCCTAACATGCTGAGTTTCGATTTTTCGTTTGACCAAATAGCCAAATATCCATTTAATTGCATGTTTTGAAAATCATAAGATGATCTCTGTTTTGAGGGTTTAAAATGTTGTATCCTAACGTACTGGATATGATATTTTATTCCTTCGAAACAAGTGAGTCTTAAATTTCAACTTGAGTGATACAAACATTTTAATATGGGATTGTATTTTAAAATCTTTTCAAATTTTCGACATTAGGACATTAATTAATCAATTAGGTATTGATTTTGGGCATTGCGAGAGTGCTAATTCTTCCTCATACGTAACCGACTCCCGAACCCTTTTTTTGAATTTCGTAGGCCAAAATCAATATTTTAATGAAATAAAATGTTTTATTAGGTGATCCGATCACACCTAAACAAAAAAGATTGGTTTTAAAGTCGATCCCCATTTTCCAAAATAAAAAATGGTTTCGACAAAACCAAAACTACTATATAACAAAACAAAAAAAAATAAAAATATTTCTCCAAAACGCACACACAAGAACTCGAACCCAAAATCCAAAGGTTCACTAACACTCATACAACCACCAGACCAACGATCCATTCTAAAACTAAAACGAGAAAACACACGTAATTGGTCGAGCCTCACGCAGACTCTAATCACAAATCTCAAAACTTCTAGCCCCAAAATCCGAGGCGTTACAATAATTATCATTTTACCCCTTCACTTTTCTACAGTTCCATGGATGATTCATCTTTTCTTTTGGTAAATTTCCTCCTCTAGTCCCTCCTCCTTTTTCTTCAATTGCATTTAATCATTTTAACTTTAAAATTTGTCACTTTAGCACCAATTCTTTTCACTCTCTTACAATTTAGTCAATACCCCGAATTTATTTATCTCAATATGTATACTTTTTCAAATACCTTTTGTAATTGCCTTCACTGTCTCATAACACTGAAATTTTTTAATTTCTATCTTTTCTAAAATTCTGACTAATTTATCATGTATATCATTATTCCAAACTTTAGAAATTTTAAAAATGTTACAATGCCTGTTAAGATACACAACCATGGAATGTCAACCATGAAGTGATTTAAAATCTCTTCTCAACTTCAATAAAGAAACATAGATAAAACAAGAACACAATTATGTAGTTTTTCAGGTTTAAAATTGCTCCAGAACATCAACAAGAGTAAGTATGTTGGAGAAATAAACATGTAACATGGTAAAATGTCTGATCAACACAGTAACACGAGTACCATGGAGCAAAGTCTTGATCCTATTAGTTATTATTACAAAATAATAAAATAGATTATGAGAGTTTAAAAAATAAGTCCCTATGCAAAATTATTTAAATTTAAATATTTGGGAATATTAAACTGGTCAATGCAAAAATACACATGAATAATATTAATTTTCTGCACCATTATGGACACTGATTTCGTTCCATAGCATAATATTCAAAATTTAAAGAAAAACAAAAGCGATTGGCATTTTGCATTTAGCATTGATTCCAATTAAAGAAGTGCTCAATTTTCCAATTACCATTTATTTCAGTTAAACAAATTACACATGACAATCATTTGTGGGGCCAATTGTTAATAGAAGAATTAAGCTAACAAACTAAAATTACCATACTTGCTTAAAACCCTAGCTATATATCAAATATATTAGATGTCATACTTTTCGGAAATTTTGGATTTAGTCTCTGTATTTTTATTTTAAGTTTCAAAATAGAAATTTAATTGTTAACACAATTAACATTCTTTTTCAATCCCAACCCAAGCCCGAGAGCTGCCACAAGAATTTTCCTTGTTTTCATAATATCGTTAATTACTCCTATTCTAATCATATTTATTTTAAAAAAATCAATCTAAAATGTTCTAAAACATATCTTTGCATTTTATATCTGGTTTGAACTAGTAATATTTTTCAGAGTGAGTGTTTTTCTTGCAATGCGAGCATGGTGAATATATCTTCTTTCCACCATCTTGCATCGACTTCTCTTTCTGCTTTGTCCAACCTTTTTTATCCTTATGTTTTTGGGGGTTCGCAACTTCAATACTCAGGGCTCACAATGCTTCTTCTGCATGTTCCTCTTGCCTTGATGCTCTTCTTTGCTCTTGAGCATACAGGGCATTTATCAACTCTGGAATAAAGATGGTTGATAGGTCCCTAGAGTCTTCAAGTGAGGAAATATTAAATTCGTACCTCTCAGAAAGTATTCTTATGACCTTCTCAATGATCCTGCTATATGCCAACACTTCCCCCCAGTAACCTAATACTATTAACTACCACCATAATCCTATATACATACTGTTTGACTGTTTCAGCCTCTTTCATCTTCAAATTCTCAAAATCTCTGCTGAGATTAATGAGTAGTTGTTGTTTGGTCTTGTCCGAACTTTGAAACTCTTCCTTTAGCTTATCCCAAGCTTGTTTTGGAGTCTTGCAGGCCATAATACGTGTGAATATTGCATCCAAGATGTCATGCTATATGCAGGACATTGCCTTGTATCTTTTAGCTTGCTCATCACTATGGTGCTTGATTTGTGCGACTGTAGTTTTGTCCCTTAATGGTGTAAGCTCGATGTCAGTATTCACAACTCCCACAAGTCATAGGCTTGCAGGTAGGTCATATTAACAACCCATATATGATAGTTTTCACCATTGAACGAATGGAGAAGGTGGAGAAAAGCTTGCGGAAGCCATGTTTAACCGAGAAAGAAACAAAAACGGCTCTTGAGAATAGGGCTTTGATACCAATTGTTGGAATTTTGATGTAAGAAAGAAAGAATTGCAGAGAAGAAATAAGAAATTTAGCAACAAATCTATGTGCTTAACTTTAATATATTGCAATCTATTTTTGAACAATAAAACAAAGGTATTTATAACAAGAAAAAATCCTAATTATGGAAAGAAATAACAGAGATTTTATCCTAATAAATATCAAATATACTATGCTAATAAATAATAAATCTTCTAAAAATATGGAAAATAATATCTGAAAACATAATTTGCATGCAAGTTCTTTAAACTATGTTGCTTCATAGCTTCATGTTTTAACTTCAAGAGCTCGCATCTTTCCCGCGACCCCAATTTGCATACTAGTGATCACCAAAGTAATGAGCTCATCGCTTACTATTCATTTGAGGTAGCTCGCCACTTACTGTGAATTTGCTAATCTTAGAGGGTTCGCCAAATATGTATACTGCATGAATGGTCATCTCACAACACACTCCTACATCATATTGATGAACTACCAAAAATTTAGGATTTAAATCTCAAACCATGAGCAAATAATTTTTTAAGTTTTCTATGAAAAACAACTCAGATGCTCATACAATACTACCGATTAGATTAGAAAATGTGGAAAGGAAGAAATTGAATATATATATATATAACCATAGATGTATTTATAAGATATATTTTGCAATTGAAATTAGAAATTTAACAATTGTATTTTTGGGTAAACACGTAGGCTTCTAATATATATTAGGCATTAAATTGATAAATTTAGAAAATTTCATACACATTGTTTGATTTAAATTTTAATGTAATTAGTTTAAACATATTTTTATGAAAATGATAATAATAAATTTTGTAATGTAGTATACAATTTTAATAACTACTATCGTTCATCTCATGGACTTTTTATGATTTCATGGGTTTATGAATTTTTTAACAAATTCAATGAAATAAAACCATTAATTATTTTTTGGAAATTTTAAATTGATCTATAATTTAAATATAAATATTTTAGATATTTAAGTAATCATTTAAAAGAATCTGGAAATATATGCTTTGTAAATCTAAATTATTCTTTAATTCTAGGAAAACACATGTTAAAGCTACAACTTAAAAATATAGGTTAAAATTTGTCTACAATTAAAATAAATCATTTATATTTTTGAAAATTGTAAATAAAAATTTTAAAATTAATAAATTTTAAATATATATGTTAATGATTCACTATAAGATTTTAGAAGGTTTTCCTTTCAAAATACTGAAATAATTAAAGGTAATGAAGTAGAATAAAAAAAATACATGATACTAGTAATGTGAGGTAAAATACTTAAATTAGAGGAACAAATACAAAGTTAATAAAATTCAACAAATATATTATAATAATAAACAACAACAAAATTGTTACAAAATAATATGTAAAACTTATACTGATAGCTACTTTTGAGTGGTGAATATTAATTTTATTATTAAAAAATAATAAAATAAATTATGAGAGCTTAAAAAATAAGTCCCAATCTAAAAATTTATATAAATTTAAATATTTGGAAATGTTTTTTTTTTTGTGTGTGTGCGCTTAAAAAACAAATTAAAAATGCCAAAAGTTTACAATGCAAAACCAGGGGACATAATACCCTTACAATATCTTCTTATAAAATTTCTTAAATATCCAATTTCCCTCATTCGCAAAGATTATTTTAGTTTATACATCCACTACCTGATTATTCTTTCGTACGAGCCACCTTTTTCCTTGAATAAAATATTTGAGAATATTAAACTGGCCAATGCAAAAATACACTTTTAATAATATTAATTTTCTGCACCATTATGGACATTGACATAATATTCAAATGTTAAAGAAAAACAAAAGTGATTGACATTTTGCATTTACCATTAATTTCAATTAATGAAAAAAGTGTTCAATTTTGTAATTATCATTTATTTCAGTTAAACATTGTTAATAGAAGAACTAAGCTAACAAACTAAAATAACCATATTTGTTTAAAACCCTAACTATATATTAAATTTATTAGATATTACATCTTTCAAAAATTTTAAATGGAATTGCTTACACTATTAACATTTTTTTTCCAATCCCAATTCCACCACAATTTATCCTTATTTTTATAATATCTTTAATTACTTCAATTCTAATCATATTTATTTTAAAAATAATCAATCCAAATTGTTTTAAAACATATCTTTGCATGAACTTTTATTAAAATAATAACCAAAATTACACGAGGGTAGAAAGATCCCACACAATCCAAACACAAGGATGGCGATCCATTTGAGAAATGTGGTCTTTATTTCATAAATTTTTTATGTTAACAGACCTGGTGAGGTTAGATTTGTATTGAACTTTTGGATAGTATTAATCTAATGTGTTTTTGCCCCAAACTCTGCTAAGTTTAAAATATTAATTTTTATATTTTATTCTATTTTTTATATTTATAAATAATTAATTTAAACTTATTTTAGATTTATTCATATTTTTTAAAAATTAAGTTATTTTAAATTTAATATTTAATAATATTATATATTTATTAAAATTTTAAATATAAACAATTAATTTTTAATGTTTAGATCTATTTCTTATGTTATACAAATTACATTATCAATAAAAATAATATAATATATTACAAAATTAAAAACAGTTTGAGAGAAGCTCAAGCCTTAAGTGCTAGAACTCAAATTTGGCCCATATTTTAAATTGCTTTCTTATTTAAGCCCATTTTCAGGTATAATATTATATATTAATATAGATTTAAGTTTTATATGATATAAGTGATATGATAAATAAAAATATATTATAGAATTAATAACGGGTCGAGTCATACTAGAGCATTTAATGTTAGAGCCCAAGCTCAATCCTAATTCATTTTTTAATGGACTTCCTTACTCAAGTCTATTTTCAAGTATAATCTTTTTGTCTAAATCCTGTTAAATATCGAGCTCCAAGTTTGACCTCGATAAATAATTTTGTTGCTTCATATCTAAATTAATTTAGAATTAAAAAGCATTAGACCATATGTAATCTTGTGGACATGAAATCCCCAAACTATATATCATCATATGGTTGCAAAATATATTAAATAGATAGGAATTTTTTTCGCATCCACATTTTATTATGTAATACAATATTTTACCAATTTTAATCTAGTGAATGAAACAATAAGTGAAGCCCATGTTGTGGCTTGAGTGAAAGATTTGGTAAAGGTGCGTGAACATAGGTAGGGGAAAGGGTGAAAGTGTAGCGTTGCAGAATCATGGAAAGGGCGATTTTGGTTTCAGTGATTGAAAAGCTCATTCCAACGCAAGATCGATGCCCCATTCCAAAAGGCATAAATGCAACTGCATTGTTGTTAGTCGCTTTGGCAATCCCTTCAGCAAACCTTTCTGGTTTGAAAAGATGAACATCATCTCCCCATAAGGCAGGGTCATGGTGGAGTGCTATGAATCGGATGTTGAGGTCTAAACAATTAGGTAGGACAAGGTTTCCTAATTGAACATCTCTTACTGCCTTTCTTACCACACTATTTATAGGAGGATAGAGCCGTAAAGTTTCATTAATAATCATGGTTATCTGTTTAAGAAAAAAATTCAAACCATAAGAATTTGCAGTTTAATATAAATGGTCAATGTTAGTTTTCAAGCTTTAGAATTTGTATAGTTTGCTTACCGTCTTTAATTTGGTGATCCCTTCAGAATTTGGATTTTGATTACCAAAGACCTCAACCACCTCTGCTCTTGCTTTGTCTTGCCAATCTGTATATATTGCTAAAAGTAGGGTTGTCCATTCAAGCAAGGAATTGGTTGTTTCTTGCCCAGCAAAATAGAAAGTTTTACACTCACCTACCACATCTTGTATCGAAAGCCTGTTTTTCTCATCCGGATCATGATAGGCATTTACAAGTAATCCTAGAAAATCATGGCCGAAGCTGTCAACTTCTCCGGTCATTACTTTCTCTTCCCTTTGTTTAACAATCTTCATCACAGAATCAAGTATCATTTTCTCAAGTTTATTTGATTCAATTTCATCAACAGATTTCCAAAACTTGCTGAAAAGGTAAAGTAGATTAAAATTAATCCATTGACTCCATTGTTGTGGGAAAACACCAATATTTTAAAAACAAGACCAATGATTATACCAACCAAACTATTAA
This sequence comes from Gossypium hirsutum, assembly GCF_007990345.1. Classification (NCBI taxonomy): domain Eukaryota; kingdom Viridiplantae; phylum Streptophyta; class Magnoliopsida; order Malvales; family Malvaceae; genus Gossypium; species Gossypium hirsutum. Next base: position 13,014,661 of record NC_053436.1, read on the forward strand.
CTTTCAATTTATTTTCCGGTTGGACCGTTTGACAAGCTCATGGTTTCTTTAAATTAATTTTTATCTTCCATCTCTGTTTTTTCTCCTCTTTTATTTGATATATTAAAAAGGAAATTGATTCAGAATTTCATTCATATCCCCCCCAAAAAAAAAACTGAAATAAAAACAAAAAATAATCAAATACTGCTTTCTTACTGTTTAAAGAATTTTCGATTTAATAAGAGTGACCAGACATTTCAGTTTAATAAGAGTGACCGGACAGTCTTGATCTAATCGGTTTAACTAGTAGTCTAGTTCAATTTGAAAAATACTTTAAAAAAATGAAAAATACTTCATAGAAAAAATATGGTTAAAAAGTTTTCACATTAAAAGGCAATTTACTTTAAAACAATGAAAAATACTTCATATTTGAAGAAAAAATATGGTTAAAAAGTTTTCACATTAAAAGGCAATTTAATTGGAGTGAAAATTATTAAAATATTTATATTTTTATATTAATTAATTAAAAGTATATTAAAATAGAATATTTTATATTTTATTATATTAAATTATTTAAATATCATACAACTTAACAAAATTATTATAATTTTTGACAAAAATGAAAAATATTAAAAATTAACAAATTATTAAGAAAAACACGTTTTAAATTAGTGAAGGATTAGATGAAGTTACCCGATGATGGGAATGTTTGCTTTATAAAAAATTCTGCCTATAATTAGGGTCAGCTTCGTCAACATGTCAAAAATCTTCTCTCCTTCCAAGTAACTGCTACCAAAGGCTGTTCTGGATGTCACTTCTGAAGTCAAGAATCTGAACTCTTGGAACACTTCCATCTCTTTGCCTTCCTTATCTTTCCATTTCTCAAGCATCGTTCCAACGCTAGCAATCATTGCTGGAATCATATTCTGCAAAAGCCATCATCCATTATCAATGTTCCACAACAATAATTAGATTAGAAACTAGTGATTTACTTTTAAGCTCTCCCCACGGAAGGCATGATTGGCCAATTTCCTATGCCTTGCCCATTTCTCACTATTAATTGTAGGAATGGTGTCACCTAGTAGCTTCTTAAAGAAATATAGAGGCTTTGGCTTTGAAAAAGCTTTTTCACTGTTTTTCAGCACCTCTTTCACCAGTTCTGGGTCTGTTATTACCAGTTGAGCTCGAACTCCATTCCAACTAAGATAATTCTTCCCTAAAAAAAATGATTTAATTAAAATCGCTTCATGGAAATCCGAAAATACTACCAAAGCAACATATTCTCACCGTATTTCTTGATGCAGGAGTAATCATAAGGCATTACTCTGGGAAATATATCGTGTGTCAAGGCCATAGGTTTGCTAGATGCTTCCTTCTGCATTTGGAGAGCTTCTTTGTTGTTTCCATGGATAAATTCGTAAGGAGGTCCTCTGATCCCCTGTGAATTCATGATGAACTGTACACGATGAGGTACCCACCAATACTTGTACAAAACATAGAGCAAAGCTACGAAGAGGCAGAGGCAAAAAAAAGCTGTGGAAAGGATTAGAAGATTTCCCATGGTCTCTATTTTCTTATTTTCACTGATGAATCCACCAAATTTTGCAGCAGCTTATATTCATCCAAACTCGTTTACTATTTATTATTTGACTATTATATAATTAAATATAGTATTGTTTATGTGTTTATTTTATTTGTAATAATTTAATTAGTAAAATGTATGCGTGATTCTTTTATATGTAAAAATAAGAAACTAGTAGTTTATGATTTGTTTGTTTGTTATTTATAAATATATTTTTAGTTATTTCTCAATATGTTTAATCAAATGTTCACGAATAAGTTAATTCAATTTAAATGAATGAATATGAATATTAATTTTAAATCAGAGATTTAGAGGTTAAGTTCAGTTTTCAATTTAAATCTTACTGATTTCATTGTAACACTATACTAATAAGGGGGTGAGGATTGTAAAGTCTCAAATTTAACTCTCATATATACATGCACATAATATAACATTCATCAACAATATAATATTATGAACTTTTATTCATACCTTTATAAATTTCAACTCATCATAAACACATTTTCGCTCAAATATTTGAGTATCACTTTTTGCACTATCAGAATTAGCTCGATTAGAAAGCATATCTGTCTAATTAAAACAATTTTCTTCAGAGTCGGGAGATATCACACTATCACAGGTTCTATATGGCATGTATAGCTAGACTCGCATATGCTACGTTAGTCCTAAAATTGACTAAAACGTAACTCTGATACCAATAAATGTAACACACATCACCCATATTCACTATCAGAATAGGGTTACGAGGTATTACCAATCAATCGACATCATTTAAGAAACATAACTCATACATTTATACCTTCATACTCAATACCATTCAATCATATTCACATTGTCCCTTATAAGGGCCTACGAGGCCTTAAACATGCTTTCAAAGTGGTTTGAGACTAAACTGATAACTTATAAAAATTTTGGAAACTTGGAAAAATTTCAAACATACAAGGATCACACGTCTGTGTGAACAAGCCGTGTACCTCACACGGCTCCAGACACGCCTGTGTCTCAGGTCGTGTGAAAACAGGGCATACATACTGACTTGGGTCACGCGGCAGACCACACGCCTGTGTGTCTATCCCGTGTGCCCTTCAAAGTGGACACACATGCCTGTTTGCCAGGCAGTGTGCCATTTAAAGGGTATACTAACTTGGCCATGTCCATGTGGAGCATACTGACTTCATTTTAATATCAACACCAAGGGACACACGGCCGTGTAGCATGACTGTGTGTCACACACACTCGTGTCTCTGCCCGTGTGGACAAAAGTAGGCCATTTGCAAAGCCAATTTGCTACCCTTTCTTATGCTCACCTAAACAACCAAAATGGTACCATTCAAATCAATCTCAAATCATAACATTATAGACCATTTCAATACCAATATGTTCAAAGCTTATACCATAATCATTTACTTAACTAAATCAAATACCAATCAACAAGATTCATAAGCCAAGATTCACATAAATATCATATACTATATCAACCTACTTTATTAACCAATTTGGCATTCAAATACCAAACCAAAACCAAGTACAACTCAAGCTATTACACAACACATACCAAGTGGCCATTTGACTATCTTAAACCATCATTAAGCTTACTAAAATAACCCATATCACATAGGAATATATATGCTTTAAACCACATAACTTAATCATTCCATTTCAAATAGCCAAAAACACTTCCAACAACCAAACTGAAGTAACCATAGCCTATACTTATCAAACCTTACATCATTATTCGGCTAAAACTCGCAGTGAAATACATATCAAACACATATGCATCAATCACCCAAATTACCTATACTCAACAAATAACCACAAAACCTATACATGCCATATAACCAATATCACAAAGCTTATAATTACCAAACCATAGCTGATAGTGATCATATGATCTCTGATGACTTCCAACCCGAGCGAGCCTCCGAATCACTATAAACATAGAAAAGATAACAAAGTAAGCTATAAAGTTTAGTAAGTTCGTGTGAAATAAACTCAATGTATTTACATAAATAAAATTTAATAATTTCAATATGTCAATATGTTGACAATCAAACCTTTCCAATGCTCATTCCCAAAACTATATACATTCGTCATCAATTCTTCGATTCAAAACTAGAATAGATTATACTTGAACCTGTACCAACTCGTACCAACCTCATATACATTCTCGTCTTTCATTTACCTGTTGAACCATTCAGAATAGAAGCCAAATACTCAAGGATCTCAATCGATAAGTACATGTACCATGACCCTAAGCTAAATCAAGATAACTTATCCTGGAGAACCTATACCATGGCCAGTAGCCAAATCAAGGAATAACTAGCACCCGAAGTGCCAATATCATAGACCGAAGCCAACACAATAACTTAATGACATGTCATTGGCATCCTAAACTATTCCTAAGGTTCAACCGGGAAGTTTCACTTGTCGATTTCATCGTCGAACACATCCGTAGAGTCGTATTCACAATTCAAACATTATTCGTAATCTCATAATCACAATTTATGCAATATCATAGCATTTAACATATGTTTATAATAAAATTACCATACACGAACTTACCTCATTCGCTGTAACGACGAGTTAGGTTGACTAATCTGATACTTTGTTTTCCTTCATTCTAGATCCAAATCTCGTTTATCACAATATGCTTGGACAATAGGTGGCCGAACCTTGAATCTCATCCATGACTTCTTTTATTTCTTCATACGGTGGAAGAAATTAAGAAAGATGATAACCTTATGCATTATGCTATTATTTTACTATATTATTACAAAAATTACTAATTTAACCTTAAGTAAAAACCATGAATATCATCCATTTAAAGTCCATAATTGTCCACTTACTAAAACAATGTACAATTACCACTTAAGAACCTTAAATTAAGGTTCTATAGCTATTAAACACCTTTAGCTATTAGAACTCCACTTTTACACTTTACGCGATTTAGTCCTTTTTACCGAATTAAGCATTTAAACTGTAAAATTTCTTTACGAAACTTTCACGTAATTAATCTATCATGCTGTGTTGGATTTGTGGTCTCGAAACCACTATTCTAATTTGACCTTAAAACGGGATGTTACAACTCTCCCCCTTAGATATTTTCGTCTCCGAAAATCTTATCAGAGAATAAAATAGAGATTTGCTTTCTTAAAACCTTATCAATTTCTCACATAGCTTCATATTTCTCAACTCTTTAATCTTACGAGCTAAATTCTAATCTATCTTTATCTATACATCAATCAAGTTGACTTTCAACTTCTTAAAGAGATATTATATACAAAGGGTATTATCTGAATCGTCGCATCATAGATATAAGAACCACATTATGGATATTCTCAAGTTCTGACAATAATATAGATCGAATAAGCCATTTGCTTTATTTTCTCAATAATCTCATACGGCCCGATGAATCACGAACTCAACTTCTCTTTATAGTTAACTCAAGAAACTCTATTCTTATAACAATACTTTCACAAACACTCAGTTCACTAACTGAATCCAATGCTTTTACGTATCAAGTCTGCATATGTTTTCTGTCAATCTGAAACTGCCTTCTAACTGTGACGAGTTACTTTCACTTTCTCTTCAATTTCTCTGTTGAAATCAATCCCGTGAATCTTTTTCTCACAAAGCTTGATGCCATAACAACGGAGTTCGGTAATTGCAATCATACAATATTTCATACAATGCCATCTTTATACTCATATGATAACTATTAATATGCTTAAACTCAACCAACAGTAATTGTCTTTCTTAATTGCTTTCACTTCTAAAATACAGTAACAAACCGTATCATCGAGAATTTTCATCACTTTCTCATATTATCCATCAGTTGGAGAATGAAATGCGGTATTACAATGCACCCTCATACCCAAAACTTATAGTAGTTTTCTTTAGAAACATAATATAACCCTTGGATCTTTATCCGAAATAATGAAGATTGGCACTTTATTGCAATTGACAATTCCAAAAATGTATAACTTAGATAGTCTATCAAGAGAGAAATTATACGTACTGAGATCAAATGTACAGACTTCTTTAACAATCAATAATAGTTCAGATAACATCTTCCTTTTACAAAATCCAACGAAATTCCATTTCATCTCTTCTCAGATAATAATACAAACTTTAACAATCCCGAAGGTACTTGATAATCAACTTTAACCTGTTGATAAATTAGACATTTGGATTCAGGTTAGAAGTATCACATTTCATACTCATTCACTAGTAAAACTTAGAAGTATCACATTTCATACTCATTCACTAGTAAAACTATCTCAGATTATTTTACATTTTAGTATTTCCCGAATGAACAGATAATTACCACTGTGAGCTAGATATAACAATTGTTGTATAATGTTTGGATTTTTCAATACACAAACTCTGTGTAGAAACAACCAATAATCATCGGTTTCAAATCTGAAGCTCTAATCAGAAGTCAATTCACATTGAACTCTTTTAACTTGCAATTCATTGATACATTTCAGAGCTTCATAAAATCACAGAATAAACATCCGTTTAGCTTTTAACTCATCTAATATCTATCCATCATCCGATAAGATTAATCGCGTATTCATTGCTTGTAAAGCACACAAAAATTTCTTGTTCAAATTATTAGTGACTATAATCGTTTTTCCAAGATGATAACCAATTACTAAGTCAAAACCTTTTGATAGTTCAAGCCATCTTTGCTATCCCAAATTCAAATCTCCATATAACATCAAATATTTTAAACTCTTGCAGTCATTCAATAGGTTACATTGCTCACTAAACAATTAATGTCATTAACTATTCAATGCAATTACAATGTCAATCATCTCTAATTCACGCGTCGAATAACTCTTTTCATGGAAATTTAACTGTATGGAAGCATAAGCCATCACTATACATTCTTGTACTAAAACATTCTCCAAACCATTCAAAGACACATGACTGAAAATCATAAACCCTTTACCTTATTCAGGCTGAACCAAAATTGATGCTTTAGTTAACAGTGTTTTCAACTGTTTATAACTTTATTAAAATATATTAAACCAAACCAAACTTCGCACAAATGAAAACTTCAACAATCGAAAAAACTTTAATTTACAATAATATTTCTCAAATAGAACTGTTCTGATAGATATAATTCTGTATCATGTCTTCTAACATATGAATTCTTCATTCAGACTATCCATTTATTTACATGTGAATGCACAAAATTTATTTCCGGACCCAAGGATAAACCCAAACATATATAACTTAATTAATCTTTCAAACAAATAACCCAATCAAACTAAACAACTGAATCGATCTTGGCCATCAAACAATAACTTTTCAAAGAAACCTTTCTTCTTGTTGTCAAGATAACTCAGACATACAATTTATCACAATTTCTTCAGGATACTAGTCAAAGATCTTCTTAAAAACTGCATAATTCGAATATGACATAACATTCCTCTTTACTCATTGACATATGTCAAGATTTACCTGAAAGTGATAACTATTATACAGATTTGAACTTGATCTTCTCTCGTCTATACTCTTTTCGATGTCAATTCCCTTTTCAAGAAAACTAGAAAGGATTTTATAATAAAGTTATCTCAACTATTAATCACCGAAGAGTTGTACTATACTGAAGCCACCTTTGTCAGATAAAAAAAATCAAAATGCCATAATAAGACCAACATCTCAACCATATAAATAGATAATATCCTAGCTGTTAATAATACGTTTTGAACACAAAAGAAATTCAAATATAGTTTCAACAGAAATAAATGCAGATACATAACCTCTATAAATCCAATAACAATACCATTGTACTCCCATGATCAAATCAGAAATTATAATCATAATAGATATATTCATCCCCGTCAAAAGAACATCTCTTGTAGATAATCACTTAGAATCATAATAAAACCGAGGTAGTGAAATCTCAAGGTATGGAACTATATAGAATTTCTGGAAGTTATAACCCATATAGAATGATAAAGATCTCAATAGTGTCCTAGAGAAATTCCAGAAGAAAACATCACTCATAAGCTCTGAAATCAACTGTGACAGAAGCAATATAATCTTCATGTTTATTCAACAAAACAATAACCAATAGAAATAGAATACTAGCATCACACGAATTTTACCATCAACTTTTCCATCAACACAATAGAATAAAATACCAGGGAAAGATAGAGCAATACCGATCATAACCCAAACAGACCAACGATGCTTTCATCTATCAGTATGTTTACTAGTGTTCTCAAACGATAAGAGTTTCATTCGAAAATAAATAGCCACATATACCTCTGAGAATAATTGATCACATAGAATACCCAGATGAGATCATTATAAGTTATCCGACTAAATTGCTGTATTCAGATATCTTTACGATTCAAACATTATTTCACTATCTAATTCTGTCATTATTGATTCCTATTTATCCTATCACTAACAGAAATAAATTAAGTAGAACTTCCAGTTAATACATTCTTTATATAACATGCCTGAATATTTTGTTTCATTGAAGTCAACTTCTTCTTTAATAGTGACTTTGCATAATCCAAATAGCCTTCAAAATGATCTGATATCTCTTCTATTATTGTCTTTACTGTTAACTCAATTCTCTTAACTGACCACAGTATTAATCTTTCAATCATGAAACTCTGTAATTCCACACTTGTGAGCTTATTCAATTTAAATCTTATGGATTTTATTGCAACACTATACTAAAAAGGGGGTGAGAGTCGTAAAGCCTCAAATTTAACTCTCACATATACATGCACATAACATAACATTCATTAAAAACATAATATTATGAAGTTTTATTCATACTTTTATGAATTTCAACTCATCATAAACACATTTTCGGTCAAATATTTGAGTATCACTTTCTGCACTATCAGAATTAGCTCGGTTGGAAAGCCTATCTGTCTAATTAAAATAATTTTTGTTAGATCGGGAGATATCACACTATCACAGGTTCTATATGGCATTTATAGCTAGACTTACATATGCTACATTAGTCCTAGAATTGACTAAACCGCAGCTCTGATACCAATAAATGTAACACACTTTACCTGTATTCACTGTCAGAATAGGGTTACGAGGTATTACCGATCAACCGACATCATTTAACAAACATAACTCATACATTTATGCCTTCATACTCAATACCATTCAATCATATTCACATTGTCCCTTATAAGGGCCTACGAGGCCTTAAACATGCTTTAAAAGTGGTTTGGGACTAAACCAATAACTTATAAAAATTTTAGAAACTTAGAAAAATTTCAAACATACAAGGGTCACACATCCGTGTGAATAGGTCGTGTGCCTCACACGGCTCCAGACACGCCTGTGTCTCAAGCCGTGTGAAAACAGGGCATACATACTGACTTGGTTCACACGGCCGACTACATGCCCATGTGTCTAGCCCGTGTGCCCTTCGAAGTGGCTACACATGCCCATGTGCTAGGCCGTGTGCCATTTAGGGGGTATACTGACTTGTGTCACATGGCCAAGTCACATGCTCGTGTGGAGCATACTGACTTCATTTTAATATCAACACCAAGGGACACACGGCCGTGTAGCAAGCCTGTGTCTCTGCCCTTGTGGACAAAAATAGGCCATTTGTAAAGTCAATTTGCCACCATTTCCCATGCTCACCTAAACAACAAAAATGGTGCTGTTCAAATCAATCTCAAATCATTACATTATAGACCATTTCAATACCAAACTGTTCAAATCTTATACCATAATCATTTACTTAACTAAATCACATACCAATTAACAAGATTCATAAGCCAAGATTCACATAAATATCATATACTATATCAACCTACTTTATTAACCAATTTGGCATTCAAATACCAAACCAAAACCAAGTACATCTCAAGCTATTACACAACACATACCAAATGGCCATTTGATTATTTTAAACCATCATTAAGCTTACTAAAATAACCCATATCACATGGGAATATATATACTTTGAACCATATGATTTAATCATGCCATTTCAAATAGCCAAAAACACTTCCAACAACCAAACCGAAGTAACGATAACCTATACTTATCAAACTTTACATCATTATCCGACTAAAACTCATGGCGAAATACATGTCAAGCACATATGCATCAATCACCAAAATTACCTATACTCAACAAATAACCACAAAACCTATACATGCCATATAACTAATATCACAAAACTTATAATTACCAAACCATAGCTGGATAGTGTGATATGATCTCCGATGACTTCCAACCCGAGCGAGCCTCCGAATCATTATAAACATAAAAAAGATAACAAAGTAAGCTATAAAGCTTAGTAAGTTCGTATGAAATAAACTCAATGTATTCACATAAATATAATTCAATAATTTCAATACGTCAATATTAAGCTATAAAGCTTAGTAAGTTCGTTTGAAATAAACTCAATGTATTCACATAAATATAATTTAATAATTTCAATATATCAATATGTACTTTCCTTGACAATCAAACCTTTCCAGTGTTCATTCCTAAAACTATATACATTCATCATCAATTCTTCGATTCAAAACTAGAACAGGTTATACACATACCTGTACCAACTCGTACCAACCTCTTATACATTCTCGTCTTTGATTTACTCGTTGAGCTATTCAAAATAGAAGTCGGATTCTCAAGGTCTCAATTGATAAGCACCTATACCATGGCCCGAAGTGAAATCAAGGTAACTTTTCCTGGAGTACCTATACCATGGCCCCTAGATAAATCAAGGTAACTCCTCTTCGAAATGCCTATACCATGGTCCGTAGCCAAATCAAGGTATAACTTGCACCCGAAGTGCCAATATCATGGCCCGAAGCACCAATATCATGGCCCGAAGCCAACACAATAACATAATGACATGTCATTGGAATTCTAAACTATTCCTAAGGTTCAACCGAGAAGTTACACATGTCGATTTCATCGTCGAACACATCCGTAGAGTCGTATTTACAATTCAAACATTATCCGTAATCTCATAATCACTGTTTATGCAATATCAAAGGTTTTAACATGCGTTTATAATGAAATTATCATATACGAACTTACCTTATTCGCTGTAACGACGAGTTTGGTCGACTAATCCGATACTTTATTTTCTTTCATTCTAGATCCAAATCTCGTTTATCTCAATATGCTTGGACAATAGGTGGCCGAACCTTGGAGCTCATCCATGGCTTCTTTTCTTTCTTCATTCGGTGGAAGAAATTAAGAAAGATGATAACCTTATGCATTATGCTATTATTTTACTATATTATTACAAAAATTACTAATTTAACCTTAAGTAAAAACCATAAATATCATCCATTTAAAGTCTATAATTGTCCATTTACTAAAAAAGGTACATTTACCACTTAAGGACCTTAAATTAAGGTTCTATAGCTATTAAACACTTTTAGCTATTAGAACTCCACTTTTACACTTTACGTGATTTAGTTCTTTTTACCGAATTAAGCATTTAAACGGTAAAATTTCTTTACAAAAATTTCACGTAATTAATCTATCATGCTGTAAACATTATTAAAATAATAAAATAAATATTTTTACTTCAAATTTATGGTCCAAAAATCACTGTTTCGATTTGACCCAAAAATGGCTGTTACAAAGAAGATAGGTTATGGAGTGTATAAGCTAGTAAGGGTCGAGGGCATAGTTGTACCGTGAACTTGGAACGCCTAAAATCTTAAAAAAATACTATGTATAACTCCTTATCCTATGAATGAAAAATTTTCCAAACAACATTCGTGTCACACAAAGACTTGCAAACGAAGAGCTACAGCTTCCAACACAGTTAGCGAGAACAAAGCTATCAGCTATTACATTAAGGCTCATAGGTGAAGAGTTGCAGCCTCAAACATAGTTAGTAAAAGCAAAGCTCCTAGCTAGCACATGAAGGCTCACAGGTGAAAAGTCGCAGCCTCCAACACAGTTAGCGAAAGGAAAGCTCCTAACTGTGACATTAAGGCTTTCAAGTGAAGAGTCGCAGCCTCTAACATAGTTAACAAGACCAAAGCTCCCAGCTGTCACACTAAGGCTCGTAGATTCAGACATCACGGCCTATGAAACTTGTTTAAATTTTTAAGTTTGCCCAAGATCATGGAAATGCAAGTTATCATTAAAAAATTCCATCTTCTTCATTCGTCAAAAAAGTAAAAATACAAAGTTACATGACAACAAACATTTAAATCTTAGTTTGGTCGCCAGGGACCTCATCCTCTTTCTCTTCACCCTCCTCCCCTCTTACTTCACCTCTCCCCTCTCCCTCGACAACATCAACATTGTTAGCAACAAGAGCATCAGTAGTAACATTACCAACAGAAAAAATGGTTGGGTTGAGGCTTCCCTCAAGGTAAAAATCCTCCGAGTTCTTCCATTTGGATAGGAACTCTTCCCAAGCAGCTCCCGAGGGGGAGTGGACATCAAAGCCAACTGATCCATTTCCATCTCAGCGAGAGCATCGAAGTCCATCCTGTAAACATCAAAGAGCCCAACAACAACTTGAGTGTGCAAAAGGATGTTAGGTTTGAGCTCCACAGTGATAGCTCTCAACGTCTTTAAGGTATTCTTCTTAAAACCCTTCAAAGCTTCTTCTTGATTATGCTTCAACGTCTTCATTGCATCCTCATGATTTGCATTGATTCAGCTGACAGCCACTTTGTGCTCTTCGACGACCTTCTTCAACTCAGCAGGCAAAGCTGCAACCTTATTAGTTAGTTCATTATTTTTCACTTGCTCAGCCCTTAACCTCTTAACAAGTTCCTCATTTTGCTTATAAAACACCTCATTCTCAAATCTCATTTCTTGTCATCGCTCCTCGAAAACCTTAAGGCTCACTTCAAGCCTCCTTTGGGTGGCTTCTGTTCTGCCAATCATCTTCTCAAGGCTTAAACTAATCACAGAGGCTTTAGTGAGAAAGGCCTGTAAGGAGGGGTTGAACCTCGACAATTTAGATTCATGTGAGACTATAACAACCCATTTTCAATGAAATCCATAAAATGGTTTTGGGACCACAATTCTGATGAGTAAGTTATTATTTTATTATTATTTTATTTTCCATGGGATTTTCGTATTAAAATTTCTTTAAGAAATTTTAAAGTTTACATAGTTAATTAAGTAAAAAGGACTCAATCGTAAAAGATACAAAAGTTGAGTTATTTTAGTAAAAAGGGTTAAATGAAAATGAAATCTTAAACTAAAGGACTTGAATGGAAAATAGACGATTTGAATGAGATAATGGATGTACATGGCAAAGTTTTGTTGAAATTATGAAGATTTTTAAAGGATAAAATGGTAAATAATCAATTAAACATAAATTAAATAAAAAAAAGTTAAACTTCATCTTCTTCATTTCTTAAAACCACCAAAAATACACCATTGAAGCTAGCTAGGGAATTTGGTTAAGCTTCATTGTTTGCGTGGTATGATTTTGAATATCGTGTTTAATGATTTTTATGTTTTTTAGATCGTTTTAGCTTTAATCTATCTAGCCTAGGGGTCAATTTGTAAAAATGTTAAAGGTTGATGGTTATTCCATGAATGTTCTTGAATGGTTTTTTATGTTAAATTATGGATTATGAATCTTCCTTGAAAAATAAATAAGTTTTGTTAAGTGAATTTTGTTGAATTTTGGAATTAGGGACTAATTTGTTAAAAGTATAAATTATAGCATTTTATTGTGAAATTATGGTCAATAGGAGTTGTTTCAAAGTCCTTTGCATGTTTGGTTAACATGGAATTACATTATAATGGTTAGATTTTAAGCTATAAGCTTAAGAACTAAATTGTGAAAAAGTTAAACTGTTAGGGGCAAATTGGTAATTTTGTATAAATTAGAAATATGGGTTGAATTGAATGTTTAAGGTTAATTGAAGTACTTAATTGAATATAATTATCTATTTAGACTAGGATAAACCACATATAGAATTAGTTTGAGGAAAAACAAAAGTTTCGGATTAGCTTGATTTAACCTCCACGCCCCTAGTCATCGAGGTAAATTTGTATGAACGGTTATCATATTAATGTTATTATTTTATTTATAATTTGAATGGATAATTGTATAAACATATCAATACTATGACGAATATCGAGTCCCGATTGAACCTTAGGGATTCTTAGGGTACGAATAACATGTCATTAGGAATTTCATGTTTTGTGTGCTGGTCTTGAATGTCCTACCGATGCCTGAGGTCCTATATTTGTTGTGGATACTCCACATCTCATGTGAGTAGAATCGTTTAGTTTATATTTCGACCCACAGCTCGTGTGAGCAGACCCATTTCACAGCTCTTGTGAGCAATAATGTAAAGGAAAGGTTACGATTATATGTAAAGGCACACTTTGTGTGAGCTTTCCCGAGTATTCAATGAAATTATAAATGGTTCAACGAGCAAGAAAATGAAATGAAAAGGTAAGTATGCAAATTAATTGAACCATGACTTTATGAAAGAATGCATGAATTAAATGATGTATTTCACATGGAAAATGATTTATCTTATGGTTAGTTCATTTGAATTATGTACAAGTGTACTAACTTGTGTATTGATGATGATACATAGGCTTATGTCAAGCTTATGGTTTGGATTATATTATACTTATGCTTATATTATGCAAATGAAAGGGTAAGTTATGTTTTGATTTATACGAGCTTACTAAACATTAATTGCTTACGTAGTTTCTTTCCTATGTTTCATAGATTATCGGAAGCTCAATTTGGTTGGAAGCTCGTCATAGATCTATCACACAATCCAGAAGTCTTTTCGGTAGTTTTTGAACATTTTGACCAAGGTTTATAATAGCATGTATAGGAGGAAGTGTAATGGTATATTAATAAATGTTTTGTTGGTGTTTTTGGCATGTATAAGTTTTGGTAGTTATCTTGGTTTGGTACCATTTGATGCATTGTCAAATTGTGTTATTTTGGTTATCTTACTATGCATGTTTGAATTGCTCATATGGTATATGTGACATGTTATGAAAACGGTCAAGTTTGTGGCATGTTTTGGTAAGATTGAATTAGAATTTGATAATTGAAATATGGTAAAATTTACATGTTTATGTAAGTGTTGTTGTGTGCATTTAAGGTGCTTTTGAATGACATACTGGTTAGTTGGTTTAGAACTTTGAAATGGTATTTTGGTATATGTTTTGTTCATGTTTAGGTTCCTTTGAAGTATGCTTAAATGGGTTGGAAGGTTATGTATGATATGGACTTGGAAATGACTTGATTTTAGGTAAATTTGGGTCCAAACGGCCTGAGACACGGGTATGTGACTTAGCCATGTGAAACATACGGCCTGGCAACATGGTCGCATATTATTTAATGAATTCTTAAGTTGTAAGTCAGTGAGTTACATGGCCTGGCACATGGGCACATGGGGCAACTCAGAGAGTTACACGGCCTGGCACACTGGCATGTGACACAGCCGTGTGACTCTACTCAGAGAGTTATACAAGTCAGGACATAGGATGGGACACGACCATGTGTCCTTAGTTCGAAGGCTACATAGCCTGAGACACGGGTGTGTTTCTCAGCTTTGTGAGGTACGCGGCCTGGGCACATGGTCATGTGACCCCTTTTTGTAAATTTTGCATGTTTTTCCTAAGCTTTCCAGATGGTTTCAATTTGGTCTCGAATTGCTTCTAAGGTATTTTTAGGGCCTCGAGGGCTCGATTAAGGGACGATATGTATGTACATAATTGGTTTATGATTTGATTTTTGTATTGAATGATATTATGTTTAAATGTTCCTAATTGTACGGTAACACCCCATAACCTTAATCCGACGACAGATACGGGTTAGGGATGTTACAGAGCCCCTATACGACTCATCAATGCACAACTTTCTCTATGTAACCCCAGACATCAAAGCTCGTCACTTTCCCATAATATCTTGCAGCTCCTCGCCACTCAGAATATTGTGGCTTAGAGCTAATTCATCGTTGTTCCCAAGAGGTAGCTCCACAAGAAGAGGCGCACTAAGAGGAGAAACGTTAGGAGGAAGAGAATTACCATGGGCAGGAACATGAGAACTCTCGCAAGCTACAGTTTGCAAGCTTACGGAATGCGGAGCAATGATCATCATAATAGAGGTCCTAGCATGATCTATCCTTTTTTTGTGACAAAACTCCAGCCTGTCATTATTAGTATCCTCTTTACTATTAACCACCACGTTAACAATACTCGTACTAGTTCTAGGCCTCTTGCGTTGAGCCCTTAAATCAACTCCCAGATCCATCGACTCAGTAGCTTCCATAACCTTGTTAACTTCTCACGAGATGTTGGTCATATCCTTAAAGTTACTCCCCGAACTGCAAGCTATCCATGCATCATCAACAACCCTAAAATTAGCAAGAACAAGTAGTAGATTATCGGAATGGTTGCTTCCTATGTGCGGTAAACTCGATCTCATCCAAGAATGAGTGTTTATTCTACAATAATTGTAGTACAAATTATTGGGCTCCTCCCTCAACCTTATCAAAATCTGGACCAGATGATCGAATAGGGGAACCCATAGATCGAATTAATACGACAATAAGGGTTTTAAGTAGAAAGAGATTTCAATTAATCAACCTAGAGTCAGTTGTTCTTACTCTTTGAAAGAAATATTACCATAATTTAGGGATTTCTCAGATCAAGAAATAAATGAATAAATTGTTTAATTCAGATTCATAATAATAAGTGAAGTCTAGGTGGATTCTTTTTTGGGAATTGTCTATCTCATTGGTTATATTCGTTTATTTTCCCAATTCACTCTTTGTTGCATTTTGAGTAATTAGTTTAGTTAATTTTAGATTAAAAACAATTCCTTCAATTTATCGGCATAATAATAGAAAAACAGTAATTACTAGTACTTTTAGACCTCGTGGATATGATATTCCCTACTCACCATAGCTATACTATTATTCGATAGGTACGCTTGCTTTTGTTGTAATTTTAGTTAGTTTAGTGATCATCAAGTTTTTAGCGCCGTTGCCAAGGACTAAAATATTAAGAACACTTGATTTTTATTAATTTAGCCATTTATTTTTATTGCATTTTATTTTTGTTTTTAATTTTATTTTTGTTTTCTAATTTTTCTTTTATTTGCTTCTGGTAGGTGTCTTTAGTTTATGACTAGAAAAAACTCGTTGGGATCATTAGTGTTTGACAGTGAAATTGAAAGTACAACTCTCAGAAACCGTAGATAAGCAAGGCAGAGTCGACAGAATATAGTGGAAGAGCAAGAAGACGTTATAATTATTATTGAGGAGATGCTTGAAAATCAGAATAATTAGCTACCTCCTATGGTTATTACGAATCCTGCAAACCTGAATCCTACTCCTCGTACTATGTACGATTATGCCAAGCCCACTCTAACTGGGGCTGAATCGAGTATTGTGAGACCTACCATTGCTGTGAATAACTTCAAACTAAAGCCAAACACTATTCAGATGATCTAACAGTTTGATGGTTTGCAAGACGAAGATCCAAATACTCATTTGGCTAACTTTCTGGAAGTATGCAATACTTTCAAGATAAATGTCATTTTTGATGATGCCATCCACCTACGGTTGTTTCCCTTCTCGTTGAGGAATAAAGCTAAACAGTGGTTGAACTCCCTACCACAATGTTCTATCACTACATGGGACCAAATAACCGAGAAATTTCTACCAAAGTATTTCCCATCGGCTAAAAAAGCTAAGTTGAGGAATGATATCTCTTCCTTTGTGTAAATTGACTTAGAGACTCTATATCATGCATGAGAGAGTTATAAGGATTTATTGAGAATGTGCCATCACCATGGGTTACATCTATGGCTACAGGTTCAAACCTGTTACAACAGTTTGAACCCCTCAACTAGGCAATTAATTGATGCAGTCGCCGGTGGTACTCTGAATAATAAAACACCTGAAGCGGCTTATTAATTTATAGAAGAGATAGCACTAAATAATTATTAGTGGCAAGTCATAGGGACAAAGCCTAATAGAACAGCCAGTGTTTTCAATATAGATACAGTCACCATGTTATCAAATCAAGTAGAACAATTAAATAAGAAAATTGGTGGTTTATGTGTTTCTAGCAGGTACATTCGGTGATACAATGTGATGTAAATGGAGTAAGAACGAACAATTCAGAATATTTACCCTACGGTCCTAGCACAGAGAAAGAAAAAATCAACTATATGGGTATTAATTCTAGACCTTAGAATTATCCCTACAGTAACACTTATAATGCAGGTTGGAGGAACCGTCCCAATTTCTCTTGGGGTGGTCAAGGAAACCAAATACCACAACCCCCTCCAGGCTTTCAACTACCTTACCAACAAGAGAAAAAGTCGAACCTTGAGGAGATTTTGAAGAAGTTTATTTTAGTGTTAGAAACCCAATTCCAAAATACTAAAACAGCACTTAAAAATCAACAAGTGTCGATTCAAGGGCACAAGAACCAAATTGGTCAACTTGCGAAGTTGATTTCAGAATGACCACAAGGTAGCTTGCCTAGCAACACCGAAACTAACCTGAGGGAGCAACTTCATGCAATTATTGTGCGAGATGAAAAAGGGTTAGATGAATCTGAACCAGAACCAAAGCAATAAAGTGTGGTAAGTAAAGGTAAGGTTGAGGTAAGCCAAAATGAGTAAAAACCGGTTGGTAAAGAATATAAACCTCGTGTGCTATATCCCAACACGACAAAGAAAAACCACATAAATGAACAATTTGGTAAATTTCTTAAACTTTTGAAAAAGTTACATATTAACTTACCGTTCATTAAAGCTCTTTCGCAGATGCCCAATTCTATTAAATTTTTAAAGGAGCTTTTGGCAAATAAATGAAAGTTAGATGATTCATCACATGTGGAGCTAAATGCAGTTTGCTCAGCTATTTTGCAAAATAAACTACCCAACAAATTGAAAGATCCAGGGAATTTTACTATCCCTTGTTTAATTGGAAGTTTAAATGTTAATAATGATTTGGCTTATTTAAGGGCTAGTATTAATGTCATGCCCTATAAAATGTTTAAGCAATTAGGTCTTGGGAAACCCAAACAAACTAGGATGTGTATCCAATTAGCAAATAGAACCATTAGATTTCCTAGGGGTATTATTGAAGATGTTCTTGTCAAAATTGAAAAATTCATATTCCTAGTTGATTTTCTTGTTTTAGACGTGGATGAGGATAGTGACGTAACTTTAATTTTAGGACAACCTTTTTTAGCAACTTCCAAGACTATTATTGATGTTGGTACAGGTGAACTAATACTTCGTGTAGGTGATGATACGATTACACTTCAATCTCGTGATTCTGTTAAGGCATCTAGTGATCGCGATGATTATACGAGTTCTGTCAATATGAATAACATTTTGGCTCAAACTTCTTTGCAGGAAACCCCTCGAAAAAGTGTGATGGAGCCACGTTCCAGTCCATGCGACAAAAACAGAATGACTCATGAAGAACGAATGCCACAGATCGAGAAACTAGACGAATGGCGGGCACATGTCAAGGAGAAACCAAGAATACACGATGCAGAACCAAAACTACACCATAATGAGCATGTGGATGAAACACATCAAATTAAGGTAGAGCACAAGGTACTACTAAATAACACGAATCCAGGTATTGCCACTTCAGAGCTTAATGTAAACAGAGCAACTCTTTTCATGGTACTAAATGTCTTCCCATACGGTACAGTCGAGGTAAATCATTTTGAATTCGAAACTTTTAAGGTAAATAGTACTCGACTCAAACCTTATTTTGATATTCGAGTTAGTAGCGAGAAATAGGAGTTTCAACTCAGCAAACCACCGTGACCGTGCAAATTTGAGGTAAGTCGAGCTTAGGCTTTAAATAAGCGCACCTCGGGAGGCAACTCGAGTGTTAACACTGCTAATTTTCTTATTTTCATTTCATGGTATTTTTAAAAATTAATTAAATAAATAAAAATGTAGGCTTTTGACCCACACGGCCTGGACACACAGGCGTGTCCCAGGCCATGTGCACCAAAAGGGGTCTAATAGTGAGTTACATGGCCTAGCGACATGGTCATTTGACCCACACGGCCTAGACACACAGGCATGTCCTTGGCCGTGAGGATCCTGAGACTTAATTTTTTTAAAAATCGACAAAGACACGGCCTAAAATAGTCTACACAGGCATGTGACATGACCATGTGAACCACATGTCCTAGACACATAGGCATGTCTTAGGCCGTATTAAACTTGGAGCTAAAATTTTCAATTTTAAAACAAGTCAAAGAGTTACACGGGTAAGTGCGACACACGGTCGAGCCACACGGGTATGTGGAATGTCACACGGGCATGGGAGAAGTGAAGGAGGTTGCACATGACCATATGACACGGCCGTGTGTTCCATACAGCTTGGACACACGGGCGTGTCGAAGGCCGTGTAAAGATTGGGTTAAAAATTTTATCGCACACGGGCTGGGGAGAGCCACACGGGCGTGTGACACAGCTGTGTTGGCCAACATGAGCCTTTACATGACCGTGTCACCATTAAAAAACCTAATTCCCTTTTTTATTTTTTCAATTTTGTCTTCTTCCTCCTAATTCCCCAAGCACCAAAACCCTAGCAGCTGCCACTCCCTCTCCCTTCTCACAATTCAGCCACCAGTCAACCCCCACGCTGCTCCACCATCGCCCGCACCAACCAACCCCCCTTTGTCGCTATCCGCTCATCTCTCTCACCTAAATCATAGCCCCACCCACTCGACCAACCCCCATATCCCTCTCTCATTGCCTCTCTCTTCCTTCACCCCCGTTACACACCATACCCTCAACCAAACCCCTACGCCCTAAATCCCCATGTTTTCCTCATACCCTTCCTCTCTCCTCCCTACCCTTCCGCCATTCTAGCCCGACCATGAAGCTGACCGAACACCTCTCCCACACTGGAGCCTACCTCTTGCATGCCACCACGAACCACCACCGCCCGCGTCAACCGCCGACCCGCAGAACCCACCACCACCCACTTTTTGTCTTTCCTATTCCTCACTTTTTTAGTTCTTTATTTTATATTTTATTTTATTTAATTATACTTTATTATTCTTATTAATTTCTTTTGTTTATTATTTTCTATTTTATGTGTTTTTATTATAATTATTATTTTCTTTAGTTTCTTTCTTAGTTAATTTTATTTTACTAGTCTACTTCTTTTTATGTTCATTATTTAGTCCATTTCATATGTTTATAGTTTGATTATGTTCATTGATTCCTTACATTTGTGTTATAATATTAGTTCTTGCTCTTAATTCTAGTATCGTAAGTCTATTTAGGTTACTATATATATATATTCTTTTTATTTTTATTTTTATTTCCAGTATGTCATGTCTTTTAGTTTTGATTTTGTTATTTTTATTTTCATCAGACTAGATTACTTACAACCATATTTTTGTATTATTCACACGTTTATTCATATGTTCCTCTATGTGTTTAATTGGTGATATTTTTGGTTTTGTTTTGCTGATATTGGAATGTTCTATCTTTCAGGTACACCATGACAAACACTTGCGGCAAGTCTAAGGTCGTCGTCCCCGCTTCAAAAAAGCGAAAGGACTCTGGTGCGACCTCTTCCTCGAGCGTCTCTGCCAAGGCCCACAACCCTTATTCTAGATTTTTAGCTGGCCCCTAGGAGGAATTATTTCAGCTACTGAGATTGCAACCACTCGGCCTAGGCCGATGTATTGACCGGGCCGTGTTGGAGCAGGTCTGACTAGCTGACGATGTTAGCGCCTTTATTACCACAGCCCCATGGGACCAATTTTTCTCCATCATCGAACCCACATACATGGATTTGACGTTGGAGTTTTGCTCAACATTTATTCTACAGTACGTCATGACGACTCATGACGAGCCAGGCTCCATCACTTTCAAACTCGGTGGCTTGGTGCACCATATGAGTATCCCCGAGTTCGGTGCTGCTATGAGACTCTACACTGAGGAGTTTATAAGTACTGATAACTCCTTCCTTCTACATCGGCACATTCATTACAACCCATCTCGTTGTTGGGCAGAACTTATAGCGAGTCAGACACTTTATGACGTGAGCCGCTCAAAGGCGACTTCTCTCTCTCCGACTTTACGGTATCTTTATGCACTATTATCTCACACTTTGACCTGTAGGAGAGAGAGCACCAGAGTCGTTAGTACTCATGATGCATATTTTCTATGAAGCATGGACACCAAGCATATCTTTGATTTGGCATATTTCACCGTCTTAGCCTTTCGCCATCAAACTTACTGCCACAGGAAAGGCTCCATCTGTTTAGGCCCTTATGTGACTCGCATTGCTCGACACTTCGGTCTCTTCGACACACCGGAGCAGTCTTCTACACTTACACTCATTGGCCAGATGTCCCCACAGGGAATCTCGAGCATGATTCATATGAGGATGATCGAGTGGCGTCGTGGAGTGGATCATCTTTAGTATTGATTATTTCATTCTGATGCTCAGAATGAACCTGGGGACTTCACTGATGATGTTCCTCTCCATCACGAGGACCCACCACAGCCTCTATCTTTGAGTTACCGCCCTGTTTCTTCTGCTACTACTTTAGCGGACCTCCCCGAGTGGTTCGCTCGCTTTGAGCAGTACTGCGTTCAGAGGTTCGACAGTCTTGACGCGACATTGCAGCAAATCTATCAATATCTCCATATCTCCTCTTCAGCGCCAACGACTCACGACACCAACATGTTTGGTGATGAGTCTATTTGTTTTATTTTATTTTTATTTTTATTTTTATTTTTATGTTTATTATTATTTTCTTAGACTTATTTTGTTTTTATATTTTGAACTGTATTTTTATTTTTATGGTTGTTTCTAATCGAGTTTTAATCCCTTAATCTTCTTCACTATTTTTTATTATTTTCTTATTAGTTTGCTCGGAATCGTGCTCTGCATTTAGATTTGCCTACAATTTCGCTTTTCACTATTTTGGGGATTTCATCCAATATTCAAGGTAGTTTCAATTTTCTCCTTCTCTTATAATATTATGTTTATACTGTGATTATCTATGTTTGTACATTGAGGACAATGTACATCTTAAGTGTGGGGAGGTTATTTATATAATTATTAGAAAATCTTTGAATTATGTCTTGTGTTTAAGTAATTTTCTCATACTACTATTAGAATGATTTTTATCAATTTGTGATTTTTATTGATGTATTTTAGATTAAATTCATAGATATTTGTGCATTGGTTGTTTTAAATTTTAAGACATGAGAGAATCAAGCATGATAAGTCTATTTTCAAAATTAAAAAATTTTAGGTTGTTTCTCTGAATTGAGGTATTACCTTGAAGTTTGAGATTTGCAAGATTGACATCAAAAACCATAATTTTTGTGAGATTTTGAGCCTTTAGAGAATACATTTTTCTTGCTCATTTTTATTATTGGTTATGAGTGTGTCAATGTGATTTGTTATTCTAGAACTTGTTTCAATTATGCATGTCAAGACCACACTTTTGATTTGATATACTGAGATGATAAAGGCACTTAGGTTTTAACCTACTTATCCCATAAAAAGTCTATCTTCATAATTAACCCTTAGTGAACCCTTTTGAGTCTAACACACCATTTCTTGATTTACCCATTCATGTTAACTCATAACTCACTATTTTGATTCGTTGAGAATTTTTCCCGTTTTATTGACTCCCTTTTTATCGAGATTTGATTTGGTTAGTTGTCTAACTATGCTCTTTTGTTTTATTTGTTGAGTTATATCTTATTGTACTTGAAAAAAAATATACATATATATTGATTGTTATTTATTCTATGTTAATTGAGCATGAACAGTTAAATTTATATTTTGAGAAGAAGCTCGTGTTATTCTTGAATAGTTTTTGATTGATGTAATTGTTTTTAATTCAACATTTTTTTTTATTTTTTCTAGTTTGGTAATTTATCAATTCGATCTCGATTTTAACCATCTTTTTCAGCCTTTCTCTACGCCTTTAACCGAAGCCCCGTTACAATCGCTTAAAGACCTTTTGATTTGTGTATCATCTCATTTTTGTAATGGTGGAGATTTAATTTTCATGCAAGCTTATGGTAATGACTTTTCATGTTTGACTATTGAGTGCTTATTTTTTAACCTTAAACACTTTGAGTGGCTTGAGTGAATCTTTAGTGAGGATGTCAATTCTTGTTGGTTTTGAATTAAAGGTAATTATTTATATAAGGGGAAATTCGTATGTTTCCATGCTTTAAAAATGCTCTACTTGGATTGTTTGAATCTTTAGTGCTCTTTTAGTTGAATTATCAATGCATAATTATTTGTGAATTATTTCGAAACATTATTGATGAGAATTATAAGTTGAGAAAGGTTAATTTTAATTGAGAGTTGAGGATTTTGCTTGAGGATAAGCAAACGCTTAAGTGTGGGGATATTTGATAAACCATAAAAGTAACATGTTTTTAATCCCATTCTTGACACGTTTTTAGATGATTTATTATGTAAATTAGTGAATTTGATGCTCGTAATCCTTTAAATTCATGTTTCTACCCTTAGGTGAGTATAGGGGAGTGAAAATAGCAAAAAATGGGCCAAAATTGGACAAAAAGAGTTGTTTCTAAGATCCACACAGCCTGGGCATTTCCACACAGGATGTCCACACCCCATGTGCCAGCTCGTGTCCATTTCAATCCCTATTTCCCTTTTACGTAAAAAATTCCAATTTTTAGGGTTTCGAAGCAGTCTAAAGTATATAAAGACATATCAAAAGAAGACCTAAGAGAGCACACAGAGAAGAATGAAGAAAAGACTCGAAGAAAGCCACCAGATTCGAATCAGAAGTGGATTTCCTTCAAGATTAAAGATCTCCATTCAATTTCCTTAGAAGTTTTATTGGGTTTCTTTATGTCTTGTGCCATTCTAACTTTGAGATGATTTCATTCCAGATTATGAACTAAATTCCCTAGATACCTAGGGAAGATGAAACCTAAGATGAATCTTATTATTTAATTTCTAAATTACATGATAAATATTTGATTCTTGTTCTCCATTATGTATGCTTATTTTGTGTTTTAATATTTTCAGGATATTAATGCATGTTTAATGTGCTTATTTCAGTGGAGCGAAAGTCCCTGTTTAAGAGTAGATCTAACATAATTGAGTGGAGTTACATGCAATCCTAGAAATAGGACGACATAAATCTACCGTATTAGAGTCAAATCTAATAGGGGAATCCATAGATCGAATTAATGCGAAAATAAAGGTTTTAAGTAGAAAGAGATTTCAATTAATCAACCTAGAGTCAGTTGTCCTTACTCTCGAAAGAGATATTAACAGAATTTAGGGATTTCTACGAATCAAGACACAAGTGAATAAATCGTTTAGTTCAGATTCAGAATAATAAGTGAAGTCTAGGTGGATTCTTTCCTTGGTATTGTCTATCTTATTGGTTATATTTTTTTTCCTAATTCACTCTCTGTTGCGTTCTTAGTAATTAGTTTAGTTAATTTTAGATTAAAAACAATTCCTTCAATTTATCAGCTAAATAATAGAAACACAATAATTACTAGTACTTTTAGTCTTCATGGATACGATATTCCCTACTCACCACAGCTATACTATTATTCGATAAGTGTGCTTGCCTTTGTCGTAATTTTAGTTAGTTTAGTGATCATCAACCTTAAAGAAAAGTTTCAACCGATTCTAATAACGAAAATGCTAAGAATGTAAGTTTTATGGTTCTACAAGACCCCCCTTTTAAATAAATTTTCTCACCCCCTTTTTGATAGTTTAAATAACCAAGGAGAATCAATGATCCAAATGAAAGTTGAGAAAACAGTTCGATTTTCAACGATCAGATATAAGCACCCAAAACCCACTCGATATTCGTGCATGTACATGGCAAAACAACCATTGTGCATCACAGCCAACAGCGTGCCCAACAAGTTGCATTTAAGTTTAACACGATGGACTTAAGGAGCGTCATTTTATAACACCCCTTAAGCCCACTAGAGGGGGGACTATATTATTATACATCAGTAGCCACAGACCCGAGCCCTAAAAAGGATCTGGGTTTTTGATCTGTAACCCGGATAGACCGCACTCAGAGATTATTTGTTAGGCGAATCACGAGAGGACAGCGAGTTTGTAGATGTAGCTCCAAGAAGAGCTCGCAGACATGGATCGCAATAGGGGGTCTGCGAGCATGGCTCACAAGTCGAGCTTGTAGGAATTTAGGGAAGGTCATGACCTTAGTTCGCACGCATTTAAAAAGTGTACAGAAAGGACTGCATATCCTACAGGTCACTTAAACACATGTGCAGCAGGTATGGAACCCGCTCAGGATGTCAGTCCTAGGAACAAAAAAGATCGCATACTCTGTAGACACATGTCTAACATGCTTGGAGTTCGTAAAGAATTTCAGTACTAGGGATAGAGAATGTCAGTATCAGA
Organism: Gossypium hirsutum; assembly: GCF_007990345.1. NCBI lineage: Eukaryota > Viridiplantae > Streptophyta > Magnoliopsida > Malvales > Malvaceae > Gossypium > Gossypium hirsutum. Next base: position 13,040,629 of record NC_053436.1, read on the forward strand.
GGCAATAGACACTACACCAAACCAGGCTTTTAGCGGCGTTTTTAGCGGCGCTCGGGCAAAAAACGCCGCTAAAGGTCAAGCATTAGCGGCGCTTTTATAAAAACGCCGCTAAAGGTCAAGCATTAGCGGCGCTTTTTGGAAAACGCCGCTAAAAATAAGCATTAGCGGCGTTTTTTGAAAAGCGACGCAAAAAGCCTAAACCCAACGACGCCGTTTTTTGGGTTTTGGGCCTTTAGCGGCGTTTTTGAGGAAGCGCCGCTAATGCTCGGGCCTTTAGCGGCGTTTTTGAAGAAGCGCCGCTAATGCCCGTTTTTGATTATCTCATTCTTTGATACATTCTCAAGTAATGTTTCAATTATTTTTTTATTATAAGTTGAAAAAATTGATATTTCGTTGTATTTATTATATATTGGTCTAATTTACATTTAAATGATAACAAATAATATTGTTTAATACAAAATGTTTTTATTAAAGAGAATTCCTAACTCCTAACTATTTATTATTATTTTTCAATCACAGTTTATTTAAACTACTTTACTAGAAAAATATATTAAATTATGAGTAAAATAAAATATCATAAAACTTAATTTGTAAAAGATACGATAGTATAAATTTTAAAATATTTAAATAATTATCATTATAGTTTAGGGTTTAATATATATGGTTTAGGGTATATGGTTAATTTAGGATTTAAGGTCGGTTTAGGAGTTATAATTTTAATGTTTATAGATTATGGGATTAGGGATTATGGATTAGGAATTCTGGTTTAAGGGTTGTAATTTAGGGGTTAGGGATTAGAGATTAAGAGTTAGTGTTTTAAGGTTTATGAATTCAGTGTCAGGTTAGGGTTTAGGGTTTAGATTAATTAGTGTGTTCTAATTTATATTGAATAAGGTGTAGGGGTTAGGGATTTGGGTTAGGGTTTAGGGTTTAGGGTCTAGATTAATTAGTGTTTTTAATTTATATATTAAATAAGATTTAGGGGTTAGTAGTTAGGGATTAGGGGTTAGGGGTTAAAGGTTAGAGGTTAAGAGTTAGTGATTTAGGGTTTAAAGATTTGATGTTAGGTTAAGGTTTAAGGTTTAGATTAATTAGTATTTTTTTAATTTCTATATTAATTATGTTTTTATATAATTGTAAAAGAGGGGTTAGGGGTTTAAGGTTTATGAATTCAGTGTCAGGTTAGGGTTTAGGGTTTAGATTAATTAGTGTGTTCTAATTTATATTGAATAAGGTGTAGGGGTTAGGGATTTGGGTTAGGATTTAGGATTAGAGGTGCTCATGGGCCGGGCCGGGCCGGGTCCATAAAAAAATTTCGGCCTGGGTCCTAGGCCCGAGCCCGGCCCGGCCCGAAATATGGGCCTAAGATTTTGCCCAGGCCCGGCCCGGGGAAAAAAATCATAAGCCCGGGCCCGGCCCATTTTTATTTTAAAAATTTTAAAAAATTAAAAAAAGTATTTTAAAAATATTTTAAAAATATTTTAAAATTAAAAAAAATTAAAAAAAGTATTTTAAAAATATTTTAAAAATATTTTAAAATTTAAAAAAAAATAAAAAAAGTATGTAAAAAATATTTTAAAATTAAAAAAATAAATATATTTATTAAATCGGGCCGGGCCGGGCCGGGCCCGGGCCAAAAAAGTGGTGCCCGAGGCCCGGCCCGTTTTCTAAACGGGCCTCGTTTTTTTGCCGAAGCCCATATTTCGGTACTATATTTTTACCCAAACCCTCCCATATTTCGGGCGAGCCGGGCCGGGCCGCCCGGCCCATGAGCACCTCTATTTAGGATTTACTGTCTAGATTAATTAGTGTTTTTAATTTATATATTAAATAAGATTTAGGGGTTAGTAGTTAGGAATTAGGGGTTAGGGGTTAGAGGTTAAGAGTTAGTGATTTAGGGTTTAAAGATTTGAGGTCGGGTTAAGGTTTAAGGTTTAGATTAATTAGTATTTTTTAATTCATATATTAATTAAGTTTTTATATAATTGTAAAAGAGGGGTTAGGGGTTTAAGGTTTATGTTTTATGATTCAGGGTTAAGATTAATTGGTATTTTTTAATTTATATATTAAATAATTTCTTATATAATTATAAAAGAGATAATTTTAATTTTAATATATTAAAATTATGATTATAGTTTAAATTATATAAGAGATAATAGATCAATTTTATACATATTAAATGGTTTAGGATTTAAGGTTTTCTTTAGATTTGTTAAATGATAAAATTTTATACAATTAATTAATGTTTTTATATTTAAAAATAGTTAATCTAAATTTAGATTAAATGGTTTAAATCATTTGATATATTTAAATATAAGATTTTAAAACAAATTGATACATAAATAAATTAATGTAACAAATTAATGTAACAGATTGACAATAAAAGAGATAATATGAATTTTAATTTATTAAAATTATCATTAATATAGTTTTTTAAAGTTTTTTTTCATATTTTAAAATTTTTTGTTTTTGTTTTTGTTTTTGTTTTCTTACATAAAAATTATATAAAATTTTAAAATTTATCTAATTCTTTTAAATATTACTTAAATTTTCAAAATTTATTTATTTAAATTTGACATGAATTATATAATAATTAAATATAAAATTGTAAGAAAAAGTCAATCATTAGCGGCGTTTATGAGAAAAACGCAGCAAAAGGTAAGCAATAGCGGCGTTTTTCATAAAAACGCCACAAAATTCATTTTACTTAAAAAGATTGGAGCTGATTTTTTCCCAATTTCCCCCTAAAACCCAAAAACGAAAAAACCCCAAATTTCCCCCCAAATTTTTTCTTAGTTCTCTCATCCAAAAGCACAAATTTTGAAGACCAAATGGCAACAATTTCAGCATTTTCAACTCCTTTGCATTTAATCTCCAAAACCCATTTTAAATCTCCCAAAAACCTTTTCTTTTATCCAAATTCTATCCATTTTCAGACCAAAGTTTCCACCTTTTCTTCCAAAAACTTAACCTTATCCTTCAAAAACGGTAAAACTCTTTACGGTACTTAGAAACTCAAGTCTGCAGAAGAAGAAGAAACAACTGTTGTTGAACAAGAACGAGAAGAAACAACTGTCGCCGAACAAGAGTCTGTTTCTGTTCCTGTTTCTCCTTCAGACACTCTCAGAATGTACTTCCAAGTATGTTCCTTTTTTTCAATTATTATAATGTTTATGTTATTTTGGTCTGGCAAAAGGAAAATTGAACCATTGTTCAGAGCTGGCTTCTTTTATTAGTGAACTATCAAAGTACCTCTTTTGATGCAATGAAATATTGTTTTGGTTGAGTGATGATATAAGTTTGGGATCTAACTTCTATTTTGCTACTTAATTATGTAAAAGTTCAAATTGCTTTGTTAGTTTTTTTATTAAGTAATGGTGAATTGTTATGTTTTTCAAATGGATGATGCTGGGTCTTGAACTTCTTTCTGAGTTTATATTTGTTACTTAATTCTGGAAATATGTATAATGTTTTATAGCACTTAAAAGAATCTCCACTGCTAATTCACATTGCACCCGAACTCGAGTTCGAAATTTAGAGACATCATTGTCATGAAAGGCAGCCACCAACCCTAAAAGGACTAGTCTCTAGGGATGCATCTTTGTGTTACGTATTCTATAGAGTTTGAATTCTTGAAATCAAGCAAAAAATCGATTCTATTTGACTAGTATTGCTTGAAATTGTATATATGGTTAATATGTATATTTGTTTGTGAATTTCTTCCCTTGAAACTATTCATTAATAGGTCATTGATAATTGATCTTGTTTGTTTTAAAGGCAGATGGAATGTTGAATGAAGCTGAAATTCCGAAGGTGACCAAAGCATTAGAGGTATCAAAATGATCATTTTGATAGGCAGCTGGTTAGATTTATCTTCAGATTGAATGGAGGCGGGAAATCTAACTTCTTATTTATGTTCTTCCTATGTCCGGAACCCTGAGTGTAGCCTAGTGTTTCACTCAATCCCTTAGTTAAATTCTTGTTCTATATACGGAGCCCCCAGCTTAGTATAGTGTTTCCCCCAATCCCTTAGAATGGCTTATTGCAGAGAGAAATATTTTACATGATCTTTTTGTATTATCCCTCACTAAAAACAAAACTGTAAAAATCTAATTATATGTCTGTTTAATGGCACAACTAGGTTTCCGTCGATATTCTTTATTGCAGAGAGAAATATTCTAATGGAATGGTTATTTCATCGGCACTGATAATATGGAAAGGATTGATTTGCATTATTGGGAGCGAGTCGCCGGTGGTGGTTGTGCTATCTGGGAGTATGGAACCCGGTTTCAAACGAGTGAGCCAATTTTTTACACGTATTTAAAATAAGTATTTAAAAATTTTGAGCTTTGATTTGTGATAGTCATATAAATTTAAATTTGTTAAATGCAGGGAGATATATTTGTGATAGTCATATAAATTTAAATTTGACAAATGTTGAACTGCTTGAACGACAAGTGACAGAAGGTTCTCATGTTCTGATGTAGAAAATCTCTAGAAAGTAGAAACAAATAGTTTTGATAAGGTTAACACCATGGTCAACTCTAACAGTCTTGTTCATGAGCTGTGTACTAGTGGTTGAACATTTTCTTTCTGAAATTTATATAGGTGTTATGGCTGTAAATTATTTGAATTAACGGGTCCCCGCCTGGTTATTCTGTATGCTGGATTTAGTACATTGCATGTTTGGTTATGCTTTGTCAGGTTCATGAGCAGCGAAATAGCAAAGAAGCTGATATACTCACTAAAGGTAGCATATCCTTGATATCAAGCTAGTTGAATGTGAGCAAATACAAGTTGTGGTTTGTTTGTTTGTTTTCAACGAACTTTAAACTCTTTATTATCAATCATGAAAATATTTTCTGACTATTAAAATCTCTTTCCTTACCAATGAAGTGGAGAGTGGACACTTCCAAATAGTTTTTTTGTTTACTGGTGGAATGGTCTTAAATACATTCCAAGTTCTTCTCGTTTTTTCATGTGTGTGTGTGTGTGGTTGATCATTCTTTAAATATCTTCATATGTACAGCTACTGCTTGAGTATGCTAACCTTTTTAATCTTTTGACTGGACATATTCATCAGGAGACGCTAATCTTTACGATGACAGAATGTTGTACACATCTAGTAATCGTTGGTTGCAAAAAAAAATACATCATGGGCAGAGCTGTTGGGTAAATCAAACACCTATATATTTCTCAAAGTGTTAACAAGTTCTAGAAGTGAAAACATTTGTAAAACACTCTGATTAGGAGTTTCTTGCATCACTATTTGTGCTGTATGCTTTGAGTTTCAAGTTCATCACACTTCAATAGTAAAATTACTCTTCTGTTTTATTATTTATTGTATTTTTAATTGTATATATCTTCTCTGAACTAATGTTTTATGTTTTCTGCATGGCAGGAAGGATCCCATAATGTTCACTTATGCTTACCTGAGGTTTGTTCTAAATTTTTCCAAAAATTGGGCTGCCCAGAAAAAAAAACTTGAAATAGGTTTACTTAGTACTAGTTAAATCGGGCTTGATTTTAGATAAATCTAATTATTATCTTTAAGCATGATATGTTCTAATACTTTGATTTAAGCTGTTGATGTATATGTATTCTGACTATGGAATATCATGTTCAAATATTCTACAAATAAGCTAATTAGGAGATTCTGCAATTGTTGATGGTAATTGGAATTTAAGAATATAGGCTTAAGGGTTTAATTGGAATTTAAGCATGATATGTTCTAATATTTTAAATTTATATTGATGAATACTTTCCACCTATATTGACTTAAGTGAGTAGATATATCAGTAGTGTACATTTTTTTATTCCACAAACAATCTTAAAAAGTTGAGATATATTTTTTTAGATGTATTTTTTAATAATTTATTATAACATTATAAGACACCTAATTTACTATAACATTATAAAACAATCTTAAAAAGTTGAACTGATTTACTTATCTTTGCCATGTTCACTATGGTTTGAACAAATTAAGTTACTCTTATTTTCATGCAGAGCATGTAGGAGCCAAATTTGCGGTTCAAATTCGAAGCCATGCTCAAAAGTTTCTCTAAGGGTCATTGCTCTGAGTTCATTACAAGATTTCTTTGATTAAGTAAATGTATTATATCTTTTATTACCAAGATTTACTTGATTAAGAAAATGCATTGTATATTTTATTACCTTGCATATGTATTATTTATTTTAGTTTTGATTCTAAATTTTGTATTTTTACTTAAGTGGTCTAACTTTTAGATTTTATTTGTGTTATTAATTTATTATTTTAAATTCTAAATTTAAATTCATTAATTTTTATATTTATATTTAGTTTTAAAGTTAAAATTTCCGTAAAAAATTTAATTTAAATAATATTTTTATTTATCCTTAAAACATAATATAATATTTATCATAGAAATAAATATTATTTAAAAAAAATTATTTTTTAGAAGATATATTTTTAACGGCGTTTGTGTAAAAAGCGCCGCTAAAGGTCTATTCTATAGCGGCGTTTGTGGGAAAAAGCGCCGCTAAAGGTCCTGGTCTTTCGCGGCGTTTGTGGGAAAAGCGCTGTTAAAGGTCCTAGTCTTTAGCGGCGTTTGTAGGAAAAGCGCCGCTAAAGGTCATGGTCTTTAGCGGCGTTTGTTGGAAAAGCGCTGCTAAAGGTCATGGTCTTTAGCGGCGTTTATTTATAAAAACGCCGCTAAAGTTAGCGACGCTGTCATTAACGGCATTTTTGGTGGCGCTTCTCAAAGCGCCGCAAATACTTTTAGCGGCGTTAAAAAACGCCACTAAAGGCCTAAAAAAGCGACGCTAAAAGCCTGTTTTGGTGTAGTGAGAATCAAGACAAAGTAGTAGGGCCCTGCTATGAGCTGTAATAGTACTTGTAACAGCATGTATAAATACTCCAACATTCCTATCAATAAGATGTAAGAGAAATATTACTCAACAAGTCGTAATCATCATTCGAATCGAACGTAGGCTTACTGTAAGGCCCGTACGATCTAAAACAAGCTATAAGACTTTATATTCGCTGATTGGTTGATGTATAATCTGTTATCTGTACGTATGTCTGATATGTTATAAACTAAGCAAGTATGATCTATTAGCGTATATTGTGTTTTGTTGGGACATGTGTAAGATATGTAATTTATCCATGTATGATTTGTGCTTTGTTAATTTTGATGATTCGTTTCTATGTTACTGAGTTAGATGAGAACATATGGTATCCAAATATGATATTGTATCTTATACTGATTTTGATAAGTAACCATGTATGTGACTTCATGGAAAATCTGATATGATTCATTAAGATTGGATTAATTTGTCCAGCAAAGCATGGAATCCCATGCCTTCTGTTTCTGTTATTGTACGACAACATATCCTACATGCTTATCATTCTAATTTTAAATATGCATACCATGACACATTATATGGGGTTAGGGATGATATGAACGGATGAAGTTTCTGTCAGTTTAATGATATGCTTTATCTAGTGGTTTCTCGACAATTCTGTTTGGCAATTTGTCTGCATTTATGGTGGCACTGTCCACAATTATCTGTTGGTTTGATTTGGTTGGATGAGTTCTGCGAAACTCTATTTTGGTGTGTAACAAAGTTGGGTGGGATGTTTTCTGTTAATCTGTATTTTAGTTTTCGGAAAAACACCGCATTGGCATAATTAAATATCTTCTGTTTTGTTATATGCTGTTATGAAAATCTCTGTGATATTCTGATTTGTTCCTCTCTGGTTAGATGATCGTTATGAAATTCCCTGTGTTACTCTAATTTGTGTATTTTGTTTTGTTTGATCTTTGTTTGAGTATAGTTATACACTCAGCTCCATAGCTCACCCCTTCGTTTTATCTTTGTCTGTTCAGGTAAACCTCTAACTTAGGACCGGATGGCGTGTGAGAGCTCGGATTTTTTTTGCACTTAATATAGATATGGTGAATTTCGTATTTTTTTGTTTTGATCTTTTGGGTTGTAATCTATTTTTGAATTCATCTTAGGTTTTTGATTAACTCGTCAGTAATTGATATTTTCTAACGCGGGACTGTAAAATCCCTTAAGTCGACGAAATAGACTTCGGTTTTCAAAACTAAAACTCCGGAAAAGGTTTTCCACTACAAAATTAAGTAACTTCTTAAGTGTTTTCTGGAAGCGAACAAATAGCTTTCTAATGACTGTTTGTGAAAATTGTATTTGCTAAATATTTACTGAAATTAGTTTTCCAAATGAGTTGATGTAATTTCTCCACATTCAGTCATAACTTCTAAGCTGGGTTTAAGGTATTACATAAAGTACATCAAAACTTATCTTGATCTTGATAGACATCCACTTAATAAGATATTCATATAATTTTTTTATATACTTTTCTTTATATATAATATTTATATGTCAAGAATTTATTTTCTCCATGTATTGTGGGTATGGTGATTTCTAATATTATAAAATGAAATAATTATTTCAAATATAATTATTATTTTTATATGTAAAATATTTCAAATATTATTTTTTTCATCTAGATTGTGAGTATGATATTTCAAAGATTTTTATATGTGAAATATTTTAAATACACATACAAAAATATTTACTAAACTCATGATATGGATTGAAAAAAATATTACACATAAAAATTATATTTAATAAAAAATAATCATATTTGTAATAATTATTTGATTTTATGAATAAAAGAATTATTAATTAAAAAGATAAATTAGAATAAAAAAATTAAAAACAAAATATTTATTAATTAAAAAATTTGAAACAATATAAAATAAAAATTACAAATGTGTTTAGAAAATGAGAATTGAATCTGAGTCTCAATGATGAAAATATTATTATTTAGTCATTTAGCTAAAGAAGTTAATATGTTAAAAATATTCATTAAAAAAAAGTTTAAAAAAATATAAATGTGAGTGGGAGATAAATTTAACCTGAAACTTAAGAATAAAACTATAAGTATTTAATAATCCAATTAAAGAAACTAATTGTAATAAAAAAAAGTAAAAAAAACTGTATAAAAAAACACACCCAACTAGACGCGCTTTTACATTTTTTAAAAATAACTTATTTCCCTAATTAAAGTTAAAATCGACGTAAAGAGCTAATTAAAAAAATAAAATTCACCTATAAGACTTATCTAGCGTGATATTTTGAAGATAATAATTCTTATTTTAAAAATGTGTAAAATGTTAATTATATGCATAGTGAGTGTGCAAAGGTTTTAGTCAAAAAATAAAAATGCGTGTAAAGGAGGTCAAACCAAATCATGAAGTCAAAGATATCATCCTTTTTTTTCTTTAATTTTTGTTTTAAAGTTATCGTCTTTAAACTACACTAAATGGCTAGTTCTCGAAGAACTTAAATCATGGATTTAAGGTAACTTACATATTTGTTCACCTAATTTTTGGGAAGCTTACATTTTGATTACTTAAGAAAATTTTTTTGTAATTTCGTTACTTAATTTTTAAAATGTTTTGGTTTTGGTTATCTAAGTATTAAATCTTGATTTCTATACATTATGCTTACATTTTTATTTTAGTTACTCAATTTTTAGATCACTTCTATTTTGGCCACTAAAAAAAATATTTATTGGGATAAAATCATTAAAAATTGAAGTGAAAAAAATAAGTATCCATTGTGGTATTTTTTAACGATAATTCTAAATAAATTATAAATATATCAAAAAATTCTTTAAAATAGAAAATTATTCAATTTCTTTTTATGTAAAAAATTTTAAAAACCATGATATCCTTTAAAAATTTAACCTAAGTTGAGGGTTAAATTTCAAATTTTATAAAAAAAAATAAAAAATAAATGTAACACCCCTTACCCGTATTCAACGTTGGAATAGGGTACAAGGCATTATCGGACTTATTCACAAGCAAACATTCAAAATAGAGACAATAATTTCCACTCAAATTTAAAAAATTTCCAAAAGCATACATATTGTCACTATTACGAGCCGTCGAGGCTCAAAACATGCATTGGAAATGATTCAGGATTAAACCGAGAATTTCGAAAGCTTTTTAGAAAAATTAGAAAAATTTTCATGTAAAAAGGGTCACACGCCCGTGTGGCGTGGAACACGCCCGTGTAGCCCACATGGCCGTGTTTCTAGGGCGTGTACCTCTCTAACTTGCATCCATGAAGAAACTTAAGTCACACGGCCTGAGCACACTCCCGTGTTGCTATGCCATGTGGTAATTAAATGCAGACTTCACACGGCCGTATCACACGGCCATGTTAGAGTCTATATGTGTCACACAGCCAAGCCACATGCCCGTGTGCTAGGCCGTGTATCTAAACCTAGACATTTTGTTTCTCATTTTTAAGATGCAGGGCACACATGGCCTTAACACATGCCCATATGGCAAGTCGTGTGTCACACACCATATATCATCATAAAGCAAATTAGAATTAAAAAGCATTAGACCAACCAAAACATGAAATCCCCAAACCATATATCATCATATGGTTGCAAAATAGAGTAAATCGATGGACATTACAAGGAATAGTTTTGCATCCACATTTTATTATATAATACAATATTTTATCAATTTTGTAGCTAACATCTCGACCCACAGCTCGTCTAAATGAGCCCATTTCACAGCTCATGAGAGCATATTAGAAATGCTATAGTTACATGAAAAGGCACGCTTTGTGTAATATTTGGTTTTGAAATGGCTTGTTTTGGGGGCAACTTATGCTGCACATGGCCTGGGACACGGGCTGTCAAACAGTTGTGTGCCCCACACGGTCGTGTGTCTCAAGTCAGGTTGTAACACAGTCTAGCACACGGCTGTGTGACCCAACATTGAATGCACACACAGCTTGCGACACGGTCATGTGACTCTTTTTCGAATACCCACACGAGCAGACACATGGGTTGGGACACGACCATGTGTCCATACTTCAAATGTCCATATAGTCTTGGACTATGTCACACGGCCGTGTGACCTTTATTTTCCAAATTTTCATGTTTTTCCAAAATTTTATGTTTTGTTTCAAATTTATCCCTAATTGTTTCCAAGTTATTTTTAAGGCCTCGAAGGCTCGGTTTAATTTTACTATGATTTTATTAAGTTGTTAGATGTTGAAATTAAGTTGCATAATTGTTTCTGTTTTGATGTTAAATGTTTTAATTTGTATGGTAATGCTCCGTAACCCTAATTCAGAGACGGAGACGAGTTAAGGGTGTTATAGTTTTTTTTGCTTAATGTTTAAGTGTTTTGCTTAGTTTTTTTAGGTGTTTAGTTTACTTGAGGCACCATTCATAGTAGGCAATGATAGAGTGACAATTGTTTGGCTTAGAAACGGAGCAGGGTTTAGGAAATTGTAATCTTTTTAATATTTCCTTTATTTTTTATGCATCGGGCGGTTTAAATTAAAAAAAATGAGTATTACACTTTATTCAAATCCATCTGTATTTGTAAATAGTTAATTTAAATCTATTTTATATGCATTTATATTTTTTTAATTTACTATTTACTTTATTCACACAGCCTAGATGACTAGCCTGTGTGGTCCACACGGCTCGGTACACGCTCGTGTGAGAGTTACACGGTCCAGATATACACCCATGTCATTTGCCCATGTGACTCACAATCAAAACAGTCCCTCACACGACCTGGACACACGCTCGTATGACCCAAGTCAGAGAGTTACATGGCTTACCATATGGCGTAGAACAGGGCTGTGTGGCATCAATAGCCATGGATTCCAGCTTTCGCCATTCATAGAAAACTTGGTTATCGTTACACACCTTACACGGTTTCGATGTAAAAGCACCGGAGATGAACCCAAAACCTAAAAATGACAATCCAGCGACCAATTAAACAACTATTTGCAACCGAATTGTTAGAATTAGCATACAAAACCAAAGATATGTCGAAAAGCTTCAACCCAAAACCCAACTCAAAAAATCAAACACTTACTCTCACACGCTACAACAATTCACGGACCTAAAGCGTTTGGAGATTGTTATTCTCAAGATTTTCACCTAAAATAGAACCAATTGAACACTTCAAACAGAGAAATCGAACAAAACAAACAGAAGAAAAATAAAAAACCCAATTTGACAAATAAAGAACGAAAGTGACATTAACAAAATTTCGACAACAAAACTTACGTTGAAACCTTTCAGTCGAACACAACAAAATACACAATTCCCTCGATAGAACAACAGTAAGATTAACGGAAAGAAAATAAAAGAAAAAGAAGAGTAGAGGAGAAGAAGAAAACAATAAAAAGGAAGAGAAATAAAAACATAAAAATTAAGAAGAGGGAAATAGGGAAACAATTTAGTTAATTTTAAAAGCAATCAAATTTTACAAAATAGCACAAAAATTATATTTCCTTTTTGATTATGTAGAGACTCGAACACAAAACCAAAGGATATAAAAAAGCTTAACCATTAAACCAACAAACTCATTCTTGACACAAAATCACACAGAATTAAACTTAAGTTGAAAGCTCAATGATAAAGGTTTAGACACACAAATAGTAATTTTTTCCAAAAATGAGACTTAAACCCTTAATCTCAAACACCTACATAAAACAACTAACCATTAAAGCAAATAATCAATTACAACAAGATTTAACAATCAAACGTTCAAATTTTGGGGCATTACAGTGACAACTGTTTGGCTTAGAAACGAACAGGGTTTAGGAAATTGTAATCTTTTTAATCTTTCCTTTATTTTTAATGCATCAGGCAGTTTAAATTCAAAAAAAAAACATGAGTTTTACACTTTATTCAAATTCATCTGTATTTATAAATAGTTAATTTAAATCTATTTTATATGCATTTATATTTTTTCTTAAAAAATAGATTAAATTATTTTTAATTTAATATTAAATAATATTATATATTTTTATTAAAATTTTAAATATAAACAATTAAACTTTGGGTAAAATACTAAAATAGTTATTTTTGTTTGTCTCAGGTTACATTTTAGTCAGTTATGTTTGAAATTTTACATTTTAGTCACTTATATTATCGTATTGTAACATTTTAGTCACTCAGCGTTAATTGTACTTAACGGTGTAACGGTAAGCTAAAGTGACACGTTAAATCATCATTTCAAACAAAAAATTTAGGTTAAATTATGCAATTGGTCCCTATATTTTTTTCATTTTGAACAATTTAATTATTTTTCTTTTATGTTCTTTGAACTTTCCATTTTTATTCTTTATTTTCCATTCTCCCTCATACCTTCTCTGTTTTCCTCCCTTCTCGATTTCTTTTAACATAATATTTCTATATTTTCCATTTGTTAAAACAAGTCCCCATACTTTTATTTTTCTTTTATGTTCTTTAAACTTTCCATTTTTATTCTTTAATTTTTTCCTTTTCCTTTTCTTCTTCCCATTTATGTATCTCTCTTCTCATATTCTTCACTAAAAAAATATAATCTTTGCCTACAAAATAAACCAAATCCTTGTTTTTCTCACATGATTCCTAAATTAAATTTCATTTAAAACCAAATATCAATCATTCTTAATCAAATCTCAATTTGAATATAACCTAATTTTGAAACAAAAATTGGATCTAACTAATCAATATAAAAAATTATATCCTTAATCAAATCTAAACATAAATTAAATTCTTTATGTTCAAAACAATTTTTTTCCATTTCCAAACATTTACAGAATTGTGTAGATTATTCCTTTCATTTTCTTTTATTTTCTGACAAATAAAAGTAAGCATGCAATAAAATTGATCTAAAACTTCTTGGATATCCCCAAACAAGCTTGATTGGAAGTCGAGCATAGATGAACCGAAGAGAGAAAGGGAGCATGGAACCAAACTGGTTTGGGTAAAGTTGAGGATAAGTTTTGTATGGTAGCCATTTTAGTCATTGAGAGTGTAGAGCTCGTTTGACGAATCCGTGAAAGAGTGTAGTTTCAAGAGGGCGAGAATGTTGTAGGTAAGATAGATAAGGTGGTCGTGGGGGTTGGTTAGGAAGTTAAGGGAATGAGCTCGAGAAACTTTGTTGAGGGTAGACTACCATAAGTCACCACTGGCGAGGTCTTCAAATGAGGTGAGCTTGTGGGCTAGGTCATTGAGAAATCCAAATTGATTTGTTAAAGCGACGATGGATGATAAGGGTTTGTAACTTTAGGGTGAGAATATGCGAAACAAGTTTATTTTGGTTTCAACTTTAGGGTGAGAAGAGAATGGAAAATAAAGAAAAAAAGGGGAAAAATTAAAAGAACATAAAAGAAAAAAAATTAAATTGTTCAAAACGAAAAAAATATGGGGACCAATTGTATAATTTAACCTTTTTTTTGTTGAAAGGATGATTTAACGTCCTACTTCAGCTTAACGTTACACCATTAATGATAATTAGCAGCTCGGTGACTAAAATATGTAAGTCATTTTTTTCTCATTTAGTATCGTTTTCCTCTAAAATCACAAGCATAAAAAGTTTGAAATTATTGTTATTTTCTCAATCCAATAACATAGCCACCTTTGATGCTAGTTTATTATCGAATTAAGCATGAACAACACAAATTTAGTTCATTTATGTTCATTAACACTCGTTTATTAAATCATAAAAATATATTTATTATTTGATTATTATATAATTAAATATTGTTTATGTGTTTATTTTATTTATAATAATATAATTAGTAAAATGATTGTATGATTCTTTTATATGTAAAAATAAGAAAGTATTTATTTATGGTTTGTTTGTTTGTTATTCATAAATATATATATTTAATTGTTTAATTAAATGTTCATCAACAAGTTTGTTTAATTTAAATGAATGAATATGAATATACATAATTTTAAAGAAGCATACACAAATAAAATTCCGAAACTCTAAATCAACATGAACAATTTTAAAAATAAATAAATGAAAATGATCAGAGATTTATTTATTCAAGCTCGATTCATTTACAAACCTATGCTAGGAAATAACAAATGTCTTAGCGGTATTTAATTAGAAAATCAAATTTTATTATTAGTCCATATAATATGCGTAAGTCACTAACTTTAGTCTTCGCACTTTTAAATTTTAAAATTTCAATCTTGACCCAAACAATAGTCATTAGAATTGTCAAAACTCTAATTTTTTTTATAATATTATGTTGTTAACATATTATCATGTGTAATACCATGTAAGTTTGCTATTTCCACATAATAATTACAAAGAGTCAGATTGTTTTAGTTAATGAATTTTAATGATTGTTGTTTGAATCATGATTAAAATTCGAAAATTTAAAAATTTGAAAATTTGAAAAGAATAAAAGAAAACTAAAAAATGATAGAAATTAGAAAACAAAAACTAATAATAGAATTAATCTTAACAGATTTAATTACTACAATTTAAGTTACGATTAAAAATTTAAAACTAAAAATATATATATAAGAGTTAAAAGTATCTGAATTAAAGCATATGAATTAATTCTATAACTTTAAAAAAAAAGTTAAGATGAACAAATAGTAAAATTTAACATAATTTCAAAAATAACTAAAATTTGTATTAAAATTGAAAATATGAATCATAAGAAGGATTTTGGGTATTGTAAAATGTTTTGTAGGATTTGAACATTCTAAATGATTTTTGTCAAGATAATAATTCTTATTTTTAAAAAGGATGTTAATTATAAGAGTAGACATTTTTAAAAATTTTCATTTTAGATTATTATAAAAGTTTAAAGTAGTAATAATAAAATTACACTTTTATCTTTTTAAAAATGATAATAATTTAATTTAATCTCTTAAAAACTATATAAATACAAACTATTAAAATAATAAAATTATATATAATTTAATTTCGATTCTCTAAAAGAAAATTCTAACTTCCCCTATGTTAGATATAATTGTCACTTTTATTTTAACCCCAAGTAGGACAATTATATTTCTTCAAAAACAAAAGTAGTACAATTATTAGTCAAAAAAATAGTGCTACAATTATTGTCACTCAGAGTGAAAATTGCCACTCTCATTAAATGCATGCAATGGACATTGGTGGGGCAAAAAACACAAAAATCAATCTACCTTATCTTTTGTACAATTAATTTACTTATAAATGACCATTTCCAAGTATATTTATAGAAATGAGCTAATTTCTACATTATTTATCAGAAATGGCTGATTTTGGCAAAACGTGTCCACGTAAGAGCGTTTTAAGGAAAAATTTCAACAAAAAGCGCCCTTAGGGGAGCGATTTTGCCATGTCAACGCAAAATGCTCTGACATGAACGCACCTTGCTGATGTGGCAACAAAAACACGCTGACATGGACGCGCTTTTGCCCGTTTTCGGATTAAATTTTCAAAAAAGGTCTTTTTTAAAAAAAATTATAAAAATAGACCAAATTTTTTGAAAATTTATGAGAATAAGCATTTATAAAGACCCAAAGTGGCAACACCATTTTTTTTTCATTTTATGGTGTCACCAATTAATATGGAAATAAAACTAAGAAAGCAGATCTTTATATAGACCCAAATTCTCGTTTCCCTTTTATTAAGCAATGTGAGATATGACACATGTGTATATATAGACTCATGAATAAGTTTGCAGCTTGGTCCTAAACAATTTGGGATATGACACGTGTATATATAGTCACTAAGCGTTAACTGTATTTAATGGTGTAACGATAAGCTAATGTGGCACATTAAATTATTATTTCAAATAAAAATTTAGGTTAAATTTTACAATTGGTCCATATATATTTTTTCATTTTGAATAATTTAATTTTTTTCTTTTATATTCTTTGAACTTTCCTTTTTAATTCTTTATTTTCCATTCTCCCTCCTTTCCTCTTTGTTTTCCTCCGTTCTCCATTTCTTTTTAACATAGTTTTTCTATATTTTCCATTTGTTAAAACAAGTCCCCATACTTTTATTTGTTTGAACAATTTAATTTTTTTTCTTTTCCTTTTCTTCTTCCCCTTTATGTATCTCTCTTCTCATATTCTTCACTACAAAAATATAATCTTTGCCCACAAAATAAACCAAATCTTTGTTTTTCTCACATGATTCCTAAATTAAATTTCACTCAAAACGAAATATCAATCATTCTTAATCAAATCGCGATTTGAATATAACCTAATTTTGAAACTAAAATAGGATCTAACTAATCAATATAAAAAATCATATCCTTAATCAAATCTAAACATAAATTAAATTCTTTATATTGAAAACAATTTTTTTCCATTTCCAAACATTTACAGAATCGTATGGATTATTCATTTCATTTTCTTTTATTTTCTAAAAAAAAATTAAATGTGCAATAATATTGATCTAAACCTTCCTGGATATCCCCAAACAAACTTGATTGAAAGTCGAGCATGGATGAATCAAAGAGAGAGATAGAGCATGGAACCAAACTGGTTTGGGTAAAGTTGAGGGTAAGTTTTGTATGGTGGTCATTTTAGTCACTGAGAGTGTAGAGCTCATTTGACGAATCCATGAAAGAACGTAGTTTCAAGAGGGCGAGAATGTTGTAGGTGAGATAGATAAGGTGGTTGTGGGGGTTGGTTAGGAGGTTAAGGGAATGAGTTCAAGAAACTTTGTTGAGGGTGGACTACCATAAGTCACCACTGGCGAGGTCTTCGAATGAGATGAGCTTGTGGGCTAGGTCATTGAGAAATCCAAATTGGTTCGTTAAAGCGATGATAGATGATGAAGGTTTGTAACTGTGGGGTGAGAATATGTGAAACAAGTTTATTTTGGTTTCAACTTTTGCCTTTTCTTTTTTCATAAACATAAAAAAGTTTTAAGAAATGGAAAATATAGAAAAATTATGTTAAAAAAGATAGAGAAGGGAGAAAAACAGAAGGAGAAGCAGAAGAGAATGAAAAAAAAGGGGGGAAGTTAAAAGAACATAAAAGAAAAAAATAAATTGTTTAAAAGAAAAAAAATATTGGGGGCAATTGTATAATTTAACCTAAAATTTTTGTTTGAAATGATGATTTAACGTCCCAAAGTCAGCTTGTCGTTATACCGTTAATGAAAATTAACAGCTCGGTGACTAAAATGTCACAACAGGTTAACATAAGGGACTAAAACGTAACATTTCAAACATAAGTGACTAAAATGTAACATGAGAGGTAAACAAAAAGTGACTATTTTAGTATTTTACCCTTAAACTTTTTATGTTTAGATTTACTTTTTTTATGTGATACAAATTACATAATAAATAGAAATAATATAATATAATATATTACTAAAGCAAATTAGAATTAAAAAGCAAAAGAGCAGCCAAAACATGAAATCCCCAAATCATATATCATCATCATATGGTTGCAAAATAGAGTAAATCTATTAACATTAAAGGAATTGTTTCGCATCCATATTTTATTATATAATACAATATTTTACAATTTTAATGTAGTGAATGAAACAGTAAGTGAAGCCCATGTTGTGGCTTGAGTGAAAGATTTGGTAAAGGTGCGTGAACATAGGAAGGGGAAATAGTGAAAGTGTAGCGTTGCAGAATCATGGAAAGGGGGATTTTAGTTTTAGTGATTGAAAAGCTCATTCCAACACAAGATCGAGGTCCCAATCCAAAGGGTAGAAATGCAGCTGCATTGTTGTAGGTAGCTTTGGCAATCCCTTCAGCAAACCTCTCTGGTTTGAAAAGATGAACATCATCTCCCCATAAATCAGGGTCATGATGGAGGGCTATGTATCGGATGCTGAGCTCTAAATTAGTAGGTAGGACAAGTTCTCTTAATCAGACTTCTCTTTCTACCTTTCTTACCACGCCATGTACAGGAGGATAGAGCCGTAAAGTTTCATTAATAATCATGGTAATCTGTTTGAGAAAAAAAATCAAACTATAATAATTTGCAGTTTAATATAAATGGTCAATGCTAGTTTTCAAGCTTTAGAATTTGTATAGTTTGCTTACGATCTTTAATTTGGCGATCCCTTGAGAATTTGGGTTTTGATTACCAAAGACCTCAATCACCTCTGCTCTTGCTTTGTCTTGCCAATCTGCATTTATTGCTAAAAGCAGGATTGTCCATGCAAGCAAGGAATTAGTTGTTTTTTGGCCAGCAAAATAGGAAGATTTACACTCACCTACCACATATTGTATCGAAAGCCTGATTTTCTCGTCCGGATCATGATAGGCATTTAAAAGTAATCCCAAAAAATCACGGCCGAAGTTGTCAGCTTCTCTGGTCATTACTTTCTCTTCCTTTTGTTTAACAATCTTCATCACAGAATCATGTATCATTTTCGCAAGTTTATCTGATTCAATTTCATCAGCAGGTTCCCAAAACTTGCTGAAAAGGTAAAAGCAGATTAAAATAAATCCATATTTTAAAACCAATTTTCTATTTAATCCCAGGTTGGTTGGACAGTTTTACTATTTTTTATTTTAAAAAAAACACTACGTTTTAAACTGGAACGGCAACAAAGAATTAGTCCTTAAAGAAAGGATTAGATGAAGTTACCCGATGAATAGAATCTTTGCTTTATACATATTTCTGCCTGTAATTGCGGACAACTTCATCAACATGTCAAAAATCTTCTCTCCTTCCAAGTAACTGCTACTAAAGGCTGTTCTGGATATCATTTCTGAAGTCAATAATCCGAACTCTTGGAACACTTCCATCTCTTTGCCTTCCTTACCTTTCCATTTCTCAAGCATCGTTTCAACGCTAGCAATTATTGCTGGAATCATATTCTGTAAAAACCATCATGCATTATCAATGTTCCACTACAATAATTAGATTAGAAACTAGTGATTTACTTTTAAGCTCTCCCCATGGAAGGCATAATTGGCCAATTTCCTTTGCCTTGCCCGTTTCTCACTTTCGCTTGTAACAAGGCTGTCACCTTGTAGTTCTGGGTCTGTTATTACCAGTTGAGCTTGAACTCCATTCCAACTAAGATAATTCTTCCCTAAAAAAATGATTTAATTAAAATCTCTTCATGGAAATCCAAAAATACTACCAAAACAACATATTCTCACCGTATTTCTTGATGTAGGAGTAAACATGAGGCAACACTCTGGGAAATATATCGTGCGTCAAGGCCATAAGTTTGCTATATGCTTCCTTCTGCATTTGAAGAATTTGTTTGTTGTTTCCATGGATAAATTCATAAGGAGGTCCTCTGATCCCCTGTGAACTCATGATGAACTGTACACGATGAGTTACCCACCAATAGTTGTACAAAACATAGAGCAAAGCTACGAAGAGGCAGAGGCCCAAAGAAGCTATAAAAAGGATTAGAAGATTTCCCATGGTCTCTATTTTCTTATCTTCACTGATGAATCCACCAAGTTTTAAAGTGTTATCATAAGATATCTGGTATGGTTATTTGGGTTTTGGAGGTGTTAAAGGCTCAACTCCGAACACTTGAAAAGTGTTGAAGTTAGTTCCCATGCAACACATGCAACAACAAAGGTGGATATGCAGCTCACGCAGATAAGGACTTGATCACAAAGCTTAAGTTATCTAGTGGAAATATGAGTTAACCAAATGAAGATGAAGAACCATGCTACTGTTTCAGTTTTCATGGTTTAGTTTGTTTAGTCCATATTTTGTGTTCTAGTTCATTTTGAACTTAGTTTAGTTTATGTTTGATGTAATTTGATGGTGATAGAGCTGATCACCAGCTTTGTTTATGTTTGCAAGCAAAATCACCTAGTCCCTATGTAACTAGTGGAGTTAGGTAATGTTTAGGTGATGAATTTATTGTTTTTGACCAGTCAAATTCTGGTATATGTAATGGCTTTAAGCCTATGTTTCTTTTGAATGAAATCATTAGAATTTCCTTCCATATGCTCCACTTTTCTTTGCTTTCTAAATTTTGTTTCTATTCCTGCTTAAAGCTCAAAGCTTGAATTTCTAGTTTTTCTTTCTTCATTCTTCATCCGAATACATTACATTGCTGTTAAAGTTCAGATTGAAGATCATACTTCATCCAGATAAAGTGTGTCTAACACTAACAAAAAGTAATGTCCAAGTCATTTTTTTCTCATTCAGTATCGTTTTCCTCTAAAATCACAAGTGTAAAAAGTTTCAAATTATTGTTATTTTCTCAATCCAATAACATAGCCACCTTTGATGCTAGTTATTAACGAATTAAGCATAAACAACACAAATTTAGTTCATTTATGTTCATTAACACTCATTTATTAAATCATAAAAATATATTTATTATTTGATTATTATATAATTAAATATTGTTTATGTGTTTATTTTATTTATAATAATATAATTAGTAAAATGTATGTGTGATTCTTTTATATGTAAAAATAAGAAAGTATTTATTTATGATTTGTTTGTTTGTTATTCATAAATATATATTTTTAATTATTCATTAACATGTTTAATTAAATGTTCATCAACAAGTTCATTTAATTTAAATGAATGAATATGAATATACATAATTTTAAAGAAGCATACACAAATAAAATTTTGAAACTCTAAACTAACATGAACAATTTTAAAAATAAATAAACGGAAATGATCAAAGACTTATTCGTTCAAGCTCGATTCATTTACATATCTATGCTAGGGAATAACAAACGTCTTAGCGGTATTTAATTAGAAAGTCAAATTTTGTTATTAGTTCATATAATATGCGTAAGTCGCTAATTTAGTACTTATACTTTAATTAGGTAATTTTTAATTTTCGCACTTTTAAATTTTAAAATTTTAATCTTTACTTAAACAATAGCTATTAGAATTGTCAACACTCTAATTTTTTTATAATATTATGTTGTTAACATATTTTCACATGTAATACTATGTAAGTTTGCTATTTCCACGTAATAATTACAAAAAAAAATCAAAATCATTTTAGTTAATAGATTTTAACGAGTTTGAATCATGAAATTTTAAAAATTGAAAAGTAAAAAAAAAAGATTAAATTAGAAAAAAAAACTAATAATAGAGTTAAACTTAACAGAGTTAAACTAATTATAAGCAGAGTGAGTAGACATTTTTTAAAAAAATCATTTTAAATTCTTATAAAATTTTAAATTAATAATGATAAAATTATATATTTGTCTCTTTAAAAATTTAATTTAATTTTTTAAAAATTATAAATATACAAACTATTAAAATAATAAAATTATAATTTTATTATTATAAAAATATATAATTTAATTCTCATTCTCTCAAAAAAAAATGAGTTACCAATGTTGATATAATTGTCACTTTTATTTTAACCCAAGTAGGACAATTATATTTCTTAAAAAACGTAAGTAGTACAATTATTACTCTAAAAAATGGGTGATTTACCTAAAAAGGCCCATTTTCAAGTATATTTATGAAAATGGGCCGATTTCTAAATTATTTACTGGAAAGGGCCAGTTTTAGCAGAACGCATCCACGTAGAAGCGTCTTAGGGGGAAAATGCTAGCAAAACGCGCCCTTGGGAGCGTTTTTGCTATGTCAACAAAAACGTGCTTCTGGAGGAGGATTTTTTCCATGTTAGGAAAAACGCGCTGACGTGGCAAAAACGCTCCCCCAAGGGCGTGTTTTGCTCATTGTTTTTTTCTAGGTTAGGGATTTTTTCATGTTTAGTCCCTAGGGTTTTTAAGGTTTTAAAGGTTAGGATTTTGCTAAAATAATTTAGGTTTAAAGTTTAGGTTATTGTTAAAATAATTTAGGGTTTAGGGTTTTAATGGATTTTAGGACTAAATCAGGATTTAGTGTTATTTTATAAAAATTAATTAAATTAGGGTTTATGATTTTTAAATAAATTAAGTAAATTAGGGTTTAAGGGTTTTAAATAAATAAAATAAATTAGGGATTAGGGTCTAGGGTCTAGAGTCTAGGGTTAAAATTAATTAAATTAAAGTTTAGTTTTTTTTAAACAAAATTGACTATTTTTACCCCGCAAAAATAATTTTGAGAAGATGTTTCTGAACAAATAGTATCAAAAATGCTTCAAGCAGGATGCACAGTCAACAAAATTACTGAAAGAAAGCTCCCACGTGGATGCTCTTTTTTCTACAGTAGTTCTTGAAAAAATAATTTTGAGAAGACATTTCTGAACAAATAATGCCAGAAACGCTTCAAGCAGGACGCAATATCAACAAAATTTCTAAAAAAAGCTCCCACGTGGGCGCTCTTTTTCTACAGTAGTTCCTGAAAAAAATAATTTTGAGAAGACGTTTCTGAACAAATAGTGTCAAAAACACTTCAAGCAATATGCAATGTCAGCAAAATTTCTGAAAAAAGCTCCCACGTGGACTCTCTTTTTCTACAGTAGTTCATGTTTGGCCTTAGGGTATAAATCAGGCAAATTTCATTATTAGGTTGCATGAGTTACAGCAAGAAAAAATAGAGAGGCTAAGTAGAATAGAAATTGAATATGAATGAACGTATTAGTGCTGTTGTTTACTATGATGGTGAGGTCCATGATACTGAGAACGGTATTGTTTTTTTACTAGAGAACACAACGCAAATGGTTTTTAGCCAAAGCATAGATTTGACAGAATTTTGTAAAAGAATTAGGCAAAAAATCTTCGAAACGACGCCAAGTAGGGTTTCTTCTATTAAGTGTCAATTTTGTGCTTCGATTGATCTCATGACATATGACTCATTTGATATCAAAGGTGGTTGTAGCTTTGAGGCGATGGTGCAGACTTATCTCGCTAGTGGATCACCCTATCTTGAGTTATATGTATAATTTTCATCGCCAAATGAAACATTTGTAACTTCAACATCAACTACTATTTGAGAGGAACCGACACTCCGTTAGTGAGAGGTAGAACACAAAAGCACTCGTGTTTGGTGTCAGTATGGAAAACACAACTCCTATACGACACTCGGTTAGTGGATGGGACATGCACATTGGTGGGTTGATGTTTGATGCTGGAAATACGTATTGGGAAATAACATCAACTTCTAGTGGTTTGCAATCCACATCTTATTGGGGACGTTACGAAACGTCCACAAGAAGGGATGATGTACTCCCTACAAAATCCACCAGAGAAGGGGTCTCGTACGTTGCAGATGATGGTGGGTTGGATTATGAGTTTGATGTGGATCCACCTCGAGAGCCCGGCCACGATGGTGCAAAAATTGCATTATTTTTTGAACCAACGCCTGTTCTATCTGAACTTGAAAACGTTGAAGGTGGTTCATATAAAGAAGAAGAAGATCCGTGATTCAGGGCGTACTCACCTTCAGCCTACATACATAATATCGTTATATCAGCAGATGATGCGTTGGAGTTCCAGACCTACCATACAGAATGCGCGACCGTACAGGTTCATCATTGGATTCTGGTGAATTAGAAGTTGGTAAGGAGTTTCCCAGTAAGGATAGTTTTCTTGGTACTTTGAAATAACATAGCATTAATCACGGGGTTAACTACAACATGGTTAAATCCAAATCCAAGAAGTTCGAGGCCAAGTATGCAGTGCAAGACGGTACATGTTCATGGAAAATCATGGCTTCTTTTAGGAACAATACAGGCTTGTGAGAGATAAAAAAGTACAAAGGTCCATATACCTGTGTTGCCGGTACAGTATCACTGAGTGTTTAGGGTTTTTGAATAATAATGTTATCACTTAATGTTGCATTATTTAATGTACTTCGTTGACAGGTGTTCCACAAGATCATCCCACGCTAGATTCAGGTATAATAGCTAGCCTAATACCACTGATGTTGAAGATGAATCCCAGGACTTCTGTGTCATGCATAATTGCTAGTATTTGTAGCCAATTGAGCTACATGCCCTCTTATCGCAAGGCTTGGATAGCTAAGCAGAAGGCGTTGGAAAATATGCATAGTGGGTGGGACGTTTCATATAATGAGGTTTGGCAGTGGTGTCAGGTGCTGGTGTGGTACTTCTCAGGTTGCATAACAGACCTTGAAATGATCCCGCGTACTACAATGACCGATTGCTCCATAGATGCCTAATGTTCAAGCTTCTGTTCTAGAGCTTTAAGCAATGTCAAGACGTATTTGTATACTGCAAGTGATTGGTACAAATTGACGGTACCTTTATGTATGGTAGATATACCCATCGGCTATTGCTAGCTGTGGCACAGGATGACGCTGGGAAGATCCTTTCAATTGCATTTGCAATAACACAGGGGGAGTCAGCTGATGACTGGGATTTCTTTCTTTCTAGGTTATAGAGGTATGTATGCCCCCAACCTGATATCTGCGTTATATCAGATTGAGGCACTAAAATATTAGTCACAATTGAACGACGGAGAAGCTTATAGGATCACACACACCATTAGTATTGTCTAAGGCACGTTGCATCCAACTACTACAGGTAATATCGGTCTACGACTGAATGACGACAAGTGACCAACATGGGTATTTAATCTCTATTAATATACTTTCGTTTGTAATATTCAAATTTATTCTCAATGGAATATTGGTATGTAATTTTCGCTATCAAATTAGATTGGCAGGGTTCGAGATTAATAAGAACCGTTTTCATGAGATATTGGGGATTTTGCGTTCAGTTAACGATCAAGGCGCAGACTAACTCTATACCATGCCTTTCGAACAGTGGACACAAGTATATGACGACGGCCTATGATATGGTCATATGACCATAAACCTAGCTGAAAGCATAATTTCTGTTCTAAAAGGAATACGTCATTTGTCGACAACCTCAGTTGTATGAGAGACATATTTTTGTTTGGCTATACTATTTCCAATGTGAGTAGCAAGTCGTAAAGGCTAAATGCAAGGAGGTCATGTATGGTTCCAGAAGGTATGGCAAGAAATTAACAAGGCGAAGGTGCGGGCCAACACCATGCACACAGTGTGTCACGACCACGACAACATATGGTTTTGTGTGATAGAGTTTGACAGACGGCCTACGATATGGTCATATGACCACAAGCCTGGCTGAAAGCATAAATTCTGTTATAAAAGGAACGCGTCATTTGCCGATAACCTTGGTTGTGCGAGAAATATATTTTCGTTTGGTGACACTATTTCCAAAACGAGCAGTGAGTTGTAAAGGCCAAATACAGGGAAGTCATTTATAGTTCTGGAAGGTATTGTAAGAAATTAATAAGGCGAAAGCGCGGGCCAACACCATGCACATAGTGTGTCACGATCGCGACAAGCTATGGTTTTGTGTGACAGAGTTTGACAGACCGAACTAATATATTACTGGAAGACAATATCGTGTACACCTGATAATAAAGACTTGCGACTGTGGGACGTTTGACGCACTTCGTTATCCATGCGTTCATGCAATTGCAGCTTGCCAGAATCTCCATTTGGATCCCATGAGATATGTTGACGAAGTGTACAAAATAGAATACATGTACAATGTGTAGAGACACGTATTCCCACTAGTCTCAGATGGACGTAAGTGGCCATCTGTATCGCTTGCTCCATTTAAGTTATTACCAGATAGAGAATTGCGTCGCAAACCAAAAGGTCGACCTTGCTCGATTAGAATACGTAATAATATGGATATCCGGGAAAGAACGAATCAACAGAAGTTGTGTGGATGG
Source organism: Gossypium hirsutum (assembly GCF_007990345.1). Lineage (NCBI taxonomy): Eukaryota > Viridiplantae > Streptophyta > Magnoliopsida > Malvales > Malvaceae > Gossypium > Gossypium hirsutum. The sequence goes on from NC_053436.1 coordinate 13,067,050, forward strand.
TGTAGGAACCCAGGTCATACAATTCAATCATGTCCAAACCGAAATAGTTGATAATTCCTATAATGAAACTATGTTGCATTATTTCTATTCCGTCTTATTCAAAAGAACTTCTATTTTATTAAAAATATAATATTAATTTAATATTAAAATATTAAAAATAACTTTTATTTTATTAAATGAAATAATATAGAAAATTTTGTACAAATATATTTAAAAAATCAATATATATGCCGGTCAGAATCAGTGCCATATGGGGGTGATCGACAATTACGCGCTGGATTCCTCCTTGGTTGCACTTCCGATGGGGTTTGTGGTTGCTCCGGTGGAGGTTGTGGTTGCTCCAGTTGTGGTTGTTAGGAGGATGAACCACCTTGGTAGAATAAAGAATGTGGAGGTGTTTGCATCACCTACGGCGAATGTGTTTGAATCCCATAAGGCGATAGGGATTGGTAATGAGATGAGCTCGCCAATGGTGCCTCGTGCAATCCCTACGGCGATGATGACCTATATATCATCAGTTGAGTTGGAGTCATCAGGAAAGGAGATATACCGGGCCATGCATTCTAACCTGGCATGGGAGGAAAATGAAACATATAAGGGTTAGGATACATAGAAGGGCTAGGATACGCACCTGGCATAATCTGAAGGGGTTGTGATGTGGGTGTTACCGGTTGAGGCGTTAGGCCCAATGATTGTATGGGAGCTGTTGATGGGCCCGTGCCGTCATCCATTGTCCTTGAATTTAAAGTGCCCTGTCATTCCCTTTCAGCACAGATTTACCGACGTCTCTGCTCTTCCAACAGCAAATATGACTTGCCATGGATCTTAAATCATGGCATGTACTCTGGCGCGCATGCTAACTCTGGGACGATAATCAGTTCATGATCAGGTATATGATCATACCAGTTTTCCCAAATTTTGATCTATTCTGAGAAGAATACCAGCCAATTTGTATTCGTTTACCGTAAGTGGATTTTATGTTGGTCATCGAGCACAATAGGTTCCTCAGGAATCGGTTGTTGGAATCCAAATTGCCCCAACACTCTATCCGTCTAGTGCATCTCGACAGTAGCACAGTTGACCAATGAGACCTTAACATGCCAAATGTTCAGATTTTGAAAGAATTCTTTCAGAATTACTACCTGTATTGTCGGATCCTCGTATGGTGTCCATTGAAACTATATGAATGTGATAAAAATATTAGTTATATACATAATACTAAATATTAAATACTAAATACTAAATATGAAATGACTATTTTATGTATATATATTTTATTTAATACTTACTTGCGCTTCCGACCATTGGTCTAATAAAAGCCATATATCTTCAACAGCAGTAGGTATTCCAACATAACTCGCCGGATGGTTCCATCTAATTAAATAAATTTTCAGCTTACAATTTTATTTTAAATCTATGGAATAATTGTAAAATTAAATAAAAATTTTACCTCATTATGAGTGTGAATGTATATGAGTGGTTCACTCGATGACGTAAAAATGGAAAGCGAAACCGAGCCCATGATTGTAGTAGTGATAGGCAACCTCTGATTTTGACTTTATTTGGTGGCGTCGCCCCGTACATCTCCCTATACAATGTTGCCAACACGGTAGACCCCCAACTTAATTCGCCAGCTGCTCTAAAATCAACGAATTTCAACAACCACCTTAAATGTATAAGGTTTCGTGACAAGTCCGGCATCAAATAACCTCTAATCATCTTAAGGATGTATGCCCGAACATACCGTATTTTTTCTACTTCAGTCGAATCATTCCCCGGCTCCGGGAATGTGTCTCATAACTAGCCCATCTCGATTTGACCTCCGTAAATATTATCCGGAATTGCACCCAAAAGATTATAGCATATGGCTCCCCAATCAGCAGATTGAACGAACCTGGTGAATGCGGACCCATCCACCGGCAATCCTAATTGTAACTGGACGTCATCCAAAGTGATAGTACACTATCCGCATAGAAGATGTAACGTGTGTGTCTCGGGTCTCCACCTCTCTATTAACGCGCTGATGAGTTTCGGGTCTAACTTGCACCCCCGGCCTATAGTGGTCGCGTGACAAAAACTTGTTTCCCTTAAGTAATTTTCTATCAATGGTGATGGAGCATATTACGAATATAACATTGTAACACTCGATCTACAGACTGTTATAAAAAATTATAAAATACAAATTAATTAAAATTACATAAATGAAAAAAATATTAAATAATATTAAAAAATTACATAAATGAAAAAAATATTAAATAATATTCAAAAATTAAAATTAACCCTTACCATTTTCATTTCTTTGACGGAGATATGTTTATTATCGAGACGAAATAATTCCTCGACCATTGCTAGCACGATCAAATATTTTTGAAATTATAAAAAAAATAATACTAATTTAGAAAACAAATTAAAGTAAATAACTAATTAAAGAAAGCTTTGAGAAATTTAATGAGAAATTTGAGAGCTTTAGGGAGAAATTTTAGAGTTTTTTGCTAAAATTTTAAGAAATATTGTGTGAAATAATATGAGGGGGTTTTATACTCTCTCTTTTTTACCGTTGGACCCCCAACGGTAAAAAAAATAGCCATTGGGGTCAAAAACACGGAGCAAAACGCGCCCCTAGAGGAGCGTTTTTGCCACGTCAGCAAAGCACGTCCACGTCAGCGTGATTTTGCTGACATGGCAAAAACGCTCCCCCAGGGGCGCATTTTGCTGGCATTTTTCCCTTAAAACACTTCTACGTGGACGCATTTTGCCAAAACCAACCTTTCTAGTAAATAATTTAGAAATCGACCCATTTCCGTAAATATACTTGGAAATAGGCCTTTTTAGGTAAATCACCCCTGAAAAATAGTGCTACAATTATTGTCACTCGAGTGAAAATTGCCATTCTCATTAAATGCATGCAATGGATATTGGTGGGGCAAACGAAAACACGAAAATCAATCTACTCTTATCTTGTTGACACAATTTTTAGAAGTTTTCATTTAGATTATCTAATATAAAATCTTTGCAATTTTATTATCCAATTTTTAGAATGTATTTATTTTAGTCATCTAAGCGTTAAATCTTGATTGCTACATGTTATGTTTATACTTTTATTTTAGTCACTTAATTTTTAGGCAGCCTTCATTTTAGTCACTCAAAAAAAAATTAAGCATTTGTTTGGATAAAAAAATATTAAGAATTAAAGTGAAAAAGTGATAAACTAAAAAAATTATTAAATTGTAATTTTTTATTCCACTGCCAAAAATTTTTTTAAAAAAATTTAATATTAAAATTTTAAATTTGTAACATCTAAATCAATTATACAAATTATTGAATTTTCTTTTCACTCGATAATATCAACTGATTTGTTAATGAAATCTTGAATTTAATAATTTAATTAATTTAATCTCCTAAATTTTAAAATTTTGTTTTATTTTTCCAAACTATCCTTAACAAAATCAAGTCAAGTAACTTGAATTTAATAATTTTCTATGAAATTTAAATTTCTTTTGATTATATAATCTTAAATCTTCCATGCTAAAATGCTTGTTGTACCATTAAAAAAAATAATGACAAAATTTTAGGGTTTTGTTTAGCATGAAGGATGAAATTAATAAAGATAACCTAACCCTTAGGCCACATCCCTAAAAGAATATTCATTACTCCTTTTCTGCTCTAAAAATTTTCTTATATAAAACCTAGAGTCTCCTCATTTGCACCTTCCAGTTCAACCTTCATCACTCAAACCCTACAACACTTTTCTCAAGGCATTTCTTTTAACAAAATGAAACAATAAAATTTCTGTCCTTTCGCAAACAATGGTGCCATATCAAAACCTAGGTATCAAATCTAAACAAGATAGATTCAATTCAAAAGACACACAAAACCCTGATCTAGACAGAAAAAACCTGTAATAATAGATTGGTTATTATTATGCAACTTTAAATGGAAAAGCATTGAAATGCTAGGGAGTATGTTTTTGGATAGATGAAATTCTTTTTAGTTTTATTTATTTATTTATTTATTTATGTTAATCGAAATTTATATGTTTTTATTTTGTTTTGGTTAAAACAAGTATAAAATATATATAAAAAAAAAAGATAATGTTTCATTTGACTAGATTAACCGAATTAACTAATACCTATAGTATATAATATTACTCAATTCGATAACCAACCTCCAAAAAATTATTAACTGACCTCCAACCAAATTAGATCGATTAACCGAATTAGATCAGTTCAGTTGATTAATTTGATTTTAACCGAAATTAAATACCCATAATTCTAATCACAGACTCGTTAGTTTCTGCAACTTATTCAGAAGTAAATAATATTTCGAAGACGACAAAACCTCCGAAATCAATACCAGATGTGTTGAGGAGTTGAAAATCCTTCATCAGACCTTTTCTATTCTAAGACAAGAATTGGACAATTGGGAAGGGGAGGTTAAAAGCAAATAATAATAATAATAATAATAATTGTATAGCATATGTACTGATTCAAAGTACAAAATTTGGGGAGGTTACATTTAATTTTCCTTTTTCCTCACAACTTCACAGTGTTTTATATTGCGACATTATCTATTTCCTGCATATACATGGTACACTATCCTCTTCCCTTTTTTTCAAAAACTTTTTCTCTCCTTCAGAGGCCTTAAAGAGAGGAACAACTTGCTTCTGCTACTGACCCTGCTACTTCAAGCAATTTCCCTTTTACCATTCTTCATAGATCATTTCATCTGCAACTAAAGAAAAACAGGCAGAATAAGAATATACAGTACTTTAAAATATGAAAGAAATCAAAAGGACAAATTGTGACCAAAATTCTACTCCTTATTTCAATTTGATGACCAAGGATCAGTGTTTTTATTACATGGAATGGAGCTTGTGTTGTGCACCAATAAAAAATTTGTTAACCAAAATTAACTTGCAACAAGGGTTTTGCCTTGTGCAGTGGCAACATAGATGATTAGGAAAAAGCTAAAGGGTCTAAGAAAAAAATATGCACCAATGGTTTTTTACTTCAACGTTCTTCAAAGCCAGCTGGGACTTCTTGATGTGTGTACCTTCATAATTTTTCCTACAAATATACCAATAGAATAATATCCTCAGTTGAGTTTATGCGGTTAATGAAGCATACAAAAGTAGCATGTAATGTAAGCAGTAATTTTACATGAATAATTTATTGTTAAGAGCCCCCAGTAGCAAATCATGTGGAGCTATAGCATCAGCATAATTGAGGCAGTTCATAGATTATCAGGGATGAACTCGGTTATAACTCGAGTGTTCACAACTCAAATAATTTAAGGTGCCTACAGTACAATAGACTCGTGCATAAGAAACAGGCTTCTGATATGAAGCCAAATAATGCTCATAACAAATGGAAATAAAAGCACCTTCATACACTAAGGGAGGTTTACTGCCAATTCTCCATCATCAAGAAAGACCAAGTAAATCAGCAATAGTAAGTACAATTGAGAAGGCTTAAGTCGAGTAAGTGTACAAGGAAAGGACACCCTGAAAAGTACACCAAGGGAGGAAATTTATAAAAAAGCTGCATTGCTGCCTCATATTGAACAAGAGAAATGATAATGTTGTTAGCTATTGGATCCTAAGCAACAAAATTAAAGGGTTAAGACCTGAACTTTGAAAGTGCATGCGATATCTGTCAATACTGTGATTAACCTCTACAGCCATACTCGTACTAGTCAACAATGGAAATTTTCCAAAAAAGAAGAAAAAAAACTATGTATAAGATCAATTCTAGCAGAAACTTGTTTCCTACAGCTGTCTTATCTGAATATCTGTTTGACTTTCCCTATAAACCAAAAAAAAGCAGGCTAATCTGAAGATGACTAAACTTTCAGTGTTCCTTTATATTTCCTTCGCTCTAATGTTACTGATTTCTTAATTTCTTCAATATAGTATTCTACAATAAGCTCTTTATTTTATCAATTGATCCATTGTAGACCTTTTCTTTCTTTACTGAAAATAGGCTAGAGTCTCGGTTCAATGCTTATCATGCCATTATGATTAACATTATTTACAAACATTTTTAGATGGACTAATTATCGTCTTATTAAATCTCTTACCTTCATGATCAGGGGCATGATTCCATAATTTGCCTTAGAAGTTCCGTGCAACGAGAGGATCATAATCATATTCTTCGCCTGCTTTCACAAATCTGCCTTTCACACGTTTCCTAGTGTCAGCCCTAGCCTTACGGGAGGCATATCTTATTTGCTTACCAAATCTGTAAATAGGAAAATGAAAAAACAATTGAAGAAGAACTTGTCATACATCATCCTGACCATGTGAATTAATAGCTATTTAAACCAAATATTGAAAAATAAAATGCAAAACAACCTCCTTCCATCTTAAATTGGGAACGTAAGTAATATTCATTATGCAGAGATGTATTCTGTTTTTATTGTCAAACTAATTGTTTTGTTTCAGGAAAAGTAAAACAATAATCATGCCTACAAATTACAACTGATGATTTCATATGTTGAAGAGGCAATCTATATTATTAAAGACAACAGACAATGTCATCCCAAAAGAAGTAAATCTACAGATTATCAGGTATTAAAACAGAACAATTTTGATTTCAGGAAAGTGTCCTCCAAACATTTTTAACCAGAAAATGAGTTATCTCAGTATCATATTAACATGAAAACAGAAGATAAACATCAATTTCAATGTAACAGGGATGAAAAACATACATTCGTGTTTTCTTTTTTTCATTGTATCTTATCTTCGCTTTATCCCTAGCTTGTGGGCAACTAACTTCCAAATTTTGGAAATGGGAGTCACCGGTTAGAAAACCTGGTGGTAATCCACAGTCTTGAAATCCAGCAGGGCTAGTTTTCACTGTAATGTTGGACGGTGAAGGAGCTAAGTTTGAAGGAACTTGGCCAACAGGATATCCTAGATTGATGTTTCGGTTACAACCCGGATTCATAAGCATGCAATTAGAAGTGCCAATCATGGTAGCCATCATACTAGCTGAGCAACCAACTTGAGGGGATGGAAAAGGCTGGCACTCCTTTTGTCCCGATGGTAATGCCTGTTAAGATACACAACAGTGGCTTGTCAACCATGAAGTGATTTAAAATCTCTTCTCAACTTCAATAAAGAAACATAGATAAAACAAGAACACAGTTATGTAGTTTTTCAGGTTTATAATAACTCCAGAACACCAGCAACAATAAGTATGCTCGAGAAATAAACATGTAACATGGTAAAATGTCTTATTAACACAATAACATGAGTACCATGGAGCTGAGTCTTGATCCTATTAGTTATGAACTTAATTGTTCCTTACCATATGTCTATTATTGTTTGATTTGTAGAGCAGAAGGTAGTAGTATTACAAAGTACGATTTGCACAAGTCATGAGTTGAAACTAATGCAGTGAAATGAATTGATTTTAAAACAAATGCTGCAAATGGAGGCCACTTAGGACATAAAATAAATGGTGTTCTATTGCACAAGGACTTCAAGTTTCAGATTTTACTTTATCAGAAACATATTACTGAATAGAAACAATAGCTATATAGCAGATGGATTTTTGGCCTATTACCTATTACACTCTCACATCACAGTTGATGAAGTACCAAAAAGTTAGGATTTAAAACTCAAAGCATCAGCTGATAATTTTCTAAGTTTTATATGAAAAACAACTCAGATGCTCATACAATACTACAAATTAGATTAGAAAATGTGGAAAGGAAGAAATAGAATATAAATATATATATATAACCATAGATGTATTTATAAGATAAATTTTGCAATTGAAATTAGAGAGAGAAAAGAAAACCTCTAACATGTTCTTGCTAGGACCATTAGATTCGATTACCGGTAAAGTTTTGTCCATAATTAGGCAGTCTGTCCCAACCTTCTCAAACTGGTACCTAGTTTGGCCTTGTGAACCACCAAATATCTCATTGGCAGTTTCGAAGCTGAATTGAACATCATTGATGTTCAGGCCCTCACAAAGGTCATCACCATCAGGAACTTTGAAATCTCTGAGGTCAGAATAACCCTGGAACAAAAGGAGCCAAAATCAAACATTCAAGACAGATCAGTCCAAATGCGGCTAAACAAAGAATGATTCAAGAGTCGAGCTATTACTTCAAATTCAATACTTTCCATCACCAATTCAAATAAATATAGCAGCAAAAGCCATACCTTTGGCATATTCGGCTCCTCTGAGAAAACAGGTTCTCCATCGTTACAGTAAGGGACGTAATTTGCATTTGGTGATATCAGAGAAGATGAAACCATACAAGGCTTTAGCTTAGGACATGAATCTAGTTCATTTAACTTTGTACCAGCCAGTTCAAATGAGCCCCCTTGATCTATTTGATTCAAACAGTTAGTGAAACAATTGTCGTTAGCAGCTGAAGCACCGACTGGCCAATCAACATCAAAAACAGCAGGAGACGAAGCACCAAGAACCGAAGACCAGATTCTTCTAAACTCAGCCAAAGAAGGACAATCCGTATAAGAATTGAGGGCCTCTCGCCAATGCCCCAAACTCCAGCAACCATTGCCATTACCATCACAATCCTGACAAAGAGACAATTTCTCATCCAAACACCTAACAACTGCAGATTGAGAATTGCATTTCTCACACAAAAGTGAACGAACGTGTCTACGTGACAACAAATTTGCAGAGTGAACGCACCCATCACAGCTCAAGCAAAGCCGAGCCGAATCCGATTTACAGTAAACCACTGCTCTTTCTCCTCGACAAAAATCGCATACAGGTTCCATCCCGTTATTCCTCCTAACTTTACAGTAAACCACTGCAGTTGGGCGGTAATTCGGCTCTATTGATTCCTCAATCCTAACAGAAACTACCCTTCAATAATCAAAATTAACAAAAACCGATTAAAATTATACCCAGATCATGTGCAAAGAACAAGGAATTGAATCATTTGAATGATTAAAATTTAAAATCATAGAAAAAGAGTAAATTGAGATTAAGCTTTACCTCTTCAATGAAAAGAACCCAATCCCGGCTTCTGAAATCAGCCAATGTCGAAGAACACATAATCCATTAATCGAAGCAAATACGCATCAACATTGATAACAGAAAAGCAAACATTTCTTTGAGCTAAAAATACATAATAGGGGGAACAGTGAAGAGCTGTCAGCGTTGGTAACTGGAAGTTTTCTTTTTATTTTTTTCAGTGAGCAAAAACTGGTTTATTTATTCACGTTTGTCCGAGGTTTGATGGGTGCTTGCCACGTGGTGCGATGTTAGCTTTGTGGATGGGACACTCTAGGATGACGTGGACATGTGATTTTATTGCGGTCATCCGTTTTGGTCGGAGGATGGCGAGGATGGTAAATAAGTGGAAAGATTGAGGGCGGTTTGATAGAAGGATTGGTCACAAATTGATCACCACGTCATCACCCGAGATTATGTGCGGGTTTCTCATTTTGACTTTCGAGACGAAAATTTAGCCCCGCATCTCGAGAGATCACAGATGGACACGTGGCTTATGTGTCTGAACAGTTTCTGATTTGTGGTGTGAGACGATGCTGATGTGGGCGCTTAGCTGTGCTGAACTGTCTGAATCTCTTTTTAAAATGGGATAAATGGTAAGTTTAATACCCAGTTATTTAGTGGTCAAATTTATGTTTGATTTTGTTTTTAGATTAAATTTAACATCATATTTTTTTACGTAATTAAAAAATTATGTTCAATTTGAAAAAATAGGAATCATAATTTGAAAAATTTATGTTTCTCGAGCATCAGTGGCGCTTTTTGAAAAACGCAGCTATAGATCGAGCATTAGTGGCGCTTTTTAAAAAACACCGCTATAGGTCGACCATTAGCGGCGCTATTTGAAAAACGCCACAAAAAAATTAAGCACAACGCCGACGTTTTATGTGAGCTTTAGTGGCATTAGCAGCGCTTTTTGAAAAATGACGCTATAGATCGAGCATTACCGGCGCTTTTTTAAAAACGCCGCAAAAAATTAATTTAATTTATGGGTTATGGTTTAGGGTTTATGGTTTAAAGTTTAGGGCTTAGAGTTTATGGTTTGGGATTTATGGTTTAGGATTTGGGGTTTGAAGGTTGGGGTTTAGGGGTAAATATGGTGAACTACTTAATTAATTTGTATATCTTAGAATTTTTATAATATAAATTTAAATAAGATAAATATAAATTATTATTTTAAAAATATATATATCAAAATGGGTTAAATCCCAGAAGCATACATGAACAATGGTTTAGTGTGCAATGGGTTAAATCCCAAAAGCATAAATTATGAACACAATTATTGATATAACATCATTTTATATTTATATATTGCATACATAAATATTTGTATTTATTCAATATAAAAATATATTGATGTATTTATTTTTTAAAATGTGTATGATTAAATCAAAATTAAAGTTTCCACTATACATTTAAACCACAATTAGAATTTCACGTCTACAATTACACATTAAATTGAAATTCATATATAATTCTGAGATGTATCTTTATCATAATTTAGGTGTATACATATAATTAAATATTTAATTATGGTTTAAGGTTTGGGGTTAAGGTTTTAAGGTTTTAATGTTTAAGGGATATGGGCTATGATATAATGTTTATTATTTTGGGGTTTAGGTTTATGATTTAAGATTTAAGTTTTAATGTCCATGGTTTAGGGGTTTAGGGTTTATGATATAATGTTTATTATTTTGGGTTTAGAGTTTTTGTTTTAAGGTTTATGGTTTAGAGTTTGTGGTTTTTTGTTTTATAGTTAGGGTTGTAGTACTGTTCATGGTTTTAAGGGTTAAGCTATTAAGGTTTAAGGGTTAGGGTTTTTGATAAAATAATAAAAAATCAAAAATTTTTAGGGTTTAGATAAGCAATAAGATTATTTTTTAATTACTTTTATCCCTTGTAATATATATTTAGGGTTTAGGGTATAGGTTTATAGTTTGGGGTTTAACATTTAGGGTTTACTGTTGGAAAATTGAAGCAACATTTGGATTTTATTGAGAAAAATTTTGAAAGTAAAAACATAGAAAAATACATGTCAAAAATGGAAAAAATAAAATACTATTAATTAAAATAATTTTAAAGTTTTTTTTGGGTATATGACTGATTTTTTTAATTTATATATTAATTAATTTCTTATAAAATTGTAAAGAAGATAATATTTATTTTAATATATTAAAATTATCAATATAGTTTAAATTATTTGAGAGATAATGATAAAGTTTATATATATTAAAACAAAATAAGGGATTTTTAGCGAAGCAAAACAGTGCCATTGTGTAAAGGAGAATGACTTTTTGAAAACGCCCGCTATTGGCGTTTTTTAGTCTTACACAAAACGGCACCGTTTTGTTACCCTAAATGCCTAAAGACTTTTTCCCAAAATCGGTTCCCCCCTTCCCCCTGAAATCCCAAAATTTGACATGAAATATCTTCTTTTTTCCCTCCTTTCTTTTTCCCAAAATCGGTTCCCTCCCCCTCCCTCTCCCCCCTCCCCCTCCCGCTGCTGTATCTCCATCGACATATGTTGTCAAGTATATTGAAAGAGGACCCAAGGTACGTACTAGGATTTTCTTTTCTTTTCTTTTTCCTTTCATTTCATATTTACAATTCTGATTTCTACGGTTAATGTTCATGATCTTGTATCTGTTTGCATTTTCTTTTTATTCATGGGTAAATTGGGCTCATTTTTTCTTGTTTAGACTCAATGGATTGATTTCAAGGGTTTCTTTGACTATGCAGATGATAAACATGTGCAGGGGGAGATTATGAACCATAGGTCTTTCAAGCATCCAAATATAATTAGATTCAAAGAGGTATATTATTCTTTTGCAAATAATTTGTTATATTTTGTTAACATATTGCTAAATCGATTATGTGTATTGAAGAAGCAAATCTGTCTTAAAAAATGTGCTCATTATGTATGTATATATGAGTGAATGATGATGACTTACTTTAATTTGTTTGAAATCAAAATTCATTTTGAATTGCGCTTTCTTGATGCACCAGTGTCAACTGATAATTGCTGGGCATTCTAAGGTTAATCTTTGGGCACTTAATTTGGTTAATTGGCATTTTAACGCTGACAAGTTAAACTTTAGGTTTCGTTTATAAGAGATTGGGTTTGGGCATTAGGCCTCTTTTGGCGAAAACAAAATTTTATGTTACACATGTTATAGTTGTTGATGTTATTTTTATGCGTCATTGGAACATATATTGGTATTATTTGGTTGCAATCTTTTGCAGTGACTACTTGTTCAAGCTTCTGCTTATTGGAGATTCTGGTGTTGGAAAATCTTGTCTTCTTTTGAGATTTGCTGTAAGTTTCTTGACTTACGTTGTCATTTGAAACCAAATGTCTACATTATAGAGATCTATTTTCCTCGTCGTACATTCTTAGGTTCTTATATGATTGCCCTGAATGCTTATATCCATGTATGATGTTAGATTGTAATAATGATTCATTAAAAATTTTTACTGCATATAACATGTGTCTTGAGATAGTAAAATGTTCATTTCACGTGTTTGGACATAGGCAGTTGTGGCCTCGGAATCTTGTCACTATATTTAGTTGTATATCAAGATATCAAACATGTGGAATTTTGAATATTTCCAGATGGTTATGCAGGACAAAATCATGAACCTGAGATTTTGTAATTTCTTTTATGCAGGATATCATATGTAGAAAGCTATATAAGCACCATTGGGGTTGATTTTGTAAGTGAACAGTCCTTAGTGCTAACTTGACCTCTAACTCCCAAAACTTGTAGCAATTATTCTAACCTCTTTTGATTTCATTTTCTTTTTTGGTAGAAAATACGTACTATGGAGTAGGATGGGAAAACCATTAAACTTCAAATTGTATGTTTTTACATACTTTATCTTTGATTTGTTTCTTTGAAAATTTTCTGACCTATGTTGTTCCGAGTAATGCTCCTAATAAGATAATGAGTTGTCTGTTCATTTTCTTCTTTGGCTGCTACTTTTTCCCTTTCTGTATATTTTTATTTTATAATTAGTCTTAAGAAGTCACTCTTAAATCTAGACACATAATTTTGGCTTCATGATGATAACTAATTAATTTTCTTATGGTTCAATGTGCAGTGGGATACTGGTAGACAAGAACGGTTTAGGACAATCACTAGTAGTAGTACCGTGGTGCCCATGGCATAATAGTGGGTGATCTCCCTTCTAGATATTTTTCTCGGTCTTTATTTGTGCTACTTATGAAGTTTTATTTTTTTGATCTTTTTCTTTCCCTTCTACTGCTGGATCCTCTGTTAGATCGTTTATGATGTGACAGACCAAGAAAGCTTCAACAATATCAAGCAATGGCTGAGTGAAATTGATCGCTATGCTAGTGATAATGTTAACAAACTACTAGTTGGAAACAAGTGCGATCTTACAGCTAATAAAGTTGTGTCATACGAAACAGCCAAGGTATTTGCCAGTTTATCTCTAGGAAGAGTTGTGTGATTATTGAATTGTAAAATGTAATTGTTGGTGCTTTACAGCACTCTTTGCCCCCATGATATTGCTGCTTTCTTCTTTCAAGCATTTGCAGATGAAATTGGCATACCTTTTTTGGAAACCAGTGCAAAAGATGCCACAAATGTTGAACAAGCTTTCATGGGTATATATCTGTATAATATTGCTTTCACATTTCAAATGTTGAATTTTGCATTTAATTCTACAACCAGACTATGGCTTTAGAAAGGAGATGGCATGTGCTAGAGCTATCACTCAGGTCTTTGGTGGGCTGATATCGAGCGGGCAGCAGTTATACACTATGATGGAGTAATGAAACCTTGGTTAGAAATAGGAATTGCTAAATATAAAGGCTATTGGAGCAAACATATGTAGTATGACCACCCTTACTTATAGCAGTGCAATATCCATGAATAATTGACATGATCACGGCATAGAAGTGGAATTATTTGATTCATTGATGTACCCAATTTTTACATCCACAAGTATTAGCTAATTTTTATTATTTATTTTAGTTTTGATTCTAAATTCTTATTTTTATTTTAATATTTAAGATAACTTGAGTTCTAACTTTTGGATTTTAATTGTGTTATTAATTTATTATTTTAGATTCTAAATTTAAATTCATTAATTTTTATATTTAGTTTTAAAGTTAAAATTTTAATAGAAAATTTTAATTTAATTAATATTTTTTATCGTTAAAAGTATATAGTTTAAAGCTCAAATTTAAAAAATAAAACATAATATAATATTTATCATATAAATATTATTTAATTAAAATATTTTTTTAAAGGTCATGTTCTTTAGCGGTGTTTATGGGAAAAGCGCCGCTAAAGGTCTATTTTATAGTGGCGTTTGTGAAAAAAGCGCCGCTAAAGGTTTGTTATATAGTGGCGTTTGTGGGAAAAGTGCTGCTAAAGGCCATGTTCTTTAGCGGTGTTTGTGGGAAAAGCGCCGCTAAAGGCCATGTTTTCTAACGGCATTTGTTGTAAAAGCGCCGCTAAATGTCATGTTCTATAGTAGCGTTTTTTTACATAAATGCCGCAAAATGTTAGCGGCATTACAAGCGCCACAAATAGTTTTAGTGGCGCCACTATAGGCTAAAAAAAGCCGCTAAAAACCTGTTTCGTTGTAGTGATTATATAAAAATTTCAAATTTTATCTAATTCTTTTAAATATTACTTAAATTTTTTAAAAAATATTTATTTAAAATTGATATGAAAGATATAATAATTCAATATAAAAATTGCAAAAAAGTCAAGCATTAGCGGCGTTTATGATAAAAACGCCACAAAAAATCAATTTATTTTAAAGAAAACGGCGTCGTCTTGATATAAACACCACTAATTTTTAGTTTTGATTGAAACGACGCCGTCTTATTTCTCTCCCTCCAATTTCCTCTTCTTTCCCGATTTCCTTTTCTTTCTCAGCCATTCTCAGCCTGTTCCTCTATTTCACTCCCCCGATTCCCTTTTCTTTCCCAATTTCCATTTTTTTCTCAGCCTTTCTCAACATGTTCTTCTATTTTATACCCGAAAATCCTCTCAACCTGTTATTTTATTTTATTTCTCAGTCTGTTCTTTGATTTTTCGAAACTCTAAACACCCAGTTTCCCAATGCCTAGCCACTCTACCCAGCAGCGAACTCAGTCTTAGCGAGTATGTGAGGTTTTTGATTTTCTTTTTTTGGGTTTGTTGAAATTTACTTCCTTTAATTTTCAATCGTCTTAAAATTTTAGAAATTTTAATTTGGGTTTCTTATTTCTATTATATTAGTTTTCAATCGTCTTAGAAATATTTGATTTTTTTTGTTTGGGTTTTTTATTTCTATTATATTAGTTTTCTAGTTTCCTTCTATTGCTTCGATTTGATGGTGCAGTTCTATGTCATGCGGTCAGTTGTTTCTATTTCTTTTTTCTTTTTTATCTTGTATGTTCTATGCCTAAAGTAATATCAACTGTCTTCTTGTGAAATGTCTTAATTGTTCTAATTTTGCCTTTGTTCTATCTTTCCTGAATCTCTAGGTTTTAAAAAAAAAAACAAGAACAAAATTCTTTCCCTAGTTCATTTAATTTAGTTTAGGAACTTTTGAATTTCATATAGTGATACACTGGTTAATGCTACTGGTTTCAACTAATCATTGTTCTAGGTTGGCAAGAAGCTATCAGAACTGATTCGAGATTCAGGTGGCCTAGCACCTGGAACTGAACAAGGCAGGTGGCAATCTGAACTTGCTCAAGTGGCAACTGAGCTAATTGCTGTAAGTATCCTTACCTGCTACTTGAGACTGGTTGTATTTTGCAATTTGTTAAAGGGTATTTTCTTCTACTGCAATGTCATGCCTGTTGCCTAGATGATTAGAATAGCATATTTTAAACGCTATTCTTATCATCTTCTGCCTGATTTCTGTAAACAGTAGTGGTACAGAGTTGCTGGTTTACAACTTGGTTTTCTTCAATAGGAGGTTAAAACTTAACGAAAGGATTGCTAAATTGCTCGGGTTTCTTTGCAATACATTAATTAATA
Source organism: Gossypium hirsutum (assembly GCF_007990345.1). Classification (NCBI taxonomy): domain Eukaryota; kingdom Viridiplantae; phylum Streptophyta; class Magnoliopsida; order Malvales; family Malvaceae; genus Gossypium; species Gossypium hirsutum. Next base: position 13,083,062 of record NC_053436.1, read on the forward strand.
TTTTCTTTCTTGGAACTGAATTTGATTATTAGATAATAGTATGTTTCTTCTTAATAAATATTAGAAACTATTCCCTAGGAACTATTTTTCCTTTAATTTGCCTTGATATGGTGTGCTTGACCATATTCACTTGACTTACGATTTCATATGCAGATGAAGACAGGATGTTTGGCCCTAGTTTTATGTTTAAATATCAGTGTTGATCCACCTGATGTAATAAAAATATCTCCTTGCGCAAGAATGGAGTGCTGGACTGGTATGTTTTTTGAGTCAATTCTCTCTTATTTTTGCATTTTTGCAATTTAATGGTTATTAAAGCTTTAATGCTCATGATTATTCCTCAAGAAATCTTTAATAAGTTTCGTGTTATTTTAATATGTGACCGAACTAAATGCTTGTTGATTCGTTGAGCATGCATGAAATAGTTTGTGCATCTATTTTGTTTGAAGTGTTGAATTCTGAAATAGTTCATGTATAATATATATACAGTTTAAGTATTGGTCTCAGGTCAGGATCTTTGTTTTGTTTTTAATTCATTTTTTACCTTTTAGTGTCACTTGGTTGGTTTTGCTAGTTTATAGATTTTCTTCAGGGAAACTATTAGGGACTGAAACACATTGTTTTTCACCTTAAATTACTTTGCAATAGCATACTCCAGTATGTTTTGAGAGAATGGACACTCATCTAACTATATGTATGTATATATATGCATGTAGGTATGTATTTATGCTTATGATATCTGCTAATATAGCTATTAGTGGGATTTTTAGAAAAAAATCTATTTTTGAAAGATAGTACTATTTACACATCATGTTCAAATTATGTAAAAAAAGGATGATTTAGATATTATATAAATCTTAAAATATATATTTATATCCAATACTCCTACTCAAATTACATTAACTTAGATTTGCAACTAGCGGGCAAAAAGCTTGACATTCTATTTGAAAAATGATATTTTAAAACTATATACAATTGTTATCATAAAAAAGTTTTAGGATATCATATTTGAATTGAAGCCATTTTTATAGGTTGAGATAAAAATAAAAAAAAATAAAAACTGATGGTTTAATATTTTGACATGAAGCATGAAGGATATACTAGAAAGGCACCATTTGTGCTCAAAGAACCTTGAGAAGCTGGAACAACCTTGTCTTGGGCTGTAGGTTAGTGGCTTTTTATTTCTTCTTGTATATATGTAGACATATTTCTTTACTTTTAGTTCTTACATTAATATGTAATCAGTCGGCTGGAAAATTACTTGGGGATGAATGAAAATTTGGATTATTTTATAGAGCAGTAGATGTGAAAGTCTCACTGGTGAGCCTCTTGTTTCACATTATTTTTGTTATTTTTATTCGTTGTATTCGATACATATGCATACATATTTAGGTATGAAGGTATCAGTGTATGGTTTTTTTCGAATATATGAAAATATTTAAAAAGGATTAAATATATCTATTAAAACTAAATATTTGTATAAAATAATACGGGCCTTTGAATATGATCATTGTATCTTCACCATTAAATTCTATCTATTTAAAAATGATATTGACTTTTTCATCCATGGATTTTGCCTTGAAACAGGCAAATGAGAGGTGAGGAACTCCATGGATTAAATATTGAAGAACTACAGCAGCTAGAAAAATCTCTGGAAATTGGGTTGAGCCGTGTGATGGAGAAAAAGGTTTAATGGAAATGTGCATGTTCTTGATGTGTTTGTTTGCAGGCTTACATGCATCTGTTTGCATGTTTATATTCATATCTCTACTATGTCATCATACTCATGTTTCAAATGGCATTTAGTCAACATAATCAATTACCAGTATCTTACTTGTCGTAAAATAATCAGTTTAATGTTGTCGTAAATTAAAAACAAAAACTATTTAGGTTTTGATAACTTCAATGAATCAATATCTCTTGGTTTGGTTAAGTTTCATTATATTCATTTGATTTTAATTATAATTATTTGTAATTTTACCTTTTTTATTAAATATTTTATAATAAAAATCTTATATAACTTTTTTTTAATTTTTTAATAAACTGCTTACTACCCTCAATTTCTAAAGTAAAATGTTTGAAGTATATTTTATAATTTTTTAATTAAGCAATTTCATACTCTAATTAACATGCTAGTGTATCACTAATGAAGGTATCTCAACTTTGATTAATTACTTGTTTTATATGTTATCAAGATACTGATGCAATGATCTTGGTTTTACCAACTTTATATTGGTGAATGCAAATCTATCATGGTAACACAATTGTTTGCTATTATTTTCACTACAAAGTACTTTTTAGTTAGTAATCCGGTACTAGTGTTTGAAACCTTTCTTGGTCTTTGTCACATAAAATGCTAGTGTGAGGATCTCAGCACTTTGAACAAATTTTTGGTGAGCTTTTCTTGGTCTTTGTCACATAAAATGCTCAAACCTTGGTGGTTTAATCTTACTGTTTCCGGTTGGAAGAACTATATGAAAGAAATTAGTTAAATTGCTACTGTTAATGAGATCAGGAAGTGAGTAAATTGATGTTTGAAATATCTTTGTAGGGTGGATTGAATGCTGCTGTATATCGTTGCTCATTACCGAATTAATGCTAAAACTAAGCTAATTAAATGGTGGATAATTTGCTGTCGATTATGATGGAAATGACTATTAAATGTTTAAAATTCTTCTTATTTAATTGATGGTTGCTGGTGTTTAAATGCTGTAAATTGAAGTATTTAAATGCTGTAAATTGAAGTATTTAAATGTTGTAAATTGAAGTGTTTAAATGTTCTTTGTGTAGCATTTTAAGAACTTCAAAGCTCACAGATGATTTGTTATACTCTATATGAGTTCATTGATTCTATGTTTTTGCAATTTTAGGTATGATCATGGGTGCAACAGCTTCAACTAACAAGGACTTGTGCAGGTCTGGAGCAGGTCAATCAAGAAGCTCTGCTGGAATTAAACTGACAAGTAATTGTAGTATGCTTGTAGTTGAAGTTTCTTATAGTGAACATCATGTTGTTTATTCGACAAAAGTTTCAAAGATTTTACTTTTTAGAAGAAAGTGTATTGTAGCCATTAGATTGAGTTTTCAAAGATGATTATGTTAACATTTTGATCAAACATTATGATAAGTTCTCTTGTTAATGTTTTTGAACTCAAAAACAATTTAAAATGTGTCCATTGTTAGGTCATTTAAATTTTGTATGATCATTTAAGGTAAGAATGTAAATGAGATGATTAAAAAGGAAGTTGAATTTGATATGGTCTTTAGTGGCGTTTTTTGGGGAAAGCGTCACTAAAGGTCATGTCTTTAACGATGTTTGAGGAGAAAGCGCCGTTAAAAATCATGTATTTAACGGCGTTTTTGAGGAAAGCACCACTAAAGGTCATGTTCTTTAGCGGCTTTTTTTGAGAAAGCGCCGGTAAAGGTCATGTTCTTTAGTAACGCCGCAAAATTTAGTGACGTTATCTATAGCGGCACTTTTTGCGGCGCTTTTATTATTTTAGCGGCACTTATAGGCCCTAAAAAACACTGCTAAAAACCTGTTTTGTTGTAGTACATGATAAAGAGTTAATGGTTATGGGCAAAATGATCACCTCAGGTTTTCAACCTGATTTTCGTACTTCAAAATCTTTGAGTAAGACATTTTTTAATAGAAAGTAAGCTTTCTCGAGCGGTTATGTTTTTAGGTGATGGGATTTAAACATGATGTTAAAAAATATACCACTTGTAACACCCCAAAATTTAAAAAGTTTAATTGTGAGAATTTGCAGTAATTAATTTCTGTATCTTTGGTTCTATGCTCTTCTTCTATGTTTAAGGTTTCGGATTCGAGTGGCATCGTTAAAAGTTTTGTTATTTTTTTAAAACAATCCTTATCCATATGTTAGGTGGTTAAATGCAATTCTAGGTAAATCGATGTCAATAATGAGCCTGCTAGTTCACTGGTTAATAATCTGTTTGTATTTTGTTTAGTTTCGAGTTTGAGTCCCATCGTATGCATTAGGAAATATTTTTTGCAATTGCCGAAAGGTGGGAGGGTGGTTATTTTAAAACATTCTGAAGAATTCTATCGTTCTTTTTCTTTTTTATAATTTTGGTTCCTTGTCTTCCTGTTTTCTTTTTCTTTTTATTTTTGTTCTTCTTACTACAATTGATTTTTGCCTGAATTGGGAATCCTTCGTTTCTTGTGAGGTCGATATTGTGTAAGTTTCGTCGCTATTTCTTTTCATGTTGCGTTTTCCATTGTGTTAACACTATTTTGTCGAAACAGGATTTACACTCGATTGGTTACTTTTTAGGTGAGGATAGTACAAGAGTCGTGACTTCACCGTGTTAGTCTGATTCCCTTTGTTTCTTGCAATGTAAGTATGCGATTTGAGTTGAGGTTGCGTCGAAACTTTCGACATAATCTTGACGGTAGGTGATTTTAGTAAAATATTGAAAACGATGGTGTTATTGATTATTGTATGTTAATTAGGTTTCGGGTAGTCTTCGCATTGTTTTTCCGTCAAACGAAACCAGGTGCGTATCAGAAACCTTAATTTTTGTAATTTTTGGTAACCGAAAATTGTGCCTATCTATGCCACACGGCCAGGCACATGGATGCGTGTCTAGGCCGTGTGGTCGTGTAACTCATTATTCGTCAATTTAGGGCCACATAGGTAGGATACGTGCTTGTGTCTAGGCCGTGTGTGACCATATTAGTTCAGGGTTCACACGAGCAACAGACATGGGCGTGTGTTGGAGCTGTGTAACTCACTGTTTATGGTACAAGACCACACGGGCAAGGCACACGGGCATGTTTCTTGGCCGTGTAACTCACTGTTTGTAGAATAAAACGACACAGTAAGGGACACGAGCATGTAACCAGGCCGTGTGAGTCACACGGGCAGGGACACGGGCGTGTGTCTAAGCTGTGTAACTTACTATTTTTTCTTCAGAACCACACGAGCAAGACACATAAGCGTGTGACCAGGCTGTGTGGCATGTTACTAGGGCCTAAAATCTGTTTTTGAGGCCGTGAATTTTATTTAACACTGATATTGGCTTCCTCTTTATGTGAATGATTGAATTTGATTATATGGGAGCTGTTTGATATTCTGAGACTGATGTGTGCATAACATAGTTGTATGTATACCATGATGCTTATTCTGAGATGGCATTGTTTTATCTATTTGGGAAATAAATTAGATTGATTGAATAATTGGTACGAATATTTGTGTTCTGCATTTACATGGGTTGGGGTATTGCGAAGAAAGAAATAATCTGTACTGAACTAGTGGTTAAGCCACAATGTGTATAAATTTAATTCTAGCACTTCATTGCCTTCTAATCTACCAGCTAAGTTACAACCCTGTAAAAGTGTCAAATGGATACTCTAAAGTGTATAGGGTTGGATGAGCATTGAATGTCCTTAACGGTGTGTAGCGGTTAGGGGTAGGATTATCGCATATGAATTAACCTGTACTGTATTTGGAATTGAATTTGCATGTATACATATGTGTAACTAATCTGCTTCGAATTTGAACTGAAACTTCATCTGTATCGAAGCAAATTTTTGAATCTGGAACTATTCTATAAGTGAGCACTAGTTAAACAAATTTCTTTTACACAATAAGTTCACAACTCATTTTGTTATTGATTGGATTTCAGGTGGATCTCAGTCTTGAATGGGTCGTTGCCGGGAGTTCAGTCAAGCTTTTAACTTCCTTTTAAGTATTATGTTAGGACTTTCAATAATCTATGATAGTATGACTTTAGAAGATTATGCACTAATTAATCTTTGTGATTGATACTATGTGGAGCATGATTTAGTATTATTGTATTACTTGTGTGGTATGTGAGTATCAATGATGTAACTCTTTAAACTTGGGCTGGATGTCTAGGCCGGGTCTGGTGTGTTACATTTAGTGGTAACGAGCTAGGTTTATCAATACTTGGACTGTGTTTGGGCTTATAATGTATGAGAAAGTAGCTTAGTGATAATTTAGTATCTGAACTAATCTAGAAACACTGAAACTTTAGTGAACGACTGAGCCTCCGACGTTGACCCTGTAAGTATTTATGTTCTGTTATAAATATTATAATACTTAAACTGTTATAGGTAAAATATTTTGATGTGAACTAGTAAACTCATCTTGCTGAAAGTCTGAACTGATCTGTGCACTTTGATATTATAGCTAGATTTCCGTAATGAGTTTGCACGGTAGTCATGAACGTGGTATGCGGGAGTGTCGAGGACACTGAGGAGGAGCTCGAGTAGAGTCATCCTCTATGGGTAGTATGCCCAATCTAAAGATCTGCGATACTGTTGGTACTCCCACTGTTGAGACGGAGTCCTAGACTCCGACAGCCTGGGATGACGCACTGTCTCAAGCCATGATTCTAACATTAAAGAGGGTCATAGGGAATCATTCGGGATTAGGATACTGAGGGTCAGTTACTGAAAGACTCCAGTCGAATGGGGTTGAATTATTCAATGGGTGCCATAGGGGTCGCTTATACTGTTGCAGAATATTAGCCCGAGGCTACCGAGCGTATTATGACAGATCTTGATTGGACTTCCACTCAGAAATTGAGGGGTGCTGAGTCCCTACTCGAAGCTTATCAGTGGTAGCTGACCGTTGAGCAAGGTGGTCAGCCTAAACAAGTGAACATGGACTATTTCAAGAACGCCTTCCAAGGTAAGTATGTAAAGGCGAGTTATGTTGAGGCTCGCCGACATGAGTTTATGAGCCTGGTTCAGGGTGACCAATCTGAGGCGGAATATGAAGCCAAGTTTCTGCAACTGAATAGGTATGCATGGACTTTGGTAGCATCTGACTACGACAAGTGCGTGAGGTTTGAGGAAGGACTGAAATATGATTTGTGAGTCCTGATAGCTCTTTAGAAGGAGCGAATTTTTGCAGTCTTAGTTAACAAAGCAAAAATAGTAGAAGAAGTGAAGCACACTGAGCGCGAGCAGCGTGATCATGAGAAGGATCATAATAAGATTAAGAGGGATTCGGGTCCCTCTGGTTCTAGCCAGCGTCCTAAAAAGAAGACAAGATTTGATAGGCCCTTGAGGGCCGAGGAACTAGCGCTAGTGACTGAGATTCAGCTGTGCAGTGGTTGTGGGAAATGCCATTCGGGCGAGTGCTGGAGGAAATTAGGAGCATGCCTTCGTTATGGGTCGATGGAGCATCGAGTTAGAGATGGTAATGGATCTTGGAGAGGACAAAAAGCACTGGGCAGAGGAGCAAGTCAGGTTGAGGCTCGTTAGCCGACACTAGTTTTGTAACAGCCCATTTTCGGTGAGATCGAAAATATGGTTTCGGGACCACAAATCCGAGCCAAAAATTTTATTTTATTTTATTTTATGGTTGTTATAATGATAGGAAGGTCACATGAAAATTTTGGTACGAAAATTTTACTGATTGTGTGTAATTAGAGAATGGACTAAATTCCATAAAATACAAAAGTTGGGTTCTAGTAGCTATAGGTATCAAATAGCTATGAAATTAAAAAATTAAGGTCCTTATATGGTAAATAAACCATTGAGGAGTAGTTAGTAGATATTTTAATGACTCATCCATGAAAAAGTTAGAAAAGGGTAGGGATTAAATTAGAAATCAATAAAATTAATAGATGATAATTAATTAAAAAGAAAAAAATCATCAATTTTCATATCATCTTTCCCAATTTTTCTATGGAAACCCTAGGAGAGAGGAAGTAAACTTTTCAAGCTTAATAAGGTATGCAATTAAGTCCCGTTTTTAGTAATTTCTATATTTTTTGGAATCGGGATAGCCTAATCTTTCTATTTAGGGGATTTATATGAAAAGTTATCAAGGTATGAAATTTGGGTCATGGATGAATATGTTGAAAATTAGAAATTTATGGTAGAAAATGAAAAGTTATTCATAAATAAACAACTTTTACAAAGCAATTTTTGATGAAAACTTGATTTAGGGACTAAAATGAAAAAGTTGTAAAACCCATGGAAAATTCTAAAATTTGTGAAATATATGTGCTGTAAATGTAGTATATAAATTTCGGCTAGGCTTGTAAAGAGGGTTAAATTTCATGAATTTCATTTTCCAAGTCAAGGGACGAAATCAAAATTTTTGAAAAAGATAGGGGCAAAATGGTAATTTTTCCTAGGATGTAATAAGGTGCAAATGTATATTAAATGTGATAGTTAAATAGTTAAATTTACCCATATAGATTCGGAAAGACCAACCACAGAACTAGATCGAGGAAAGTAAAAGGTTTAAGATTAGTTAAAATTCAAATACGAACCATTTTTAAGGTAAGTTCGTGTAACTTAAAAATGTATGTTAATATGCTTGAATTGAATTGCATGATTGTGTTGATACGTGTGAGATGAAATATACATAATGAAATAGTCTTAAGTTGTGCAATATGGACAAATTATCATGTTCCGGTTGAATGCTGAATTTTGATAGGTTAAGAATAATAGTGCATATGTTGCAGATAGAATTTAGCCCGGACGGGTAATTCTAATGTAAGCCCTCTTGATCTTAGGTTATATATTGGATTTAGCCAGGACGAGTAATCCAAATTAAGCTCTCTCGAGCATATTCTATGGATAGGTTTTAGCCTGGACTGATAATGCTGCTATAAAATTTATGACTCAAGAGTGTGCTTTTTTATTTTGTACCCTAATGCGTATTTTTGCAGATGATTTTATTACCCAAACATCTATCGTGATTTCAATAGTTCGATGGAAAAGACTTTTGAAGTGTGGAAAGGTGAAATTAATGGAAGCTTGTAATGTGATGAGCTCATCTATGTTTACTTAATATTCATATGAGATTATCTGACTAACTTGTTGAATAAGAGTATGTGTTTAGGGAACTTACCCAAAATCAATGGAATGTAAATTTATGTATGCTTGTATTAATAAATATGACTGGTAAGTTTATTTTTCGTTGTACGAACTTACTAAGCATAAAATGCTTACTCCATTTAATTTTCCCTGTTTTATAGTGCTCAAAACTCACGAAGGTTGGAAGTAGGTCGGAGCAATCATCACACTATCCACTATCTCATTTTGGTACAAATAGAAATCTCATTTTGGTATAATGACATGTATAAGCTTATTTGGCCAATGATGGCTTGTAATTGTTGTTTTGTAATCTAGCCATTGGGGTGACTAGTGATGGTCCAAGTTTGGCTATTTTTGAAGTGATATTTTGGTAATCACATAAGTGCTCATTATGTGTTAGTTTGTTGGAATTATGTTAGCATATAAGTTTATGTTAAGAGTAATAGCATATAAGTTTATGTTAAGAGTAAGTTTATATCCTTTGATGCATGAGATAATACCACATGATTGATGGAAAATTTTATGTGAATATGATGTTGGATTGGTGGATATATACTTGTGAGTTTTGGTGCAGGAAAATGGTAAATTTTGGGTGATAAATGAGGCTAGGAAATGACTTTATTTTGTCCACAAGGGAGTGTGTCTTGGTCGTGTGTGACATACTGCTTGTCCCATGGGCATGTGGTACGGATGTGTGTCCCCTGCAATTAAAATGAGAAATAGAATGCTCAGAATTGGGCACACGGGCAGAGACACGGGCGTGTGTCTTAGCCGTGTGGTTGACACGGCCTTGAATACAGGCGTGTTACACGGCCGTGTGAAAACTGCACCTAAATTTTGAAAATAAAATTCACCACACAGCCTAACACACGGGCATGTGACTTGGCTATGTGACTTCAATTTCTTCATGCCTTAAAAGTCAGAGTGTTACACGGGTTAGGGATACGAGCATGTGTAGTACGCGGCCCGACCACATGGGCGTCTCCTTAGACCACATGGGCATGTGAACCCTGCACCTTAGAAAATTTTTAAAATGCCACGAAAAATTTTATGAGTTTCTGATTAAGTCTCGACTTGATTCTAATGCTCGTATTGGACATCGAGGGTCCAATTAAGGGACATTTTGAATGATCTCGGTAAGGGAACAATAATTTACGTAAATTATTTGTAAAATGTTTTGAATGTTTCGGTAATACTCTAAAACCCTATTTTAACGACGGATAGGGTTAGGGGTGTTACGTTTAGTGGTAGCAGAGCTACGGTTTAGCTGATTCTCAAACTAACATAGCAAGTACGAGTCTAGCTATACATGCCATTATATAAATTATGATCGTGTGATATCTCCTGACCACTTTTAAATGTATTTTCATATAGTAATGTCTTCCAACCAAGCTAGAATCGAGACTAAGGAAACTGAGAGCGCTGCTCAAGCTTTCGTACAGTGAGCTACATCTAGTGGTAGTAGAAGGCTCGTATCTGAGGGCCGAAGTGAGGTGGAAAAAGTAGCTTTCTTTGAATTGATGGATGAATGGTTTAGTGAATATATGAGAACAAACCCTGCTGTTTAATGACCTCCCCCACCTGCTTCACGACATGATCAAACGCCATAGGATGCTAGACCTGTTAAAATTGGTAATACTTCAGTAGATAAAATCAGAAAACATGGGGCTGAAAAATTCAAGGCTACGGCCGATGACGATCCAGAGAGGGTCGAGTTTTGGCTAGAAAATACTATTCGGGTTCTAGATGAGTTATCATGTACACCGGCTGAATGTCTGAACTATGCGGTATCTTTTTTGAAAGACACAGCCTACCATTGGTGGAAAACCATATCTTCTGTGGTACCAAGGGAAAAAATTACATGGGAATTTTTCCAAATAGAGTTTAAAAAGAAGTATATTAGTTGGAGATTCCTAGACCAGAAAAAGAAGGAATTTCTAGAGTTCAAACAGGGAAATATGACAGTGTGTGAGTATGAACGAGAATTTGTTAGATTGAGCAAGTATGCTAGTGAATGGGTTCAGACTGAAGTTGAAATGTGCAAACGATTTGAAGAAGGGCTAAATGAAGATATCAAGGTGTTAATTGGAATTCTGGAATTAAGAGAATTCGTGGTGTTGGCTGAACGAGCACACAAGGCCGAGGAATTAAGTAAAGAAAAGAGGCAAGTGAAAAAGGAAGCTCGGGTTACGAGTAAAAGATTTATTAACAAGATGCAATCATCAGTTTCAAAGAAATCAAAGAATTATCTTGAGCGTTTTGCTACATCAAGGGAGTATTCGGGAAAGGAATGAAGTTCTAAACGCACCAACCCGAGGTCTTCGTCTCCTTTAACAACTAGTGTTGGGAGTATTGGAAACCCTAAACCACGATGCAATGTATGTAATAAATTGCATTTCAGAGAGTGCCGGATGAGAAGTGGGGCTTGCTTTAAGTGTGGTTCTCTCGACCATTTTCTTAAGGATTACCCAGAAAGGGTTAAGAAAGATATTGAATAGACCCCGAAGCCGAGTAATCCTGTCTCGAGGGGTAGACCACCATTGTATTCTAGAAATGTCGATGGTAGTCGTAGTTCTGCACAAGATTCAATAGCTAAATTCGAGGCTCAGGCTCATGCAAGAATATATGCAATACGTGCAAGGGAAGATGCTTCGGCACTAGATGTTATCACTGGTACATTCTCTCTACTTGATACTAATATTATTGCTTTGATTGATCCTGGTTCCACGTACTCATATATATGCACAAAATTTGCGTTTGTCAAAAATATGATTGTTGAATTCACCGAATTTGTGGTTAAAGTTTCAAACCCCTTGGGTCAGCATGTTATGGTGGATAAAATTTGTAAAAATTGCCTATTGATGGTAAAGGGTTATTGTTTTTCGGCTAATTTGATGTTGTTACCCTTTGACGAATTTGATGTAATATTGGGAATAGATTGGTTAACGCAACATGATGCAGTGGTAAATTGTAAGCATAAATACATCATACTGAAGTGTTAGAATGGTGAGTTACTCCGGGTTGAATCTGAGAAACTGTATGGGTTGTCTAATGTGATTTCAGCAATATCAGCACAGATATATATTAAAAAGGGGTATGAGGCTTATCTTGATATTGTTCTGGATACCAAAGTAGAAGAGTTGAAAATCCAGTCGGTGCCGGTTGTTTGTGAGTTTTATAAGGTATTTCCAGAAGAACTACCTGGTTTACCTCCAGCTAGAGAGGTGAAATTGTCCATAGACCTTGTACCAGGAACGACACTGATATCTATAGCACCATATAGAATGACTCCTATAAAATTGAAAGAGCTAAAGGTATAGTTGCAAGAGTTGATTTATAAAGGGTTTGCCCGACCCAGCTTTTCGCCATGGGGTGTACCGGTATTATTTGTAAAGAAGAAAGATGGATCATTAAGATTGTACATTGATTACAGATAGCTTAATAAAGTCACAATAAAGAATAAATACCCGTTACCTCGTATAGATGACTTGTTTGGTTAATTAAAAGGTACCTTTGTATTCTCAAAAATAGATCTTCGTTCCGGTTATTATTTGCTAGAGGTAAAGGACTCGAACGTGCCAAAGAAAACTTTTAAAACCAGATATGGGCAATATGAGTTTTTGGTGATGCCATTCGGATTAACTAATGCCCCGGCGGTATTTATAGATTTAATGAACAAAATTTTTAGACCATACTTAGACAGTTTCGTGGTTGTTTTTATTGATGATATTTTGGTTTACTCTTGGGATGTGAATGAGCATACTGAGCATCTGAGAATTGTATTGCAAACTCTGCGTGAAAAACAACTGTATGCTAAATTCAGTAAATGTGAATTCTGGCTACAGGAAGTTAGTTTTCTTGGACATGTTGCATCTACAGAGGGTATCCGAGTGGATTCGAACAACATTTCAGCTATTGTAAGTTGGAAGCCATCAAAGAATGTTTCAGAAGTCAAAAGTTTTCTGGGACTAGCAGGATATTATCAGAGATTTGTTAAAGGGTTTTCAATGATAGCTTCTCCGATGACTTGATTGTTGCAAAAAGAAGTGAAACTTGAGTGGACTGATAAGTGCCGGTAGAGTTTTGATAGATTGAAAGCTTTATTGATGGAAATGCCCGTATCAGTCCAACCTAAATTGGGTGAGGAATTTATAGTTTACGGCGATGCCTCATTGAATGGTTTGAGATGTGTATTGATACAAGATGGTAAAGTAGTGGCTTATGCATCTAGGCAGCTAAAACCACATGAAAGAAATTACTCGGTACAGGATCTTGAATTAGCAACTATTGTTTTTGCATTGAAAATATGGCGGCACTATCTCTTTGGTGAAAAATGTCACATCTTTAAGGATCACAAAGGTCTGAAGTATTTAATGACACAGAAAGAACTGAATTTGAGGCAACGTAGGTGGTTGGAATTATTGAAAGATTATGATCTCGTTATTGATTACCATCTTGGGAAAGCTAATGTAGTGGCAGATGCCTTGAGCCGAAAATCCTTATTTGCCTTACGAGCATTGAACACCCAGTTGTCTTTATCTGATGATGGTTCAATCATAGCTGAGTTAAAAGTTAGACTGACGTTTTTGCAACAGATCTCTAAAGCTTAGAAAAATGATTGTAAGTTGTAAGCAAAATGGACACAAAGTGAATCAATTCCTAACTCAGAATTCCAGGTCAAGATCGATGGTTGTTTGTTATTCAGAGGCAGAGTATGTGTATCGAAAAGTTTAGAACTAGTACAGAAGATTTTGAAGGAAGCTCATAATGGTAACATGTCTATACATCCTAGTAGTAATAAGATGTATAGTAACTTGAAAAAGATGTACTGGTGGCTAGGAATGAAACGGGGTATTTCTAAATTTGTATTGAAGTGTTTGATATGTCAGCAAGTGAAGGATGAACACCAAGTACCTTGGGATTATTACAGCCAATTACAATATCAGAATGGAAATGGGAAAGAGTTACCATGGACTTTCTAACGGGATTACCTTTATCACCAAAAAAGAAAGATGTTGTCTAGGTAATTGTCGATCGTTTAACAAAGTCTGCACACTTTAATCTGGTATGTATAGATTTTTCATTGGATAGATTGGCTGAATTATATGTCTCTAAGATTGTAAGGCTACACAGAATGCTAATATCCATTATTTCAGATAGAGATCCCTAGTTTACATCTCGATTTTGGAGTAAGTTGTAAGAAGCTCTGGGCACTCGTTTACACTTTAGTACTGCATTCCATCCTCAAATAGATGGACAATCTGAATGTGTGATATAGATTTTAGAAGACATGCTTCGATGTTGTATGCTTGAATTTGGAGATAACTAGGAAAAATACTTGCCTTTGATTGAATTTGCTTATAATAATAGTTATCAGTGTAGTATTAAAATGGCGCCGTATGAAGCTCTATACGGTCGCAAATGTAGAAATCCATTGTATTGGATAGAGTTAAGTGAGAAAAGATACATTGAGTTAATTTGTTCTGGGAGACTGAAGAAAAGGTGAAGATAATTCGAGACAGTTTAAAAGTGGCCTCAAACTGTCAAAAGTCTTATGCCGATTTAAAGAGGAAAGAGATAGAATTTCAAGTTGGTGATAAAGTGTTCTTGAAAGTGTCACATTGGAAGAAAGTTCTTCGATTTGGCTGTAAAGGAAAACTGAGTCCACGATCCATCGGGCCAACAAGATCATTGAAAGAATCGAGCCTGTTACATATCGGTTAGCATTACTATCGGAGCTTGATAAAATTCATAATGTGTTTCATGTGTCCATGCTACTACTATATCGATCGGATCCTTCACACGTTATTACTCCAACAAAAGTTGAGATTCAGCTTGATATGATTTACAATGAGGAACCGATTAAAATAATGACATATGAAATGCAATAGCTAAGAAATAAAAAGGTGGCATTGGTAAAAGTCCTCTGGCAACGACACGGATTAGAGGAAACTATTTGGGAGCAGGAGGATACTATGAGGAAGCAATACCTTAATCTCTTTTCTGGTAAGAGTTTTCGAGGACAAAAATTTCTAAGGGGGAGAGTTGTAACAACCTATTTTTGGTAATATGAAAACTGGTTTCGGGACCACAAATCCAAGCTAAAAATAAAAATTTATTTTATTTTATTTTATGTTTGGTATCATGATAGGAAGGTCACATGAAAATTTTGGTACGAAAATTTTACCGATTGTGTGTTTAATTAGAGAAAGGACTAAATTCCATAAAATGCAAAAGTTGGGTTCTAATAGCTATAGGTATCAAATAGTTATGGAATTCAAAACTTAAGGTCCTTATATGGTAATTAGACCATTGTAGAGTAGTTAGTAGATATTTTAATGACTCATCGATGGAAAAATTAGAAAAGGTAGGGACTAAATTGGAAATTAATAGATGATAATTAATTAAAAAGAAAAAAATCATCAATTTTCATATCCTCTTTCCCAATTTTTCTATGGAAACCCTAGGAGAGAGGAAGAAAACTTTTCAAGCTTAATAAGATATGAAATCAAGTCTTGTTTTTAATAATTTCTATATTTTGGGAATCGGGATAGCCTAATCTTTCTATTTAGGGGATTTATTTGAAACGTTATCAAGGTATGAAATTTGAGTCATGGATGAATATGCTGAAATTAGAAATTTATAGAAAAAAATGAAAAGTTATTCATAGATAAACAACTTTTACAAAGCAATTTTTGATGATAACTTGATTTAGGGACTAAAATGAAAAAGTGGTAAAACCCATGAAAAATTCTAAAATTTTTGAAATTTATGTGCTATAAATATAGTATATAAATTTTGACTAGGCTTGGAAAGAGGGTTATATTTCATGAATTTCATTTTTTGAGCCTAGGGACGAAATTAGAATTTTTGAAAAAGATAAGGGCAAAATGGTGATTTTTCCTAGGATGTAATAGGATGCAAATGTATATGAAATGTGATAGATTAATAGTTAAATTTTCCTATATAGATCCGGAAAGACCAACAATAGAACTAGATCAAGGAAAACAAAATGTTTCGGATTAGTTAAAATTCGAATACGAACCATTTTCAAGGTAAGTTCGTGTAACTTAAAAATGTATGTTAATATGCTTGAATTGATTTGCATGATTGTGTTGATATGTGTGAGATGATATATACATAATGAAATAGTCTTAAGTTGTGCAATATGGGCAAATTATCATGTTCTGGTTGAATGTTGAATTTCTATGGGTTAAGAATAATAGTGCATATGTTGCATATAGAATTTAGCCCGGACAGGTAATTCTAATGTAAGCCGTATTGAGCTTAGGTTATAAATTTGATTTAGCCCGGACGAGTAATCCAAATTAAGCTCTCTGAAGCATATGCTACGGATAGGATTTAGCCTGTACTGGTAATCTTACTCTAAAATGTATGGCTCAAGAGTGTGCCTTTTTATTTTGTACCCTAATGGGTAATTTTTCACATGTGTATATTACCCGAACATCCATCAAGATTTCAATAGTTCGATGGAAAAGATTCTTGAAGTGTGGAAAGGTGAAATTAATGGAAGCTTGTAATGCGATGAGCTCATCTATGTTTACTTGATATTCATATGAGTAGTGACTCCACTGTGTTAGTCTAATTCCCTTTGTTTCGTGCAAGGTAAGTATGCAATTTGAGTTGGAGTTACGTCGAAAATTTTTGACATAATCTTGATGATAGGTAATTTTAGTAAAATATTGAAAACGATGGTGTTATTGATTATTGTATGGTTAATTAGGTTCTGGGTAGTCTTCGCATTGTTTTTCCATCAAACAAAAAAAGGTGCGTATCAGAAACCTTAATTTTTGCAAGTTTCAATCGCTAAAAGTGGTGGCTGTCGATGCCACACGGCTGTGTAACTCACTGTTCATTGATTTAGAGCCACATGGGCGTGTGTCTAGGCTGTGTATGGCCATATTAGTGCAAGGTTCACACGGGCAACGGACACGGGCATTTATTAGAGCTATGTAACTCACTGTTTATGGTATAAAACCACACGAGCAAGGCACACGGGCGTGTGTCTTGGCTGTGTAACTCACTGTTTGTGGAATAAAGCCACACGGCCAGGGACACGGGCGTGCACCCAAGCTGTGTGAGTCACATGGGCAGGAACACGGGTGTGTGTCTAGGCCGTGTAACTCACTATTTATGCTTCGTAACCATACAAGCAAAACACATGGGTGTGTGACCAGGCCATGTGGCATGTTACTAGGACCCAAAACCTATTTTTGAGGCCGTGAATGTTATTTAACGCTGATACTGGCTTCCTCTTAATGTGAATGATTGAATTTGATAATATGGGAGCTGTTTGATATTCTGAGACTGATGTGTGCATAACATAGCATACCATGATGCTTATTCTGAGATGGCACTATTTTACCTATTTCCGAAATAAATTAGAATGATTGAATAATTGGTATGAGTATTTGTGTTATGTATTTACATGGGTTGGGGTATTGCGAAAAAAGAAGTAATCTGTACTGAAATAGGGCTTAAACAACAATGTGTATAAATTTGATTCTGACACTTCGTTGCCTTCTGATCTAGCAGCTAAGTTGCGTCCCTGTAAAAGTGTCAAATGGACACTCTAAGGTGTGTAGGGTTGGATGGGCATTGAATATCCTTAACGGTGTGTTAGGATGGCCGAAGACGGTGTGTAGCGGTTGGGGGTAGGATTATCGCATCTGAATCTGATATGTATTATATCTGGAACTGAATTTGCATATATACATATGTGTAACTAACCTGCTCCGAATCTGATGGGTGTGTTTTCCAAGGTTGTAAAAGAGCCTATTTATAGGCTAAATTCATAGGTCAAATAATAATAAAATAATCTAAACAAAGTTTGATTGAAACAAATAAACAAAGTTTAACTGGAAGATTATTTCTCAAATTTGACTAAGATAGGAGTCATACTTAACAGTAGGGATCGAGGCTAATATTTCTACATATAATTTAGTGATTGATGCAATTTACAAGGAGGGAATGATTTTCAGCGCCCAAGCTATCGTCGACACAATGAAGGAGAAACGCATTAAGTTTGATGTTTAGGCCTATTGTATATGTCGGAAAATCCCAAAGTTAGGATTTAGAAATTTACTTACATTTGATGAAAATAAAAATTATTTCATACTATAAGTAAATTTCTAAAGCATAACTCATTTCTTTTTCATTTTGCGACATATACTATGCGCAGCAACATTATGTTGCTCGCTATAGCAAAACAGGTTTTTAGCGGCGTTTTTTTGGTCTTTAGCGGCGTTTATAAGTGTTGCTAAAACTATTTCCAGCGCTTTTACAAGCGCCGCAAAAAACACCGCTAAAATAACACCGTTAACATTTTGCGGCGTTTATGTAAAAAACGCCGTTAAAGAATGTGACTTTCAATGGCGCTTTCTTGAAAACGTCGCTAAAAAACGTGACCTTTAGCGGCGCTTTTTTGTACAAGCACAAAGCGCCGCTAAAGAACATGGCCTTTAGCAATGCTTTTTGTACAAACGCTGCTAAAGAACGTGACCTTTAGTGGCGCTTTTATCACAAATGCCGCTAAAGAATGTACTTTTAGCGGCGCTTTTTTTGCAAATACCGCAAAATGTATGTTCTTTTGCGACGTTTTTGGTAAAAAAAGGCCACTAATTTTAGTAGATTTCTAATATCCTAATTTAATTCATATATAATCCTTCCTGCAACATCAAATCCAACCAATAACAACAAATCTAAATGATATTTCAAGCAATATCAAATCCAACCAATAACAGCAAATCTAAATGATACTTCAAAAATTCAACAAAAGATAAATTTATAAATGAAATAAAAAAATATTCTTACAGTAATGTTAAAAGTTATATTGTTAAAACATTCTTATAATAAGGAAATAAACGTCTAAGATGGTGGCTTCAGGGACTACTGAAACATTTGCATCATATTCTGAAGCTGTAGTTAGAGTTCACTGTATTTTCTATTTTGCTCTGTTTCCCTCGCTGTTGCCTCCTCTTTAAGTGATGCTGCCTTCGCTTTAAGTTGAGCAATTTGCTCAATTGTGCTCGCTTGCATCTGAGCCATCTGATCTCTTAACCCCTGAACTTCAGCTTGAGGTTGACTCCCCGAAGGCATGTATTGCTGTGAGCTGGATCCAAAATATTGGATTGGGTTAACACTAGATCCTTGAATTTGAACCCGACCATACCTTTTAGGACCCAAAACTTCAGTAATAATTCTATTATTAATGTCCTCAAGATTAACAGAACTATCACTCGAGGCAATCGTTTCATACTCCGCCTTTTTATCCTCTAGTTTCTCTTAAGAAATCAATCAAAGAGTTAGAAACGAAATATATAATAAAAACAAATGCAACATAACTTAACATTATTTAAAACTACTACCGACGAATTAAACCATTATAATTAAACATTATAAATATTTAAAATAAATCAAATTTTATTAAGTAAATATATCACAATTTCTCCAGCTTCTGAAGTCATTGGAGATCCATCTTTTTTCCTATTTGTAATGTCAAAAAGCTCAAGGCGTCCAACTTTTTGGCCCGGCGAGAGTTCCTACAATATAGTAGTAAAAATATTATTTAATATAAAGTAATTAATATTTGACACAATTAATAAATTCAAAATACCTCGGCCTCAGCTACATAAGCAAAACTTTTCGACCCTGTTGTATGCGTGAATTTTTGTTTTTGCCTGCTGCTTGTTCCAACTTGCTTACGGTCCTATATTATGAAATTATTATTACATATATAATAAATACTATAAACCGAAATAATTATAAGAGTTTAGAAGTACGTAATACCTCTCCTTTCTTTGAATTCCAGAATCTAACCGCATCTTTCCATTGGTACCTTAGCATCCCCGGCGGGACATTTCACAATTTCTCTTTGAGGCTTATATCTTTCTTAAAATATTCTTTTTTTAAAGTACTTTTATGGTTTCTCCATTTTTTCCCCAATGCCCTCTTGATATAAGTATCCGAGAGCTCCAAAGCAAATCTCTCCTAAAAAAACACAAGTTTAGAAAGTAAATATAAATGAAACTTAAACCAAAGTATTATAAATTACATTCATGTTTTGTTACCTTAATATTATTGAGAGCTTGATTTTTGTTACTATCAGGCATTTGATGCCATGATTTGTAGTTGATAGGCAACATATTGGCATTTCATGCTATAATGCCCAAATATCTTGCTAAAAGTCGAGCTTCTGATCCAAAAGGCTGACCAAGATTGTTTCTAGATACTTTGACACGCTCGACAAGAGTTAACTCGTATAAATCTTTAAGCAGCATACGTCCTCAACCTCTATGCGTCCCACTACTTTCAGCTGAAAAATGTATATTATAATATAAGAATTTGAAAAAGAAATCAATAATAAAAGTCAACACGCATGTAAATTAAATTTAACATTACTTTGAATTTCTGCAGACTCGTCAGATGTTTCCAGAACATTCGAAGATCCAATGGCAGTCTGTTGTTCACTATTTGTTGCTTCCGAATTTGGAGTATTTTGAACAATACTTAGATCTCGTAATCTTCTTCTAGGCATTTTTCCTGCAGTATACATAAAATAGTTGAAATTTTAGTAACTAATTACAATAATAATAGTACATATAAAATAGTTGAAATATTTAACAAAACTAAGATTTAAATTATAATATTACATATAATTAAAAAATAAAATCTTACTACATCATTATTCGTAAATATCTTCATCCACATCATGGCGAACCCATTGATGTTGTGTACTAGTACTAGGGATATTTTCATCTAAGTTTTGTTCTAGAAAAGACAAAGTTTTTGATCTTTCGACGATGTCATCTTTACTTCCATTGCCCATGTCAAACAAGTCTCTAGGGGTGTTCCAGAGTATAACGTACCAACCCTCATCAATTGGATCTTTCGAATAAAAAACTTGTTTCACTTGAGAAGAAAATACATACGGCTCGTCTGTCAATTGTTGTCCAGTGTGGATCAAACAAGAGAAATTAACCATTGTAAAACCAAATTGGTCTTTTTTAATTCCGCGAGCAGTATTAATATCAACCCAATCACATCGAAATAAGACAACTTTCCATTTTTCATAGTAATCCAACTCAATAATGTCAGTAAGAAGTTCGTAATACTCCACATTTCCCTCAACAGGATTACTGTCCCTAGCACTAGCATAACTTGTAATTGAAGAATTAACAACAATTCCACAATTTTAAGTTCTCCTCATTCTCTCGCGATATTTTGTATGAAATCTGAATCCATTGATGAAGAAGGCACTATATCTTTTTATTACTCTATTCGGTCCTTGGGAAAGCCATTTAACTTCGTCATTGACATCCTTCCCATTCCAAACCTATTGAATCAAAAGTAAATTGAGTAATTATAAATGTATTATGTAAAAACATTATTATTTGATTAACTAAATTTCGCAATTATGTGTAACTTATTAACTTCAGTTACATACCGTTTGGCTTAACCATTCATGAAAAGATTCTGTGAATAACTTATTAATCTATCGATGTTTTAATCTTTGGGAGCGTGAATGAGATCTCAAGATTTGTTTGTACTCATTATGTTAAAAAGAAGTTTTAAGTGGTTAGAAGATAAACAAATCAAAAAGATGAATATTTATCAAATTTTAGAACTTACTTGCATAATAGTTCAATTGAATCATGGTGAAAAAGAACATATCGATGTGCTTGTATCCAAGATATATCATCTAATTCTACAATTTCAACTTTGTCGATTGGTTCTCCGTAACTTTGGAATAAATAAGTTTCGACCAAGTTATGATCATTGAGCCCAGCATTTCTACTTGGTCTATTCAATCGTGTTTCAACATCTTCTAAATATCTAGAACAGAAGGTCACCAAGTAGTCTTCAGCAATTGATCCTTTTGGATAACGCTTATTACGATAATAAGACTTCAATTTGCTTAGGAACCTAAACACGATATACAATATTATCAAAAGTTGTAACTAAATATATAGAGGTGAATGAATGAATACTTTACAAATAAATTAGCACCTTTCTATAGGATACATCTATCGATGGAAAATCGGTCCACCAAGTATTGCTTCACGAGGGAGATAGATTAGCAAGTGCACCATAATAGTGAAGAAGGATGGTGGAAAGATCTTCTTCAAATTACATAAATTCAAAGTGGCTCGATCCTGTACTTTTTCAAGTTCTTCAACATCCAAAACTTTGCCACAAATAGCTTTCATTATATTGGATAGTTCAATTATACAGAACGTCACCTTTTTTTACATACAACACCGTAAAGTAACTAGCAGTAAATCTTGCATCAAGATGTGATAATCATGTGATTTTAATGAATATAGTCTTCGATCTTTAAGACTCACACATCGAGATATGCATATGCATCTGGGACCTTTATATCCTTAACACCATGCAAAACATTTCTTTCTCTTCCTTTGACATTGCAAACATAGAAGGCGGCAACTGATATTTTTCATTCGAAAGTACTTGGGGATAAAGATCATGTCGAATTCCCATGTCAACTAAATCAAGTCAACTCTGAAGATTGTCTTTTGATTTTCCATCAACATTCAAAATTGTCCCAATTATGTTCTCGCAAGCATTCTTCTCAATATGCATGACATCAAGATTGTGGCGTAAAATGTTGTGCTCCCAATAAGGAAACTAAAACAATACTCATTTTTTTCCACAAGTCCGCCTCATTGGGATTATCCTCTTCATCAGATTCATCCCTCAATCTTCTCTTTGTTTGTGTGTTAGGTGGTTGATTCATCTTCCCATAACTAAAATTGATATTTTTTAACATGAACAAGATTTCAGATCCAATGGTCTGCTCAGGAGCTCCTCTGTACTCTTCAGTACCGTCAAATAGAGTCTTCTGAATTCTAAATTTATGATTTCCATCAAACCACCGACGATGCCCCATACAAGAGAACTTCTTCCCATTATACAACCACTTTGAACAAGTTTGCGCAGCACAACAAGGACAAGCATAACGTCTTTTAGTACTCTAACCAGATAAATTGGCATAAGCCGGGAAATCATTAATTGTCCACAACAAAGCTGCACGTAAATTAAAGTTCTCCTTTCGCAATACATCATATGTCTAAACACCCGACCATAACTGTTTTAACTCTTCAATAAGTGGCTGCAAATAAATGTCAATATCATTTCCGGGACCTTTCTCTCTAGGGATAATCATAGATAATATAAAAGAAGATTGCTTCATGCAAATCCATGGAGGAAAATTGTAAGGAACAAGCACTACGGCCAAGTACTATACGAAGTACTCATGATTTTAAAAGGATTAAAGTCGTCAGCTGCTAGCCCAAGCCTCACGTTCCGAGGATCGCTTGCAAAGCTTGGAAATTTACTGTCAAACGATTTCCAAGCTAAAGAATCCGCAGGATGCCGTAATAATCCATCATCGGTTTGTTGATCATTATGCCACCTCATAGAATCGACTGCCTTTGACGACATGAAAAGCCTTTGAGGTCTTGGTATTAGGGGAAAATATCATAAAATCTTGAGTGGCTTCTTTCTTAACTATGCCCCACCTTCATCCGCATTCACATCTTCTGTATTCCTTTTCATCCAATGAGAATTACCGTAAACATGACAAGACTGTTGGTTTTTCTGATCACCCTAGTACAACATGCAGTCATTTGGGAAATTATGAATTTTATCGTACCCAAGGCCTAAATCTTTCATTAGTCTCTTCATATCTTGACAAGACTGAGGGATTTTTGCAACCGGAAACATATCTCTTAGAAACTCTAGCAGCATTGTAAAAGAGTTTCTGGTCCACCCTCCCAAACATTTTAAGTGAAATAGATGAATGCAGAAGGACAATTTCAAGTATTTTGATCCTTCGTAAAGTTCTTCGTTCATTTCATTAAGTAAATTGTAGAACTTCGCCGCTTCTTCATTTGGCTCCTCATCAGGTGTAGTTGTTCCCATTTCGATAAAAACATTTTCACCAATATTACAATCATCAGATGCAATAAAGTCAGGTGGAAACGGTTGCTCACGATGACTGTGCATATTAAATGCATCCCGCAACATACCTTTCATGTCATCTTGTTTAACATACTGATGGTAAGCAGTATTAAGATAAGTCAGATTAATCGTTGAAAGAGTTCCACTAGATGTACACTCTCCATGGAAAATCCATTTTTTGTACCCCGAATAAAGCCATCAACAATTAGATGTTCATAGACAACTTCACGAAAATGACAATTGATGTTGCCACACTTCTTACATAGGCAAAGAATCATATTCTCTTGGCTTGCATTTTGAAATGCAAAATTTAGAAAAGTTTGTACTCCATTTCGATAGTCGTTGCTTACCCTTGACAAATTCATCCAATTCCGATCCATTTCGTAGTTCTTGAAATCTAAAGTTGACAATATATTACAGTTACTTAAATGTTCTCAATTGATTTAAATCATGTCATTTTACTAAAATAGATAAGACATATCAAGTATCAAGTATCTAATGGGTGTAAACTAATTCAGGTAAGTTGCGGGATTTTCAAGTATATATTTATGTATTATGTAAGTTAAGTAAAGCTATGTAAGATATGATAGGATAAATATTTAAGTATTATGTAAGTTATTTAAGTTATGATATGATATATATTTATGTAAGTTATGTAAGTTATATATTTATCTAAGTTATATAAGTTATGTAAGTTATGTAAGTTATGATATGATATATATTTAACATTAAGATAAATATTATTTCCCTTTAAACAATTTATTTTAATTAAATAATATTGAAAAACTTATCTTGAGATGAGATTTGGATAATATTGCAACTAAAGTATAAACTATTTTGTAATGACGAACCTAAATTGAAACTTTGTTTAACTAATTACATTGAACTTGCAAATGAGGAAATTGATGAAACCCAACCTTATTATAAGTCAATATGAAGTATTACTTTGACAGATCTGCTCATTATTAGAAATATATACAAGGCATAGGATATAATTTGATGAGTAACAAAAAATAACTTTTCATTTTAAAAAGCTTTTACATCATTTTTTTTGGAAAAAAAAGAATAGTAATTTGATTTTTATATTAAAATAAATTTAAATAATGATCAATATTATTAAATTGATAAAAAAAATATTTATAAGTTTTAAAAACATTAAAAATATTAAATATTAAAATCAAATATTATTAATATAAAAAATTAGTTAGTATTAAATATATACATTTAGTAAAAAAGATAGTATTTAATCATATAATAAATTAATATTTTTTAGTCAAAATATTGAAAATCATGTTAATATTTAAATAGTAAAATTACATTCAAATGGTGTAACTAATTGATTGCAAAAATAAAAAATAAAAAAATGCACAAATTCAAAATGTACAGCAATAAACTTGAAAATTTATAAACTAAAATGAACATTTATTAAGAGTTATATAAATAATTATAAAAATTGTATATTATTTTTCAACTAATAAAGTATAATATAATTATAACATAAAAATTTGATACAACCATAATGGTTAACCAATCAATCACCATTTTTGTAAAAAAATAGAAGAAACATGTGCTTGATAAGATAAAGTATAATTTTTTAACAGATAAAGTATAATATAATTATACTATATAAACACCAACTTCAGAAGTCTCACATTTACGATTTTAATTGCATTTTTGTATGGTGTTCAAGTATTGAAACATGCATTGCTACAAGAGGCAAGCATTGGAGGCAGAGTAGGTATGTTGCTGCACTATCTAAGAAGAAAGGAGAAAGTCATGGTCATCGCAATTACCACAGTGGAGGATCAAAGCCTTACCTAAGTCAATGTGGATTGAAGCTAAGCAAATTGGATGGCGGAAAATTGGAGAAGCAGCAGAGGGATACCGACGGAGATGTAGCATAGCGCTGCCGACGACGATGTAGAGGACTACCGAAGGCGATGCAGCAGATGTAAACCCAGAATTCTTGACCAAATGTCAATATTAACAAATATATATGAGTTCTAGATCAAATAAACAACCCAAGAAAATATCTTATCATAATCACTATCATGCATTAGGTAAAATCAAACATAAAAAATGACATATATA
The DNA here is from genome assembly GCF_007990345.1 of Gossypium hirsutum. Taxonomy (NCBI): domain Eukaryota; kingdom Viridiplantae; phylum Streptophyta; class Magnoliopsida; order Malvales; family Malvaceae; genus Gossypium; species Gossypium hirsutum. Next base: position 13,108,986 of record NC_053436.1, read on the forward strand.
CTTTTCGGTGACAACTGATTTAATTTATTTATACAAAGAAAAGAAAGTTCAAATGTCCGTAATCAATGGCAGCGATATATATGAAGATGGTCCAAATAGCTGTTTTCTGATGCTAATGTAACTTATTTGATAGGAGGCACCAAGCAACAATCCCAAATTTTAATAAACAAAGATTAAATTACCTTATGTCATATAAAAACACTTTCCACAAGGTTGATTACAATGAAATTTAAAGAACAGACCAATTTAACATCATCCATTAAGATCCAAGATAATTACAGTAAACATTCTTTGATGATAACAGTTAAAGCAATCCTATTTACACTCATCATATATATAAACAAACAAGTACAAGCTCACACACACACATATACGTGAAAAACTTTCCACAATAACAGTTAAAGCAATCCCATTTACACTCACCATATATATAAACAAACATGCGTGCAACACACACACACATGTGAATAATAATCCACAATATCAGTTAATGCAATCCCATAATTCCCATTTACACTCATCACATATTTTAACACACACACACATATATATATATATATGTATGTCTATATATATATATATGAATAGTCTTCCACAATAACAGTCAAAGCAAATCCAATTTACACTCATCATATATATATGCATATTGATATATGTATATATAATCACAAGATTATAAACAACAATAATTAACTTCATTGTAATGAGTAGACTAAATTACAAAAAAAAAATTAGAGTACCAAACAAAAAGTTAACTATAGATTATTCAAGGATTTAGTACTACAAATTCATTAAGAAGCCCTATTTTGAATAAACCTTATACATTCATTAAATGATCAATAGCAAAAGTAAAACAAAAGCCCTAAATCAAATTTCAAAATTTCAAGAAACCCAAACATCTCTAAAACCCCGAAAAGAGAAAGAAGCACAACAATCTAAGATTACCAATCTCAGCATGCTAAAGTCTAGGGTTCAAAACAACAACTAAATGAGAGTACCTAGATCTGTTGGACTCCTAAAAGCTAGCCTTCAGTCGAGTTTGATTTCGAAATGAAATCCCTTAATCTTTCTGCTTGCTGCAAAAATAAAACAGAAGTGTAACCCACATAAAAAATAATAGAAATGAAATCGAAATGAAACAAGGAGAGGAAATCCTCTTCAAGTCACTTGAAGTGATGTGATCCGGCCCGGGTAGTTGAGTCAAATTCACTTAGTTGCCCGATCGTAGTCGAGAGAGTTGTTTGTGCGTCGAATTTTTAATAATAGAAGTAAAAAATAGAATAGTGTAAGCGAAAGGTTTCAAGAAGTGTAGAATTAGCAATAGGTTCGGCTAAGGGTAGCAAAGATGGATAAAGGATAGACGGCTTGGTTTGGTTAACAAGAAAGAAATTTGAAATGGGAATGGAAAATAAACTCAACGTCAGGAATGATTCAACACTAAAAAGTGTCACCCCGATTCCTATATGGTTAAGGTGAAAAATATGGATAGATGGATAGGTGAACGCCACACCAAAATTGGTGATAAGTTCAAACAAGGACGATTGACGCCACTAGCACAAGCTAGATAAGTCTTTCGAAACTTGTACGAGATATGAGAGGAAGCAACCTCACAAGAACAATGTTCATTAAACAAATTGGCAAAAAGTCCTTTTACAATTAAATGAATAAACTATTTAAAGGCAATCATGTAGTAACCGAATGGACAAACTAGCTAGCTTAAAGGCTAAGTAAATTCGGTCATGAACTAACTAGAATATTCTAGAATGAACACTTTAATTGTCTTGTCTTGATTCGGCTGATAGGAATGTGTTTGGACAGCTTCATGCATGAGCTTTAAGTCACTTGATGGATGTACACCTTTGGAAGCTCAACGGGTTGTCTAGGTTCGGCCAAGGTGTGCATGATACTTCCAAGAGGTTTCTCTTGGCCGAATAGGTGCTTAGGAAACACCAAGAGTCCTCCCACATGCCTCGGCTGTACATGGAACTTGGTAGGAGTCTTGAACCTAGCCGTACATGCACTTGCATTAAATGTCCCTCATACATGCATGTGTGCCGTCCATGGGAGATGCATCTTCAATATTCATTAACCCTCCAGGTTCATGAATGTATAGCTTCCAAACATTGAACCGATCCATGCATGCATCCTCCCATTCATTGTACTTTCCCGTTCATGCATCTTGTCATGAATGAACCTTCCACATTCGGCTAACCTACATGAATCAATTAACATAATTAAATAACACACAACTATTCATATAATTATAATTAAAATATTAACTAAACAACTTAATAGCAATAACTAAATTTGGACAAATTAAATAAGAGTCAACTAATAAATTCGGCTAGCTCAAATAGTCAAAACACTTAGTGAACTAAGTTGAGCTAGGGGTTTCGGCATGAGCTGTAGCAAACTTAATTAAAAACTAAAATAAGACTTAGTTTATTGAGATGAAGAAGAATGAGCTGAAACGAGCTAAATGCGAGCTCAAACGAGCTGAATCAAACTCAAGCGAGCTGAATCAAACTCAAGCGAGCTGATGGAAACTGAATGGTGCATGGGGAGCTGGAGAGGAGCTGAAATCGAATTGCAAAAGGGTGCATGGAGTCTTTAAGGAGTCGTCCTTAGCTCTTCCAACATCAAGGACCTTGTTGTCGTCCCAAATGCGTATCACCAAGGCTATTATAGCATCTTGAATTTGCTTGGTTCGAGCTCGAGTCATGGGACCCTTTGGAAGCTCGATTTGATCTTGTTTTGCATTCAAGGATGCCCCGGGCGTGCTCACATCATTCCCCCCATCTTCAAAGTGACTTGTCCTCAAGTCGAGTCGACGGTTACTTTTGAAACAGGGATGCCTACTTGTTCGCTCTTGGATGGATGTGTTTAGTTGTCGCCTCTTGCCTTGCTGCAAAAACGTCCCAAAACTTGCAACCATTTGATAATCATTATAGTACAAAAACTTGTTCAAATGATCAAAGAGGCAAGTCATCTTAAAACAATTGCAACAAGATAGTACCAAATTCCTTTTTTCATTAGCAACTAAACATGTTTCATTGCAGCCTAAGAAGTTATTGAACAAAGATTTTAAACACATAATGTCAGTAGTTCGCTCGGGCATCTCAAGTTGTATTCGCAAAGCATAGTGATTTCGACAAAAATTCATGCAACAGTTTAGAAATGGCAATTGTCGGTCATAAATAAACAATGAAAAAGATAGATTCAGATCATGTTTTTGTTTACTTAGACAACACAATTTGGACAGCAAATATCCATTGAACCCATCAATATCACGCATACTAAGAAACCTTTGTCCATCAATCAAGATAGTTATTTCTTCATCGTTACTGTTTCCTTCATCAATCAAATTGGACGAAGATGTTTTAGAAATTCTAGAAACCATACCTTGAGTAGATAAACAAGGATTGGTTTTACCTTTTCCTTCCATTACAAACCTTCGCTCTTCGGAAATGTATTGCAACCGCATCATGGAATTTGAGTCAACCTGAAAAGATTTAGAAACAAGAAATTTTTGGTTAATCAAAACTCATTTCTTTTCTTCGCTCATATTTCTTTGTATTTCCTTTTCTCTCACTTTAGTCTTATTTGTATCACAACTCTTTTTCTTTTCTCTTCCATGTTCTTTTCTTTCTTTTTCTTTCTCTATTATTTCTTTTTCAATTTCACTCCCTTTTCCACTCTCATTTGCTCCAAAGATTGTTTTAAGCATTGTTGATCCTCCACAACTTGTTTCGATGTCAAGGGTGCCAAAGTAAAATTTTGGCCTTGATACTTGAAGGTATATTGATTTGCGAACCCGTCATGCTTCACCCTTCGGTCAAATTGCCATGGCCTCCCAAGCAGTATATGGCCCGCATGCATGGGCACCACATCACAAAGGATTTCATCTTCATATTTTCCAATTGAAAATGGAACAAGGACTTGCTTGGTTACCTTTAGCTCAACTCCATCATTAAGCCATTATAGCTTGTATGGACTCGGATGAACACTTGTCGGCAGTTCAAGCTTTTCAACTAGGAGGGTACTCGCAACATTTGTACAACTTCCTCCATCAATCACTAAGCTACATACCTTTCCATGAACATAGCAACGGGTTTGAAAAAGGTTCTCTCGTTGTGGATCGATTTTGTTACCTTGCGCACCTAAACTCCTCTTAATAACAAGCATCTCGCCTTCGACCGCATACTCCAACTTTTCCTCGGCATCAGAAGGGTTTTCGGTATCATTTTCAACTCTTTCATCTTCCTCCTCTTCTGATTCAATATTGCCATTGGGTCGAATCACCATGGCACTTCGATTCGGACATTGACTTGCAATATGCCCTCTTCCAAGGCACTTAAAACATTTGATGTCCCTCGTCCGATTTTGGGTACCTTCAACAGCCTTGCCTTTTCTGTTTTCACCCATAGGCTTAGTAGCTTTGGCAGGTGCCATAGGATCTTTGTTTGCATCAGTGCCTAGTTCTCGGACACGTTGGTAGTTGAATAACTTCGAACAGAACCTTTCTTCTTGAGTTGCTTTTCGATCTTGATGGCCATGTGGACCATATCAACTATTTCCACATAGTGTTGTAGCTCCACAATGTTGGCGATCTCACGGTTAAGTCCGGACAGAAATCTAGCCATAGTTGCTTCTCGATCCGCATCCACATTTGCACGGATCATAGCAACTTCCATTTCTTTGTAATAGTCCTCGACACTCCTCGTACCTTGGTAAAGGTTTTGGAGCTTTTGGTAAAGTTCTCGATGGTAGTGCGTTGGAATGAACCTACGACGCATGACAGCCTTCATTTCGGCCCAAGTGTTAATAGGACGCTCGTCATTTCGCACTCGGGTTGTCGTAAGTTGGTCCCACCAAATCATTGCATAATCGGTGAATTCTATGGCAGCCAACTTAACTTTCTTTGCTTCCGAGTAGTTATGGCACTTGAAAATGAGTTCAATCTTTTTCTCCCACTCCAAATATACTTCAGGATCCGAACGGCCTTGGAACGGGGGAATTGATAACTTAATACTTTTCAAGTCATCATCGAACCTTTCTCGCTCTCGTTGGCCACGATGATGTTGGCCTCTCCGCAGGTCACTAACATTCAAGCCAGCTTCGCTTTCGGCTTCACTTGGTTCAGAAACCTCGTCATCTTGAACATGCCTTCGGCCATGGTCTCTAGGTGGACTTATTGGGGTCCTTGCTCGTCGTCCTCTTCGCTCCACTTGATCAAGTCGATCTTGTATCGGTTCCAACTTCCGATCAAACAACCGTTCAACTTCTCGAAGTAGGGCTTGCATGTTCAAATCCGGCACATTCCGAACAGGTTGCCTTTCCTCCACATTTCGTTTCATGTTGATTTTCAATGACTTTTAAATCCTCACCACATATCTCACTATTTCACTCACAAAGAAATATTGATGAACACTCCACTCGTGGTTTCACTCGTTTTGGCTTTTTCAACACTCGAATGTTCTCACACTCTCTAGCCTTTTACCACTCACACTTACTCTTGTAACCTCGTATTTTGTTTCTCTTGACTCGTCTTGGTGCTTTGGGGTCGGCTTCAAAGTGGTTACAAGGGATAAAAATGAATGGGTATAGGTAGGATAAAAGAAAAGTTTCTTTGGTGTAGTGTGGCGTTTTTGGGAAAGAATGAGGTACAAAGCTAATGAAACGAACACTTGACGCTCGGTACAAGGATAGAAACAATAGAGATATAAAAGGTCTTCCATACTATAAGCAACTTTCTATAGCCTAACTCATTTTTTACCATTTTTGCGACATATAATATATGTGATAGCATTAAATTTTCAAGGGTGTTTCTTGGTCTCTCAATTAGGAAACTAGGCTCGATGAATAGTGTTTGAACTTAAGGGTTATTTTATAATTTTCAGCTCGTCGACCTAATAAAAAGTTAGTTGTTATGGGCAAAATGATCACATCAGGTTTTCAAAATAATTTTCATACTTCAAAAGCTTTGATTAAGACATTTTTAATAGAAGGTAAGCTTTCTCGAGCATTTATGTTTTTAAAGGTGATGGGATTTAAACATGATGTTAAAACATATACCATTGTCATTTGTCATATTTGTTATGAGAGATTGTTGAAGAAGGATCTTGCTCTTTTCTTCCACATGATAAAGGTAGGTGTTGGGGATCGACCCGATTAAGCATAAAGTAAAAAGTAGCGGAAGAATTTGAGAAATTAAACACACAAATTTAACGTGGAAAAACCCCTCCAAAGAGGATAAAAAACTACAGGTAATGTAACACCCCTATCCCGTATCCGTCGCCGGAATAGGTAAGGGGCATTACCAGACAAATAGAACATTTCAAACCAATTCAGAATCACAGATTTCATATAACATCATTTCATAAGAAATCATCTCCTAAGATGGTCTACGAGACCTAAAATGTACTTTTAAGAAAGGTTTGGACTAAAACGAACACATTTAGAATTTTCAAAACTTAACCAAATCTTTCAAAATTGTTAAAGTCACACGCCCGTGTGACTAAGTCGTGTGACACACACAGGCACCAGACACGCCCATATGATCCAACCGTGCCAAAACAGAGCAAGCATACTGACTTTCACCCACGGCCAATAGACACGCCCGTGTGCTATGGCCGTGTGATACTTGGCTAGCTATTGACTTATGCCCACGGCCATATGACATGCTTGTGTGTCAAAGCCGTGTGATTTCTAAGAGGTTATTGCCAAACAAACACGGCCACAAAGTACGCCCGTGGTCTTTGACCGTGTGGTACAAAGCAAGCTTGGTTTAAGCCAATTTTGCCGCCCCTTTTTAGGTTCAATCCTACAAGTAATAATATACAACAATCATACCAAAATTTTCAACCAATTCTATGTTCAAAATGGCCAAATCGCATTAGAACATAGCACATTACAAACATACACCAAAATTATGCACGAACTTATCATTGGCTAGCCAGCTCTCATGGCATAACATATATATACAAATCAAAACTTAATTACATAGACATTCTAGCCTATACATGCCATACTTTAAAATTTACACTTTCAAGAGTACCAAAATGAAGTCGATAGTGTGGTGATGATCCTCGACTATCCCCGAGCCTTCAATAGCTACGATATTTGAAAAATAGATAGAAATCACACAAAGTAAACTAAAAAGAGCTTAGTAAGCCAAATACAATTATTCTAACTATTAAAGCATATAAAATGGAAGTCAATAGCAAGAATTCATAGCCAATTCATAGCAACAGAGTCTTCTGTAACATACCTGTAAAGATTATACATTTCATATATACATTCTCATATCTCGTACTCTATCATCAGACGGTTCAGAAGTGATTCAAATACTCATAATGGAGTACAACGTGACGTCCTAGACGTGGTCTTACATGTAATTCAGTATCGATGCCTCTGTCCCTGACAGGGTCTTACACGAAATCTAATACGATACTGATGTCCCAGACATGGTCCTACACGTAAATCTCAAATTTAGGCCTATGTCTAGACACGGTCTTACACGATATCTCCGATCGATGTCAATGTTTCTTTAGAAACATATAGAGTTTTTCAAATACTAGCATATTATCGGAACTTACTCGAGATTCATTCATCAGGCTCTCACGGCCGTCCAATACAGAATATAACTAGTATATGCAACATTCAATCAATTTAACACGTAATCGTATTTCGACTTACCTCATACGGATTTTAGACGGACACGAGTCGACTATTCAACAACTTTGGACTTCCCTCGATCTAAGTCTGATTTTCTTTGTTCTTGATCTAATACAACACAAATTACACCATTCAATTATTCATTTCATTCAATTTAATCCATATACACACATTTAAGGCACTTTGCGTTTTAGCCCTTACATTTTCACACTTTGACAATTTAGTCCATTTTCCACAAAATCACAAATATGCAAAATTCACCAAGACTTTAGCTTGGCCAAATATACATGGCTTCCATACAAGTCCAAATACAACATTTAATTCACAATTTAGTCCCTCAAAACTCATTTTTACAATTTATCCCAAATAGCTCATTTTATAAAAAATTCAAGAACAAAACACAATAATCTCACATATATCTTTCATAATCCATATAAGAACACTACAAAGCTCATATAATCATCAATGGCACATTTTATAATCTTCAACAAAAATAGAAATTTAGACATGGGTTTTGAAGAACACAAAGCAACGATCACCGAAACGTAGAAATTATCAAAAATCGAGCAAAAGAAGCTCACCTATTAAGACATGCACTAGCCGAACATCAAAATGCTTCAATGGCTTCTTCTTTCTCTAATTTTCGGTTGAACAAGGTGAAAATGCATGGCCATTTTATGTTTTTTTTTAATTTTATTACACATTATAAGCCATATACCAACTTTACCCTTATTACTTACATGTAAAAATTCACCTACTAATGTCCATATTTGTCCACCATTAAAACAAATGGTATATATGACATGCAAGGACCTTTATTTTAAAAGCCAAGCCAAATAAGTGCTTTAACACCTAGCACACAACTTTTGCACTTTAAACATTTAAATCCTTTGTCGTAATTAAGCACGGAAACGGACAAATTAAATCACAAAAACTTTGCAGATATAAATTCACATATCACAGACACATAAAATAATATTAAAATATTTTTGGACTCGGATTTATGGTCCTGAAACCACTGTTCCGACTAGGGTCAAAATCAAACTGTTACAATTCTCCCCCTTAAGGATTTTCGTCCCCGAAAATCTTACCATTAAACAGATTTGGATATTGTTGTCTCATAGTATCTTCAAATTCCCACGTGGCCTCTTCCATACCGTGAGGATGCCACATCACTTTAACTAATGGAATTTTCTTATTTTGCAACACTTTAACCTCGCGATCTAAAATACAAATTGGTTTTTCTTCATAAGTCATATCAGGCTGAATTTCAATCTCAGACGGTGAAATTACATGCGAAGGATCAGATCTATATCATCGTAGCATCGATATGTGAAATTTATTATGAATATTTTCTAACTCAAATGGTAGCCTCAATCTATAAGCAATTGGCCCAACTCGCTCGATGATTTCATACGGTCCGATGAACCTCGGACTCAACTTGCCCTTTTTTACCAAATCGAAACAGTTTCTTCCACGGAGATACTTTCAGAAACACTTTATCACCAATCTCAAATTTGATATCTTTTCTTTTCAAATCTACATATGATTTCTGACGATCAGAGGCAGCTTTCAGACTATCTTGGATTACTTTCACTTTCTGTTCTGTTTCTTTTATCAGATCAATACCGTAAATTTTATTCTCACTGAGCTCAGACCAGTATAACAGAGTTCTACACTTTCTACCATATAAGGCTTCATACGGTGCCATTTTAAGGCTCGATTGAAAACTGTTATTATAAGTGAATTTAATTAAATGTAAGTATTGTTCCCACGTACCTTCAAACTCAAGAATACAACATCTCAACATATGCTCGAGTATCTGAATAGTCCGTTCAGATTGACCATCTATTTGCAGATGAAAAGCGGTGCTAAAATGCAATTTAGTACCCAGAGCATCTTGCAATTTCTTCCAAAATCGCGATGTGAATCTTGGGTCTCTATCTGACACAATAAAAAATGGTACACCATGCAATCTTACAATATCAGAAATATAAAGCTCAGCTAACTTATCAAGTGAGAAATCAGATCGTACTGGAATAAAATGGGCTGACTTTGTCAATCTGTCACCTACAACCCAAATCGAATCTTTCTTTCTCGGATACAAGGGTAAAACCGAAGCAAAATCCATGGTCACTCGGTCCTATTTCCACTCTGGAATCATAATCGGTTGTAGTAACCCAGATGGTACCTAATGTTCAACTTTAAGTTGCTGATAGATTAAACACTTTGAAACAAAATCAAAGATATCTCTTTTCATTCCAGACCACCAATAATGCTGCTTCAGATCATTATACATTTTCGTACTACCCGGATGTACAAATAAACGACTACTGTGAGTTTCACTCAAAATGATTTGAATTAACTTCAGATTTCTCAGAACACAAATTCTATTTCTGAATCTCAAACAATCATCTTTATCAACTCTGAATTCTGAACCAGTCTTTACATCGCACTGAGTTCGTTTAGCCAAGATCTCACTATCAATCTTCTGAGCTTCGAAAATATGCTATAAAAACAAGGGTCTTGATTTTAATTTAGCTAAAACTAAACTATCATAAGACAGAACTAAATGAGCATTCATTGCACACAAAGCAAATAATGATTTTTGACTTAAGGCGTCAGCAACAACATTTGCTTTTCCCAGAGGATAATCAATCACAAGTTCGTAATCTTTTAACAGTTCTAACCATCTTCTCTATCGCAGATTCAAGTCTTTTTGCGTCATTAAGTACTTTAGACTTTTATGATCAGAAAACACGTGACATTTCTCAGCAAACAGATAGTGACGCCAGATCTTCAAAGCAAACACAATAGCAACTAACTCGAGGTCGTGGGTCGGATAATTCTTTTCATGCGGCTTCAGTTGTCTCGAGGCATATGCTATAACTTTTCCTTCTTGCATTAAAACACAACCGAGTCTGTTCAACGAAGCATAACTATAAACAACGAATTCTTTACCTGATTCAGGTTGCACAAGTACCGGAGCTTCAGTTAATAGAGTTTTTAATCGATCAAAACTTTTCTGACACTTTTCAGACTATTCAAATTTACATCTTTTTGAAGTAACTTTATCAATGGAGTTGCTATCACAGAAAAATCTTTTACAAATCGTCTGTAGTAACCAGCAAGTCCTAGAAAATTACAGACTTCAGAAACATTCCTCGGAGGTTTCCAATCCAGAATAGCTGAAATTTTGCTCGGATCAACTTGGATTCCAGAGGCTGATACAATATGGCCCAGCAAGCCAACTTCTTGCAACCAGAATTCACATTTTCTGAATTTCACATACAACTGTTTATCTCGCAGAGTTTGTAGCACTATTCTCAAATGCTTAGCATGTTCAGATTCATTACGTGAATAAATCAATATGTCATCAATGAATACTACAACAAATTGATCTAAATACGGTTTGAATATTCTATTCATCAAATCCATAAAGATAGCAGGTGCATTCATTAATCCAAAAGGCATAACTAAAAATTCATAATGCCCGTACCTCGTTCTAAAAGCAGTTTTTAGAATATCAGAATCCTTTACTCGCAACTAGTAGTAACTTGATCTCAGATCTATCTTAGAAAACACAGTAGCACCTTTCAACTGATCGAATAAGTCATCAATTCTAGGCAGAGGGTATTTGTTTTTTACAGTCACTTTATTAAGTTGACGGTAATCAATACACATTCTCATTGTGCCATCTTTCTTTTTCACAAATAGAACAGGAGTACCCCATGGTGAAAAACTCAGTCTAGTAAATCCTCGATCGGTCAATTCTTGCAACTGAGATTTTAATTCTTTCAACTCGGTCGGAGCCATTCTATACAGAGCTATTGAAATCAGAGTAGTACCAGGTATTAATTCAATGCCAAACTCAAATTCTCGAATCAGAGGCAAACCAGGTAGTTTTTCAGGAAACACATCAGAGAATTCACAGACGACAGGCACTGATTCAACTTTCTTATCATTCACCTTTGAATCTAACACATAAGCTAAGTAGGCTTCACAACCTTTCTTTACATATTTCTGTGCTTTCATTGTAGATATCACAGCTGGTATTCCATTCAGATCACTAGACTCAATTCAAATTATCTCATCATTCTTACACTTAAATCAATGACTTTTCATTTGCAATTCACAATAGCATCGTGCAAAGTCAAGCAGTCCATTCCCAAAATTATATCAAATTCGTCAAAAGGTAAAAACATCAGATCAGTAGGAAAACAGATATCCCGAATCAATAACGGGCAATTCTTGCAGACTTTATCAACCAAAACACTTTTGCCTAAGGGGTTAGATACTCTAATTACGAATTCAGTAGACTTTATAGGCAAAGTCTTACTATGTACTAAATTCATACAGATATAAGAATGCGTTGATCCAGGGTCTATCAATGCAATCACAGAAGTATCATAAAGAGTAAAAGTACCAGTAGCTCTTTGACCACCACTTGCATTTCTCAAATTTCTGGAAGGTCTACCTCTAGCTGAGGTGTTACTCGGTCTCGGATTCTGTACATTCTCTTGCTTAGCAGGTTCAGAACAATCTCTTACAAAATGATCCAGAGATCCACATTGAAAACAGGCTCAATCATTCAATCTATAATTTCCCAGATGTCTTTTACCACAGTGTTTACATCCAGATTTCTCAGATCGGACATTTCCAACACTTGCAACAAAAGTAACAGGAGCTCTGGAATTCGAGTGTAATCTAGCTCAATCTCGGTTCGAATATCTTACATCAGTCTGTGAACAGTTTTGATCCTCTCGGAATTTCTTTGACTCAGATTGAAATGCTCTACCCAAAGATCTCTTTCTAACATCTCTAGCTTCAAAATCAACTTTTCTTTTTTCTTTACTTAATTCTTCGACTTTACAAGCTCGCTCAATAAGTACTACCATTTCTTTAATCTCTAAAATCCCCACTAACAGACGGATATCTTCCTTTAGTCCATCTTCAAACCTTTTGCACATTATTGCTTCATTCGATACACATTCCTGAGCATATTGGCTCAATCTCACAAATTCACGTTCGTATTTAGTAATAGACATACGACCTTGTTTAAGCTCGAGAAACTCTTTACGTTTCTGATCAATGAATCTCTGACTAATGTATTTCTTCCAAAATTTAGCTTGGAAGAAATCCCAAGTAACCCGTTCGCTCAGAACCACAGACATTATAGTTTTCCACCAATGGTAAGCTGTATCTCTCAGGAGGGAAACAACACATTTTACACACTCCTCAAGATTCAAAGACATTTCATCAAACACTCGTATTGTATTCTCTAACCAGAATTCAGCTCCTTCAGCATCATCGTTCGTTGTAGCTCGGAACTCTTTAGCCCCATACTTTCCAATCTTATCAACTGGTGGTCTACTTAACTGAACCGGATTCACAGAGGGCATAACAGGGGTTTGAGGAGAATTAACCGGGGGTGGAGGTTGTTGTATAGCCGGATTGGTTCTAATATACTGAGTGAACCAATTGTTCATCATCTGATAGAAGGTTTGCTTAACCTCGCTATCACGGCTACTCATAGCCAGTTGTGAATCATCTTGCACTATCCCGTGCGCGGGGGCAGGCGCATTATTTTCAACATCGTTAGCTATGGCTCTATTGGGATCCATTTCTATATAAAAGCACATTTCAATGTCAGGATACATCACACTATCACAGTTTTAGATATATGACATGTATAGCTAGACTCACAAACACTATGGTAGTCCTAGAACTGACTAAACCTGGCTCTGATACCAATAAAATGTAACACCCCTATCTCGTATCCGTTGCTTGAATAGGTAAGGGCCATTACCAGACAAACATAACATTTCAAACCAATTCAGAATCACAGATATCATATAACATCATTTCATAAGCAATCATCTCTTAAGATGATCTACGAGACCTAAAATGTACTTTTAAGAAAGGTCTGGACTAAAACGAACACATTCAGAATTTTCAGAACTTAACTAAATCATTCAAAACTGTTAAAGTCACACGCCCGTATGACTAAGTCGTGTGACACACATGGGCACCAGACACGCCCATATGATCCAACCGTGCCAAAACAGAGCAGGCATATTGACTTTCACCCACGGCCAATAGACATGCCTGTGTGCTATGGCCGTGTGATACTTGGCTAGCTACTGACTTATGTCTACAGCCATATGACACGCCTGTGTGTCAAAGCCGTGTGATTTTTAAGAGGTTACTGCCAAACAAACACGGCCACAAAGCACACCCGTAGCCTTTGACCGTGTGGTACAAAGCAAGCTTAGTTTAAGGCAATTTTGCCACCCCTTTTTGGGTTCAATCCTACAAGCAATAATATACAACAATCATACCAAAATTTTCAACCAATTCTATGTTCAAAATGGATAAATCGCATTAGAACATAGCACATTACAAACATACACCAAAATTATGCACAAACTTATCATATGGCATAACATATATATACAAATCAAAACTTAATTACATAGACATTCTAGCCTATACATGTCATACTTTAAAATTTACACTTTCAAGAGTACCAAAATGAAGTCGATAGTGTGGTGACAATCCTTGACTATCCCCGAGCCTTCAGTAGCTACAATATCTGAAAAATAGACAGAAATCACACAAAGTAAACTACAAAGAGCTTAGTAAGCCAAGTACAATTATTCTAACTATTAAAGCATATAAAATGGAAGTCAATAGCAAGAAATCATAGCCAATTCATAGCAACAGAGTCTTCTGTATTCAAAAATTTAGTACGATACAAACGTACATGTAAAGATTATACATTTCATATATACATTCTCATATCTCGTACTCTACCATCAGACAGTTCAAAAGTGATTCAAATACTCATAATGGAGTACAACGCCGACATCCTAGACGTGGTCTTACATGTAATTCAGTATCGATGCCTCTGTCCCTGACAGGGTCTTACACGAAATCTAATACGATGTCGATGTCCCAGACATGGTCTTACACATAAATCTCAAATCAAAGCCTATGTTTAGACATGGTCTTACACGATATCTCCTATCGATGTCAATGTTTCTTTAGAAACATACAGAGTTTTTCAAATACTAGCTTATTATCAAAATTTACTCGAGATTCATTCATCAGGCTCTCACGGCCGTCCAATGCAGAATATAACTAGTATATGCAACATTCAATCAATTTAACATGTAATCGTATTTTGACTTACCTCGTACGGATTTCAGACAGACACGAGTCGACTATTCAACTACTTTGGGCTTCCTTCGATCTAAGTCTGATTTTCTTTGTTCTTGATCTAATACAATGCAAATTCCACCATTCAATTATTCATTTCATTCAATTTAATCCATATACACACATTTAAGGCACTTTGCATTTTAGCCCTTACATTTTCACATTTTGACAATTTAGTCCAGTGTCCACAAAATCACAAATATGCAAAATTCACCAAGACTTTAGCTTAGCCGAATATACATGGCTTCCATACAAGTCCAAATACAACATTTAATTCACAATTTAGTCCCTCAAAACTCATTTTTAAAATTTAGCCCAAATAGCTCATTTCATCAAAAATTCAAGAACAAAACACGATAATCTCACATATATCTTTCATAATCCATATAAGAACACTACAAAGCTCATATAATCATCAATGGCACATTTTATAATCTTCAACAAAAACATAAATTTAGACATGGGTTTTGAAGAACACAAAGCAACGATCACCGAAATGCAGAAGTTATCAAAAATAAGCAAAACAAGCTCACCTATTAAGACATGCACTAGCCGAACATCAAAGTGCTTCAATGGCTTCTTCTTTCTCTAATTTTCGGCTGAACAAGGTGAAAATGCATGGCCATTTTATGTTCATTTTATTTTATTACACATTATAAGCCATATACCAACTTTACCCTTATTATTTACATGTAAAAATTCACTTACTAATGTCCATCTTTGTCCACCATTAAAACAAATGGTATATTTGACATGCAAGGACCTTTATTTTAAAAGCCAAGCCAAATAGGTGCTTTAACACCTAGCACACGACTTTTGCACTTTAACCAATTAAATCATTTTTCGTAATTAAGCACAGAAATGGACAAATTAAATCACAGAATCTTTGCAGATATAAATTCACATATCACAGACACCGAAAATAATATTAAAATATTTTTCAGACTCGAATTTGTGGTCCCGAAACCACTGTTTTGACTAGGGTCAAAACCGGACTGTTACATGTAAAGATAATTTTATTATAATGGCAAAAGAACAAAGAGTACAAAGATGGAGATAAAAACTAAACCCCAAAACCTGAAAAACAAAGAACCCTTAAAATATAAACACAAAATTCTCTAAAAGTGTTATGAGTTCTAATATCTAATAGGTGTGTTTTCTAAGGTTGTAAAAAAGCTTATTTATAAGCTAAATTCATAGGTCAAATAATAATAAAATAATCTAAACTAATCAGAGTTTGATTGAAACTAACTGGAAGATTATTTCTCAAATTTGACTAAAATAAGAGTCATACTTAATAGCAGGGATTAAGGCTAATATTTCTTCATATAATTTAGTGATTGATGCAATTTACAAGGAAGGAATGATTTTCAGCTCCCAAGCTATCGTCGACACAATGAAGGAGAAACACATTAAGTTTAATGTTCACACCTATTGCATATGTTGCAAAATCCCAAAGTTAGGATTTAGAAATTTACTTATATTTGATGAAAATAAAAGTTCTTTCATACTATAAACAAATTTCTAAAGCACAACTAATTTCTTTGCCATTTTGCGACATATACTATGCACAACAACATTAAACTTAGTATATTGCTCCTTGATTTTGTTAGCAAAAGCTTCACAAAAATTACCAAAATTATTTCTAAATAACATAAAAGAAATCACACAAAAAAACTATTTTTTTTAGATTGGCAAAAGGCAATTTTGGAAAAATAATTACAAAAATTATGCATTAATGAAAAAAAGATTTACACAAGTTTCTATTTTTAAAAAAAAATTGCACAAAAATTGCACGAGTTTTGGGAAATGGTAATAAATTATTTTTACGTATTCATTAAGCAATTATAATATTGCTATTCACACATCTAGAGATTACATTTGATGAAAAATAAAAGGTCTTCCATACTATAAGCAACTTTCTATAGCCTGACTCATTTATTTACCATTTTGCGACATATAATATACGTGATAGCATTAAATATTCAAGGGTGTTTCTTGGTCTCTCAATTAGGAAACTAGGCTCGATGAATAGTGTTTGAACTTAAGGGTTATTTTATATTTTTCAGCATGTCGACCTAATAAAAAGTTAGTTGTTATGGGCAAAATGATCACATCAGGTTTTCAACATAATGTTCATACCTCAAAAGCTTTGATTAAGACATTTTTAATAGAAGGTAAGCTTTCTCGAGCGGTTATATTTTTAAGGGTGATGGGATTTAAGTATGATGTTAAAACATATACCACTGTCATTTGCCATTTTTGTTATGAGGGATTATTGAAGGAGGGTCTTACTCTCTTCTCCCACATAATAAAGGCAGGGATCGATGCTAATATTTCTACAAATAATCTAGTGATTGATGCAATTTACAGGGAGGGAATGATTTCCAACGCCCAAGCTATCATCGACACAATGAAGGACAAATGCATTAAGTTTAATGCTGACACCTATTGTATATGTCACAAAATCGCAAAGTTAAGATTTAGAAATTTACTTACATTTGATGAAAATAAAAGTTCTTTCATACTATATGCAAATTTCTAAAGCATAACTCATTTCATCTATATATATTGTTTCTTAATCTTGTTTATTTGTAAAAAAAAAAGATAATAATATTTAATAATAGTAGTAGTAGTAGTAGTAGTAGTAGTAGTAGTAGTAGTAATCATAATAATAATAATTTGGGCCCTTGACAAGCCCAAAAAGGAAAAAAAAGAAAAAAAAAGTCTCAAATTGACCAAAATCGGGTGGGCTTCGAACGACCTAAGAGAGAACAAAAATTCAAACGGGCCTCCAATTGGACTCGGACAAAAATGGGTGTCTACACTTACATTTGATGATAAATAAAAGGTCTTTCATACTATAAGCAAATTTCTATAGTCTAACTCATTTCTTTACCATTTTGCAACATATACCATGCATGACAAGATTAAACTTAATTCGTTGCTCCTTAATTTTGTCAACGAAAGCTTTACAAAAATTACCAAAATTATGTGTCAATAACATAGAAATTTTACACTAAAAATTGTTGTTTTTTAAAAAAATTGACAAATGGCAATTTTGATAAAATTATTACCAAAATTATGTGTTAATGACATAAAAATTTGCACAAAAATTATTCCTTTAGAAAATTAATTGCATAAAAATTTCCCAAGATTTAGAAAATCATAATTAATTATTTTTATGTATTCATTAAGCAATTATAATATTGGTATTTATAGATCTAGAGATTTCATTTGATGAAAAATAAAATATTTTTAATACTATAAGCAAATTTCTCTAACCTAACTCATTTCTTTGCCATTTCACGACATATACCATGTGTGACAGCATTAAACTTAAGTCGATGCTCCTTGATTTTTTCAATGAAAACTTCACAAAAATTACCAAAATTATATGTCAATAACAGAAAAAATTACAAAAAAATCACTGTACTTTTTTTAAAAAAATTGTAAATAGAAATTTTGGTAAAATAATTACCAAAATTAGGTGTTAATGACATAGAAATAATTGCACAAAAGTTACTTTTTTTAAAAAAAATTGCAGGAGATTTGGAAAATGATAATAAATAAAAGGTCTTTCATACACATCTAGAGATTACATTTGATGAAAAATAAAAGGGTTTTCATACTATAAGCAAATTTCTATAGCCTCACTCATTTATTTTCCAGTTTGTGGCATATAATATGTGTAATAAATTAAATTTTCAAGGGCGTTTGTTGATCTCTCAATTAGGAAAGTGAGCTCGACGAACAGTGTTTCAACTTAAGGGCTATTTTGTATTGTTCGGCTCGTCGACCTGATAAAGGGTTAATGGTTATCGGCAAAATGATCACCTTAGGTTTTTAGCCTAATTTTCGTACTTCAAAAGTTTTAGGGGTATTTTAGTTGTATTAGTTTTAGTGAGCTCAGGAATTTCGTTAGCATGGTATTTAGAATTGTTTTTGTCTATGGCATTTTGAAAATTAAATCAATTTGTGAAAAAGATCCTGAAAAGACTTTCAATTTTGAAATAAGGACTGATTTATAAAATAATTAAAATTCTATGTGTTTATGAAGAAGTTTCACCAAATTTTAAAATTCAACCTATTTTCCCTTCTTCTACAGCAAACTCACCATAGTTTATTTCCTTTGCTTTGTTTGTGTCGTCCTTTGTTCTCCCTTGCTCTCCTATTCGATTTTGACTTCTAAAATTATATTCCTTTGATTTCTATCAACACCTAAACCTTAAACCTCCATAAAATTTCAAGAAAAACACCCAAGGTAATTATAGTTTTCTTCATTGTTGGATTTCTGGGATATTCTAATTCTTGATCAAAAGCTTGTTTTTCTTCCCTTGAAGGTAACCATTCATCTACCCATTAGTTTTTAATGTTATTTAGTCTTTAAAACTGAGTTTTTAATTATTGAATCGCATGTTTTCAATAAAAACTAAAAATTCGATCGTTAATGGTGAATTTCAAGGTTTTGGGTAAAAATGTGGTTTCAAAGTGTTTTTCAATTATTTTTGATGTAATTAGAAGGTTTCTAAACTTACTTTGAAGTTTCGTTAAAAATTTATAAGGACTTAATGAATTTTCGTGAAAATTGTCATAAACATGTCGAAAATTTCAATACCATTAATTGAGTAATTTTGTGTACTTTAAAGGTTGAGAATTAGTTATAGGTGAATAAATAGATGAATGGAAGTTGTTTTAGGCAAAATTATTAAGTATAGACCAAGATATTGTTTTCTATGTCGAAGGTTTTGGTTACTTGAAAACATACCTTAGGCTTATGTTTTTGATTGCTTGATTTGAGTCCTTAGCTAATTTCTGAATGTGGTGTGTTATTTGTTGTGTTAAAGCTTCAGATTCATTAGGACCTTCTATGAGTTAAGGAAATGTTAGTTTGGGCTTTCAACATTTCGACAAAAACGTAATTGATGAGTGTTTAGAATCACTGGTTGTTAACACGATTCAATGTGTTAATTAGGGATTTAAAAGTATTCTAAACCCCTACTCTAAATTCTGAGTGTATGTTTTCTCATACTCTTGATTTAATTTGTGAAATATGTGCTAGCGTGATTGTGAAAATGTGAACTGAGATGAGATGCTATGACATGTGCTATGTTTTTATGATTACTGTTGTTGAAGTGTAAATGTAGGCAAGTTATACATGCCAAATGATAGAGAAAATATTGTGTTTATAATTTGATATTTGCAGTGAATAAGTGCAGTGAACAATAAGTAAATGTGTGTGTTAATAACAAATATTTTGGTCTTGTGATCTTTGAGATTGTTGGATATAGTTGGCATGCCATGGGATTGTGAGTACTCACTTATATGTGTCATGTGATTTAGGCATTATGGCCCTAGAACATGTTGGAGAGATAAAGAAATATGAGCTAAGCTCCATAGAATGAGACATTTTGGTGTGATGGAAAGTGTTAGCTATATGTGTTATGTGATTTGAGTATTTGGTGTGTTAGAGATCTGTGTATCCGATGTGTAGTGGTAGAGCCCACTTTTATGTTTCATAGCTCAAGTGTCAAACTATCTTTAAATGTGATTGTATGAAATGTGTTATATGTTGACATGTGAATGTGGCTACCATGTAAATGAACTAATAAATAATACATGAGTGAGTATAATATGACACAAGAGTTGGAACTGTTGAGGTTGTGCTATATGGTTGTTTCGTTAATGCTCGATGAATTGTTTGCATGGTAGTTGTTCTAGGCATTCACTGAGCTTGTTAAGCTCACCCACTCCTTTTAATCTATTGCATATTAGTAGTGTTCTGGTGTGAACGGTGTGGTTCCGAGGGGTGATCCAAGCAAGTATTTTACATTAATTCATAGGTGTTTATTTAGTTGATTATATTTTGGGAAAACAAAGCCAATGTGGTAGACTATTTGCTGGTTTTTCCCATGGTATTTAGGGTGATTTCATGTCTTAATTGCTTTAGATATTTTGACACATTGAACATGGTATTTGGTTCATTGCTAGGACATTTTTGTGACATTTGAATTGCCTTTTCGAATGTTTTGGTGTTTATATGATGAATTAATGGATGCATGTTGAATAGAACTATGTTGGAATGGTCTATATGCTGAGATATGTTGTATTTATGATGTTTGGGGCAGAGGTATTTTTATTCGGGATTTTAAAATAATACCTTTGTGATTTTCAAATGCGCAAGAAGTCTGAATCGTAATTTTGTATCGATTTCATATCACAGTATCTGTAACACCCTTTACCCATGTCCAATGCCAGAATAGGGTACGAGGCATTACTGGACTTAATAGTTCACAACATGCAAAAGTCAAGCTACAAAATTTCTTTTAATTCAAAACTTTTCATACACATGCATAATGTCCCATACGCGGGCCTACAAAGCCCTAAACATGCATTGAAGGTAGTTAGGGACTAAACTGAGAACCTTAGAAAGTTTTGGGAAAACTTAAAAAATTTCTTTCCATGAAATAGGATCACACACCTGTGTGGACATAGGGACACGCCCGTGTGCCTTTGGCATGCCCGTGTCCTCAGGGCGTGTAACTCTCTGTTTATGATGTCAGAATACAAATCGTACCACACGCCCGTGTCTCCAGACCGTGTCCCTCACACGGTTGAGACATGCGACCGTGTCTGAGCCCGTGTAGTCAACACTTAGGCTATTTTCCAAGCCTTCATGTTACCCATAAACCCTTACAACCTTATACATATTAAAACCACAATTCATGGCATCATTTTAGTGATTAAACACTCTTTATTAAGACATATTCATAACATTAACATGTCCTCTTACAAGCAATGCATCTACTCATGCAATACCAAGTCTAGATTCCTTAATTCACATTCATAAGACTTGTTATTTTGATAATCACTTTTACCATTATACTACGGTTACCAACTTATCCATCAAGCACTCATCTCCAACCATTATCACGTTGTTTTTATAACATGCAATTACTACGTAGCTATGACCACCTTAATTGGTCATAGATGTAATAGCACAAAATTGGGTCTAGTTGGAACAGAGGTTTTGGGACCACAAAATCCAAGAGAGAAATAATTATTTTATGATTATTTTGAGGTCTATGATATGATTGCATGATTGTGTGAAAATTTCGTGAAGAAATACTATGCATAAAGTGCTCAATTTGAAGTTAGGGACTAAATTGAATAAGTTGCAAAACTTGCATTCTAGAAGTTTCTAGTATGAAATTTCTTTGAAATATTAATTAGGAGGTCTTAAATAGAAATTTTACCAATTTCTAAGTGATGGAAAAAAATTGGACATGGATGGAATTTTTGAAAGTTTAGTAAGGAAGGGCATTTTGGTCATTTGGTAATTAAAAGAAATAAAAAAGGGAAAATAAAGCCAAAATTGACTCATCTTTTTCATGGAGGCCGAAATTAGCATGGGGTAAGCCATGGCTAGGGTTTTCAAGCTTTCCAAGCTCAATAGTAAGTCCGTTCTAACCCCGTTTTCAAGTTCTTTACGTTTTTTGAATCCCGGTAATTTGATTAAGCTTATTCTAGTAATAATTTAAGCTAAGGTTCATATTTGGAAAAATACCCATAGGTGAAATGTGTTTATTTTTCTGTTTTATGATGGAATATGAGGTTTTAAATTATGTTAGACAACTTGTGCTAATCGGTTTTGAGTGAAAACGAGTAAAAGGGCTTAATCGGTAAAAATACCTAATAGTCATAAGTATATGTTAGAGTGAGAATTTTATGTTTCCATAGAAGGGAAAAGTGATCAACATGTCATAAAACATAAGAATAAGGGATGAAGTTTAATTCCCGAGCCAATGGGCAAAAGCGTAAATATGCAAAAGTTTAGGGGAAAAATTGTAATTTTTTCAAAAGATTGAGTTAAGGACTGTTTTGAATAGTACATTAATTAAATAAGTAAAATATGATGTTTTAGATCCCGAAAAATGAGATTTGAACCTAGAATGAGAGAAAAATTGAAAGTTGAGAAAGTTGGTAAAATGGTCGTTTTAGTATCGAGGTAAGTTCATATGTATAATAAGCATTAATTTATGCATGTTTCAATGTAAAATTGATATATTTATTATAATTTTCGAGGTGTTGAAAGTATGTAAGTTGGTATGATAATAATACAACAATAATGCTGTAATTTATATTTGAAAGTTAAATTTAGTGAATTAATTGAATTATGTTAAATTAAATGATTATAGTGCCAAGTTTATGAATTGATTTAAAAATATATCTATGGTACATGAAGTGCATTGAATTATCATACATAAATGTGATTTCTATGATTATGGATATTATGGGAAATTGTAAGTTCATATGATTTTTAATAAGGCAATGTGTAATTTAATGTTATTGCCTTGATATTAAATGAGATGCAAGTTTATATGTAAGTAATACATCAATATTACTTGTATTATGATATTTTATAATAATATTGGAAATATGTTTGTGGATAATTACTTGATTGGTGAAATTGTTGGAAAAGAGAGAGAAATCCTGGTTGAACCTTTGGAAAGATTGGATGATACATATAGTATGTAGCTAGGTGACATGTATGGTGCTGAGTGCACATCATGTGTACAAGAGAGCTACAAGACATTATGATGTAGCTAGGTCGCATGGGTGATACTATGTGTACACCATGTAGACAAGAGAGCTACAGGATATATGTAGCTAGGTCGTATGCATGGTTCCAGGTGAAGGACACCATGTAGACAAGAGAGCTACGAGATAAATTGGCTAGGTCACATGGGTGGTACTGAGTGTTCACCATGTGTACAAGAAAGCCGAACTATATGATGGGTGGAGCTATGTGCTGAAACCACCAAGTATCGAGGATTGATCCGAAGTGTTCAACGGGAGACTCTCTATGTATTGCTTTGTGAGTTTTGTGATGAATAAGTGCAGGAACTTGATTATGTGAATGATGTGTTCATTAAGTGACCAGGATGTGGTAAGGTTATAAACAAGTAAGTTATACATGAGGATGATTTTATGGTGACCTTGTGATCATGGGCCTATACTTGTGATGTATGAAATGTGGTGAAAATGATTTGTGATATGTATGTTAAAATGAGGTTAATACAAAGAAAGTGTGAAAGAGTGAATTAGCAATAAAACTGTTTTCGACAGTAGCAGTAACCTGATTTTGAAAACTCACCAAAAATAGTATAAATTGAATCAGAGACTGAATGAGATATAAAATTAAAGCTTAATGAGTCTATTTTCATATAAAAAAATAGAGAAAGAAAATGAGTTCTATATTCTGAGATATTTATGTTTTTGTGAGACTGGTTCAGAATGATTACGTGATCCCCTATTCTGACTTTGGAAAATCACAAAAATTTGGATAAAAATAATTAGAGTCTTAAAATTATATTTTTAAAATCCCTAATGAGTCTATTTTCAAGATAAATCAACAAGATCATATCGGAGTTCTGTACTGTGAGATAAGTAATTTTTAGTGAAGAGAGGTCAGAACTGTCAGAATGTGAAACAGGAGAAATTTTAATGAATAAACTGTACTAATTGGCTAAACCAAAAATTATGAAAATTTTATGGTGGAAAGATATGTGAGTCTAGTTTCAGGAGAAATTTACAGGTCTTAATTTAGAGCTCTGTAGCTCGAATTATAAATAAGTAAGTGACTATGACTTGTGTGGACAGTTTGATGTGAGCATTTATTAGTAAATTGTGAAATCATACTTACAAGAATGCTATATACATTAAGGATGTGGAATGGAGAGGAAGAGGAGGAAAATAAATATATGTGGAATACATGGAAACTATGGTATATGAAATATTGATATAATGAAATAAATGATATGTGTTTATAAGAAAACAAAAAGAGAATGATATGTATCATGACATGTATATATATATATGACTAGTCTCAATGTAATGCTTGTTGGGTATGGAGTTGAATTGAAATGTTTCAGGCAAACATGTTATTTTGCGCATCTGAATTGTGGTATTTTATAAAGATATGATCTAGTTTTAAATATGAATGCTTGATGATTAAGCTGAAGATATTTGGTAAGATGATAATCTTGGTATAAATGTATAAGTGGTACTATAATAAACAAGGTAAAATGAGTATGAGATACACATGTATGATGACATACAAATGCAATGTTTGTGGTTTAATTGAGAATATTTAATCATAAATGAAAACCATGTTATATGCTTTTGATTTTGTATAAGTGTGTAAGAGATTAAGGTTGACCAAAGCTTGGAAAATAGCCTAAGTATATTCCACACAGGCAGAGACACGACCATGTGTCTCAGCCGTGTATGGAACACGACTTTGGGACACGGGCGTGTAGAGCCTTAAAGTATGAAATTTCCAAGATTTTTGTAAGTTCTCGGTTTAGTCCTGAACCCTTTCTAAAGAATGTTTTGGGCTTCGTAGACTCAAATAAGGGACTATGTGTAAGTGAATGAACGTTTTGAAATATGAATGAAATTTTATGGCCCGTATTTTAGTTTAATGTTTGTATATTTGTCCGGTAATGCCTCGTACCTTATCCCAGCCTCGGGTACGGGTAAGGGGTGTTACAATAGAGCATACATGCAACACACATATCATATTACCAACCACGCATGGCAAATAAACATAATCAGATCATAAACATTAGACATGACACGAATAGCTAGGTTTACAAGCCATAATCAATATGAGCCACATCTCATGGCCATATTCGTATAACTAAATATAAGCCAATACATTTGGCGAAAGCATAATAATACATGTTAATAAACTAGATCCCTATACATATCACTCACTTGAAATTTCTAATATATGTTTCATTATTCCAATGGTAGTGACTTGATAGTGTGATGCTGCCTCCGACGATCTCCAACCCCGAGCTAACTTGACAAAGCTAAAAGAAATGGAAAGGAGGGAGTAAGCTTCACACTTAGTAAGTCCATATGAAAATAATAAGCAACTTATCAACATGCTTCCACCAATTCTTGCAACATGCTTTCAAAGTAATACTATCATAATTGCCTTTTTACCTATGTTCAGGTTAAGTTGTTTTTTCAAGTCACAATCATTAAATTATTTATATCTGGAGTTACATAACTCCAAATTAACATTTGTTAATTTTCCCAAAAACTAGACTCACTATATTCTTACCATAAAATTTTAAGAATTTTTGGTTTAGCCAATTAGTACAATTTATTCCTTAAATTTACCAATTTTTTGCTGTCTAACAGTTCTTACCCCTCTTCACTAAAAATTAATTATCTCATAATACAAGTCTTAGATGATGTTCTTGTCCATTTCTCTTGAAAATATACTTATTCAGAATTCTAAGAATATAAATTATAACCCATAAATATTTTTTTTACAATTTTCAATGATTTTCTCAAATCAGAGCAGGGGATTTCAAAATCATTCTGACTATGTCTCACAACAATTTAAATATTTCATAATATGAAACTCTTTTGCTTACACCGTTTCTTCTATGTGAAACTATACTCATTAAGCTTTAATTTCATATTGTATTCAGTCTCTAACTCAATTTTCACAATTTTTGGTGAATTTTTAAAGTCAAGAAGTTGCTGCTGTCCAACACTATTTTAGTGCAATATAATGATAACTATCATAAGTTCACTTTCAACTAATCCTGAACTCACTATTTTATGAATTCCATGTTCAAATGCACAATATAAGTTAACATGATATTGCAAAAAAATTCATAATCATAATTCATACATCTGAGCTTACTGATGTCTCAACATTTCAAAGTCTCAATAATCATAAGCTTAGTGCACATACCTGTACCACTCGTAGTATAGTATACAACTATACCTTTCGTAACATGTCCTCTTCGGGACTTTCCTTATATCATCCATTGTATTACCCGTTGAAAACTCGTAATACAATTGGATACGCAGAACACTTGTACATAAGTTCCACATACACATACATAGCCAAAGCTACCTCATAACAATAACGCTCGCAATGGAGCTACTCACGGGCTTGCTCATAAAAGCTATCGATCAAGGTGTAGCTATACGAGTTGCTCACACAAGCTATCAGGTATCCGACCAACTCAAGGATTACCTAGCCACTGGTAGGACACACAAGACCATTGCCCGGAACCCAATTACATGTATTGCATCCATAATGAACTCGAACCAACTGAATGAGCTTAGATGCTCACATCCATAATGAACTTGAACCAACTCAACGAGCTGAAATGCCTCATATATATCACGAATTCGGACTAACTCAACAAGTTCGTATTTCTTAATTCCTAGTGACATCTCACTTGTACCCTAGACTATTCCTAAGGTTCAGACGAGATTTTTCGATACTCCATCTCTGTCGAACTTACTTGAAGTGTCGATCTCACTATCCATAATATCAATTTTCCTTTCATAACATAATAAGGCATAACTCAAATAGCAAACAAGCTTTTAAGAATTTACATAACATATATTACATATTGCATATATCACTTGTCATGGATCATCATTTTCTTGCATTTCATGTAATATTCTTCCATGTCATCTTTCCACATCATATACACCATTTCATCAACTTTTCCAATATATATATTAAATCATACAATATATACAATAATAGTAAAGAATTATAATTAAAACATAACATTGCACTATTATTATCATACGAACTTATTTAGAATGCAATTTCGGCTAATTATTCTCTTTTTGCCCTTAACCACGTACTTTCTCGATTTAAGCCCGAATCTCGATTTTCTTGATCTAACATGATGAAATTCACTCATTTAATCATTACATTAATTAAAACATTCTATAATTCACAATTTGGCAAAATGATTGTTTTGCCCTTAGACTTTACAAAAATTATGATTTTGCCCTTAGGGTCGTAAATCGATTTTTATCAAATTTCCTCATTTACCAAGCCTAGCCAAATTCTTTTTATAACTACAGCAACTCACAATTTCAATTATTTCACACATTTACAACTTATTTTACAACTTTACAAAATAACCCTTTTTAGATGTTTTCATGCTCCTTACACAAAAGTTGTTTATTACACAACCATGACTCATTTTCTTCCATAAAAATTCAGCAAACAACATAAATAATCTCATGAAAAAACCCTATACTTTCAACCATTTTGCAAAATAGCCCCCTCATTAGCTAGATTATGCTACAAGGGTCCTAAAAATGCAAAAGTCATCAAAAAAAGCTATCTACATCACTTACTTGCAAGGGATATAAGTGGCCGATATTTTGAGCTTTTAAAACCCCCTATTCTGGTATTTTTGGTGGAGAAGAAGATGAGAAAAGATGATATCATTCTCTCTTTATTCTATTATTATTTCTAGTCAAAATAGATCACCAACTTCACCTAATTTTGACTTTTTTATTTCCTTTATCTCTATGGTCATCCAAGCCTTTCTTAAGGGTCCATTTTCCCTTTAAAGACCCCTAATTATGGTTCTCTAGCTATTTAGCACATTTAGCTAGCAAAATAAAGCTTTTGCTCTTTATGCGATTTAGTCCTTTTTCTCAATTAAGCAAGTAATCGTTAAAATTATTTCACCAAAATTTCCATGCACGTATATAAACATGCTATAACAAATAAAATAATATTGAAAATAATTTTTCTTGCCTTAGAATAGTGGTTTTGAAACCACTATTTCGACTAGGCCCAAAATCGGGTTGTTATAGTCTCGATACTCGAGGTAAAATTATCGATACTTTTTGAAAGGTACTAATATTGTCTAGTGTTTTATTGTTAGGCGAGATGAATAATGCTATTTTGATATTGATTTTTTAATCAGTATCAATACTGTGTAAGGAAATAATTATCAAAATTGTGTGTCAATAACATAGAAAAGTTATACAAAAATCACTATTTTTTTTAAATTGGCAAATGGCAAATTTGAAAAAATAATTACCAAAGTTATGTGTTAATGACAAAAAAAAACTACACAAAAGTTTCTATTTTTTTTAAAAAAACTGCACAAAAATTGCACTAAATTTGGTAAAATGATGATGAAGCTAGGTTTTCAACCTACTCTTACTTTTTCCACTGAGATTAATGGATTTTGTATAGAAGGAAAATTTTCTCAGGCTTTTAGGTTAGTAGGTGAAATGATTGAGACAGGAAGGTTTCTAATATAAATGTTTACACTACCTTAATTAAAAGGTTTCATATCATCGGGGATATTGATGGAGCTGTTAATCTTTTGAAGATGTAAGAAGAAAGATGTCACAATCCTAATATTATAACATACAACATTGTTATTGACTCTCTTTGTAAGAAGGGATTGCTAATGCAAGGTCTTACTCTCCTCTTCCAAATGAGAAAGAAAGCCATCAAGCCTAATCTTTACATATATAATATATCGTTGGATGAATTTTACAAGGAGGTAATGACTTTTTGCACCGAATCTCTCATCAACAAGATGAAAAGAAACAAGTTAGGATATAAAATTTTGTTTATATCAAATGTAATCTCTACGAATATTCTAATTTCAACCAAAAGTTATTATTATTAATCTTTACAAATGTTCTATTTTCAACCAAAAGTTATTATTATTTTAAACGCATTAAAATTGCGAAAAAAATTGCATGATATTTGCACAAAAGTTTATATTCAATTTGAAATATTCCTATTCCCCATCCAAAATTATTAAAAAAATATTGATATACATATTTAATATTTTATAATAAATGAATAATGAAAAAAAATTATTTTTAAGCCACTTTTTTGCTCAATTGCATTGCTTGACTTGTACAATGGAAATATTTATCAACACATTGAGCCTAGTTTTTTTTTTATCACTAGTTGCTTTTCATTTTCATTTATGGAATAACTTACTTTAGGATAATCCTAAAAAGAATCAGAATCAACCAAAGAGAATATTGAAATAGACTGCAAAGTGAAAGTATCTGCTATAACATCAGTCGAACCCTAATCTTTCGACTCCCTAACAGCATAAACCTAAACTAAACCTCCAGACTCAACCTGAGTAACAACAGTATGAGCAACAACTCACTGTGCACCCAATCTTCCATTACCTCTACCACGACCACCGCCTCTCGCAAACACGGATATAGGCGTAGAACTCTAAGTCTATGAAACCTTAATTTTTGGGAAATGTGCCCATATTGTAGTAAATATGTAATTGTTTTCTATTTATTTGAATGATGAATAAATAAATAAAGTTAATTTCACATTTCATTATTATGTCATTTTTTTATTTTCTGTCTTTTATATTTTGTATGCATAGCGCAATTGTGACAAGCAAATATTAGCTCATTAATTGTCTAAAGTTCAAACTGAAGATAAGTGACATTGTAAAGAATGCTTACATTGTGAGAAAGATAACTTACTTCAATAGGTAATCTAAATGAGTCCGTAATCCCGTAAAAGAATCAAAGTGATCATTTGATTTAAATACTAAGAAGGATTATTATGTCATTTACAATTCCAATTTGGGAGATGGCTAGTCTTGGCTATCATAACAATTGACTCCATGAGAAGAGACATAGATGTATTCATTGGTAGAATGATAAATGAGACTGGACCCAAGATGAATTAATTTTGAATCCATTTGTGAATTAATTCACTTGTGACGTTCATGGTGTGATTTACCTAAATCCTGAGTTAGTCACTAATCATGCGTATGCAACTCATGTACTTTGATATAAGTGGAGGCTTATGCTCTAAAAATAATCGAGCCCATAACTTGTATGTTAGGTACATGACTTGTGTATGGCATGGATTTACTAATAACAGTGGAATTCATAGCTCAATTAAAGAGTTAATAATATCCTCTCATTGGCATTGTGTGGATTGATAAATATGGAACGTGACCATGAGTTGCTTGTTCTCAAATGAGCAATTTCTCATTGTCATTTGTTGACAGTGATCATATTAAATCATTAAGAAGACACAATGGCGATGATGAGATAAAATAGGATTGTATTGAGGTAACAGATTTAACTTAAAGGAATCAAGGATATCATAGGAGGGTAACACACAAATGATGAGGTCATTAGGCAAAGCAGTTGGATGAATTGCTTCCATAAAGAGCATACAATGAGGAGTTTTCAATCATGGTACTTCTTGTGGACTGACCCCATGATTAATTAATTGCAAATTATCGAAACGATGCTTCTGGACATAAATGCAATCACTAGAGCCTAATTGTATATGTTCGATTGGTCCTTCCGCTAGCTCAACAAAAGCTCGATTAGATTACATTTGAATCAAAAGAAAATTCTATAAATTTGGAAATAATTTAATTGAGTTGAATTATTCGATGTGGAATTAAATTAAGTGGTCATGAGAATTGTTCAATTAGAGAATTTGATTAAAGAATTTTCTAGAAAAATTAAATTGGAAAATCTAAGTGATTTTTGGAAAAATTAATTTTGATCAAGTAAAATTAAATTAATCAAATCTATTAAAATTAATATGATATTTTTAAAGTTAATTTTCAAGTTAGACAATTGGCCCAATGGGTAATTGAACATGAAAATTAGACCTGAGATCATAAATGGGGCCCGAGAGCCCAAAATTGAGACCAAGATCCAAAAAAGGTCAAACCGAGTCCGGTATGTGAAACCGGGCTGACAATCCAACTAGTGACTAGATCGGATTGGTCAGGTAGTCAGTCGCCGGACTGAACTAGCTCGAGGTGCTGTAAGGGTGTCACACCTGCATCACCAGACACGGCGGAGCCTGTGGTTGCAGCGGTAGCATCCTAATGGTCAGCTGTGGTTTGTCATCGGTGGTTGAGCAGTGGAAAAGTTACACTCCTACTTTAATAGTTTAATAGTTTAATATTAAATTTAATTTAATACTTACCTTAATAGTATTTTATTAATTTAATATTAAAGTGCTTAACTTAATATTAAATTTAATTTAATATTTATCTTGTATATATTCTATTATTTTAATAAGATCTATTAAATTAATATAATATTTATCAAGTTTAATCATAGTTGAACTCTTTAAACTCTCCCTATATAAGGATTGGGTCATTATTTAAACTCAGCAGACATGAGCTTGGGATAACGAAGAAGACTACTCGGTCGAAGCATTCATCCTAGACTAATCGAAAAGGTACAGTTTTGATTAAGTGTTTATTATTTTAGATATCACAACTAAGACCTTATTTAGGAAAAAAAATTAAAACTCTAGTTTTTCCCTAAATTTATTTTCCACTGAATTTTCAAACCCCGCTTTTCCAACAACAGTTCTACTTGGACAATCCCTCAATATATGTTCCTTCAATCCACACTTAAAACATCCACCTGTCAATGTGCGACACTCACCAGGATGTCTACGTTCACAATGTGCATAAAAAAGCCAACCAAAACCACCCATCGAACCCCCAATGCTGACCACAACACTGCTCTGCTGTTTAAACTAACCCGGTCGGAACCCACATCTAGTGCCTCTACTAGAACTCTGATTATCACACCTTCTCTTAGGCGGTCTACGAGATGCACCATCGAAAGTCCTCTTACCCGATTCAATTACCACAGAATGAGGTGCTTCATCCAAAGTCTCCTCAACAACTTTGGCTTTCTTAACCAACTCATCAAACAACTCCGTGTTTTGAGCTACCAATGTAACAGCTCGATTTAGACCCTAGTCGAAACAGTGATTTTGGGACCACAAATCCATGTTAGAAAAATATTGTAATATTATTTTCTGTGCTTATTATATGTGAATTGATATCTGTGAAAATTTCGTATAAAAATTTGATCGTTTGTGTGCTTAATTTGATAAAAGGACCTAATCGCATAAAATGTAAAAGTTGCATGCCATATGTTAAGTGTGCTTATTTGTTGTGGCTTATTACAGAAAAGGTCCTTATTTTGATATTTGACCATTGTAAGTATAAGTGGACATTTATGGCCTTAATGTTAATGTTTTATATGTTAATTAATTAAGGGTAAAATTGGTATTTGATAATTAAATGATAGTTAAAATTAAACAAAAGCATGAAATTAGGCCAAAAACATTCATCTTTGTCAAAATTATAAAGAGAAAAAAAAGGAGTCTTAGGGTTTTAACACTTTGAGCTTGAATTAAGGTATGCATTTTTTATCAGTTTTGATAATTTCTACATTTTTGTGATCGATGCTCTGTATTCTATCAAGCCCATACCTCAATTTTTTATTTTGATGATGAATTTGAATTATGCCATTGATGAAATTGTGAGCTTAGTGATGTTAGCTGATGGAAAATGAAAGATATGTGTTAGATTACTATGTTTTGTATAGGGATTTTTGATGAATTTGAGTATTTTAGACTAATTTCTGAAAATGAGAAATTTAGGGGCTAAAATGTGAAATAAATGAAATATGTGGGCTTATATTAGTTAAGGGAATATTTGGCCAAACATATGTATAAAGAAATTTTGTGTATTTTGTGATTTTATGAATTAGGGACTAAAGTGTTAAAATGTGAAAATGTGAGGGCTAATTTGAAAAATGCCCTAAATATGTGTAAATAGATTGATTTGAATGAATGTGAGATTGAATAAGTTAAATGAATTTATATAGATCAAGAACAAAAAAAAACAGATTTAGATCAGGGAAAGTCGAAAGTCGTCGAGTAGTCAATTCCATTCTTTCGAATCCGTACGAGGTAAGTCAATATACAAATAAATGTGTTAAATTGAATTATTATTGCTTATATGATATTTGAATTGTGGTGAATGGATATGAGAGTTGAATATGAGAAATCCAAGAAAGTTCCAATAATGTGATGACGTTCGAAAAGCCCCGTACGAACCATAGGAATAGTTAGGATACATACGTCATGACATAGGATTTCAGATATGTGATTTCGTGTAAGACCACTTTTGGGACGTTGGCATCAATTTGAGATTTACGTGTAAGACCATGTCTAGGACATTGGCATCGTATTTGATTTCGTTTAAGACCCTGTCTGGGACAGTGGCATCGATATTTGATTACATGTAAGACCAAGTCTAGGACGTTGGCATTGTACAAGCTTTCCGAGCTATCCGTGTATCCTATTTGATTCTGAATGGTTCATCAGGCATTTCGAGAAAATGAATGACTATGTGAACTTGTATCTGATTCAGGTACATTTGAAATGTATATTAAGATTGAGAATGAAAGGTAAGCACATATATATGTGGACATATGAAATATGTATGAGTTATTTGAGAATGAGATGTGCATATGTAGTTGAATTATGAACAATTGAGCTATATAAGAATTTATAGATATGTGGTTATATTTTTCCATGAACTACATGAATGAATGGTTTAGAAATGTGTTATGTGATGACTTTATTTGTATATGGCTTACTAAGCTTTTGAAAGCTTACTTTGTGTGTGTTTTCAACTGTTTTATAGATTATCGAAGCTACTAGGAGCTCGAGGATCATCGAGAATCATCACCACACTATCAAGCTCTATTTCGGTACCTTTTGAAAATATGAATATTAAAATATGGCATGTATAGGCTAGAAGTATTTGAATATATTTGGTAATGTGTATATCTAACCATGTGATATGGCTTGGTTTTGGTTGTGTTTCTAAATGTTTTTTGAGTATAAGCTATGTGATGTAATATGGTCAATATAATGTGTTCATGAATGACTAATAGAATTGATCATTTTGGTAAGTTGTGGTATGTGCCTATTTTCGAATTTGGTAAGATTTAGGCATGTGAATGAATGAAGTAAATTGAGATTGTGAATCATTTGTTTTGGTATGACTTTGGCTTATGATTTGGCATCATTTGGTATGGATTATAAGCATGAAGTTGGTTGTTAATGATATGGCATGAATGATGTATGCTTTGGTTATGTATTAGTTGGAATTTGGTATGAAATGTTTTGGTTTAGATCTTGTAGGAAGGACCCAAAATCAGGGTGGCAAGTTGGCCTTGTAAATGGCCTATTTTTGTCCACACGGGTGTGTGTCTTAGCCTTGTGCGACACACGGTTACGTTACACGACCGTGTGTCCCCTAGGGTACCCTACGATTTAAAGTTAGTATACCCTACAGTTTTGACACGGCCTAAACACATGGGTGTGTCTATCGATGGTGTGTGGCACACGGGTGTGTGGTCGGCTGTGTGATCCAAGTCAGTAGCCTCCCTAATTTCACATAGCCTTGTGGTTGTGTGGACAAGTCAGTATGTATGCTCTGTTTTGCCACGGCCTAGACACACGGATGTGTCTAATGCCGTGTAAGGCACACGGCCTGTTCACATGGGCGTATGACCTTTGTAACTTAGAAAAATTGTTTAGTTTCAAAAAATTTTCTATGTGTTCGGTTTAGTCTCGACCTCTTTTTAATGCATGTTTAAGGTTTCGTTGACCTAAGAAAAGGAATTATTGTTGATATTTGAATATGATACGATAATGTATGACTGTTGACTGTGAAATGATTATGAAATGTTCCGATATGTCTGGTAATGCCTCTTTACCCTAATTCGGTGACGGATACTGGTTAGGGGTGTTACAACCAAGTAAACTTGAATCTCACGATTAAGTCCAAAACAGAACCTCTTACAACGGTCCCTCTTAGAAAGAACCATCTTAGGAGCATACTAACTAAATTGCACAAACTCTGACTCACAATCAGCCACATATAAACTACCTTGATCCAGATCCAAGAACTCACGTTTACGGGCTTCCATGTATTGTTCGCCTATAAACTTCCTCTTAAAAACCTCAAGAAAATAACCCTAAGTCAAACGGTTAATAGTAATACCTCTCTAAATAGTATTCCACCAATGATGAGCCTTATTATTGAGTAGGGACACAATACAACCCAATTTCTCCTCGTCAGAACAGGACATCTGCTCTAGGATCTTTTCAACTCCCTCCAACCAGTACTTACCTACGATCGGATTGATCCCTTTTACACTAGAAAAATCTTTACCCCTCAACGCCAGCAAATGTTCAAGTGACAAACCTCGATTAACAAGTACGGGATTGCAGTGCAGGAGTAGGGTTAGCACCATCAATCCTTTGAAATGCTCCAATCATAACTTCTATTAGAGGGCTGACACCCTCATCAAGTATGTTTACTCTACACGATGGCACAGGAGGTGCAGATGTACCATCCTCTTGAGCTTTAGCAATAACATTCACGCATCTACGAGGCATATCGAATCTAATAATCTAACATACACAAGCACATAAAGGTGTGAGTGGTGAGGTAACGATCCGAGACAAGTTCTTGCAAGTAAACTGTTGAATTAAAGCAATGTGTCCCCATACCTACCCCAATTTTAAGCAATTATTTTTACGTATTCATTAAGCAATTATAATATTGCTATTCACATATCTAGAGATTACATTTGATGAAAAAATAAAATGTCTTTTATAGTATAAGCAAATTTTTATAGTCTAACTCATTTCTTTGTCATTTTGTGACATATACCATGCGTGATAGCATTAAACTTAATGTGTTGCTACTTGATTTTGTTAACTAAAACTTCACAAAAAGTACCAAAATTAGGTGTCATTGACATAGAAAAATTACACAAAAATTTCTTTTTTAAAAAAAATTGGCAAATGGTAATCTTGGTAAAATAATTACCAAAATTATGTGTTAATGACAAAAAATTGTACAAAAATTACTTTTTTTTAAAAAAATTGCACAAAAGTTCACACTAGTGGATATCCAATGTCTTTGAAATGCTGTACTGGGTAAGTTTGATTTCCTAAAGTGAAACATTTGTACTTACAAAACAACTATCTTTCTAATCTAGGTTAAAATTCCACGTAGCTAATATGAAAATTTGAATCTGTCTACCATATGTAACTTACTTATTTTTATATTAAAATTGCTTAATATATCATTCAATTTTACATTTTTATTCAATTTGATCCATATATTTAATAAAAATTATACAATTTAGTTCAAATCTATGTAAATCTTTTTTTAAAAAATTTTATAAGGGCCTGGGCCCTTGCCAACCCCCTACATATATGCTGCACTTATTTTCTTATTCATCTTTATCAATCTCTTATTTTTCTTTCTCTTCCCTACTTCTCTAGCAATGGGTAAGCTATGTCCTTATTTATTTCATTCTACATTACACTCCTCTTTTTCTCTATATTTTAATAGCATTCCAACACAAACTTTTGATATTTTTAAAAAATTCAAACGAGATTTGTAGAAACCTATATCCTAACCTAAAAACTTTTGCATTCAATGAGGAATTAACAGGCCATACTAGGAAGCACCATTATGCCATAGTTGTTTAAAACTAACTTTTTACAGGTAAACAAGGTTGAGACTCCGGTGTCAGTCCAACGGTAGTTCTATTTGATTCTTTTCATATAATATATAAATGAATTGAAATTTCTAAACTATAGATATACTTTAATTGGTGTTTGGATTCTTACTAGTCTTCAGATTGCTAACACTTAGGAAAAATGACTAATTTTTTTTAACATTGTAGTAAAACTTTAGACTTGTAAAAAATGATAGTGTTTCTATTAAAATAGGAATTTGAGATAGATGAAACTGTTAGTTATGTTACCGAAGGACAATCCGTAATAGTGAATAAGGAATTAGAGTAGTGTAATGGAAGCGTAGTGGTTGAATAGTGAATTTTGCAGCTAAACGATTAACATGTTAGTAGGAAAAATTTTGAGGACAAAATTTATTTAAGGAGGGGAGAACTGTAACACCCCGAAATTTAGGAGGTTAGAAGAATTAGGCTTGTGGTTGATTGATTGACTAGATTAAAGTTTGACTACACATGATGTTAGGTTTTGTTTCATGATGGATGATATGCATATGCTTAGTGAATTATTGTTATAGATACGTGAATGACTTATTGAACATTGAGACAAGCTTCAAATGACCAATTGGTAAAGTATGAACCTATAATATGCGAATTTGACATGTTAAGTAATATAAAATATGACATCAAGTTTACATACTAGTATAGCTGACTAATTAGAGTGTTAATGTATGTTTAACTAAGCCTGATATGTATGATATACGATATGTTAGAATAGGAAAATTGACATAAAAAATCAAAATAGTATGTGTACATGTCAAGGTGTCATTATCTTTGCAATCAAGTCCTGATTTTTATGCTATTTAATTGGAGTCCTTAAATGCCATGAAATGACTTGAAAACTTGCATGATTAAATATTATATAGATAATTCAATAACTGTACTCTTGATTTTACAAAAAGGGTTTACTAAAGTATTTACGATTTAGTCCTTAAAACTTTAGCTTTAAGAATTAAATAAGAATTAAATGAGAATTACTTATCAGTTCTGGTATTTTCTTTCAATTATTGTTCTTATCAAATTGTTATATACCGTGCATATGATTTAATTGTTGAAAATACGAATGATACTTATGTCATATGTTAAAAAAATGAATATTAGGCTTAATGGTTTCCATGTATCTAAGTCATTTTATTAGAGTTTATTAAGGGTGAAATGAATTAAAATATTACTATTGAGACTTGTCTATGAGTATTAATTGTTAAATATACACTAAAGTAGAATGTGCTAATTAGTTAAATAAGTTAAGGAAAAATTGGGTAAGTTTGTAAGATAATAAAACATATGTAAGTTGAGCTCAAAAAATATATATAGTTTAGAAAATAAAAATAGGCAAGAAATTGGCCTTGGCTTAATGGTTAGCATGTTAGTATCTCTCCCTTGATTTCTTAGATCAAGCCCTAAATTTTCCCTTTTATTTGCAAATTCTACAAGGTCTCCAAAAAGGAAGTAATATGTAAAATTTGGTGTTATAACTAAGCAAGAATTAAGTAGCAGCCCAAACGGTTATCACGCTTACTTCTCCCCTTACACAAGCGTTACTTTTCCAAGTGACTTGAGTTTGAATCATGTTTTCCTTTTACATTTCCTTTTAAATTCGGCCAAAGTGGGGAAATTACAGGTGGCGGCCCAACTTTGGTAAAATCGCCCCAAAGGTTTGTAAAGGTTAAAAATTCACCCCAATCCAATCCCAACAAGAATTCATCTCCTATCCTTCTTTAGAAATAAAATTTCATATCTTTTTATTTTCTTATCATAATTTGAAATCATATATTACCCTTTTGTAAAAATTCAAACAAAAATAGAAATCCATATCTTTTTTATTTTCTTATCCTAATTAGAATTCAAATTACTCCTTTTCAAATCCAAATAGGATTTATCTTCCTTATTTCTATTTATTTGCCTTTTATTCTTCATCTTTTCCTTTGAATTTTTTTTCTCTCCATTGTTGATAATTATTTTTGTTCCTGAATCAAAATCTATTTCTGATTTCAACTTGTTTCTCTACTAGTTGATTTTTTAACGAAAGCTTCACAAAAATTACAAAAATTATGTGCCAATAACATAAAAAAATTACACAAAAATTAATATATATTTTTAAAATTGGCAAACGGAAATTTTGGTAAAATAATTACCAAAATTAGGTGTTAATACATAAAAATAATTGCACAAAAATTACTATTTTGTTTTAAATTGGATGAGATTTGGTAAATGGTAATCGATTATTTTTATGTATTCATTAAGCAATTAGAATATTGCTATTTACACATCTATAGAGTTTATTTGATGAAAAACAAAAGGACTTTATACTATAAGTAGATTTCTATAGCCTAGCTCATATTTTTGTCATTTTGCGACATATACTATACGTAACAACATTAAAAATTTTCAAGGGTGTTTCTCGGTCTCCCAATTTGGAAAGTAGGCTCGATGAATAGTGTTTCAACTTAAGTGTTTTTTTATATTGTTCGGCACATCGACCTGATAAAAGGTTAATGGTTATGGGCAAAATGGTCACATCAAGTTTTCAACCTGATTTTCTTGCTTCAAAAGCTTTGATTATGGCCTTTTTAATAGAAGGTAAGCTTTCTTGAGCAATTAAGTTTTTAAGGGTGATGGGATTCAAACATGGTGTTAAAACATATGCCACTGTCATTCGCCATCTTTGTGAGGAGGGATTGGTGAAGAAGGGTCTTACTCTCTTCTTCCACATGATATTTCCGCATATAATCTAGTAATGGATGCAATTTACAAAGAGGGAATGATTTCTAGCGCCAAACCTGTCAACGACATAATGAAGCATAACCACATTAAACTTAATGTTGACAACTATTGTATATGTCCTAAAATAGCAAAATCGCAAAATCGCAAATTTTGGATTTAGAAATTTACTTACTTAGATGAAAAATAAAAGGTCTCTTATACTAAAAGAAAATTTTTATAGCCTAACTCATTTCTTTGCCATTCTGTGACATATACTATATGTGACAGTATTAAAATTAATGCGTTGCTCTTTGTTTTTGTCAACAAAAGCTTCACAAAAATGCTAAAGTTATGTGTAAATAACACAGGAAAAATTATACAAAAATTAATATTTTCTTAAAAATTGGCAAATGGAAATTTTTGAAAAATAATTACGAAAATTATGTGTTAATGATATAAAAAATTGCACCAAAATTACACAATATTTGGTAAATGGTATTTAATTATTTTTACGTATTAATTAAGCAATTATGATATTGCTATTTACATATATAGAGAATAAATTTGATGAAAAAGAAAAGATATTTTATACTACAAGTAAATTTCTTTGCCATTTTGCGACATTTACTATGCGTGACAACATTCAACTTAATGCATTATTCCTTGATTTTGTCAATGAAAACTTCACAAAAATTACCAAAATTATGTGTCAATAACATAGAAAAAAATTACACAAAAAATACTATTCTTTTTAATTTGATCCATGTATTTAATAAAAATTATACAATTTAGTTCAAAGCTATGTAAATCTTTTTTGTTTTTAATTTTAGGGGGCCCAGGGCCTCTGCCGGCCCCGTATATATATATTGCACCTATTTTCTCACTTCATCTTCATCTTCATCAACCACTTGTTTCTGGGCCTCTGCCAGCCCTGTAAATATATATTGCACCTATTTTCTCTCTTCATCTTCATCTTCATCAACCACTTGTTTTTCTTTCTCTTCTCTACTTCTCTCGTAATGAGTAAGCTATATACTTCTTTATTTCGTTCTACTTTACAGTCATCTTTTGCTCGATATTTTAACAGCATTCCAACATAAACTTTTGATATTTTTGAAAATTCAAACAAGATTTGTAGAAACCTATATCCTAACCTCAAAAATTTTGCATTCAGTAAGAAATTACTAAACCATGCTAGGAAGCACCACTATGCCATAGTTTATCTGTATGGCAAAATGGAACTATGGAGAGTTGAGCAATATGATGTTCCTTTCAACATTTGGATTGATGCCTATTGTAAGCTTCACCGACTTGATTATGGTTTATCTGTTTGGGGAAAAATAACGAAGCTAGGTTTTCAACATACTCTTCTTACTTTTTCCACTGTGATTAATCAATTTTGTATAGAAGGAAATATTTCTCAGGCTATTAGGTTGGTAGGTGAAATGATTGAAACAGGGAAGGTTCCTACTATAAATGTTTACACTACCTTAATCAAAGGGTTTCAAATCATCAGAGGATATTGATGGAGCTATTAAGCTCCTGAAGATGTTAGAAGAAAGAGGTCTCAATCCTAACATACAACACTATCATTGACTCTTTCTCTTTGTAAGAAGGGATTGCTAACGCAAGGTCTTATTCTCTCTCCCAAATGATAAAGAAAGGCATCGAGCCTAATATTTATATATAATATATTGTTGGATGTAATTTGTAAATTTTTATATTAAATTTGCTTAATATATCATTTGATTTTACATTTTTATTCAATTTGATCCACGTATTTAATAAAAAGTTATACAATTTAGTTCAAAGCTATGTCAATCTATTCTTGTTAATTTTAGGGGGTATGTTGTACCTATTTTCTCCTTCATCCTCATCAACCTCTATTTTTTCTTTTTCTTCTCTGTTTCTCTTGCAATGAGTAAGCTATATCCTTTTTTATTTTGTTCTACTTTACACTCCTTTTTTTCTCGATATTTTAACAGCATTCCAACATAAACGTTTGATATTTTTGAAAATTTAAACGAGATTTTTAGAAGCCCATATCCTAACCTCAAAACTTTTGCATTCAATAAGAAATTAGCAAACCATGCTAGGAAGCACCATTATACCATAGTTGTTTATCTGTGGCAAAATGGAATCGTGGAAATTTGAGTGAGATGATGCTACTTTCAACATCTGGATTGATGCCTACTGTAAGCTTCGTCAACTTGAATATGGCTTATCTATTTAGGGCAAACTGATGAA
This sequence comes from Gossypium hirsutum, assembly GCF_007990345.1. Classification (NCBI taxonomy): domain Eukaryota; kingdom Viridiplantae; phylum Streptophyta; class Magnoliopsida; order Malvales; family Malvaceae; genus Gossypium; species Gossypium hirsutum. Next base: position 13,151,106 of record NC_053436.1, read on the forward strand.
TCTAGGTTTTCAACCTACTTTCTTACTTTTTCCATTGTGATTAATGGATTTTGTATATGAGGAAAAATTTCTTAGGCTTTTAGGTTGGTAGGTGAAATGACTGTAACACCCCGAACCCGAGACCGTCACCGGAGTCGAATACGAGGTGTTGACAGACTTTTAAAAATTTTTCCAGACACTGCCCAGTCTGAGTACTAGTCGCTTCAAAAATCATATCTTGAGTTTCACAACTCGAAAATCAGTTTTGTGATTTTTCCCTGAAACTAGACTCATGTCCCCACCTATATATTTTTTTCTAGAATTTTTGGTCGGGCCAATTAGTACAGTTTATTAGTCAAAGTCTCTCATGTTACAGGGGTCGACTACACTGACCTTTTCCCATTACGACTGGGATATCTCTCTGCACAGGGCTTCAATACTAATGCCGTTTGTTTCTATGGAGACTAGACTCAGAGAGGAATCCATACATATATGGTATGACCCCTAATTATCTCTGGTCAATTTATAGTGAATTTCCAAAGGCGGAACAGTGAATCCAGAAACTGTTCTGGCCCTGTTCCACAAGAACCCGAATATCTCTTTCTGTACTGTTCCTATAATTGTTTCGTTACTTCCATATGAAAGTAGATTCATCAAGGTTCGATTACATAATTTATTCACTATTTAATTCCACTCCTACGAATTTATGTGATTTTTCAATTCTACACCACTGTTGCTGTCAAAATCTGTTTTCAAGATAAACTTTACCTATTTTGTGGTTACCATGGACCAACTAGGGTTTTGCCATACATAGGTCCACATGTGATCATATTTAGCCATTCCAATGGCTGATCATTAGCCCAACACTTCCATTTCAATCCATAGTCACATCGTGAAACCATATATATACATACATAAACACAAATGGTCTAATGCCATACTCCACATCTACAAGCCATTTTCGCATGGCTTTACACACATACATCACAAAAGAACTTAAACAACAGGGGTAGTCCTATACATGCCATATCCAGAGTTCAACTAAAAGAGTACCAAAAGAGCTTGATAGTGTAGATGACTTCGACTTCGCTGATCCCGAATCCGATAGCTAACGAACAAAATCTATAAAACAGAGAGCCAAAGCAACCGGGTAAGCATTTTAAGCTTAGTAAGTCTCAAGTAATGAAATCGGCTTTGACTACAGTATTACATTCACATAACTAACTAAGTCACTTTATTAACACACATTCTCATAATCATACTTACTTCACACTCCATCAACATATATACACAAAGTATCAACCTTTCTAAAAGCCGAAAATTCGTTAGCCGATCGCACGAATACTATTTAAAACGAATCGACTTTTCCAATGCACATGCAACACACCTTATCGTTCGGGTTGGTCGAGCATATTTATTGAATTAGTTACAGCACAAAACGCTCACATTCAAACCCAAGTTTCTTCGGTATTTAACCGAATACAACCGCAAACACCTTTGCCTTCGGGTCTTAACCCGGACATATCAACTTGCATAATTGCCTTCGGGTCTTAGCCCGGATATATCATCTCGCATAATTGCCTTCGGGTCATAGCCCGGACATATTAACTCGCATAATTGCCTTCGGGTCTTAGCTCGGATATATCAACTCGCATAATTGCCTTCGGGTCTTAGCCCGGATATATTAACTCGCATAATTGCCTTCGGGTCTTAGCCCGGATATATCAACTCGCATAATTGCCTTCGGGTCTTAGCCCGGATATATCAACTCGCATAATTGCCTTCGGGTCTTAGCCCGGATATATTCCAATGCTCATGCACACATATATCAATAATCATAACACATCCATTTCATTTCTTCGTTACTAAGGCTCAAACACAAAACATTTATTAAACCTTTCAAATTTCGGCTCAGTAGCCGCACACAAAGAGCATAATTTCAATTGGCTTTATAACATAGTCTCTAAGCACATTCGACTATCCGTCATAGTATGACTATTCATTTCAATATAATTCAAGTAGGGTCATTACTCGAAGACTTACCTCAAATGTCGTCGAACGACTTCAACGGCTATTCAATTACTTTTTCCTTCCCTTTATCGGATCTAGTTCCCCTTTGCTCTTGAGCTTAAGTTCAACAAAATTTAAAATAGTCATTAATCGACTATTCAAGTATTACTTTCAGAATAATATTATATATATTGATCCGACTTTCACACACATAGATTATAGCAAGCTTTATATTAATCAATAAATAATTCATCGGCAAACTTTCATTAATGTTTACAACAAAATCACATATTCACTACGAGCTGTTTTCCTGAGCAGTAGTTACTAAATTACTTATAACTGGAGCTACTAAACTCCAAATCACTTGCCGTTAATTTTCCCTGAGTATAGACTTGTATATCTTCCATCCATAAAATTTTCAGAATTTTAGGCTTGGCCAATCAATACCAGATTTTTCTTAAAGTTTCCCCTGTTCACTGTTTGACTATTCTGACCACTCTTCACTACGAATCCAATTTCTCACTCTACAGAATTCAAAATGTGTTGTATTTGATCTCATTAGAAACTAGACTCATTAAGGAGTCTAAGCATATAAATTTTATCTTATAATAATTTTTGTACAATTTATAATGATTTTCTAAAAACAGAACAGGGAATCCAGCAGTCATTATGACTCAGCCCCACAATACTTCAAATATCTCAAGATCGGTAACTCTTTTGTTTTTATAGTTTCTTTTGTAAGAAAATAGACTCTTCAAGCTTTAATGACATAATTCACTCAGCTTCTAATTCAACTCCTACAATTTATGGCGATTTTCCAAAATCACCTTACTGCTGCTGTCCCCAAACAGATTATTACCAAATCAAATACTAACATTAGCATTTCACCTTAATAGCTAGCTTACCAAGCCTTGATTTAACATATAATTCACACATATCACATTCAGCTATATATATATACATTTATCATATTTATTATTAACAAAGTATGCTCATGACAAATTTACTCCCAATCGCATCTCAAAATTCATCAAGCTTAGAACACATTTACTAATTAAATTCGGTAGTTTAATCACTTTACTAACCACTTATACATATAATTCCATTCAACATTATAACCCATTATCACTCATTTAGCCGATTATAGAGAATTAAACATAATATCTCTAGGATATACTCTACATGGCCGAATACACTACATTAATTTCCAACATTATCTATGTAATTACCTATAGGTTCTTATACCTTAAATTCACACATTTAGCCTTTTAATGCCTATTGATCGATTGTACATATATACCGCCAAGACCGTACGTAATAATCTTACTTATACATAACACTACTCAAATTCTTCGAAAGCATACTAACAAAATATCATGTACTATGCCGAACCTTTAGGAAATCAAGCACCTAATTCATCCATTTCAAAACACCAAATCGGCATTTGCTCAAGGCATTAAGCAAGGTCTAGGTTCGGCTATTACACACATGAGTATTAGAAATTATAGTTTTTAACAAGATCAACTTCTTTCATCAACAATTTCTTCATCAAAACTTAAAGATAAAAATCAAATTCCTTCCTTATCTACCATAACCGAATGTTCAATTCAACCATCCAAATTCAAAGTTTTGGCATGGGCTAAGTAAGTAGCATGATGAGTAACCTAAAACAAACTAGAATTTCAAAAAAAATCTAACTTGATTCACTAACCTTCCTTAGGTTTCAATGGCCGAATGTTTGCTCCCCCTTCTCTCCCTCTAGGTTCGGCTAAGAAGAACAAAGTTAAGACTTTGTTTTCTTCCCATTCTTTCTATTATTCCTTATGTCTCCAATACCCCAATTTCCTATTATAAAATCTAATTCACAAATAAATTGCCCATCATCAATCCATCTTGGCCGGCCACTATAAGGGAATTGGGCAAATTTGACATGCAAGTCCACCTTTGTGTTGACATGCACTAATAAGCCCTTTAAAATTAGCCTATCATATTTCACCATGTCTCATGTTGATCCCTAATTAATAATTCCTCATACAATTGGCAAAATTAGGGAATGAAATTTCCACATATGCATGTACACACATAATAAGCATAGAATATAACAATTAATTATTTTCTTAACTCGGTTTTGTGGTCCCGAAACCACTTCCCGACTAGGGTCAATTTAGGGCTGTCACAACTCTCCCCCACTTAAGAAATTTTCGTCCCCGAAAAACTTACCGGTAAATAGGTTTGGGTATCGTTCTTTCATCGAGCTCTCGGTCTCCCAAGTAGCTTCCTCGATCCCGTGTTTGAGCCATAACACCTTTACTAGCGGAACTCTTTTGTTTCGCAACTCTTTCACCTCACGAGCTAGGATACGCATCGGTTCTTCTTCATAGCTCATATCAACTTGAATTTCAACCTCTGATGGGCTAATTATATGCGATGGATCAGATCGATAGCGTCGAAGCATCGAAACATGAAAGACGTCATGAATCTTTTCAAGCTCCGGGGGCAAAATCAATATATACGCAACCGGGCCAACTCGTTCGGAGATTTCGTACGGCCCAATGAATCTTGGGCTCAACTTGCCCTTACGGTCGAACCTGAGTATCTTTTTCCAAGGTGAAACCTTAAGGAACACTTTGTCTCCCACCTGATACTCGATGTCTTTTCGTTTCAAATCTGCGTACGATTTCTGACGATCCGTGGCTATCTTCAGACTTTCACGGATTACCTTTACTTTCTGTTCCGCATCTCTAATCAAATCAACTCCGAAAATTTTGCTTTCACCGAGCTCGGTCCAAAACAATGGTGTACGACATTTACGACCGTACAAAGCCTCGTAAGGTGCCATCTTAATACTTGATTGAAAACTATTGTTGTAAGCGAATTCAATCAAAGGTAAATACCGTTCCCATGAACTACTGAACTCGAGGATGCAACATCTCAACATATCCTCAAGTATCTGAATTATCCGCTCGGATTGACCATCGGTTTGGGGGTGAAAAGCAGTGCTAAAATGCAGCTTGGTACCCAGAGCTTCTTGCAATTTCTTCCAAAATCGTGAGGTGAATCTCGGATCTCTATCCGACACGATAGAAACAGGTACCCCATGTAATCTCACAATTTGATAAACGTACAATTCAGCTAGTTTCTCCAATGAAAAATCCGTACGTACGGGGATGAAATGAGCCGACTTAGTCAGTCTATCAACAATAACCCATATCGCATCCTTCTTACTTGCTGACAAAGGCAGTCCGGACACAAAGTCCATTGTGACTCGATCCCATTTCCACTCGGGTATCATGATCGGCTGGAGTAATCCCGAAGGCACTTGATGTTCCGCTTTCACTTGTTGACATATTAAACATCTCGAAACAAAGTCAGAGATGTCCCGTTTCATACCATGCCACCAAAATTGACGTTTCAAATCGTTGTACATTTTCGTACTCCCCGGGTGAACTGACATTCGGCTACAATGGGCTTCGTTCAGAATCATCGAAATGAGTTCCGAATTCCTTGGAACACACAAACGATTTCTGTACCTCAAACAATCATCATCATCAATTTGAAACTCCGATTCCTCGTTCGGAAAACACTCAGCCCGTTTTGCAACCAATTCATCATCAACTTTCTGAGCTTCACGAATTTGGTGAGTCAATAATGGTTTAGCTTTTAATTCAGCTACTAACACACTGTCTGGTAGAATAGACAAATGCACGTTCATCGCTCGTAAAGCAAACAATGACTTCCGGCTTAAGGCGTCTGCAACCACGTTAGCCTTTCCCGGGTGGTAATCAATGACAAGCTCGTAATCTTTCAACAACTCAAGCCAACGTCTTTGTCGCAGATTCAAGTCTCGTTGAGTCATCAAATATTTGAGACTTTTGTGATCCGAAAATACATGGCACTTCTCACCAAACAGATAATGTCGCCATATTTTTAAAGCAAACACGATGGCAGCTAGTTCGAGATCATGGGTCGGATAATTCCTCTCGTGTGGCTTCAATTGTCTCGACGCATAGGCCACGACTCGACCTTCTTGCATCAATACGCAACCCAACCCAAGTAGGGATGCGTCACTATAGATGACAAACTCTTTACCCGATTCGGGTTGCACCAAAATTGGAGCTTCAGTCAAATGAGTTTTCAGTTGGTCGAAACTTTTCTGACATTTCTCCGTCCACTCGAACTTAACATCCTTTTGAAGTAGCTTCGTCATTGGTGTGGCTATCATCGAGAAACCTTTCACAAATCGTCGGTAATAACCGGCGAGCCCCAAAAAGCTCCGAACTTCAGTAACATTTCTCGGAGGTTTCCAGTCAAGTATGGCTGAAATTTTGTTCGGGTCAACTCGAATACCCGACGCGGATACCACATGACCCAAGAAGCTAACCTCTCTTAACCAGAACTCACACTTACTGAACTTAGCATATAACTGCTTATCCCGTAAAATTTGCAACACTAGTCTCAGGTGCTCAGCATGTTCGGTCTCATCTCTTGAATAGACCAAGATGTCATCAATGAACACAACTACGAACCGATCCAAATATGGTCTGAAGATCCGATTCATCAAATCCATAAATACTGCCGGGGCATTAGTGAGCCCAAACGGCATCACTAAGAATTCGTAGTGACCGTACCTCGTTCTGAAAGCAGTTTTGGGTACGTCTAAATCTCGAATCCGCAACTGATAATAACCCGATCTCAAATCTATTTTGAGAACACTGAGGCCCCCTTTAGTTGATCAAACAAATCATCGATACGCGGTAGTGGGTATTTATTCTTTATCGTCACTTTATTCAGTTGACGATAGTCAATGCACAACCTCATGGTTCCGTCCTTCTTTTTCACGAACAATACTGGTGCACCCCAAGGTGAGAAACTTGGCCGAGCGAAACCTCTATCCGTCAATTCTTGCAGCTGAGCTTTCAACTCTTTTAACTCAGTTGGTGCCATACGATACGGAGCTATCGAAATCGGCGTAGTCCCAGGTACAAGCTCAATACCAAACTCTATCTCCCGAACAGGTGGTAAACCCGGCAATTCTTCAGGAAAAACATCCGGGTATTCACAAACCACCGGCACAGATTCAGGTTTCTTTTCTAGTTCTTGGTCATCCAGTACATACGCAAGGTATGCTTCGCACCCTTTTCTCACATATTTCTGGGCCAACATTGAGGATATTACAGCGGGCAACCCATCCAAATCCGTAGACTCAACTCGGATTACTTCGTTATTTGCACACCTCAAATCAATAGTCTTGCTTTTGCAATTCACAACCGCATCATGCACGGTCAACCAATCCAACCCAAGGATAACATCAAATTCATCAAACGGCAAAAGCATCAAGTCCACTGGAAAACAGGAACCTCGAATTGCTAGGGGACATTTCTTACACACTTTGTCGACAAGCACGTAACGACCCAAGGGATTTGACACCCGAATTACAAACTCAGTAGACTCAATAGGTAAAGTCTTACTGGATGCTAAGGTTTCACATATGTACGAATGAGTAGAACCGGGGTCAATCAAAGCAATTACATTAGTATCAAAGAGAGTAAAAGTACCGGTAATAACATCAGGCGAAGAAGCATCCTCGCGGGCACGTATAGCATATGCTCTAGCAGGTGCACTAGCCTCGGATCTGGTCGTAGCATCTCTAGATCCTCTCTGACCACCACTAGCATTGCCCATATTTCTAGATGGTCTACCTCGAGCAGTGGTAGCACCCGGTTTCCCACTCTGACTTACATTCTGTTCGGACAGCCTCGGGCAATCTTTAATGAAGTGGTCCACTGATCCGCACTTGTAACAGGAGCGGCCATGGAATCTACAACTCCCCAAATGCCATTTACCGCAATGTCGACATTCCGTTTGGCCTCGACGTTCATTCCCAACACTGGCGACTGAAGTGCCTCGTGTACCCACAGGGGGTCGATCACGATCTCGTCTAAAAAGGCCCGAAGTGCTTTTAGACCGGCCCACATCATCTCGAAATTTCTTCGATGCCTGTTGATGAGACTTTCCCGAGAATCTTTTACGAAACTCCCCGGTTCCCACATCAACTTTTTGTTTTTCCTTTCTAAGCTCTTCGGCTTTACAAGCTCGCTCGACAAGTACTACGAACTCTCGTATCTTAAGAATGCCAACGAACATTTTTATATCTTCATTCAGCCCATCTTCGAAGCGTTTACACATAACAGCCTCGGACGAAACACATTCCCGAGCGTATCTACTAAGTCTAACAAATTTTCGCTCGTAATCAGTAACTGACATAGAACCTTGCTTAAGCTCAAGAAATTCCTTCCATTTTTGATCAACAAATCTCTGACTGATATACTTTTTCCGAAACTCAGTTTGGAAAAACTCCCAAGTTACTTGCTCCCGGGGCACGACAGAAGTCAGAGTACTCCACCAATAGTAGGCAGAATCACGTAGCAAGGAGATAGCACACTTTAGACATTCATCGGGTGTACAAGATAGCTCATCGAGTACCCGGATAGTGTTGTCCAACCAAAATTCAGCTTGCTCGGCATCGTCGCTATCCGTAGCTTTAAATTCAGTAGCCCCATGTTTTCGGATTCGGTCAACTGGGGGCTTATTTGACCTTATTTGGTCAGTTACCGGAGGTATTGTAGGTGCGGGGGTGGTGTTTGTCGGGAATGGAGGTTGTGGAACAGCCGTATTAGTTCGAATGTATTGGTTGAACCAATCATTCATCACGCTATAGAAAGCTTGTCTAGCTTCATCGTTCGGGTTACTCGCATTAGGTTGAGAGTCCACCGGCGCTGTCCCTTGTGCGGGAGCAGGCGCTACACTCTCAAGATCATCAGCTACCGCTCGGTTGGGATCGGGATCCATTACTATAAATAAACACATTTGCAAATGTCAGAAATCACCACACTATCAATTAATCACATAAAATGGCATGTATAGCTAGACCCCAACACATTACGGTAGTCCTAGAATCGACTAAACCGTAGCTCTGATACCAATAAAATGTAACACCCCGAACCCGAGACCGTCACCGGAGTCGAATACGAGGTGTTGACAGACTTTTAAAAATTTTTCCAGACACTGCCCAGTCTGAGTACTAGTCGCTTCAAAAATCATATCTTGAGTTTCACAACTCGAAAATCAGTTTTGTGATTTTTCCCTGAAACTAGACTCATGTCCCCACCTATATATTTTTTTCTAGAATTTTTGGTCGGGCCAATTAGTACAGTTTATTAGTCAAAGTCTCTCATGTTACAGGGGTCGACTACACTGACCTTTTCCCATTACGACTGGGATATCTCTCTGCACAGGGCTTCAATACTAATGCCGTTTGTTTCTATGGAGACTAGACTCAGAGAGGAATCCATACATATATGGTATGACCCCTAATTATCTCTGGTCAATTTATAGTGAATTTCCAAAGGCGGAACAGTGAATCCAGAAACTGTTCTGGTCCTGTTCCACAAGAACCCGAATATCCCTTTCTGTACTGTTCCTATAATTGTTTCGTTACTTCCATATGAAAGTAGATTCATCAAGGTTCGATTACATAATTTATTCACTATTTAATTCCACTCCTACGAATTTATGTGATTTTTCAATTCTACACCACTGTTGCTGTCAAAATCTGTTTTCAAGATAAACTTTACCTATTTTGTGGTTACCATGGACCAACTAGGGTTTTGCCATACATAGGTCCACATGTGATCATATTTAGCCATTCCAATGGCTGATCATTAGCCCAACACTTCCATTTCAATCCATAGTCACATCGTGAAACCATATATATACATACATAAACACAAATGGTCTAATGCCATACTCCACATCTACAAGCCATTTTCGCATGGCTTTACACACATACATCACAAAAGAACTTAAACAACAGGGGGTAGTCCTATACATGCCATATCCAGAGTTCAACTAAAAGAGTACCAAAAGAGCTTGATAGTGTAGATGACTTCGACTTCGCTGATCCCGAATCCGATAGCTAACGAACAAAATCTATAAAACAGAGAGCCAAAGCAACCGGGTAAGCATTTTAAGCTTAGTAAGTCTCAAGTAATGAAATCGGCTTTGACTACAGTATTACATTCACATAACTAACTAAGTCACTTTATTAACACACATTCTCATAATCATACTTACTTCACACTCCATCAACATATATACACAAAGTATCAACCTTTCTAAAAGCCGAAAATTCGTTAGCCGATCGCACGAATACTATTTAAAACGAATCGACTTTTCCAATGCACATGCAACACACCTTATCGTTCGGGTTGGTCGAGCATATTTATTGAATTAGTTACAGCACAAAACGCTCACATTCAAACCCAAGTTTCTTCGGTATTTAACCGAATACAACCGCAAACACCTTTGCCTTCGGGTCTTAACCCGGACATATCAACTTGCATAATTGCCTTCGGGTCTTAGCCCGGATATATCATCTCGCATAATTGCCTTCGGGTCATAGCCCGGACATATTAACTCGCATAATTGCCTTCGGGTCTTAGCCCGGATATATCAACTCGCATAATTGCCTTCGGGTCTTAGCCCGGATATATTAACTCGCATAATTGCCTTCGGGTCTTAGCCCGGATATATCAACTCGCATAATTGCCTTCGGGTCTTAGCCCGGATATATCAACTCGCATAATTGCCTTCGGGTCTTAGCCCGGATATATTCCAATGCTCATGCACACATATATCAATAATCATAACACATCCATTTCATTTCTTCGTTACTAAGGCTCAAACACAAAACATTTATTAAACCTTTCAAATTTCGGCTCAGTAGCCGCACACAAAGAGCATAATTTCAATTGGCTTTATAACATAGTCTCTAAGCACATTCGACTATCCGTCATAGTATGACTATTCATTTCAATATAATTCAAGTAGGGTCATTACTCGAAGACTTACCTCAAATGTCGTCGAACGACTTCAACGGCTATTCAATTACTTTTTCCTTCCCTTTATCGGATCTAGTTCCCCTTTGCTCTTGAGCTTAAGTTCAACAAAATTTAAAATAGTCATTAATCGACTATTCAAGTATTACTTTCAGAATAATATTATATATATTGATCCGACTTTCACACACATAGATTATAGCAAGCTTTATATTAATCAATAAATAATTCATCGGCAAACTTTCATTAATGTTTACAACAAAATCACATATTCACTACGAGCTGTTTTCCTGAGCAGTAGTTACTAAATTACTTATAACTGGAGCTACTAAACTCCAAATCACTTGCCGTTAATTTTCCCTGAGTATAGACTTGTATATCTTCCATCCATAAAATTTTCAGAATTTTAGGCTTGGCCAATCAATACCAGATTTTTCTTAAAGTTTCCCCTGTTCACTGTTTGACTATTCTGACCACTCTTCACTACGAATCCAATTTCTCACTCTACAGAATTCAAAATGTGTTGTATTTGATCTCATTAGAAACTAGACTCATTAAGGAGTCTAAGCATATAAATTTTATCTTATAATCATTTTTGTACAATTTATAATGATTTTCTAAAAACAGAACAGGGAATCCAGCAGTCATTATGACTCAGCCCCACAATACTTCAAATATCTCAAGATCGGTAACTCTTTTGTTTTTATAGTTTCTTTTGTAAGAAAATAGACTCTTCAAGCTTTAATGACATAATTCACTCAGCTTCTAATTCAACTCCTACAATTTATGGCGATTTTCCAAAATCACCTTACTGCTGCTGTCCCCAAACAGATTATTACCAAATCAAATACTAACATTAGCATTTCACCTTAATAGCTAGCTTACCAAGCCTTGATTTAACATATAATTCACACATATCACATTCAGCTATATATATATACATTTATCATATTTATTATTAACAAAGTATGCTCATGACAAATTTACTCCCAATCGCATCTCAAAATTCATCAAGCTTAGAACACATTTACTAATTAAATTCGGTAGTTTAATCACTTTACTAACCACTTATACATATAATTCCATTCAACATTATAACCCATTATCACTCATTTAGCCGATTATAGAGAATTAAACATAATATCTCTAGGATATACTCTACATGGCCGAATACACTACATTAATTTCCAACATTATCTATGTAATTACCTATAGGTTCTTATACCTTAAATTCACACATTTAGCCTTTTAATGCCTATTGATCGATTGTACATATATACCGCCAAGACCGTACGTAATAATCTTACTTATACATAACACTACTCAAATTCTTCGAAAGCATACTAACAAAATATCATGTACTATGCCGAACCTTTAGGAAATCAAGCACCTAATTCATCCATTTCAAAACACCAAATCGGCATTTGCTCAAGGCATTAAGCAAGGTCTAGGTTCGGCTATTACACACATGAGTATTAGAAATTATAGTTTTTAACAAGATCAACTTCTTTCATCAACAATTTCTTCATCAAAACTTAAAGATAAAAATCAAATTCCTTCCTTATCTACCATAACCGAATGTTCAATTCAACCATCCAAATTCAAAGTTTTGGCATGGGCTAAGTAAGTAGCATGATGAGTAACCTAAAACAAACTAGAATTTCAAAAAAAATCTAACTTGATTCACTAACCTTCCTTAGGTTTCAATGGCCGAATGTTTGCTCCCCCTTCTCTCCCTCTAGGTTCGGCTAAGAAGAACAAAGTTAAGACTTTGTTTTCTTCCCATTCTTTCTATTATTCCTTATGTCTCCAATACCCCAATTTCCTATTATAAAATCTAATTCACAAATAAATTGCCCATCATCAATCCATCTTGGCCGGCCACTATAAGGGAATTGGGCAAATTTGACATGCAAGTCCACCTTTGTGTTGACATGCACTAATAAGCCCTTTAAAATTAGCCTATCATATTTCACCATGTCTCATGTTGATCCCTAATTAATAATTCCTCATACAATTGGCAAAATTAGGGAATGAAATTTCCACATATGCATGTACACACATAATAAGCATAGAATATAACAATTAATTATTTTCTTAACTCGGTTTTGTGGTCCCGAAACCACTTCCCGACTAGGGTCAATTTAGGGTTGTCACAATGACTGAGACAAGAAAGGTTCCTAATATAAATGTTTACCTTAATCAAAGGGTTTCATATCATCAAGGATATTGATAAAGCTATTAAGCTTTTGAAGATGTTGAAAGAAAAAGGTCACGATCCTAATGTTATAAAATACAACATTGTCATTGACTCTCTTTATAAGAAGGGATTGCTAATGCAAGGTCTTACTCTCCTCTCCCAAATGATAAAGAAAGGCATTGAGCCTAATATTTACATATATAATATATTGTTCGATGCATTTTACAAGGAATCATTGATTTTTAGCACTGAAACTCTCATCAATAGGATGAAGAAGAAACGTATTAAATTTAATGTTGTCACCAATGATATATGTTGCAAGATGGCAAAGAAACGAGTTAGGATATAGAAATTTGTTTATATCAAATGTAATCTCTACGAATATCGTAATTTCAATCAAAAGTTATTATACGTATTAAAATTGCACAAAAATTGCATGAGATTTGGTAAATGTAATTAATTATTTTTATGTATTAATTAACCAATTAAGTGTTAATGACAAAAAAAAGTTGCATAAATATTACTATTTTTTTAAAAATTGCACAAAAATTCAAAATGGTGGATAATCAATGTCTTTGAAATTTTTTACTAGGAAACATTTTTACTTATAAAACCATTATCTTTCTAATCTAAATTAAAATTCCACGTAGCTAATATGAAATTCTGCATCTGCCTTCCATCTGCAATTTACTTATTTTTATATTGAATTTGCTTTATATATCATTCAATTTTACATTTTTATTCAACTTGATCCATGTATTTAATAAAAAGTTATACAATTTAGTTCAAAGCTTTGTAAATCTATTCTTTTTTATTTTAGGGGGCTTGGGCCCCTGCTAGCCCCCTACATATATGTTGCACTTGTTTTCTCTCTTTATCTTCATTAACCTCTTGTTTTTGTTTCTCTTCTCTGCTTCTCTTGCCCTTCCTTCTCTTTTCTACTTCTCTTGTAATGAGTAAGCCATATCATTCTTTATTTCATTCTACTTTACACTCCTCTTTTTCTCAATATTTTAACAGCATTCCAAAACAAACTTTTGATATTTTTGAAAATTCAAACGAGATTTATAGAAACCCATATCCAAACCTCAAAACTTTTGCATTCAATGAGAAATTAGCAGACCATGCTAGGAAGCACCATTATGCCACAGTTGTTTATCTGTATGGCAAAATGGAACTGTGGAGACTTGAGCGAGATGATGTTACTTTCAACATCTGGATTGATACCTATTGTAAGCTTTGTTGACTTGATTATGGCTTATCTGTTTGGGGAAAAATGATGAAGCTAGGTTTTCAACCTACTCTTCTTGCTTTTTCCACTGTGATTAATGGATTTTATATAGGAGGAAAAATTTCTTAGGCTTTTAGGTTGGTAAGTGAAATGATTGAGACAGGAAAGGTTCCTAATATAAATATTTACACTACCTTAATTAAAGGGTTTCATATCATCGGGGATATTGATGGAGCTTTTAAGCTTTTGAAGATATTAAAAGAAAGAGGTCACAATCCTAATGTTATAACATACAACATTGTCATTGACTCTTTTTGTAAGAAGGGATTGTTAACGGAAGGTTTTACTCACCTCTTCCAATCCTAATGTAATCTCTTGTTCTCAATTATGTGTACTTCATTCTTTATTTAATATTTCTAGACTATTGATCTATATTTGATGTGCTTAAATCAAATGAGGAATATGCCCTATTTAAGAATAGATCATGCATAATTGAGTGGAGTTGCATGCAATTCTAGAAATAGGACAACATAAATCCACTGAAATAGAGTCAAATTTAATAGAGGAATCCATAACACGAGTTAATGAGATAATAGGAGTTTTAATTAAAAAAATTCAATTAATCAACATAGATTTAGTTGCTCTTACTCTCGAAAGAGATATCAAAATAATTTAGGAATTTCTACGGATCAAGATACTAAGTAAAGAAATTGGGTAATTTAGATTGACTATGATAGATAAAGTTAGGTGAATTCTTTCCTGGGTACTGTTTGCTTATTGGTTGTTAATCGGTTATTTTATTGTTTTGTTCTTTGACATGTTATTATTTGTCGTGTTCGTTAGTTAATTAATTTAGTTAATTTTAGTTTTTAATCAATCATTCAAATTATTTGGTTAAATAATAGAAAGACAATATTTACTAGTACTTTTTGTAGCACCCGAAATTTCCTATTTCGGCTTTTGGGATATTTGTTGTATTCTGCCTTATTTTTTTGACAAATATATGTCTGCTTATTTTATTTGGATAAAGCCTGACTTTTGTTTATGGGCTTATAAGTAGGAACTGAACAGAATGGACATGCTAGTCTAGTAGTTAAGTGTCAAGGAATTATGCCTGAGATCCTGAGTTCGAGTCGTGGGTGTGGCATTAATTTTACTGATAAGCCGTACGGACGTTTGAGTTGGATTAAAATACTAAATGGGGGTAGGGTTTATCAGATGTTGGGCTAACCTGTTTCCTTTTACTTTTTGCTCTCTTTGTCGTTTTCTCCTTTTTTTCCCAAATCCCTTGCTGTCGAAATTTTTATTCCTTTTACCCCTCTCCTCCGTTTTCTTTCTTTCGATTAGTTTTGGCGTTCTGCTAGTGGTTCCGCCAGCTCGGTAAGTATGGTTTTGTTAATTGTGAGGTTTCTTTTGAAGATAGTTAAGAGGGATTTAATTTGCGATTTAGGGGACACTCGAGATTCTGTGGATCGCTAAACGAGGTTCTGAACAGCGAGTAATCGCCGTTGTTCGTCGAAGGTAAGTAGATCTCTCTTTTTAGGATTTGTCTATTCTGAATTGTTCGAATCAAGAGACTAAAAATTTGGGTTACGATTGTCAAATATAGGTTCTAGAGTGTTCGAGATTGCGTTAGGCTTCGATCGGAACCAGGTGTGTACTCCAATTGATCTGAAATCACAGTTTGGCGAAAGCCAAAAATGGTGCTGTCGACGCCACACGAGTATGTAGACTACCCATGTGAAGGCCGTGTGGAAATACACGACTGTGTAATCAATGAGCCAGGCCGTGCGCGTGCCACACGGGTATGACAGGCACGGGCGTGTGAGGCTGGCTAGGCTATGTGCGAGGCATGGGCTAGACCAATTGGCCCATATGGGCCACACGGGTGTGTGGGCCCACACGGGTGAACCACACCTGCGTGTAAAAACTTGGTCCAGGCCGTATGTCCACACGAGAAAGGCCAATCTGGGCCGTGTGAGCCACACCGGCTTGTAGGCCCACAAGGGTAAGGCACACGAATGTGTGGGCCCGATTTGTTTGAAATGTTTTGCAAGGTTGTACGGGTCACCCAAGTCGACTGTGACTTGTTTGTAGGGTCGATAAGCGTTACTCAGACCCCTATACTCTGATCTGATATTAAGATGTATGTAAAAGCATGATAATTTAAGCATGTGTATCTACTCTGATTTGATGACGATGCTATGATTTGATATCTGCACGTGAGCATGCCATATTATTTATGTAGCATTACATTAGGTTGGGTTTGTATTGAAGAGAAGGAAGATTGAAAGGCTCTTTAGCCGCTATCTGGCAGCTTCGCTGCAATTATTGATATGTGTCATTTTACGGTACCTCTTAGTGTGTAGGGTTAGATGGGTTGATTCATTTCCATACTTGATGTGTAGGGCGGCTGGGTGGGTCGATCTTATCCCCACATGGTGTGTTGGGTTGGACGAGATGGTGTGCAGGGTTGGTGGGCATTACTATTCTGATTTAGTATGCATGTATGTCTGTATGGGCTAAGGCCCGAATATATTTGATACTATTCTGAGTGGACTAAGGCTACACAGATTCTGTTAAGAGCTCAGGCTCGAATATGTCTATTTCATTGCTATCCGTTTACATGCATGTTTTTCTGTGGGGATGTACACACTGAGTTTGCAAAAACTCACCCTTTATTTTATTTGTCTGTCAGGTAAACCCCAGTAGTAAATGGATCGGCGTAGCGGAGGGCTCGACGGTGACCACTGCTACATATACTTTGGTTTTTATGGTTTTGATGCTTTTATAATTTTAACTGCTATGATTGGGAGTATTAATGAAATCTTTGGACTCATACTATTTGGTTTAAAATTTGGGATTTTGAACTACTGCTTATAAATTCCGAAACTACAACGTATCGCGATAACTTTATTTGTTTTTAGCTTTCGCGTATTAAGAAATGTTTTCAAACAAATTAACCAATATATGTTTATCGATGTTTAGTAAAAGGTGGTAACTAGAACGATTTTTGGGTAAACACGGTTTTAAATACATTCTAATGTGACTTCGCCAGATTCAGTCATAACGTCTAGGCCGGGTTTGGGGTGTTACATTTACTGGTATCAGAGCCAGGTTGTAAAACTCAGCTGTGGATTTGGGTTTTAAAATTTGGTTTTAAGAAATGATTTGTAAAGCGATTTGAAATATTTTTTGATAACGAGTATGTGGTACACCGAGCCTTCAGCACTAATCTTGTAAGTTCTTTAAAACTCTGATATGTGTTGTCTGAAAGAATGCTTATACTAAAATTCTTTCTGTATCTATCTGAAAATACTATATGTGTTAGGAGACTATTGTAGGTAGTATTTTATTAAAACACTATAGGTAGTGTGGACTGAAATTGTAGTGAGACTATGTCTCGCGATAACTGACTCTGAAACTTTATTACTATATTGCATAAAATATCTGCTAATAATCATCGAAACTGTAAACTGATGTGCATAAAACTTTTAAATACAAACTAATTCGATAGTTATGATGAGCGCACGTGGTACTCGTGGACACGGTACTAGAGGCCGAGGTAGAGGCTGTAGAGGGATTCGAGCTGAGTCATTCGCATCTGAAACAATCCCTAATCTGGACACTAGTGAGACGCTGGTGTCACCCGTTACTGAGACTGGTGCTGAGTCTTATGACCGTGCAGCTGTGGACGATGCACTATCCCAGGCCATGCTACGAATCCTAGAGAGGGTTGCTGGGGTCAATACTGGATTTGGAGGCCGTGGGTTGATTACGAAATGACTCTGGTCGAATTGGGCTGAGATATTTAAGGGTATCGCTGGAGTTGCTCCGAGTGTGGTCGAGTACTGAATGGAGGCCACAAAGCGCATAATGGATGATTTGGACTTTACTGATGAGCAAAAGCTCAAGGGGGCTAAATCTTTACTTCGCGATGAGGCATATCAGTGGTGGCTGACCGTTAAGGAGGGCACTCAGCCCGAATGACTGACTTGGGATCTGTTTAAGACCATTTATCAGAGTAAGTACGTGGGAGCCAGTTACACTGATGCTAGGCGACGTGAGTTCCTAAATCTCACTCAGGGTGACCGTTCAGTAGTTGAGTACGAGGCTGAGTTCCTTAGATTGAGCCATTATGCGAGGGGCATGGTGGCGACCGAGTACGAGCACTGTGTCCGATTTGAGGATGGTCTCCATGATAGTCTGTGGGTTCTGATAGCTCTACAGAGGGAGTGGGATTTCTCCTCCTTGGTTGAGAAGGCCAAGATAGTCGAAGAGGTGAAATGCCCTGAGCGCCAAAACCATGAAAAATGGAAGGCTAAGAGGGATTCTAAGCCTACGAATATGGCGAGTGTTGAAGAGCTACTGGGGCTTGTTTAAGGTGTGGGTCGGCTGAGCATCGAGTTAAGGAATGGAAGCTCTGGTTACTAAGACTGAACAGTCACCGAGAGGGGTACAGCAGCCACCTAGGGGCCGAGGATAGGCTAGGGGTGGTAACGGTATGGGTCAAGGTCAGAAAGTATTAGGCAGAGGTGCTGGACCGACTGAGGTGAGGCAGGCTACACTTGTCTATGCTGCACGACTTTGTGAGGATGAAAATGCTCCAAACGTCATCACGGGTACGTTTTTAATTCTTGATGTACCTTACGTTGCACTGATAGACATAGGCTCTACATATTCTTATGTTGCATGTTCTGTGTCTAAGACCTTAGGAATACCGTATGAGAACACTTCTAATGAGATTTCAGTAGTGAGTCTGTTGGGGCAGTCTATTAGGGTTAGTAAATTATTTAGAGATGTTTTGTTGGAAGTACAAGGGACGATATTTTTGGTTAATCTGATGGAACTTCCATTTAGGGAGTTTGACTTAATTCTGAGTATGGACTGGTTAGTGAAGCATTGTGTAAGTCTGGATTGTGCTGAAAAGAGGGTTGTTCTGAGGACTGATGAGGATAATGAGATAGTCGTGATTGGAGAACGACGAAATTATTTGACTAATGTGATATCTGCTTTAGTGGCAGAGAAGCTAGTGAGGAAAAGATGTGAGGCGTTTATGGCCTACATCAGTGTTTTTGATTCTGTAGACTCTTCGATTAAGGACATCCATACTGTGAGAGACTTTCCAGATGTTTTTCCAGAGGAATTATTGAGATTGCCTCCGAGTCGTGAGATAGAATTTGGGATCGAGTTGATTCCTGGTACAGCTTCGGTGTCTATCACCCCTTATCGAATGGCACTGAAGTAGCTGGTAGAACTTAAGGCTCAAATTTAGGAGCTGTTGGATCGTGGGTTTATTCGTCTTAGTGTGTCTCCATGGGGAGCACCTGTTATGCTTGTAAAAAAAAATGACGGTACGATGAGGATGTGTATTGATTACCATCAGTTGAATAAGTTGACGATTAAGAATAAATACCCACTTCTGAGCATAGACAATTTATTTTATCAGTTCAGGGGGCTTCTGTGTTCTCCAAAATCGATCTGCGATCAGGCTATCACCAGTTAAGGGTTAAGGAGGTTGATGTGCATAACACAACATTTAGGACTCGTTATGGACATTATGAGTTCTTGGTTATGCCCTTTGGTTGACTAATGCACCAAAGGCTTTCATGGACTTGATGAACCGTGTATTCTAGCCCTATTTGGATCAGTTTGTAGTGGTATTCATCGACGACATCTTGGTGTATTCTAAGACAAAGGATCAGCACGATGAGCATTTAAGAATGGTTTTACAGATTCTTCGAGAAAAACAATTGTATGCAAAGTTTAGCAAGTGTGAGTTTTGGCTTGAGGAAGTGACATTTTTTAGACATGTAGTTTCTTCTGAGGGGATTCTTGTGGATCTTCGTAAGATTGACACTGTGTTGGATTGGAAACGGCCGAAGAATGTGTCGGATATTCGCAGTTTTCTGGGACTGATAGGATATTACTGACATTTTGTAAAAGGGTTTTCGTTGATCGCAGCATCGTTGACTAAGTTACTGCGTAAAGGAGTTCCCTTTTTTTGGACTAACGCATAGTAGGAGAGCTTTGAGAAGCTCAAGAAAGTTTTGACTCAAGCTCCAGTTCTGATACAGCCTGAGCCTGGTAGGGATTTTGTGATTTACAGTGATGCGTCACATGTGGGTTTGGGTTGCGTTTTGATGCAAGACGGTAAGGTAGTTACTTATGCCTCTCGATAGCTTAAGACTCACGAGGAAAATTATCTGATGCATGATTTAGAATTGGCTGCAGTTGTCTTTGCATTAAAGATTTGGAGGCACTATCTGTACGGTGAAAAGTGTACCATCTACACTGATCACAAGAGCCTCAAGTATCTCCCCACTCAGAAGGAGTTAAATCTTAGGCAGTGTCGATGGTTTGAACTGCTTAAGGATTATGACTGCAATATCGAGTACCATCCAGGTAAGGCTAATATGGTGGCCAATGCGTTAAGCAGTAGGGCTATGACCGATTTGAGAGCAATGTTCGTTCGACTGTGTCTTTATGACGATGGGAGTCTCTTGACTGAGTTGTAGGTTAGACCAACATGGCTGGATCAGATTAAGGATAAGTAGTTAGGAGATAAGTCCCTTGAGTTACGATTCTATCAGGTCAATGCTGGAACTATACTAATTTTGGGATTGACAGTGGTACAGTATTGCGCTTCCGAGGTAGGATCTATGCACCTAATGATGAGGATTTGAGACTGTCGATTCTAAGGGAGGTGCATAGTAGTCCTTACGCTATGCATCCTAGTGGAAACAAAATGTATAAGGATCTTCGAGAGTTGTACTGGTGGCCAGGGTTGAAACGTGAGGTGACTGACTTTGTTGCATATTGTTTGACTTGTCAGCAGGTTAAGGTTGAGCATCAGTTACCTTCAGGGTTGCTACAGCAGGTGAAGATACCAATGTGGAAATGGGAGGGAGTAACAATGGACTTCATTAGTGGGTTACCTTTAACACCCACTATGAAGGATTATGTTTTGGTCATTGTGGATCAATTAACCAAGTCAGCACATTTCATTCCTGTTAGAACGGACTTCTGTTTACAGAAGTTGGCTAAACTTTACATCTCTGAGATAATAAGACTGCATAGGGTTCCTGTTCCAATCATCTCCGATAGGGATTCTCGTTTTACGTCTCGATTTTGGCAGAAACTTCATGAGGCTTTAGGTTCTTATCTTGACTTCAGTACTGCTTTTCATCCTCAGACAAATGGTCAGTTAGAGAGGGTGATTCAGATACTGGAGGATATCTTGATTTCCGAGGTAGTTGGGAGGAGTACTTGCCGTTGGCAGAGTTCGCTTACAATAACAGCTATCAGTCTAGTATTCAGATGGCACCATATGAGGCACTTTATGGTCGTAATTGTCGCACTCATTTGTGTTGGACTGAGTTGGGTGAGCGATGTGTCATGGGTCCGAAGTTGGTTTCAGAGACTGAGGATAAGATCTGCTTGATTCGAGATCGATTGAAAGTGGCTTTTGATAGACAGAAGTCCTATGCTGATTTCAAGAGGAAAGATATCAAGTATTTTGTGGGGGTCTTGGTTTTCCTTAAGGTCTCGCCATAGAAGAAGGTTCTGAGGTTCGGTTGCAAGGGCAAGTTAAGCCTTAGGATCATTAGACCATACCAGATTCTAAAGCGAGTAGCGCCGGTAGCGTATCAGTTGAAGCTTCCTCCAGAGTTGGATCGTATACATGATGTATTCCATGTCTCGATGTTTAGACGTTACCGATCTGATCCCATGCACATTGTGCCTGTGGAGGAGATTAAGGTTGGACCAGATCTGACGTTCGAAGAGGTGCCAGTTCAGATTTTGGATCGCGATGTCAAGATTCTGCATAGGAAATATATTCCTTTGATGAAACTGCTGTGGCGGAATCATAGCACTAAGGAGGCTACTTGAGAGCCAGAGGATTCGATGCGATAGTAGTATCCTTACCTTTTCTGATCAGGTAAAATTCGAATACGAATTTTCTTTTAGGGGGTAGAGTTGTAGCACCCCAAATTTCGTATTTAGGCTTTTGGGATATTTTCTGTATTCTGCCCTATTTTTTTGACAAATATATGTCTGCTTATGTGATTAAGTATTTTGGGGAGTGTTGGGGAGGTCCCAAGTTTGAGCCTTAACTTGGGCTAAAATTTGGTTTTATTTGGATAAAACCTGACTTTTGTTGATGGACTTATAAGAATTTATTAGTAAGAACATAACAGAATGGGCATGCTGGTCTAGTGGTTAAGTGTCAAGGAATTATGCCTGAGATCCCGAGTTCGAGTCGTGGGTGTGGAATTAATTTTACTGATAAGCTGTGCAAACATTTGAGTTCGATCAAAATACTAAATGGGGGTAGGGTTTATCAGATGTTGGGCTAACCTGTTTCCTTTTACTTTTTTCTCTCTTTGTTGTTTTCTCCTTTTTTTCCCAAACCCTTTGCTACCGAAATTTTTATTCCTTTTACCCCTCTCCTCCATTTTCTTTCTTTCGATTAGTTTTGGCGTTCTGCTAGCGGTTCCATCATCTCAGTAAATATGGTTTTGTTAATTGTGAGGTTTCTTTTGGAGATTGTTAAGAGGGATTTAATTTGCGGTTTAGGGGACACTCGAGGTTCTGTAGATCACTAAACGGGGTTCTGAATAGCGAATAATTGCCGTTTTTCGTTGAAGGTAAGTAGATCTCTTGTTTTGGGATTTGTCTATTCTGAATTGTTCGAATCAAGAGACTAAAAATTTGGTTACGATTGTCAAATATAGGTTTTGGAGTGTTCTGGATTGCGTTAGGCTTTGATCGGAACTAGGTTTGTACTTCAATCGATCTAAAATCGTGTTTTGGAGAAAGCTGAAAATGCTGCTGTCGACGTCACACGGGCATGTGGACTGCCCGTGTGCAGGCCTTGTGCGATACACGGCCGTGTAATCTACGAGCCAGGCCGTGTACATGCCACACAGGCACGACAGACACTGACGTGTGAGGCTGGCTAGGCCGTATGCGAGGCACAGGCTAGACCAATTGGGTCGTGTGGGCCACACGGGTATGTGGACCCATACGAGTGAACCACACGGGCATGTAGGCCCACACGAGTTATAACACCCCAAACCCAGCCTAGACACGTGCCACATCGAACGTTAAAAACATTTTTTTCTATTCTTAGTCTCGGAAATCGTACTTGATGTTCAAAGGGCTAATTCATTAAGGGTTAAAGAGAATGGAAGCTGTGCACCAGGTAGGGAACCGGAAAAGAGGAGGTGAGTCCATCGGACTGCTTAAGTACCAAGATCTTTCGGATCCAATCCTAGACATGCACACCGCCATTGCCACACTCTAACATCATGCATTTCTTTAGGTTGCCATTGTAATTATGTTCATTTTAAAGTAAAACATATTTAATTTTTAAAAAACATTACCATAGGAGAAGCCTTGTTTGAGATCGTGTCACTTTGAAATTAATTTATGTTTTTGAAAACGAACCCTAGATCTAGCCCATTCTGATAGTTAATATAAAATAAGGTAGCTAAAGGATTCGGCTATGGGGAAAAGAAGAAGAAAAGAATACAAATAGAGAGAAAAAGAAAAATAAAAGGAGAGGAAGAGTGATCAGAAAACGGCTCACTTACCCCCTTGTGCCGAATTAACACAAGCATTACCCTAGCCGAATTTCCCATGCTAAAGTCCCTTGGGCGGCCACCTCTTGCTCCTTGATCAGCTCCTAGATTTCCTCCCTTATCTTTATCCTTACTCAATCCCTTTATCATCTTAAACTCTCCCTAACAGAGTTCCCCCTTGAGTTCCATCACCTCCCCTTTTTGTGTACAAAAAAAATAAACACCTTATTTGCTTGTCCTGCGGCTCGAACTTGGGCTCTTCCTACATTTCTACACGCCACTTTTATAGCCTTCTCAGTGGCGCCACATGCCACTTTTCCACTTACTTCCTTATGTCTTATTTTACCCAAATAATATTTAAGACCCCTGTTAACCAGAACCCCCTTTTCCCTTATGGATCAAAATTAATTAAACCCTAGACTTAATCTTAAACTTGGGCCTTCTAGAGGCCCACTAACATAATTAAACCTACGCCAAACAGTCAAAACATAGAAATTCTAAAATTCACCAAAATTCACAGAAGTCCCGAAAATTGGGGCATTACAACTCTACCCTCCTTAAAGAAATTTCGTCCTCGAAATTTTACCTGATTCAAACAGATGAGGGTATTGCTGTAGCATCGCCTCTTCTGGCTCCCACGTAGCTTCCTCTCTGTCATGATTACACCAAAGCACCTTCACTAATGGGACAGATTTCCTTCTGAGGACCTTAACATCTCAAGCCAATATTTGCACAGGCTCCTCCTCAAAGGTTAAATCAGTTTGAACGTCGATTTCTGCAACTGGCACGATATGAGCAAGATCAGAATGATAGCACCGTAACATGGAGACTTGAAAAACATCGTGAATCCTGTCTAGTTCTGGAGGCAATTCCAACAGATAAGCCACTGGGCCTACTCGCTTCAAAACCCGATAAGGCCCAATGAACCGCGGACTCAACTTGCCTTTCTTACCAAACCTTAATATCTTCTTCCAAGGAGAAACCTTTAAGAAGACCATATCCCCTACTGAGTACTCAATCTCCTTACGCTTCAAATCTGCATACGATTTTTGCCTATCAGATGCTTCTTTCAAACGGTCCCTAATTATTCTGACCTTAGCCTCAGTATCTGCCACCAATTCCAGTCCAAAAACTTGTCGCTCCCCTAACTCCGTCCAACAACTAGGTGTATGACACCTTCGTCCATACAGTGCTTCATACGGTGCCATTTGAATACTCGCCTGATAACTGTTATTGTATGCAAATTCTGCCAACGACAAGTAATCCTCCCAACTACCTCGAAAGTCAATCACGCTACCCCTTAACATGTCCTCCAGAATCTGAATGACCCTTTCCGACTGACCATTAGTTTGGGGATAGAAAGTCGTACTGAAGTTCAACCGGGTCCCCAACGCCTCATGCAACCTTTGCCAAAACCGAGATGTGAATCTGGGATCCCGGTCAGAGATAATCGAAACTGGGACTCCATGAAGTCGTACAATCTCCGCCACATACAACTTGGCTAACTTTTGAAGCGAAAAGTCAGTACTTACTGGTATGAAATGGGCCGATTTGGTAAACCTATCCACAATCATCCAAATCGAGTCTTTCTTCGATGGTATCAAAGGCAACCCACTCACAAAGTCCATGGTTACCCTCTCCCACTTCCAAAGTGGTATTTTCACTGGCTGCAACAATCCAGAAGGTAATTGATGCTCAGCTTTCACTTGCTGGCATGTCAGGCATTTCCCCACGAATTTCGTTACTTCTCATTTAAGCCCAGGCCACTAGTACAATTCTCGCAAGTCGTGATACAACTTATTCCCTCTAGGATGCATGGCACATAGTCCCCCATGAGCTTCCTTCAATATTGCTTGCCTCAAGTCAAAGTCCTTCGGAACATAAATTCTTCCTTAGAAACACAGAACTCCTTCGCCATTTAACCCAAACTCAGAAGTTTCCCCTTCCTTAACTTGTTGAAAATGAGCAACCAAAGACTCATCGTTCAACTGCTTTTCTTTAATCTGATCCACCCAGGTTGGTCTTACTTGCAACTCAACCAACAGACTTCCATCATCATACAGACTCAGACGAGCAAACATTGCTCCCAGATCAGATACAGTTCTACGACTTAGAGTGTCGGCTACCACATTAGCCTTGCCTAGGTGATACTCGATCAAACAGTCATAATCCTTAAGCAACTCAATCCATCTCCTTTGCCTAAGGTTCAGATCCTTCTGAGTCAACAAATACTTAAGACTCTTGTGGTCTGTGTATATAATACACCTCTCCCCGTACAAATAATGTCTCCAAATCTTAAGTGCAAATGTCACTGCCACCAACTTCAAATCATGAGTAGGACAGTTCCCCTCGTGAGGCTTAAGCTGTCGTGATACATATGCAACCACCTTGCCCTCATGCATTAACATGCAGCCCAAACCTACATGTGATACGTCACTGTACACAGTAAAATCCTTCCCAGACTCTGGCTGAATTAACACAGGTGCTTCAGTCAAAACTTTCTTCAACTTCTCAAAAGCTTCCTACTGCTTCTCAGTCCATACAAATGGTACTCCTTTCCTTATGAGTTTTGTCAAAGGTGCTGCCAACACAGGAAAACCTTCCACAAACCTTCTGTAGTATCCTGCCAATCTTAGGAAACTTCAAATTTTTGACACCGACCTAGGTGGCTTCCACTCCAAAACCGCTTTAATTTTTCGAGGGTCCACCTTAATCCCCTCAGCAGAGACCACATGTCCTAAGAAAGTTACCTCCCTCAACCAAAATTCACACTTGCTAAACTTCGCATAAAATTCCTTCTCCCTTAACAACTGTAGCACTACTCGGAGATGCTCATCATGCTTTGCTTCAATTTCAGAATATACCAGAATATCATCAATAAAGACGACTACGAACTGATCCAAAAATGGTTGGAACACACGATTCATCAGTTCCACAAACGCTGCAGGAGCGTTCGTCAGCCCAAATGGCATAACTAGAAACTCGTAATGACCATACCGAGTCCTAAACGCCGTCTTATGGATATTTGCCTCCTTGACCCTTAACTAATGATATCCAGATCGAAGGTCAATCTTGGAAAATACAGACGCTCCTCTAAGCTAGTCGAACAGATCGTCAATCCTTGGAAGTGGATACTTATTCTTAATCGTCAGTTTGTTCAACTGGCGATAATCGATGCACATCCGCATTATACCATCCTTCTTCTTCACGAATAGCACCGGTGCTCCCCATGGAGACACGCTTGGCCTAATGAAGCCCCTATCCAACAACTCTTCAATTTGACCTTTTAGCTCCACCAACTCCTTCGGTGCCATCCTATACGGTGCGATAGACACTGGCGCCGTTCCAGGCAACAAGTCGATTTCAAACTCCACTTCCCGGTTTGGAGGCAATCTCGGAAACTCCTCTGGAAATACATCTTGAAATTTCTTTATAGTCCTAACCTTGTCCACTGTCAGTCCTTCCTCTTCCGACTAGCTTACAAATGCTAAATAGGCCTCACAACCTTTCCGAATCCATTTTTCGGCCCTCAATGTCGACACCACATTAGACAAATAATCCATTCGCTCATCTATCACCATGACCTCCTTACCCTCCGTAGTCCTTAACACCATTCATTTAGCAGCACAATCTACAGTCGCCTTATGCTTAACAAGCCAGTCCATTCCCAAAATGAGATCAAACTCTCCAAACAGTAACTCCATCAAATCTCCAAGGAAAATCCTACCTTGAGTTTCTAAGGGTACATCCCTATACAGCTTGTCTACCCTAACCGAATAACCTAAAGGACTTAACACAGATACCCCACTCACAATCTTCTTAGAGTGCACACCCAACGACCCAGATATGGCACATGCAACATAGGAATGAGTAGATCCAATATCCACAAAAGCAGTATATGGCATGCCAGAAACCAAAAACGTACCAGTTATGACGTCAGGCGCGTCGGCCTCCTCTCGACATCGAGCTGCATACACCAACGCTGGTTGTCGAGCTTCAGCATTTCCAGTACCCCTGCCAGGTGCCCCTCGACCTCGACCATTTCCATTTCCATTCCTACCTTGCCCACGTCCTCTCGGTGGTTGTTGTCCACCTCTCATGGGTTGAGCAACCCCCTGTACAGCAATCTTAGCCTGATCAGCTCTCTGAGGACAGTCCTTAACTCTATGCTCCACAGATCCACATCAGAAACAAGCACCAGAGCGTTTCCTACACTCGCCCAAATGTACCTTACCCACAGTCTCCATAGATTGGTGGTCTAACCACATTCATCGGCACTGCTCGAACTGGTTCCTCCACTCTTGCTCTCTTAACATTCCTATTAGCACCACCTGAGGGTCCTAAATCCCTCCGAAAATGGTTTCGATCCTTCTCCCGATTCTGCTTTTTAGCCCGCTTAACCTCCTCTACTATCTTTGCCTTCTCCACTAGGACCGCAAAGTCTCGCTCCCTCTGCGGAGCAATCAACACCCTTAGGTCATCCCTAAGACCATCCTCGAAGCGCACACTTCGCTCATATTTCGTAGCAACTATGCCCACGGCATACCGGCTTAACCTCAGAAACACGGCCTCGTACTCGGCAACTGTTTTACCTCCTTGCACGAGATTTAAGAATTCCTTCCTACGAGCATCCACATAACTTGCCCCAACATACTTGCCTTTAAAGGCTGTATTAAACAGTTCCCAAGTTACCCTATCAGCTGGGGTCCCTTCTCTCACAGTGAGCCACCACTGATAGGCCTCGTCTCGTAGCAACGATACGGCTCCTTTCAGCTTTTGCTCCACCGAGCAGTCCAAGTCATCCATAATCCATTCTGTGGCCTCCAACCAATATTCTGCCACATTTGGGGCTACACCGGACACACCCCTAAAGATCTCCACTCCGTTGGCCCGGAGCCGTTCAGAAATGGATCCCCGAACTCCGTTGCCCGTACTTGCCCCGGTAACCCTTTCTAGAACATAAAGCATTGCCTGCGACAGGGCGTCATCCCTGGCACCACGATCATGAGACTCCACTTTCGTTGCCGATGGTACCGGTGCATCTGCCGCCGGCATATGTCCCGAAGACGAAGATCCCGCTCGAGCCCTTCCACAGCCACGTCCACGGCCTCTTCCACGAGTGGCTCTTGTACTCATATCGTATTATCTGATTATGAATTTTATGCATTAACATCATTCCAATGTTTATTTCAGATGTTTTATGAATCAGACAGTATTTCAAAGATTGTTTTCGCAGAACCGAAGTCTAGCTACAGTTTCAGTCTCTTATCAAATTTTCCTATGGTTTTAGTATCACCCTATCTAGGGTATCCTAGCAGAGTTTCAGTACAGATAGACAATCCAGGAAAATATTCAGAGAAATTCAGAATGATACTTACAAGCTTGGGCCGGAGATTCAGAATGCCACCTTCAGAAGATTCAAAATTTAAAAACCGAGAATTTTTTTTTGAAAATTGTTGTTTTTGTAAACCCATTCCACAGCCGAGTTGTTGCAACTTGGCTCTGTTACCACTAAATGTAACACCCTAAACTCGGCCTAGACTTTATGACCGAATCCGATGTGCCACATCGAACGTTAAAAACATTTTTTTCTATTCTTAGTGCAGGAAATCGTACTTGATGT
The DNA here is from genome assembly GCF_007990345.1 of Gossypium hirsutum. Taxonomy (NCBI): domain Eukaryota; kingdom Viridiplantae; phylum Streptophyta; class Magnoliopsida; order Malvales; family Malvaceae; genus Gossypium; species Gossypium hirsutum. The sequence goes on from NC_053436.1 coordinate 13,180,633, forward strand.
TCAAAGGGCTAATTCATTAAGGGTTAAAGAGAATGGAAGCTGTGCACCAGGTACCAAGCTCTTTCGGATCCAATCCTAGACATGCACATCGCCATTGCCACACTCTAACATCGTGCATTTCTTTAGGTTGCCATTGTAATTATGTTCATTTTAAAGTAAAACATATTTAATTTTGAAAAAACATTACCATAGAAGAAGCCTTGTTTGAGATCGTGTCACTTTGAAATCAATTTATGTTTTTGAAAACGAACCCTAGATCTAGCCCATTCTGATAGTTAATATAAATTAAGTTCATCATAATAATATATAAACCAAACCCATAAAAAAATAATAGAGCGGCCTTATTACATAATAAAACCCAAATCATCAAAGTAAATGAAAAATGAAGTCCAATTCACCAGAAGAAAACCATATTGCAGAACGAGTGGCCACTCCGAATCCCTCGCAGCTCCAAGCCCACTATGGTTGGGGGTTACCTGCATGGATGAAGATAGGGGATGAGTTTGGGGAAACTCAGTGTGTAAAATTAACCCAACCATAGCCCATATCAGCTCAAACCACAGAAACAGAATAAATTGGCCTTAGCCCAGAACAGTATATAGAATTAAGCCCATAGGCCCATAACAGATCAGATCAGATATTTCATGTATATGCAGAACCCAACCCATAACCAACCACACACACTCCCTTACCAACCTTTCACCATGTGGAGAGACTACTCGACCCACCCAACCGCTACACGCCTCAGAAATATGCAGCATGGCTGCCAGAACAGATAATGTGACAGAGCCACCAGATCAGATAATTTGTGGTATAGCCACCAGGACGCTTCCTCTATAATATAGCCCATGTCCCCATGCAACAAAGATTCATTCATGGCATACAACATACAGATTTAAATCAACATGCTTTTCAGACAAAATTAACCCTAGGGGCATATCGGTCATTTACACCTAGGGGTATCATGGTAATTTTCCATACATAAGGGTATTATAGTAATTTAGCTACTTTTAGGGTTTTCATGCATATCCTAACCATTTACGTACCATCAGAACACTTACTGCGCATACTTACCGAATTGGGCCCGTTGGCCCATGAACCCGATTTTTGGCCCATTAAGCCCAAATTATCAATATGCACGAAATCACGCGTACTGCAGTTTGTTACTTTAGATTACCAAATATACAAAACCAACTATCTTGCGAGCATTCACACACTCGCAAATTCCCAAAATACTGACTTTTCGGCATTTCAGCTTTTCGGCTTTTGCCAATCTAGTCTATGAGAGGGTGTCAGTTACACACCTGATTTGTGATGATTCACTGACGAGATCCACACACGAACTGACTACAATTATATTACTACCACGTTAATCTAACTACCGAAACGAACTACATATTAACTCCTTACCATATTCGGCCAACAACACCTTAGGCCTTAGCGTTCCTACCTTTGCCGAAAGCAGCGTCTCGATTCAGATCCGTTCGCTCCACTTGTCCAAGCCCTTGATCAACAGCCTCTTAATCACACTATTACTAAATTAATACTGTTACCACAACCCCTTAGGGCTACAAGTCCAAAAATGACAACCTCCCTAACTTTTAGGGATTCTGACTTTTCTTAAGATACGAAAGATAGACTAAGTTGGGAAGACTTACCATCGATTCTTTCAGTCAGCGTCCCCCCTTTAGTTCCTAATTGATTCTGTTGCAGCTTTAAGCCCTCAAACGATAACAAAAGTCGAGCCTTCAGTGATCTCAGTATTCTGCTATGTCCCTAGGATAGTGTGGGATTTTTGGCTTTTTTGCAATAGTGTAGAGAAGCTAAAATATAAGGGTTTTACTGTGGTATTGTTAACAGAAACTTGGGGTTTAGAGGATGAGAGAATCGGCCAAAGATGATGAGAAAAAAAATAAGAGAATTTGCTAGGGAAATCGGTATAAGAGGAATCAAGTTTTCGGGATTTCAGGATTTGAGGCAATCGGCTACAGTCTTAAAAATAATGGAAGGAATGTGGTATAGAGTAAGGTGGCTGAAGGATTCGGCTATGGGGAAAAGAAGAAGAAAAGAATACAAATAGAGAGAAAAAGAAAAATAAAAGGAGAGGAAGAGTGATCAGAAAACGGCTCACTTACCCCCTTGTGCCGAATTAACACAAGCATTACCCTAACTGAATTTCCCATGCTAAAGTCCTTTGGCCGGCCACCTCTTGCTCCTTGATCAGCTCCTAGATTTCCTCCCTTACCTTTATCCTTACTCAATCCCCTTATCATCTCCCCCTAACAGAGTTCCCCCTTGAGTTCCATCACCTTCCCTTTTTGTGTAAAAAAAAATAAACACCTTATTTGCTTGTCCTGCGGCTCGAACTTGGGCTCTTCCTACACTTCTACACGCCACTTTTATAGCCTTCCCAGTGGTGCCACATGCCACTTTGCCACTTACTTCCTTATGTCTTATTTTACCCAAATAATATTTAAGACCCCTGTTAACCAGAACCCCCTTTTCCCTTATGGATCAAAATTAATTAAACCCTAGACTTAATCTTAAACTTGGGCCTTCTAAAGGCCCACTAACATAATTAAACCTACGCCAAACAGTCAAAACACAGAAATTTTAAAATTCACCAAAATTCACGAAGTCCCGAAAATTGGGGCGTTACATGGGTAAGGCACAAGGGCATGTGGGCTCGATTTATTTGAAATGTTCTGTAAGGTTGCACAGGTCCCGACTATGACCTCTTTGTAGGGTCAGTAAGCGTTACTCAGACCCCTATACTCTGATCTGATATTAAGATGTTTGTAAAGGCATGATAATTTAAGCATGTGTATCTACTCTGATTTGATGACGATGCTATGATTTGATATCTGCACGTGAGCATGCCATATTATTTATGTTGCATTTTTAGCCGCTATCTGGCAGCTTCGCTGCAATTATTGATATGTGTCGTTTTACAGTACCTCTTGGTGTTTAAGGTTGGATGGGTTGATTCTATCCCCATACTTGGTGTGTAGGGCGGCTGGGTGGGTCAATCTTATCCCCACATGGTGTGTTAGGTTGGACGGAGATGGTGTGCAAGGTTGGTGGGCATTACTATTCTGATTGATATGCATGTATGTCTGTATGGGCTAAGGCCCGAATGTATCTGATACTATTCTGAGTGGGCTAAGGCTACACAGATTCTGTTAAGAGCTCAGGCTTGAATATGTCTGTTTGAATGCTATCCATTTACATGCATGTTTTTCTGTGGGGATGTACACACTGAGTTTGCAAAAACTCACCTTTTATTTTGTTTGTCTGTCAGGTAATCCCCAGCAATAAGTGGATCGATGCAGCGAAGGGCTCAACGGTGACCACTGCTACATATACTCTGGCTTTTATGGTTTTGATACTTTTATAATTTTAACTGCTATGATTGGGAGTATTAATGAAATCTCTAGACTTGGACTGTTTGGTTTAAAATTTGGGATTTTGAACTACTGTTTATAAATTCCAAAACTATAACTTTGTTTGTTTTTAGCTTCTGCGTATTAAGAAATGTTTTCAAACAAATTAACCAATATATGTTTATCGATGTTTAGTAAAATGTGGTAACTGGAACAGTTTTTGGGTAAACACGGTTTTAAATACATTCTCCTGTGACTTCGCCAGATTCGGTCATAAAGTCTAGGCCAGGTTTGGGGTGTTACACTTTTAGTCTTCGTGGGAACGATATCTTTGCTCACCGTTGCTATATTATTAATTAATAAGTGCACTTGCCTTAGTCGAATTTTTAGTTAGCTTTGATGCATTACTAATTTTCCTTTTTTTTTGTTTGGAAGTAATATTCATATATGTACTAATCATGCACCTGTAATAGTTATTAACTTGATGCTGATAAAGGGTTAAGTTTACTTGTAAATGGGATTCTTTGGAAGAGTATTGCTACTGTTTCTTAATGTGGTATTTTATACTTGTATTGTTTTATGAAACCGTTAGTGCCTTTTTTTTTCTGGAATTCCTAACACTAGAGCTTTGTTGACTTAATTTAGGTAGCACGTTGATTGCTTAGAGTGATTCTAGAGGAAAGCAGTCCGGAGGAGCTGCAAGTAGGGAATCTCTTCTATGTGGGCTTTATATTTGTAACTATCATTTACAAATAATTAATTTAATTTTTTCATTCTGGATAGAAATAAGCTACTATTAGGTCATTTTTGTTAGATGTGCTATTTGAGATTACAAAATATTGTGATCTTTATCTCATTGAGAAGGTTATTGATGATGAAAGCGAAGTGAGTTTAAAACTCATTCTATAGTACTAATGCATGCTTATCTGTCAATCCTATAGTTTTTCCTTATTGCATGTAAAAGTACTTCTTTATCATGTGTTTTCCCTTATGATTGACATTATAAGTGTTTTCCTGAAGAAAAATATTCTTTTGGCCATGGAAAATGCAGGGATTTTCACCTCAAATGATTTAGTAAAGGATAAAGTAACTAATTTTGAAATTGTGTGATTGTACGCAATTTTTCCTACATATCTCAAATTGAATTGATACTCCATTCAGGAACATTATATCTGGACTGTGAAATATGATGCTTTCTATAAAATATTAGAATGTAAATTGGTTCAATTATCCTTTCATTTCTAATGTCAGAATATCGATATTCTGTCCTCTTATTTTATTCATATATTTCCTACTTACTTTACCTAAAATGAATGTGCAAGTTCTATTTTGCAGCATAGAGAATGGACGGGCATAATTTGTGTTAGAGATGTGACCCAAATTTATGATAAAACAAAATACAAGTGATAAAATACAAGTGTGCAAGAGAAGTTCGAATAGAAGTATACTTCCTCTGTTTAATGTTGATTTGAATAAGATGTCTTAACCATATTGTATTACTTCTATTTTATTTTGATTAGAATATGGTTCTACACACCTATAAATAGACATAGTCTACTCCTCTTGTAATCATTCGAATTTGACTAGTGAATTATCTTCTCATCTGCACGTGGTTCTTTCTCGAAAGGTTTTTCACGTAACAATTTGTTTGTTCTTTATTTTCCTTTGGGATACATTGTCATTAATAACATTCTCTTTTTTCACAAATTGGTATCAGAGCTTTTTGGGTTGCTTATCTCAATCACAGTAATGGCATTGTTAAAGTATAAAATTTTGTTGTTGGATCACAACACCATATTCATGTTATGGTAGATTAAAATAGAGACAGTTCTTGCGCAAATGGATCTGGAGGATGCCTACTAAGTATAGATAACATGCCTTCGACATTGATGGATGAAGAGAAGAAGCATTGGGATCGAAAGGTTTTAACGCAATTACATCTACATTTTTCTAACGAAATTTTGTAGAATATGATGAATGAGAAGAACACCGCTGCATCATGGAAGAGGTTAGAGCAGTTATGTATATCGAAAACTCTAACCAGCAAGCTGCATATGAAGTAGCGTCTTTATGCTCATCGTTTGGAGGAAAGTGCGTCTGTGTACAAACAATTAACAGTGTTTAAAGAAATTCTCTCGAACTTTGAGGCCATAAAAGTTCAGTATGATAAAGAAGATCTAGGGCTGATTTTACTTTGTTCGTTGCCCTTGCCTTATTCAACCTTTAGAGACACGATTTTTTATAGCTGCGAGTCTCTTACAATTGATGAGGTTTATGATTCATTGACCTCGTATGATAAGATTAAGCATCTTGTAGTTAAACAGGGCTCTCAAGGAGAAGGTCTCATTGTTCATAAAAGAAAAGATTGGAATATTGATAATGATCGTAGAAAGACACAGGAATGGAATCTTTATGGTAAATCTAAAGGAAGTCGAAGTCTTCGAACAGAGGTAAAACTTGTAACTTCTATAAGAAGAAGTGGGCACATTAAATCTGAGTATTTTAAGCTGCAAAACAAGATCAAAAGGGAGGCTACGAATCAAAAGAGCAAACAACCAGAAAAATCTAGTGAATCTAATGTTGTAGAATATTACAACAATTAAAGTGTTGGAACGATTAAAGTTAAGATGTTTGACGGAGTTGTTAGAACACTTAGTGACGTGTGACATGTTCCAAAATTGAAGATAAATTTGATTTTATTGAGTACTTTTGATTCAAAAGAGTACAAATACACAGCTGAAAGTGGGGTTTTGAAGATTTCCAAAGGTTCCATCGTTGTAATGAAAGGGCATAGAAAGATTGCCAAGTTATATTGCAGGGTTCTAAGGTTATTGGTGATGTAGCTGTCACTTAGTCTTCAATGTCAGATGATGATATTATTAGACTTTGGCATATACGCCTAGGGTATATAAGTGAGAATGGCATGGCATAATTGAGCAAAAGAGAACTTCTTGATGGACAAAGAATTTGCAAACTGAAGTTCTGTGAGCACTATGTTTTTAGGAAGCAAAAGAGAGTTCAATTCACCAAAGGAATCCATAACATGAAAGGAACATTGGAGTGTATTCATTTTGATTTGTGAGGGCCATCTAGAGTGCCTTCAAGAGGTGGAACTAATTATATGCTAGCACTTATTGATGATTTTTTCAGAAAAGTTTGGACTTTTTTCTTGAAGCAGAAAAATGATGTGTTTTTCGCATTTAAGTCTTCGAAAACTATGATTCAAAAACATATGGGAAAACAAATAAAACACCTTCACACAAAAAATGGCTTAGAGTTCTGTTTTGATCAGTTTAATAAACTGTGCAAGTCAGAAGGGATCGTGAGACACTTGACAGTTTTTCATATTCCACAGCAAAATGGTGTTCTAGAACGAATAAACAGAATGATCATGGAGAAGGCTTGATGTATGTTGTCGAACGCCAACTCACCAAAGTTGTTTTGGGCCGAAGCAGTTTCTACTGCATATTTTTTGATCAATCGAACTCTATCCGTTTCCATTGAGAAAAAGACTCCACAAAAGGTATGGTCTCGTAATCCTGCTAATTATTCTGATTTAAAGATCTTTGGGTGTTCTGCATATACTCATGCTGATAATGGAAAATTGAAACTGAGATCCATTAAATTTGTTCTCCTCGGTTATAAAGATGGTGTAAAAGGGTATAAGTTATGGTGTCCTGAAAATAAAAAAGTTGTGATTAGCAAAGATGTTGTTTTTGATGAAACTGCTATGTTACCTAACTTATCTCTTAAAGACTTGTAACACCCTAAAACCTGGCCTAAAAGTTTAGATCGAATCTCGAAGGTTACATTGATCACCGAAGTGATCGGAAACAAAAACTTTAATTTAACACAAGAAAACCTTTTTTGTTCATTATGTTCGAAACATTATTAAACCAGCATGAAACATTCAGAAATAAATCCACAGTTTTTAAAGTTCAGTCCACAGTTTGTATAATCGTCTTACAAACCGACTTAAAGTTTATCGTATAAAACTTGTGAAATTTTACTTAAATCGAATTAAACCATATTTGTCTTAGAACTCTAGTATGTCGAGTCTAGCTCTAAACACAGAGAGTACCTAAAAGGAAAGACACTACAGAGATGAGCTACGTGAGCTCAGTGTGAGTTCGAAACATGAACAGACGACAACAAATGGACTGACACAATAAATACTTCAGACAAGCATGTGCATAAAAATATCACTTATGAAAGTCTCAATCGGTATATCACATGCAATATCAACCACGAAAATGGTTTTCAGTCTTGTGCAATCATTAGGTCATATTACATGACATTAACTATATTGTCAAGAACTAGAAGTTCATGCAAACAGACAGAATGTCCTGACAAACAAACTTACATTCAGATGCGAACAGATGCAAAGTCAAAATCCAAACCCATCAACCAAACACCACTTCGTCCATCCATCACACCACATAAGGGTTATGGTAGGCTCGTCCACCATGCACACCACATAGAACCATAATAGGTTCATCCACCCAACACACCACAACATGGAACTATGCCACTTGAGTAACTTTATACAGCTAAGCTGATATATGTATAGGATAGTGTGATAAACCACTGTACAAAAGTATCATAGTTAAAACTGCTAAGTCTATCTTCCTTCTCTTCATAACTAGATCCCAAAATTTTCATGCTATGCAACAATGTACACATCATTGAGATATTATACAAAAACGGACATTAGTATTTTTAGTTGAATAAATTCAGGTTTAATCACACTTGTATTCAAATATTCAGTTACAACAACAATAATAAACTCATACTTATTCATCACATAAACGAGCAATAAAATTAAAGCCCATAAATGTACATATATATACGAATCAAACTAAATCGAGTCCCAAACACACTTACCGAGGCTTGACCTAGGGTCGGATTATGCAAAAACATAAAACAGACAATTTGTGACCCAAAACAAAAAATTTTGCAAAATAGGGCCACATAGCCGTGTGCCCCGGCCATGTGGATGTGCCCAGGCCGTGTGGGGGGTCTGCACGCCCATGTAAAGGCCACACACGCCCATGCACACACCTGTGTGAGCAGCCCGTGTAACTCACTGTCCAAAAATGCCAAAAATAAATAGCAGGGGCGACATGCCCGTGTAGAGATTCACACGTCTGTACGGGTCACATGCCCGTGTGGTCAGGCTATGTGGCACCAAAATTTGCCAAAAACCCTAATTCCCAATTTCACATAGCTGTGTGAGCCACCCATGTAGGGTACACACCTGTGTGGCAACCCATGTGGTAATGAAACCACATCGAAATAGCTCGAAATTCATGCTTTTGATGCTGAAACGATCCTCAACCATTGGTAATCCAGAAATATATCGAAATATGCAGAATATCATGCAATCCATCAATAACTCAACACTTAAAATTAATAGTTTCGAAAACACACCTTAGATCGGAATTGCAAACAATAAGGATTAACCGTTTCGCCTCCACAAGACTATTCTGACTCACATCCGATAACACGAAACACACAAGATTAATCTCCTTTAACAGTTCCATAAAACAGAAGAAGAAACGAAATAAAAATGAAAAGAACAGAAAAAGATTAATAATGGAGAAGAAAAAGAAAAGTAAAAGAAAATAAAGAACGTGAAAACTTCTTTTCTATGTTAACATTAACTTCCCCTTTAAAAACAAAATAAAATAACATAAAAACAAATAAATATCAAAAACACTCACAGGGATTCGAACACGAGACCCAGAGATACACTAACACACCAGCAGGCCCATTCTGACTTTAAAACGTGAAATTGAACCCAAATGTTCAACATACTCACTGACCTTAACTACAAACATCAAAACTTCTAACCCCAGATTCCGGGATGTTACAAGACTCTTTCAATAAAGAACAACAAAAGTAGGTGGAGCATCAGATTAATCCAAAATCCACAACAAAGTCGACTCCTCAAGCCAGTATAGAAATTTAAAACAGAGTTTCTTCTGCACCACAATACTATATTGCCAAAATCAAAACTAGAAGAGAGATTAAACCTCTAAAGTGGTATACCGAGGTTAATCTAGTTGCTTATGCTTTAAATGTGGCTAAAAATATAGATGCAAATCAAGAGTTATCTACTTATTCTGAGGCGGTTAGTTATGAAGACTCAGAAAAGTGGATGTTTACTATGTAAGAGGAGATGGAATCATTCCACACAAAAAGAACATGGGATCTTGTGAAACTTCCTAAAGGAAAAAGGGTTGTTCGTTGTAAATGGGTGTTTAAAAAGAAAGAATAGAATCTAGGAGTTGAAGAACCCAGATATAAAATAAGGCTTGTTGCAAAGGGTTACAGTTAAATTCTAGGAGTGGGCTTCACAGATGTGTTCTCCTCGGCTGTGAGGCATAGTTCGATTCGAGCTTTGCTTGGTATTGTGGCCGTGCATGATTTGGAGGTTAAGTAATTAGATGTAAAAACTGCATTTTTGCATGGAGAACTTGATGAGAATATTTATATGCAACAGCCAGAGTGTTTTATAGTCTTAGAAAAAGAAGACTATGCTTGCTTACTGAAAATGTCTCTTTATGGTTTGAAACAGTCACCAAGACAATGGTACAAGAGGTTTGATTCCTTTATAACTTCTCATGATCTCAAAAGAAGCAGCTTTAACAGTTGTGTTTACTTGAAGAAAAATAGTTATGGTTCTTTTGTGTATCTACTCCTCTATGTTGATGATATGTTGATAGCAGCGAAAGATAAAGGAGAGATAAGAAAGGTCAAAGTGCAGCTTAGTGAAGAATTTGATATGAAATATTTGGGACCAGCAAAAAAGATACTTGGTATGGAGATTCTCAGATATAGAAAAGCAAGTAAATTGTATCTAATTTAGAAGGGGTACATTGAAAAAGTTCTTTGCAGGTTCAATATGCAAAGTGCTAAGCCTGTTAGTACTCCTTTAGCAGCTCATTTCAAACTTTCATAGGTTTTGCTCCATAACCAGATGATGAGATTGAGCACATGTCACATGTTCCATATTCTAGTGTAGTGGGATCTCTTATGTATGCTATGGTTTGTTCACATCCAGATTTATCATATGCAGTCAGTGCATTTAGCAGATACATGATGAATCCCAGTAAAGAACACTGAAAAGCAGTTTAGTGGATTTGAAGATACGTACAAGGTACTACTAATGTTTGCTTACTGTTTGGAAGAACTAAATATGGAGTTATTGGGTATGTTGATGCTGATTTTGCTGGAAACTTTGATAGAAGAAGATCTCTCACGGGTTATGCCTTTACAATCGAAGGTTGTACAATCAGTTGGAAAGTCACTTTGCAAACTACAGTCGCTTTATCTACCACTGAAGCTGAGTACATGGCGATTACTGAGGCTTGTAAAGAAGCTATTTAGTTGAAGAGACCTTTAGTGAACTCAATGAAGACCTTCATATCAATATAGTATTTTGTGACAGTTAAAGTGTCATCTTCCTTAAAAAAGATCATATGTTTTATGAGAGAACAAAGTACATTGATGTTCAGAATCATTTTGTTCGTGATATTATTACTTGTGGTGATATTATTGTGAGAAAAATTAGTACTCATGAAAATCCTGTAGATAAAATGATTAAGTTACTTCCCATAACTAATTTTGAGCATTGCTTAGACTTGGTTGGTTTCATTGTTGAAGTTAAACCCTTAAGGAGTTTTATGGAAGAGGTAGAGAACTTGTTCATTGAGAGTTCGCGATGAAAAACTTGTTTGTTGAAGAATTCGTGTCAAGGTGGAGATTTTTAGAGATGTGACCCAAATTTATGATAAAATAAAATATAAGTGGTAAAATACAAGTGTGCAAGAGAAGTTCGATTAGAAGTATACTTCCTCTGTTTAATGTTGATTTGAATAACGTATTTTAACCTTACTGCATTACTTATATTTTATTTTGATTAGAATATGGTTTTACACACCTATAAATAGACATAGTGTAATCATTTGAATTTGACATAGTGAATTATCTTCTTCACTGCCTGTGGTTTTTTCTCGAAAGGGTTTTCACGTAAAAATCTATGTGTTATTTTCTTTCTTTCTTTTTCTTTGGGATACATTGTCACTACCAACGTTCTATTTTTCACAATTTGTTCGGCAACTAGAACAGGATTGGCATATTGACACAAATCCGAAAATACTTTCTCAATTAGCTGTAAAACTTCACTACTTGTCATAATCTCTAGATAGCTCTATCACAACAACACTTAAAAACGTTCTGATATTAGATTCTAAAGTCGTATGTTGTCACAATGCTTATTTTCTTCAGATATTAGAATCTAAGCCATAATCTCGTCCCAATGCTTATGATTTTAATATTTTTTTTTGTTTGCAGAGGTTCATCAAATATCAACTCCATGTTTCTGCCAACAAACTTGAATGGCAGCTAATGTCTTCAGTACTTCATCCTTGGAACACTTCTTCGGCTGCATTTAATAGAGTGATAAAATTATGCAAATATTATGTTTTAAACTTACTTAAAAAATTAAAAATTAAATTCTTTCTTTGTTATCATTTAAAATCTAAATACAAAATCATTAGCATTGTTAATGTTTTCGGTAAAAAAATTAACATAAAATATCATTGAATATGGTCCGAAATCTTTGTCAAAACATCAATTGTGTTAATGATTGAATGCAGTTTGAATCTAGTTTTATTCAGGTCGAAATGTTAATCAGGATAATATTGTTTATTTTTTTGCAAATAATTTTCATTATTCAAAACAAATTTGTAACTTCTACAATGCATCTTTACCCTTATGGGTGGTTTACATTTTAAATCATTGAATTTAATTTCATTAAATTACACTTTTGAATTTCTATTAGTAATTACGTCACCTATGTTGATTTCATTAACTAAATGCCTACACAACTTGCATAAAATCAACCAAGTTTATTTTATTTAAAAAAGAAGTTAAATATGCATGTCAAGGCTATTTTTATATTATAATAATTTAACCGAATTAGGATAAGGATATCTGATTTAATTTGTACAGAAATTTAATGATATAATTCGATGAAATTAAAAATTTGTGATAGTGATATAATTTGGTGAAATTAAAAATTTCTTATTTGTATAAAGGTTGATATTAGTTACAGTGATATTAAGGGTTTGTTTGTTTCACTAAAAATGATTTTCTTGGAAAAATTAATATTTTTTGGTGTTTGGATGAATCTGTATAAAATATTTTCTATTATTTGATAGATTTCTTAAAAATATTTCATAAAAACTATTTTCAATGAAAAAAATATATATGTGAGATTTTCTTATCTTTTATTTTTTAATTGATTTTATTTTATATCTATAAATTTATATTTTAAATTGTTTTTACATATATTAAAAATATTTTGTTAAATTAAGGTTCACTATAACGTCATTTTTTAGTCACGTGACTATTATGTGAGTATTTTTTTATTTAAAAATTTGACATCAATAAAATTGATAAAAATTTAACAATGTCAATAATTGGACATGATTTTCAAATTTAAAAAGTAGAATGACTAAATTCTTAAAAATAAAAATAAAGAAACTAAATTACAAATTTGTGAAAAATACATAGACTTATGACATATTTTAACTTTTATATTACAAAATATTTGTTATTAATATATTTATAATTGTAATAAATATTTATTATTAAAATATTAGTATTGAATATTTTCAATAATATGTGAAGAATATTATTTAAAATTATTATTTTTAAAATTTATTGTTAAAATAAAATTAAAATATTAAATAATTTATTAAAAAAATTAATTATATTAATATTATAATTTATTATATAAATAAATGTAAATAATTAAATATATATATATTTAATAATATTAAAAATTATAATATTTTTATTAATATTTTAATAATTTTAAATATTTTAAAAAATAAAAAAATTATTACAAAGATTGATTTAAGTTAATTTTTATATAAAAATAAAATTATTTATAGTGGAAATTCTTTTCGGAAAATGACTTAAAACTTTTTAAAAATGAAAGTCATTTTACAAGAAAAATAATTTATTTTCTATTGACCTGTAAGCTATTTTCTATTGACCAAGCTGTTTTTTTTTTGTGAAACAAACACAAGAAAAATAAAATATTTTCCACAAAACCTTTCATATTTAAACAAACATATCCTAAATCTAAATTACCTCTCACTAATCTATATATATATATATTTTATTTTTATTTTTTTTTGGTAAAATAAACTTAGAACAAGCCTAAGGAAACAACAGACTACAGCTAGCAAAGAAAGACGGATGTATTCCTCCAAGAATTCCCTTACAAAAATAGGCGGTTCCTCCAAGACCATCAGTCGATCCAAATCACCATCAACTGCCTTTGCAAGATAATCAGCAACTTAGTTATTACCTCTCTAAATATGCCTGGAATTTATCTGCCAGTTTTTGAGCAATACCTAGGAATCATTCTTATTTCCTTGACATTGCTTATTGCTGCCAGGCCGCTCTGCAAAGATTTTATCAGCATCGTATTATCACTTTCAACCTCCACTTGCTTGAAGCCTTTAGCCCAAGCTGGTTGAAGACCTTCAAGAACAGCTCGAGCCTCAATCTGATAGATATCTACCATGTCGGTTGCCATCGTGAAACCAGCCAACCACCCACACTAGGACCCCTTATCACTCCACCTACTAACGCCCTTAAACGACAGTGGGAAACCGAACCATCCACATTAACCTTGACCCATCCAGAAGCAGGAAGCTACCAACGTTTCTCCGTCATAGTCGAGCAAGACCAACGCTCCAAAACCCCTTTAAGATTAAAGGATTTTGTCCATGCACTAGCAATAGAAACAATGTCTCGACTACTTCAGCTGGAACCATTAAAGATCAACTCATTTTGACTTTTCCAAAGGAACCAACTTACAATGGTAAAAAAAGTAGCCCACTCTCCCCCTTCAAACTGATAGTTATCTTCTTTCTGAATATTCCTTATTACCCATCATTCAAGAGGTAAGTTGAAAAACGAATCCCAATCTCTTCTATAATATTCACCAGCTAAAATCTTGCTAGACCTTTAAGTTCGATATCATTTCACTGGCATTACGCTTGCTAGGCTCAAAGCCCAAAATTCATCACTGGCACAAGGCCTGCTAGGTTTGAAACCCGAATATATATTATAATGTATAACTTATATCATCGATCACTAACATTTACCTCATCGAAGTTCACATTTGATCACTTTAGTACCAAGCCACATTCGGCTACCACATATGACTAATAATAATTTTATACACATCATGGTTTCCTTTAGATATTCAATAATCACAAATCGTGATATCTCTTCCAGCACATGTACGGCATAGTTTATTCATTGTAACACTCATTTAGTGCATCAAATTTCCAAATCCAATTCAACTTAAGCATAATAGCCATAATTGGCTTATAGCCTTAAATCATTACATATTCGGCACATTAACTAAATAAAATTAACATTCTCTTTGCCATATTAATTTAACTCTTAGGCATATAAAAAGAATCAAGCTTAAACACTTAAGAACTTACCTTGAATATCATTGAACAATTACGGGTTGTTTAATCAACTACTTTTTCTTTCCCCCTATCCGAATTTGGCTCCCTTTGCTCTTGAGCTTAATTCAAGCAAACAAATAAACATTTATTCACCTTAATCCATCTCATGACTGAATGCCTTTAAGCTTAATAATAGCAATCCTTTAATAAAATAACACTCAACCAAAACAAATTCAGTTATACAACTATATAATTAAAAGCATCAATCATGCTTAACTAAACGTTAAGCTATAATCGAAATCACTCAAACATATTTATGGTCAAATATAGTAAGAAAACTAAATAGGCTTTACTAGCCACACTTAGCTCAATTATAACATAACTTCACTTACTTATAAGCACATTCGGCAACTTGATAACTAAGTTAATATCATGGTACCATAACTCAACATTTATCAACATGTCATTAGCAAAATATGCTCATGTCAAATTTGCTCCCAATCACATCTCAAAATTCAACAAGCTTAGAGCTAATTTAATAATTAAATTCCATTTCAAAGCATCAAAACATTATCAAATGTATACTCATCCTAAATGACCGAATGCACATTAACTAAGCACTTAACAATTTTCTTTAGCCATTAAACTCATTCGGCAATGATAAGGACAAATTTAACAAACCTTAAATTCAACTTATAATTGTGCATATCTCATTCAAAGCATCCACACCAATTTATTATCCAATCATCCATAGCCGAATACACATATTTCTTTCATTCATTCTTAACAAAATTTTATCAAGCTTAAATCTCCATTCCATCATTTTAAAACGCAAACATTACTCAAATGTTATCTAAATTCACATTCGGCAACTACACATACACACAAGCCGATTTCCCCTTATCATCTAATCCACCTATATGAACATTTAACTAGCTCAAACTTCACCCATCCACAATTACTCATTAAAACACAAAGACAACAAACATTCCCTTCAAATTCTTCCATGGTCGATCGCTCATATCACCACAAAATTCAAAATTTTGACATGGGCTAAGTAAGGGACTTAGTAACTAGCTTAAAATATGCTAAAATTTCAAGAACTAACGTGAATTACTTACCTTAATTCAAGCTTAAAGGTGACCGAATGGTTTAGCTCCCTTTTCTTTCTTTAAATTCGCTAAAAAGAAACAAAGATGAGCACTTTGTTTTCTTCACCCTTTAGCTATTTTACTTATCTTTATTTTATATAATAAAACCATTTAGTTATTATAATACTAATATAAAATACATATATTTTGTATCAAATATCATCATGGCCGGCCACTATCTCAAAAGTGGGGAATTTGACATGCAAGTCCACATTTTTTTTAAACCATGCATTATTTGACCACTACTATTTAACCTATCACATTTTCAAAGTTTCACACATAAGTCCTTTTTAATAATTTCACATCCAAATGACAAAATTAAGACATGATACTTTCACACATGATACTTCACATATAATAAACATAGAAAAGAGCATTTAAATAATTTTGTGACTCAGTTTTGTGGTCCCGCAACCACTTTCCTACTAGGGTCAAATTAGGGCTGTCACAATTTCTGTGTTTTCTATTTTTTTCCAAATCCGTGCCAAAAATGAGCATGTCATCTACATTTAAGCAAATTATGACACCTTTTCCATTTTCAAATTTGCTATATATACACTTATCGGATTCATTTATATTTATTTTATAGCCATTAGCTAAAACAACATTGTCAAACTTTTGGTGCCACTGTTTTGGTGCTTGTTTAAGTCCATATAAAGATTTATCAAGCTTACAAACCTTATGCTCTTGTCCTGGAACAACAAATCCTTCCGGTTGTTCCATGTACACTTCCTCTTCCAATTCACCATTTAAAAATACAGTTTTAACATCCATTTGGTGAACAACCAAATTATATATAGAGGTAAGTGATATTAAGAGTCTAATTGTATCAATTCTTGCTACTAGAGCATAGCTATCAAAGTAATCAATACCTTGTTTTTATGTAAAAAGTTTGGCTACCAACCTTGCTTTAAACTTATCAATGGTTCCGTCGACCTTCATTTTCTTTTTGAAGATCTATTTACAACCTATTGGTTTGGAACCCGGTGGAAGATCAACTAAGATCCAAGTTTGATTTCCCATTATTGAATCTATCTCATAATTTATTGCTTCTTTCCAAAAAGCAGAGTCTTGAGATTTCATTACCTCTTCAAATGTCATAGGATTAGATTCCGTATTGTAACAATAAGGTATCTTATTGCATATACTTTCACCTTTTCCTTCTACAAGAAACATAATGAAACCTGGTCCAAAATCTTTGACCTTTTTAATCCTCTTACTTCTTCTTAATTATTGACAAGATTCATCATTATTATCAATTTGTTCCAATGGAATCTCATTCTCATTTGAAGAATGAATCAATTGTTGTGGCTGTAATTGTCTTGATATAGAATTAAATATATTTTCATCAAAAATAGCATCTCTTGATTCAATAACAGTATTAATTGAAATTGAATCATTTGGTTCAATTACCATGAACCTATATGCCTTGCTATTATGTGCATATCCTATAAATATGCATTCAATTCCTCTTTCACCTAACTTTTTACGTTTAGGTGTTGGGACTTTCACAATAGCTCTACAACCCCAAACTTTCAAATAATTAAGGTTTGGTTTTCTTTTCTTCCATTGTTCATAGGGGGTTTTTTTAGTTTCCTTATTAGGAACTCTATTCAATATATGACAAGCTGTTAGAACAGCTTCTCCCCAAAAACTTTGTCCAAGACCTGAATATGATAACATTGAATTTACCATTTCAGTCAAGACTCTATTTTTCCTTTCAACTACACCATTTTGTTGTGGTGTGTAGGGGGCTGAAACTTGATGGATAATCCCAATGGATTCAAAATAACTTGGATTATAGTATTCTCCACCTCTATCCGATCTTAAGCACTTGATAAATGATTCATACTGAAGTTCAACTTCAGATTTATAAACTTTAAATTTATCAAGTGCTTCATCTTTTGAATGCAATAAATATACATAACAATATCTAGAACAATCATCAATAAAAGTAACAAAATATTTCTTTCCACCTAATGTAGGAGTATTATGCATGTCACATAAATCACTATGTATCAAATCAAGCAATTTTGTATTTCTTTTAACCTTAGGGAAAAGGTTTTTTGTAATTTTAGTTAACATACATGTATTGCATTTTCCAATATTATTATTAAAAACAGGAATTAAATCTAACTTATACATGTCATTCAATTTCTTATAATTCAAATGACCTAATCTATAATGCCATAAACAAAAAGACTCAACCATATAAGCATAAATAGTATTTTTATTCTTATTAATAATATTTAGTTTGAACATACTCTCATACATATACTCTTTCCCTACAAAAATTCCTCCCTTAGACAAAATAAACTTATCTGCCTCAAAAACAAGTTTGAAACCAAACTTATTTAACAGACTTCCAGACACTAAATTCTTTCTAACTTCTGGTACATAATATACATCATTTAAGGTTAAAACATTTACGGAAGTGAATTGTAGTTCAACAGACCCTTTGCCTTTGATTGCTGCGGTGGGAGAATTTCTCATGTACAAGACATTGTCATTTTCCCATTGTGTGAACTTTGTGAACATGCTTTTGTCTTTGCACACATGTTTGGTTGCTCCGGTATCAATCCACCATGTATTATCATCTTGAGTCATATTAATTTCAGATATTATTGCAATGAACTTTTCATTATTATCAGCCTTAGAAGATGATTTCTTCTTTAAAAATCGACATTCATTCTTGAAATGTCCCTGCTTACCACAATGATAGCATGAGCCCTTTTGTTTCTTTTTGAACTTAGGTGCTCTATCAGTCTGTTTGAACTTTCTCTTGAATGGTTTGTAGTCTGTACTTCCTCCGTAACATGCACTTTGGCATTTTTAGAATTTAGATTCTGATCTTACTTTCGATATTCTTCTTCAATACGTAGATGATTTGTTAAAGCCTCAAGATATATTTCCTCTTTCTTATGTTTTAGACTTCTTTTAAAGTCTTTCCAAGATGGAAGAAGTTTGTCTATTATGGAAGATACAACAATCATTTCATCCATTTTCACATCATATTGCTTGAATTGATTCAACATCTTTTCAATATCACGTAATTGTTCCATAACAGAATGACCATCAACCATTTGATAATTATTGAAACGACTGACAAGAAATTTCTTACTTGTAACATCCTCGATCATGTATCTTGTCTCCAATTTGTCCCATAATTCTTTAGCGGTGACCTCGTTTTGGTAGGTGTTGAACAAACCATCAGATAAACCATTCATATGTGGCCCATGCACATGTAATTAGCATTGTCCCATTTTTGTCTTTCTCGAGTTGCAGCAGCAGATTCGTTTTCAGTCTCGTCAGGTCTTAGAGTATCCAAAACATAAGCAATCTTCAAAGTTGATAATAGGAAGTGCATCTTTTTCTGCCATCGTCGAAAATTGACACCATCAAACCGATCAAGTTTGACAAAATTGGAAGCCAACTCCCTTAGTGTTCCACTTTCATGAGTCGTGGTAGTCATCATGAATTATAACCTTAAAATTATTAGTACAAAACTTCGGTGAGGAAAATCTCGAACACACGAACGAAACTCAAATAGAAGAAGAAATAGGACAAGGCTCCAAGACGTGTATTAAGCCACTATCTTTAAGGTTATATTTGCCCCCACCTATCTTCGGTGTGCAAATAAGTTCCAAGCAAATTAACCTCGAGGATACAATGAAGCCAATGACTATTTGCGTTTTGCACTGACGAGAATAGTCCACTACACACTGAGCAATATATGACAAGAAACTCAATTTCTATAAAGAATTTCTGCAGTAATACTTTATAGAATAATCTAATAATATTAGATAAGGAAGGAAGGAAAGAAAGAATCTTAGAATTTGATGGTATGATTTCCAAATGAAATCTCATTTCTATTTATAGGAATTTTCATGTCTCTTCATAGAGACATATTTCATCAATAGGTGTCTTTCTGAATAATAATGTATTTAAAATTATTCATTTAATTTTAACTATTCAAATAAATTTATTTAAATAGTTATAATTCTTTTTCAAAAAATCAAACAATATAATCTTTTAATTAATTACACCTATTCATTTATAATTATTGGAACACTATAAATATTTGAAAATGGTCCAACAATGATTGGCTAATAATAACATGACACGTGGATAAATAGGGGACCAACATGTGTCTTCCTCTTTAAAAGTTTTATAATTTTTTTTAGAAAAACTAAAACATTTAAAAAGTCTATAAAAATATATTATAAATTTTTAAAATTTAAATATGTATAATTTAGAAATAAAAATAAAAAAGACTTCATAAATTTTTTTTTAAATTAAGTTTTCACAAATATAAAAGATTCACGAATATTTAGAAAATTTTAAATATATATAGCTAAAATTTTAGAAAGTTAAAAAAATTTGAAAATTTAAAAATAAAAAATATTTAAAAAATAAAAATATATATTTTATAAATCTAAAACGCAAAATTGATCAGTCAACACTGATCAATGCCTAGTCAATGTCGATAATTTTTTGAATTTTTATATTTTTCCATTTGTTTTAATTTATTGTAGTTCTTTGAAATGAAACAATTATTTTGAACTTTCTTAAATTTTTATATTTTTTTATTTTCTAAAATTTTACCTAATTTTTTTATTTCTTAACTTATTTTTTAAATATTTTTTGAATTGTTTATATTTTTCTGTGTTTTTATAAATTTTGAAATCTAAACTAAGCTTTTCTTAGAAAAATGTATTTTTTATATTTTTAAAATTTTGTTCACTTTTTAATTTTTTTTAATTCTAAGTTTTTTTTATTTTTAGAATAATTAAAGAGAAAAACATGTGTCATTCCGTTATTTGTCCAAGTGTCACACCCATGGTTGACTTGTAGTTCAAAACCAAACGGTGTTACCAGTAAAAACCAATTTGTATAGCGAATGCCAACCTTATGGACTAATTTGATCCAAAAAAAAGTTTAAAACTCAATTTGAAAAAAATTATCAAGTTCAAAGACTAATCTATAGCCAAAAAACAAATAAACATGTAGACTAAAAGTACAAATAATCATTAATCCTATTTTCATAGAATAAAAGCTATTTGCAATGACCAATTTTCATAAAATTAAAACTATGAAAAAGTTAAAATACAAATATTATTCTTTTTTAAATCTTAATTTATATGAAATAATGGTTAAAATTTTTATTAAACATTCGTTTAATTCGAATTTAAATCGTGTTCCATCCATGCACCCAAAAGATTTAATTAAAACTTTGAAACATTGCTTGTAAAGAAAATAAGAAACAAATGATAATGATGGAATAAGAAATAAAAAACCAAAATGTATACAATTTGAAAAGAAAAAAGAAAACTTTACTAAATAATTGTGACAAATACTTTGGAGAAATGTAGTAAAACTATTACCGTGTATATTGTAATTTAAAAGAGTTTTTATTGATATTTTTACTCCAATATATATGGTAACAATAGTATGGTAATTGCTTTATATATATATATATATATATGGAAATATGTGAAATTGAGGGGGCATACTTTTGGAATGGTTCGGACGGCACTATACTTGAAAGATTGAGCTATGTTTGTCGTGACCTTGATAAGTGGTTTAAGTGGGTTCGTAGAGAAAAAAGAATTAACGTGTCCTCTTTACGCTTTCTTATTGCTTACTTGTGTTTGCTAACCTCGTCAGATGATGTGTTGGAAGAGATGGTGAATGCTAAATTGCAGATGAATATGGAGGTTGATAGAGAAGAGATCTATTGGGAAAAAATGGAAAGAGCAAATTGGTTAAAAAATGGGGATAGGAACACTGCATTTTTTCACAAGTTCGCATCTCAAAGGAAGTGGTTGAATCGTATTAGTTGCCTTGAAGATAGTGATGGTCGAATTGTTGAAGGGGATGTGGGAGTGGGAAGGATTGCACATGATTATTTTGTTAATTTGCTTTCAACGCAAGGTGTCATTGATGAGGAGGATATTCTCTTGGGCGTTGAAAAATGTATCACCGACTCCATGAATGCTGATTTAGATAGACCATTCACTAAAGAGGAGATCTTCAGTGCTTTGTTGTCGATGTCGCCTCTAAAAGCTTCGGGTGAGGATGGTCTAGAAATGGTTTTCTATCAGCGTTTTTGGCCTATCTTGGGAAATGAAGTGGCTTGTTATTGCATCGACCTTTTAAAAGGTGAAGTTCCTATAAACTTTATTAACCATATGCATATTGTATTATTTCCAAAAGTAAAGAATCTTCACAGTACGATGAATTTTCGTCCCATAAGCCTTTGCAACGTAATTTATAAGATTGCTTCAAAGGCTTTAGTGAACCGGTTTTAAGAAGTTCTTTGATTTTGCATTGATGAGAAACAAAATATATTTGTGTCGGGGTGTCTCATTTTTGATAACATTGTGGTCGCTTATGAAATTCTCATTTCCATGAAAAACAAAATACTGGGAAAAGAATGGCCATTTGCTCTCAAGTTGGATATGAGCAAGGCATACGACCATGTTGAGTAGCAATTTATTGAGGTGATGTTATTGAAAATGAGTTTCTCGTTTAATTGAGTGGAATGAATTATGTAATTCATCACGTCAGTTACTTACTTAGTTGTGTTTAATGGGAGGATGGGGGATGTAACACCCTCTAACCCCAAACCGTCATCGAAATAGGGTTACGAGGCACTACCGGACTTATACACTAGCATTTATACAAAACTGAGTCATAAATTTGCATATTAAATTAAAACTTCTCAAATTACACTATAAAGTCCCTAATATGGGTTT
The DNA here is from genome assembly GCF_007990345.1 of Gossypium hirsutum. Lineage (NCBI taxonomy): Eukaryota > Viridiplantae > Streptophyta > Magnoliopsida > Malvales > Malvaceae > Gossypium > Gossypium hirsutum. The sequence goes on from NC_053436.1 coordinate 13,203,432, forward strand.
ACGAGGCCCAATACATACTTTAAAAGTAATTCGGGATTAAATCGGCAACTTTAGAAATTGTACCTTGAAGATAGGGGCACACGCCCATGTGGCCTGAGACATGGCCGTGTGGCCAGCCCGTAGGGTTCCCATGGCCGTGGGGCCAGGCCGTGGGCAGATCTGACTTGCACACACGATCGTGGGAACAGCCCGTGTGACATAAACAGAGAGCCACACAGCCAAAGCACACGCCCATGTGACTTGGCTGTGTGAGAACATGATTAGTCACCATTTTTAAGCTATTTTCACATGCTAAACACATCTAATTCATGCCCAAACATTTACTAATAGTTCTGAAATCAAATATCATTCATTATGCTATTCAAACTTAGCAAATATTCATTCATTCACTTCAATACCTCATAAGAATTACGTACCACAATTCATATCGAAATTATACTAAATTATCATACTAGTCGAACTCATGTAAGTTTAACTTCCAAAATATGCATATTTCATATCATGTTTCAACATCTTTCATGCTCATTCTTATCATTTAAAAAATAAAATCTTATCAGCCTAGGTACATGCCAATTTACCAAGAGAAAGGTACTTCACCATTTTGAGTTCGAGATTGGCTTGGATGCTGAGTCCTTAACTTTTTTTCGTACCTAATTCTACGTACGGAAAAACAAACCGTACGCTGAGTATACACTCAGTGGTATTTCTATAAACCAATACTTAACATGCATTTAAAACATAACTATAAATTTTATAAATTACCATTCAATTAATCTTAAATTACAATAACACTTATTAATAAAATCGTATTCAATAAGATCATTGTAACAGCCCGTTTTTAGGATTAACCGAAACAGTGGTTTCGGGGCCACCAAATCCGACGAGTAGGTTTGTAAATATTATATTTAATATTTACGAGTTAATTGTGATTTTAAAAAAATGTTTTTGATATTGTGTTATTTGTTTTATAAGTGATTTATTAAGTTTAAGTGGTATGACCTTAAGGTCAAGTGGGTTTAGGAAATGAGGTATCGGGACCTCATTTCTATAAACCGAGTCGTAAATATTTTTATAAATATTTACGGAGTGGCAAAAAGATGGTATTAAAGTTTCGTTGAAAAATTTTATCATTTCGATAGTTAATTAAGCAAAAAAAGACTAAATCGCGTAAAATACAAAAGTTGCATTCTAATTATTTAAGTGTTTATTTTCCATGTTTTACTAAAGTAGAAGTCCCTATTTATCAATTAAACCATTACTTTATGATAGTGGAGATTGGTGGTTTGGCATATATGAAATTATGTATTATTATAAAGGACAAAAAGGTAAATGGAATATTAAAATGTATTAAATAAAAATAAAACATAAAATGGCCATGCAAATTTTATTTCTTGGCCGAATATGGAGGAGAAAAAGAAAGCCATTGAAGCTTCCTTATTTTCAGCACTTGCATGAAGTGATTTAGGTATGTTTTGTGTTCGGTTTTTGATAATTTTTATGTTTTTGAGATCGTTGCTTCTAGCTAGCCCGTATCTCTGATTTCAAAACTGTTAAAGTATTTTAATGTTTCCATTGTTGAATGCATGAGTATTTTGATAGTTGATGATGGAAAATAAATTATTGTTGTTGGATATACATGTTTTGTAAAGTGAATTTTGGTAAAAATGTCAATTTTGGATTAAATTGTGAATTATTGAAATTATATGGTTGAAAGTGTGAATAAATGAAAATATGGGCTGTTATGAAGTTGTAGTAAATTTGGCTAGGCATGGGTTTGGCCAAAATTGAATGAATTTAATTTTCCGAGCTTAGGGACTAAATTGTAAAGAAGTTGAAATATCAGGGGCAAAAATGTAATTTTGACATAAAATAATTTATGGGCTGTTTTAATACCATGCATATTTGGTTAAGCTTAATTATGGTTAAAAATGGTTAATTTGCATTTTTTTAGCTCAGGGACTAAATTGAATAAAAGTGAAACTTTAGGGGTAAAATAGTAATTTTACCAAAATATGAAATTGAGTTAAAATGAATAGAATATGAATTGTAATAGTTGAATTTGATTGATTAGATCAAGTTAAGCCTCGTACGAGTCTATATCGAGGGAAAAACGAAGTATCGGATTCGTCGATCTAATTTGTCGTTACCGCGAATGAGGTAAGTTCGTATGCAATAAGCATTATTAAATTTATGTCTCTAATGCTTTAATATCGTATAAATTTTATATACGTGAATATTTTAATGTCTAATGACATATCGACAAAATGTGGCACTTAGTGTGCGGGGCAATCAAATATGGTACTCAGTGTACGAAATATTGAGAATTGCACTTAGTGTGCGAGATATTTTAGTGTGCAAAATATCAAATGATTCAAAGGGAAATTATAAATTGTGATTAAATGATTAAATAAAGCAAAGTGAACAGGTATACATGCTATATTATATGAATTGTTTATGAGACGACTTTATAATGGTGATATTCGGGCTTTGAGCCTAGCAAGGTTTAAGCTGGTGAATAATATTATCGGGCTTCGGGCCTAGCAGGCTATAATGCTGGTGAAATGATATCAGGCTTCAAGCCTAGCAGGCGAAATGCCGGTGAATGAGTTCAGACTTAAAGTCTAGCAGGCTTCGTGCCGGTGATGAATTCGGGTTTAAAACCTAGCAGGCTAAATGCCGGTGATTTGATAAAAGTCTAAGACTATGAGACCTTGTGTTAAATCGGCAATTGAATTCGTTCAATACATTAAGTTGGCCAGGTATGTGATATATACTTATGCATGTTAGATCGATTGGAATTGAATCATGAATGTGAAATGAGAAGCATAGATGAAAATGCCTATGTCATATATGTGAGTAAGGGTAAAACCATCGTAAATTATCGATAAGGGTGGGCTATGTGCTGAACCATCTTATAATTGTTAATTTGAACGGTTGTGTGCGAATCATTGAGCATGATGTATTGTATTGAGATTATGCTTAAGTGAAATTATAGAATTGTGATGAAATTGATTGGTGATATACATGTTTAAATAATGTGAATGCAAAGAATGTGTGAAAGAGTAAATTTGTAATAAATCTGTTTCGGACAGCAGCAGTAACATGATTTTGGAAAATCACCATAAATTGTGGAAGTTGATTTAGAAGCTGAATAAATTATGTAATTAAAGCTTAATGAGTCTAGTTTCTTATAAAATAAAAAGTGTAAGCAAAAGAATTGCTGATAATGAGATATTTGAAGTGGCGTGGGATAGAGTCAAATGACTTCAGGGTCCCTTGTTCTGTATTTAGAAAATCATTATAATTTGTACAAAAATGTTTATAAGATAAAATTTATATTCTTAGACTCCTTAATGAGTCTTGTTTCAAATGAAATTAACGAGAACATATTTTGAATTTTGTACAATGAGAAATTTGAATCGTAGTGAAGAGTGGTTAGATTAGTGAAACAGTGAAACAGGGGAAACTTTAAGAAAAATCTGGTATTGATTGGAAAAACCAAAAATTATTAAAATTTTATGGATGAAATATATATGAGTCTATTTTCATGGAAAATTAACGGCAATTGATTTGAAGTTTCGTAGCTCCAGTTATAAATAATTTAGTGATTGTTGCTCTGGAAGACAACTTGTAGTGAATTTGTGATTATGTTGTAAACATTGATAAAACTTGTTAATGAGTTGCTTATTGTTTTTTTATGAACTTACTAAGCATAAAGCTTACTCCCCTTTTCTTTCCCATATTCCCTAGGGTTGCCAGGTTAGCTCGGGTTGGAGGCCGTCAGAGATATTATCACACTGTTGAGTTAACGCTATTGGTGTAAGTAAATCCTAGTGTTTCGAGTCTATGGCATGTATAGGGTTTTAATGTTGAGTATGTGATATTATGATTTAGCCAAAGGTGTTGGCTTGTATTGATAAAGTGTTGTAGCCATGTGAATTGGCTTATGTTGGCTAATGATGTTGTGGGCCTAAATGTTTATTCATATATATGTATGATACTATATCTTGTGATGTGGCTTATAGTATGTATGCCTAGAGATTGAAATGAGATTCATTGATGAGTTAGTAACTGGTGTAAGATTTGGTGATTGGTAAATAGTTAATAATTCCTCATGAATGGTTTGTGGAAATGATTATGTATGCTTAGTGATGGACATGAGGTTCGTGATGTAATGATAGTTATGACTAGTATGTGGTAATGATGTGGGCAAATTCTATAATATTTATTGCATAAGAAAATGACTTGAGCATAACATGTTTGTAGATGTTTAAGAGCTCATTTATGCCATGTTGTATGTTATTGGATAAGTATGTATCTATGCATGTGGTGTGAGAGTGACAAAAGGCTTGGTAAATAGCCTATTTCTGGCTACACAGCCTGAGCATACGGGCGTGTGAAGCCTTAACGCAAGAGTTTTTTCTAAGTTTTTCATGAGTTCTCGGTTGGGTCCTGAACCACCCCGGATGTATGTTTTGGGCGTCATAAGCCCATATATGGGACAGATTGCATGCGAAAAGAAAAGTTTTTAAATTGAACAAAATTTTATGGCCCGATTTTTGTGTGATTGATTGAGTTTTTAATTATTTGAGATTTCATGGCCCTGTTTAGTATGGAAGTGTTAGTAAAAGTCAGGTAGCACCTTGAACCCTGTCCCGGTTTCGGATACAAGCAAGGGGTGTTACAATCATGCAGTAACAATTGTATCTTTTAGTGCTCAGTACAGTAGTTTTTCCCTTACATTCATTTTACATCTCTTCCTTGTAGTTAAGCAATTCATATATATTTATATTTCACGTCTTTTGATAACTTAAACATTTGTAAACCAATCACAGTCACTTAATCGATATCAGACAGTTTTCAGTACTTTCATTTACCCCTATTAACATTACTCGGACTTAAACGGATACGCGGATCCAACCCACACACCGGGGATGATATATAGTGTTTCATCGACCGAAACCGGAATACACCGTAGGGTAACAGTAACAGTAACAGTCATAATTAGGTACGAAGTACCTCTTCGGAACGAATCCGGAACAGACACAGTAGTCGACACATATAGTGTCTCATCGACGCACAGTCAAAATAACCCTGAACACTTCCAATCTTATGGCATGCCAATTGTATCCGACTAGGCCGACACTATTAATAGGGTATTCAAATTGTTTCATTTCAATACAGAAGTAGTGATAGTTTCCATCATATCATTCATTATACATTCTAACTATTAAAAATAACAATTACATTGTATCAAATCATTAAGCATAGTTTATAGAAATCCAAACCAAAATTCTCGGGTTTATCCGATATCCTCGTTCACTTTCTCCTTTCCCTTTTTCGATGACGTTTCCGGTGCTACGTTGGCTACATAAAATTTAACATTTAAAATTATCAATATATGTTATTTAATAACACACTCTTTAATTTCCATGTAACTTTTACTATATTTCCAATTAGGTCCTACCACCATAACCATTCTTTTTCTTCAAATAACCTTATAAATTTAATTTTGTACCTACTTTAAACAAGTTTCAACTCTTACTATTCAATATAAAACATCAATTCTACAATTTAAACAATTTAGTCCCTACTATAACAAAACTTATATCTATCTTTACAATTCAATCCTTCTCCCACTTCTAACTTGAATTTCTATCAATTAAACCAATAATTCTTCCATTCATTCAACTTAATCAACACCTAAAAATTCAATAACTTTCTAAATTTCAACAAAATTCAAATAGTATTTCTTCCTAGGATTCCATAGACACCAAAATTACAAGAAAAGGGATTAAATTGACTTACCACTTAAAGCTTGAACCTTAAAACCCTATTTTTCCTTTCTTTTTCTTTCTTTCTTTCCCTACTGTTTCGTCCTTCTTTCTTTCCTTTGTCTTTATTTTATTTACTTTATGCTTTATTATATTATTATAATATATATTTTATATATTAAATATCTTATACTTAAAATATAAGTAAATATATATATACATACATTTGTACCAATTAAAATAACGCACTTGTATTTATACTTACCACACACTTGTCACATAAGGCTTATTTGCTAATTTAGTCCATTATATTTTCTCTATTCCACAATTCAATTTTTATCCTTTATTCAATCTAGTCCTTTCACTAACTTAGCCTTAATTCAAGCTAAATTTACTTAATTAAAATCTAATTAACCTCTGACTTAACTTCGTAAATATTTCTAATAAATATTTACGAATCTAATTTTCAGAATCAAAGACTCAAAAACTCACTTTTCCAATGACCTTAAAATTTGGGTCGTTATAGGGGATAAGTTTACACCATCTCGGGGTCTTAGGTAAGGAGATCTTTTGAGCCCATACCTTTTCTTAATTTGTGAAGAGGGCCTTTTAGCTTTGCTTAGGTTGACGGAACGTAGTGGTGCAATAAGGGGAACAAGAGAGGTGAGAGGTGCTCTGCGAATTACTAATTTATTGTTTGCAAATGATAGCCTCATTTTTTGGAATGCCACAGAAATAGGAACATCGAATGTCTTGAAGGTGCTTCAATCATACGCTAAGTGTTCAGGTCAGCTGGTCAATTTTGAAAAATTCAGTGTTTTCTTTAGTTCAAATGTTGACATGAGGAATAGGTTGGATGTGGAGAAAATTATGGGGTTTCGTCATGCTGACAATTTGGAGAAATATTTAGGTTTACCATGTATGGTAGGTTAGAATAAGAAGCGGGTCTTTGCTAGCCTAAGGGATAAAATTCGAAGTCAGATATCTTCTTAGAGTATGAGGCTGTTATCTATGGGTGGCAGAGATTTATTCATAAAATCTATTCTCCAAGCAATCCCAACATTTGCAATGATGTGTTTCCTCTTGACACAAACTTTCTCTAAAGAAATTAAAGGCATCCTAGCTCAGTTTTGGTGGTAGAAGACGGCTGACAAGAGAGGCATCCATTTTTGTAGTTTTTCGTTTTTTAGAAAACTGAAGGATGATAGAGGGATGGGGTTTAGGATCTTACAAAGTTTAATGTAGCCATACTAGCGAAGTAGGGGTAGAGAATCTTAATGCATCCTACATTATTGATGGCACGTATCCTAAGGGCCAAATACTTTTTCAACACAAGGTTTCTTAGTGCTCAGTTAGACTTTAATCCATCACTCATTTGGAGAAGCATCTGGAGTACCCAGAAATTAGTTGAGATGGGGCTTAAATGGAATATAGGGACGGGCAACAGCATTAACATTTGGAAGGATTGTTAGGTGTCAAAGTCTTTACCTAGAAGAGTTCAAACTCCTAGATCGGGTAACATTAAGAGGGTGTCTGAGCTAATTTTGCCAAATGGAATGGATTGGAATCGAGATTTGGTTGACTTGTTTTTTGTAGCTAATGATACAATCCTCATTCAAGTATTCCTTTACCGTCCGTTCCTCAAGAGGATTGTCTCGTTTGGGGCAGTGAACACTCGGGTATCTACTCTGTTTGTAGCGGATATAGTTTATTACTCCAACCGCCAACTCCTTTATCATTTGGTCATAAAGTTTTCAAGCAAATTTGGGCAACTGGGTGTTCCCCAAAAATAAAAATAGTTTTGTGGAAATTTGTTCGTAGTTTTTTAGCCACTAGATCATGCCTATACAATAGAAGAGTTGCAAATAATCCAATCTGTTTGAGGTGTAATTTTGATCACGAGACAGTGAACCATGTGCTAAGATTTTGTGCTAGTGCAAAAAATGTATTGGTAATCTTGGGTTACCCACTGCATGTGGTTAGTGCTCAAACGAATTTCCATTAGTGGCTTTCATGGATACTGAAGATGCATTATACAACAAAACATAATGAAATTTGTGTTACAATGTGGGCTATATGGTTTGCTTGGAATCGTATGGTGCATGAGGGAACAAACCAAAGTGTGATCCCTAGCTATTGTATGGATTTGGTTTCTCTGATCCCTACGGACAGTGGTATAGCCTCTACTATTGAAGCTCAGTGGTCTCCGCTGCCTATAGGGTTGGTCAAAATAAATGTTGATGCTGGGTTTAGATTAAATCAAAAGAAGGTTGTAGTAGAGGTTGTGATTCGAAATGAAAATATAGAGATTATGGGGGCTTGTTGCAAATCACTTACCTTGTTCTTTTGGTCTTTGTAGCAGAAGCACTTGCGATGATACACAAGCTCTGATTTACTAAAGATTTAGGTTTTCTGTCAATAATAGTCGAGGGAGATTTAAGATCTATTATCAGGAAGATTAACAACCATGAACAGGATTTCTTGGATATAAGTGCCTTTACTTAGTCCGCAAAGGAGATAGCGAAAGCGTTTCATGCCTGCACCTTCCACTTCATTGGCCGATCTGGTAATAGAACAGTGCATGCAATGGCGCAAGAGGGTTTAAGTCGAGATGAGGATGGCTTCTGGGTCGAAAAACCCCCGATGTTGGTAGAAGCGACGACTGTAGAAGACTGTCACCATCATGACCCACTATAGAACTGTTTATTCTCTTTTAAGGACAATTGGGATTTGCTATTTGAATACACTATTTCTTGTTTTGATTGCTCTCTACTCAGTATTGTTAATGTTTTCTTTGAGCAGTCGCCGGTCAGAATCCCATGGCTAAAGGCTTCCTTTTCGTATTTTCCTTTTGACTGTTGATTCATTTAATTGTCTTTTTACTTTGTTTAATTCATCAATAAAGAGGCCGGGTTTTGAAATAAAAAAATTTATGATAAAATTATTTCGGTAAGTTCTTTTTATTATAAATGGTAGTAATATTATGATAATTCTCTTTTTTTTAATGAAAATAATTGCTCTTTTATCTCTATATAATTAAAATAAGCCTTCTTTAAGAGCCATTAAGAGTTAATAAAGCTATTTTGTTACAATACATGTTTGTTTTACGGTTTATATTTGGGGTTCATGATTGTTCCTCTCAATAATGTTCCTTTCAATAATGTTTTTTCCAAGGTTCAAACTTACGTTCTTCACTTGAGAGTACAATATGCCTGGCCATCACACTCAACTACTTGTTGATAATTAAATTTATTTTTAATTCTTAAGTATTTGTATGGTTAAAATAGTATTTTTACCCAAACATTCTTATTTATATATATTATAATATAAATCCAGCTCCAAAAGAAAACCTTTAAAATTAATATTTAATAGGGTGATTTAAGTATTTGAAAATTATATATCATAATTATAATAGTTTAGTTATTTTAAAAACTATAAATTGTATTTTTCCAATCTCTATTTGAACAAGAATGATAATTTGTTGATTTCTTTACTAACTAGTGTTCTTCATCGGGTTGGTTTGATAATGGTGGGACTAGAATGTAAACGCCAACACTTTGATCTAGGTGATCCATTTTTAGATTGATGCTAAATCTAGTCAGTGTTGCAATTACTATGAGTTTGTTTTTCTCCTCTTTTGACATTTTTTGTAGCACCCTCAAAGTATCCCTCGCTAGAACTGGGTTACGGAGCATTATCGAAGTTTATAGATTAAACAGATAGAAATTTCAACATTTCAAATAACATAACATTCATGTCAGAAACCAATCAAACTCATACATACTATCCTTTATTCTGGCCCTCAAAGCCCAAAATACGCGTTAGAAACAAGTCGGGACTAATTCGGAAACTTAGGAAATTTTCAAAATACATTAAAAATTTTCAAAGTTGCAGGGGTCACACAGCCATGTGACTCACACGGTCAATAGACACACCTATGTATTAGGCCGTGTGGATATTCAAATTAGAGACACACGGCCGTGTCCCAGCCCGTGTCCGTACCCATGTAACTCTCTGACTTGGTCACACGACCAAGTCACATACCTGTATACTAGGTCGTGTGAGCATACTGACTTGCATTCTTAAAAGATACAGTGGACACACGGCCGTGCCACCTGGTCGTGTGTCACACACGGTTGAGACACACTCCCATGTCTCTACCGTGTGGACAAAAATAGGTCATTTTACAAGCCATATTTCTCACCCAATTTGGTGTCAACTTACAATCATCATTATGCATATTAACAAGCCATATTATGACATCCAAAACAAGCAAAATAAAGTCTTAAACATATAGTATATTCACATACAACCAATATGCCCTTAAGCACCTCAAATGAAAATTATAAACATGTTTAATCATGTAATCCATGTAACCAAGAAATCAACCAACTTTTACGTATAATTGCATTAACACACAACATGTAAATCATTTACCAAAACTTAACATTTGGTACCAATTGTATCACTTATTCAATACCCTCAAATACATATGCACTTACTATAGCATAGTATCAAATCTCACCAAGTTATAAAACATACCTCATATGCATATTCAACTACTATTTTACCTTCAATCATTCAACCACAAATCATTCCACACATCAACATTATAAGGCAAATTATACATATACCAAAATACAAAAACACAAGTCAAATAAATGGCTTATTTGAACAAAACACATATAGGCCAACATTTATCCAAAATAACCGAAACATGCCATTATAACCAAAATCAAAACATCTTAAAGTACCGATAGAACTGATGAATAGTGTGATATAACTCAGACAAGTTTCTAACCCAATCGAGCTTTTGATAATCTTTGAAATAAAGGATAAACAACTATGTAAGCAAGGAATGCTTAGTAAGCTCATACAAACTTTAAACATAATATTCCAATTCAATAATAAACTTTATATATTAAATATAAAGCTATACCAATGCCTCAAGATTTATCAACTATATAACCATTAACTCATAAATGAGTAAGTCTATCAACATCATATATATATTCATTTCTAACATAATAGGATTTTATAAACATTATACACCATTATTAACCTTTTCATAAAACTACGAATAACTTCCTTTACTTATTTTCCATTCGATTTACTAAACATAAACTTAAATAACAACATCAATTAACTAATTAATATATTTATTCATAACACAGGTAAGTTCAACCATAACATACATAATTTCTCATATATAAGTACATTATTCAACTCATTAATCCCTTTTTCATCATATCACATTTCAATTATGAACTTACCATTTCATTTGTATAATACTAGACATAAGCATATACATAAATCATAATCTCAAGCTTGACATAAGCCTAATCATAATCATCAATACACAAGTTAGTGCATTTATGTATATAACTCATTTTCATGTTTCAAATCACTATCCCATTTTCAATTCTTATACAATATCATCCAATATCAATCATAGTATCGTTTTATTTAATTACCCCTATTAACACGACTCGGACTCGGATAGATATACAAATCCAACCAACACACCAGTTTGGCACCTGATGCTTCATCGGATAAATTTGAAGTAATATGTGCCCAACGCTATATACATTTGACACCCAGTGTCTCATCGGTTAAACCGAAGTAAATTGGCACCCAGTGCCTCATCAACTCGAAGTCGAAGAAATCCCTGAACTCTTCCTATCCTATGCCATGCCATCTATATTCGACTCAGCCCGATACGGTTAATAGGGTTTAATTTCACTTCCAAATACAACCAATATCCAATTATCATATTTGCACATATATATATATTCCTTTCAATTCAAATAATCAACACATTCATAATTTATATACCAATTCAATCTATTTCAATTAACTATCAAATTCAACCTTTTTAATTCATACATATTAGCACATCATTTCAACATCATTTCGTACTATACTCAAATCGCACATGCTAACATCTTTCATTTGATTAACAATGTCCTAATTCACACAATTGTTATATAAATAGCTATTCACATATCAAACCAAAATTATTTATACATTAGCATTAGCCATTCAATAATTACCAAATCTTTCAAATTCATTAAACAATTTTACTTGTCGAGATTTTCCATACGAAGAATGACTTACGGATAAAAGTACATCATCAACAGAGTTGGTCCACAGAACACGCCAACAGAAACTCATAAGAGCTGATCCACCCAATCACTCCAAACAGAAAGTAAAACATGAGAGTTCATAACAAATGCTGAACCTCGGTTTACTTGGTTAATATTTTGATATCTCCCTCCAATACCATCATACACTAATTTACGAATATACTCAAATCTCGCGTTCCATTCAAACCGAAATCCAATTCAATATTATAATTTCAACAATAATTCATTTCCAACAATAGAATAAATAAATAATACCATTCATCAATTTATAAAAAAAAATATTAAATTTTAACCGTAGAAACTTACCTAACTAAATTGCAGAAATACCAAGATTCATTAGCATTTTGGTAATTTTCTATTTTTCTCGATTTTTCACCTAATCTTGATCTAAATTACTAATTTTATTCAATTCATTAATTTATAAAATAAAATAATCCATTTCATGTAATTTGGTCATTTTTGAAATATTTACAAAATTACCCCTAAAGTTTTACTTTTATTCAATTTAGTCTCTAAGCCCAAATCATGCAAATTAACTATTTTTAATGCAAACCCATGCTATCCAAATATTCATGGAATTTTTACACATCCCATTTTTGCAACAATTTCACAATAAACCCTTGTATTTTTACTATTTTAACAATTTAGTCCCTAATCGAGAAATTCATCAAAACCACTTGATAAAATACTTTTAAATAACAATTAATATCTAAAATTCATCATTTAATAACTAAAATCATATAGATTAATGGAAACTTCTAAAATTTTTAATAAACTAAAAAACTAATGTAAGGTTTAGTTGGACCTAATTGTAACAATTTCAAAAACATAAAAATTACAAGAAACAAGTAAGAATTGAACTCACATGATGAAAAATATGAAGAACCTGCTTAAAACTTTCTCTCTTATGGCAGTTTAGACCGAAACAAGAAGAAATGTTTTGAAAATTTTCAATTTCCAATTTGTTTCATTTTAATTTCAATTAAATTCCAATTTTGCCATTGGCTTTATTTTATTATTTTTCCTTCCTTATGCCACCTCAACCTTTTACTTTTGGTATATTTTCTTTATAAGTCCTTCCTCTTTTTATTAATCAAGCCATTTATTCTCTTAAATATTATAATTAGCAAGTTTTGCACATTTTTCAATTTAATACTTTTTAATTAATTAACTATCGAAACATTAAAATTTTTCAACGAAACTTTGATACTACCTTAATGACACTCCGTAAATATTTATAAAAATATTTATGGCTCAGTTTATAGAAACGAGGTCCCGATACCTCACTTTCTAAAACCACTTGACCTAATAAATCATTATAAAACACAAATTACTAATTCAAAAACCTTTTTAAAACCATATTTGATTCGTAAATATTAAATAATAATATTTACAAACTTACTTGTCGGATTTGGTGGCCTCGAGCCATATTTCCGACACCATTGAAAATTGATTTGTTACATTTTTTCTACAAACTGTTGGAAATATACTACTGCAAAACAAAATCGTTAGTGATGACAGCAAATCAAACTGAGTGTAAATAAATAAAGCAATCACTATATCGTAAAAGAACCACTGCCTTAGAAGCAAATTCGCCCTGATCGGTGTAATCGTGTAGTGGATGTCACCCACTAAGGTTAACACAACACTTCATATCAGTACACCTAAATAAAGAAGGTGGAACACAATTGGTATTGCTCTTCTTGAAAGGAATCGAAACCGAAAAACAAAAGCAATTAGTCCAAAATCTGATAAAAAAATAAACTAGAAGAAAATTGGCAAAACCACACTAGGTTCAATTCTTAGGAAAGATTGGAGGAGTCACAAATGGTCCCGCTTAAAACCCAATCTCCTAGACAGAATTTCCTCTCATGTAATTTTGCAGAACACCAGAATTTAGAGAACAGAAAGGGTAAAACGGTAAATTTGTAGAGTCAATTTCCTAAAAAATCTCAACAGTTAGATTCTGGTTCTGTCAAATCGTAACATTTTAAAAGCTAGATTTTGATTTTGTCAAATTGTAACTGTTAAAAAATATTTTTTTGTCAATTTCTTTTCATTACCAACATTCCCCCACTAATGCAATGTAATTTTTATAAACATGAAAAAAAAGGGTAAAACTTGAGAAAAGCAACAGTGAAATTTGTCGCTTAAGTAGTATTTTATAGATTTGAATTAGTACATAGTGAAATGAGTGATTCTTCTCTTTAACAATAGCTGTAACGCCCCGTACCCGAGATAGTCGCCGGAGTCGAGCACGAGGTGTTAACGGGCTTAATTCATTAATTAAACAATTCAAACAATTTATTTTAGAATTTCCAGACAAGCTGGCTAACTACGTCACAGTCGCTAAAAAAATCATATCTCGAGTTACAAAACTCGAAATCCAATTCCGTAAATTTTTCCTGAAACTAGACTCAGATATCTACTTAATAAATTTTTTCTATAATTTTTGGTCAGGCCAATTAGTACAATTTATTAGTTAAATTCTCCCCTGTTTCAGGGTTCGACTACTCTAACCCCTATGCACTATGAATTAAATTTCTTCCTGTACAGAGATCCAATGACTATGAAGTTTATTTCTATTAAAAATAGACTCAATAAGGTATCCATACATATAAAATTTGAGTTTAATTATTTTTACACAATTTATGGTGAATTTATAAAGTCAGAATAGGGGATCCAGAAATCGCTCTTACCCTATTTCACCAAAACGTAAATATCTCATAAAATACAACTTTTTTACCTATTTTGTTTCTTCCACATGAAAATAGATTCATTAATATTCAATTAAAATTTTATTCATCATCTAATTCTATTTCTACTATTTTTAGTAATTTTTCAAATTCACATCACTATTGCTATATGACACTGTTTTATAGCCAATTTCACCATTTTATGGTTTTCCATAGAGTAGGTAATACATTAAGCATACATAACACTAAATATAAATTTTGATTAGCCATTCCAATAGCTAATCATCAACAAGCATTTCCACATCACTCATTCACCATATCATAAGATTATATACACAAAAGGATTATAATGCTATACATGCCATATTCCCAAAATATGCAAGCCATTATACCGAGATGGTCTGTTGATAGTGCGAGCGTGCATCCGACCGTCTTGATCTCCAAGCCAGCTTGCCAAAACTACAAGGAATGGAAGGGAGGGAGTAAGCATAAATGCTTAGTAAGTTCACATGTAAATAGCAAGTAACATAACCATGCAATAATACGAAGACCACATTTGCATAATATCACCAAAGTATTCATATTATATTTCTCATTCATGATCTTACCATATTATTGTTATATTGAAGTCTCAACCCGAGGGTTAAGTACATACCTATACAAAGTATCCGTTCTACAACACTTACCAACTAGTCACTTTCATCTCGAGAATTCTTCCATTTCACTAGAACTTTACCCGTTGAACACAATCGGAATATAATTCGGATACACGGATTTCATGCACGTAAGTGACATACCCGTAGCTGGACAAACTCAATAGCCTGCGGAAATTATGTAGCCAAGCTACCATGTAACCCGCCCGTAAGTGAACTCAGACTCAGCTCAACGAGTTCGGAACTCAAATATCCTAGTGACATGTCACTTGTATTCTAATCTATTCCCAAGGTTCAAACGGGCTTTTTCCTAGATTACACATCTTTGCCCTCTTCCACGGAATGTCGAAACCGATACTCAGTAGCAATTCATAATTAACAAGTAGCACACATAATTTGCATATTACTCAATAATAACCACAAAGCATAATATTTCATGATATTAATCATCATATCATATAAATAACATTAAATTACTTAAAATGACAATTATGTTACTATATTTACACATGAACTTACCTCGTATGCGAAAATGGTCATTTTTACCATTTTGTCCACAACTTGTTATTTTGCCGATTTTAGCCCGAATTTCGATTTTCCTTGCTCTATCATTTCAAATATAGCCTAATTAGGACTCATATTATTCAAATAAACCCAAAATCATATTTTGGAAAAATTACAATTTTGCCCCTAAATTTTCACATATTTACACTTTTGCCCCAAATCTCGTAAATTAAACTTCACCCTATTTTATTATGTTTTGTGACATGCTGATCATTTTTCCCTTCTATAGCAATATCCAATTCTCACTCTAACATGTATTTATGAACGTTAGGTATTTTTACCGATTATGTCATTTTAGTCGTTTTTACGTAAAATCACTTAGCAAAAGTTGTTTAACACAATCTCAAGCTTCATATTCTACCATAAAACATCAAAATTCATGCATATCATTCATGGGTAAATTTTTAAATATAAACCCTAGCTCAAAATATTGGTAGAAATAGGTAAACCGAGCAACGAGGATTTCAAAAATGTAAAGAACAATTAAAACGGGCATAGAAATCACTTACAATCAAGGCTTAAAAGTGTTGAAACCCTAGCTATGGTGGAGAGCAAAATTCAGTAGCAACTTATGGAGAAGATGATCATTTTTTTGTTATTTTTCCCATTTTATTTCATTTAATATCCAAAAGACCAAAATGCCCTTCCTTACTAAACTTTCAAAATTCCACTCATGTCCAATTTTTGTCCATAAACTTAGAAATTGGTCAAATTTCTATTTAAGACCTCCTAATTAATATTTCAAAGCAATTTCATACTAGAAACTTCTAGAATGCAAGTTTTGCAACTTATTCAATTTAGTCCCAAATTTCAAATTAAGCACTTTATGCATAGAATTTCTTCACGAAAGTTTCACACAATCATGCAATCATATCATAGACCTCAAAATAATTATAAAATAATTATTTCTATCTCGGATTTATGGTATCGAAATCACTATTTCGATTAGGCCATAATTCGGGATATCACAATAGCACTAATCTTAAACTTGTTAAAATAGGGGTTAACTCATGACAAACGACTAATCTCAGATCCAATTGATGTTCTGCGATAGATCAACAAGTTTTATCCAATACACCTTGGGATGTTGGTAAGTGCTCTAGAAAGACTGCCCAATGTCTTTCATAGAATGTGGCTAATCCTTCACACTTACGTAGGTGATTTCATCAAGTCTATCTCAATATAGACCACACAAATCAGGTCTATGAAATTATTAAGAGCATTTATTAAGCTCATCCTCTCAAATTTAAATTCGGTGAATTCATCAAGCCCGTCTCAATAGGACCACCCAAATAGTAGGATATGAATTCATTAAGAATGAGAACTCAACCTTATGCATGTACATCGTTCGCTGTAGGGATAGTTAGAATGTACACTATGAGTCTTTCCATGGTTTTATTTGACTACATTGAACTTAGAGAATTAAGTTGGATATCCACCATGAATTAGTCAACCATTGGGCTTTAAAACCTATCCCTCTTGACAAATCAAGAACCATTTTTCTACATAACCTTTTGGTTCATGGATTAGCTAGGTTCCTTTTAACCTCACATACTCCAAAGTAAGTACTCCATTCTCCCATGAAAAAATCTCTACAAGTAGATTCCTAAGCCACTTAACCTCTTTCCCGGCTCAGTTAAGAGTTATAAACTCTAATTTCATTATGGAACGAGCATTACATGTCTATTTAGCAGACTTCTAAGAAATAATTGCTCCACCCAAAGTAAAGATATACCTACTTGTAAATCCAACTTTGTCAGTTACCCAATTTCTATCACAACATCCCTTTAGGACTACAGGGTATCTGACAAATTCCAACTTCCAAGTTATTGTACTTTAATTTCATTCAAGACCATTTGGGAAAAGCTCAAACTTGATAACTAGCATAGTAAATTTTGGACCATGACACTCTCTTACTTACTATGTCAATGCCCTCATTGACATGAAGCCATACTTTTAGTAACCTTGTTGCATTAAGTTGACGTTTCAGTCTCAAGTCCATTTTGGGCTTTCAAGGCCTAAAGTTATAATCCATTCAACGCGTGTTGGACATAGACTTGAACTTGGTCTCATTTTAATTGTTGGTGTAGTCTTGTATATGCCCATTCATTTATCAAACACTCAAACTCAATGCCACAACACATAATCATCAGGTTACAACCTTTAGGAACCTTTAATGGTATGACCCTTTGACTACTAAATATTACCATGTCTTTGATACTAAAAAAGGCATCCCACTAGATGTGGCACCAATCGTACTCTTGCGACATCCCGTTAGAGGTGTCCCTCTAGACGTGGTTTATGTCAACCGTTCCTTGCGGCACCAACATGAAAGTTCTCAACATGGGAAATTCAGACACATTGGCCATCCCCAACTTAAGCCATCTCAGACCCTCCATGATCATCCCATTAAGTGTAACCATCTTGGCCAACCACAATACATGAAACACCACCAAACTAGGGCAATCTCAATCTCAATTTTGAACTTTAATGTTCATTCACCCAAGCTCTGAGACACTGCTCCTTTCTTCGCATAATCTCATACCTACTAGTTCTCTTATTCAAGCTCTCGGACTCCATAATCCTCTAGTCTACTTTAGTTAAAAACTCAGTGACGCTTGGACTAGCTCCACAAATCTTATGTATTAGTAGTTTATCATGGATAAGGGCATCGTAAGCCTTATCCCAAACACTAGGATCTAGTGATCCGCTCATGGTCCTCCGACCAACTCAAACCTAATGGACCTTCGAACAACTCAAAGTCAAAGGTCCTCGGACCCACTCAAACTCAAAAGACCTCTGACCATCTCAACCCAATCTCTCTATGTAACACCCTTAACCCGTATCTGTTGCCAGAGTAGAGCTATGAGGTATTATCGATCATATCACAATTCATATAATCATGCATTACATTTTACAACTCAAAATTAAATGACATTATTACTCGTAACTTGATCTAATATCAAACTTAAAATCATATCGTTCATAACTCAACTTAATTAAAACATGATCCAACATATGTCAAAACAAACTATATATGTATACGAAATATATATCTAACCATCAACTTTATTAATTTAACATCAAACCTATTATACTTTTAATATAAAAGACTTACGTATGTGCAAATTACATGTCAAACAACACAAGTTTCAATACATCATTATGCGACATGGTCACATTAGTTAACATGAGTTTACATATTTCATACATTAATATAAGTTAACACATCCATTCGAATATACATATATATATAGGCACTTAATCACATTTGAATAAGGTTTTATCGCAAGTCACATTGATGGTTTAATAAGTAACTAAACCTAAGAGATGCAACTATGTTTCACCAAGCCCAAACATATTTCACCATATTGACTTAGACCAATTTCAAGCACATATAGTAACTTAATACCAAGTCACATGCTTAATAAGTGAATCACACACCCTAATCGAATTTACTACCACATATTTTTAGACATATAATTATCAATTATTTTACTAGCAACTTGTCCCTTAATTACCAAACAACAAACATCATATCATAGCATATGTATATGTTTCACCCTTCACTAGTCGAATATAAAGGCACATCTATTACAAATTTCAAGCCAACTTGCATGATAAAATACACATCCTATAAAGTCAATGTGGCAAACAAAATTCACATATGCTTCATAGAATTGCGTACATGCAAACTTCAAACCACATTATTTACCCATAATGTAATAACACGGACAAATACCATATCATAGATAAGTTAATCTATTATATGCACAAATCTATACATAAGCATATACCTATTATAAAGTTGGTTAGAACCATCTTATTTATACCTGGTCAAAATATGGATCTTGCACACTATATAATAACATAACAAAGCATATTTATCTCACAGTCAAATCTAACTATTTAGTCTTTAACATGAAACTACTTAATTATACCCTTTTTTTAAAGCACACCAACCGAATGATCACATACTTTCACCTAACAAGAATCAAATTCAAAACCTTTAAATATACCTAGGCATACATGTTACGGTCAATATGTTCATACCACATCCAAGCCATTAATCAACCTTAATATACAACGAAGCACATATCACAAATATTACTTATTAAAGCATAAAATACCATAACTAAAATAAACGCAAGCCATAAGCAATCATAACTGATCCCAAGCAATACGGTTAAGCCATTTTTGCATGGCTAATATATACATTCATTTCCAAAATATTTAACCTCAAAAACAGCCTATACATGCCATAATCTAAGTTTAGTTTAAAGGTACCAAAGCAGTAAATAGTGTGATGAGCTTGGCTGACAGTCCCCGAGCTTGTAGCTTGACTTCAAAATCTATAAAACAAAGTAACATAAAACACAAAATAAGCTATCGTAGCTTAGTAAGCTATAAGAAAATAAACAACTTAATAACATATTCAAACTGATATAATACTACATTCCCATGCATAATACTACCTTAGCCGAATACTACCTTAGCCGAATGCTCCCATAAACATATTAACCAAATATCAATGGGCTTTCTAAGTTAAATTATCATTATGTAATCTATTTCACAAGTATACATATTTACATAAGCTAAAGAATTCAATTATAACATCACATACACAAACTACTTTCATAGCTGAATATATACATGATTACATTTAAATGCATATCCAAGAATTATTTTCATAATATTCACACCATATGTTCAAAGCTGAATACACTTATTTAAATTATGGAAGTTTATGCTTTATATCATATATAACTTATATTATCAAAAAATTTACATACTTACCTTATCATTGATAACTAACAAGCTAAATCATACATGTCACTTCTTTTGCTCATTTAACACATCCGATCACAATTTACCTTTACCCGATGAACCATTCAAAATTAGATAGGACACTCAGATAATCACATAAATCGTACAATGCCAACGTCCCAAGCTTGGTCTTTGTAATAGCCTGAATTTCAACGATGTCGAAAATAGTGGTTCGAGACCATCAAATCCGAAAAATGAACTCGTAGATTATATTATTTAATATTTACGAGCCAAATGTAGTTTTTTAAAGATTTTTGGAATAATAAATTGTGTTTTATAAAGATTTATTTGGTTAAGAAATTGAGAAAAAGAGGTATCGAGATCTCGATGTTATAAACCGGTCCATAAATATTTTATAAATATTTACGGAATGTCAATAAGGTAGTATTAAAATTTCGTTAGAAAATTTTGACGTTTAGGTGGTCAATTAAATAAAAAGGATTAAATTGGAAAATGTGTAAAAGTTGCTAAAAGGATTAAATAGCTCAATTGTCAAATGAGGAATGACCTAAAGTGAAAATAAGCCCAAATGAGATATTTTGGGCGGAAATAGCTGAGAAAAATCAGGAAATGGGTGAAATAAGGGCAAAATTGGAAAATTGTCAAAATTAACTAAATAAAAATGGGACTAAATTGGAATATCTAGAATTCTCTTCATTTCTCTTCATATTCATCAGCTGAAAAACAGCCATGGAAGGGGGTTCAAGCTGGTTTTCATGCTCTAGCTTGATGTAAGTTTAATTCTTGCTTTCTGCTTGAAATTTCTATGTTTTTGGAATTTTACAATTGGGTCCAACTTACTATTTCATTAGTTTTTGATTCCATGGCTAATTTTTAAAGTTTTTATGGATGAGTGCTGAAATAATATGATGAATAATCATAGAATTGAAGCTTTAATTTTGGTATATGATGATTTTATCAAGTAAAATTGATAGAAATTCATTTTAGGACCTAATTAAGAAAGAGTTTGGAATTAATGTCTAATGCTAAAGTTCTAATTTTTAGGGGTTATGAAGAAGTTTAAAATGATAGAGTAAAGTATTAATTGAGAAAAATTAGCTCAATTGAGGGGTTAATTGAGCAAGGACTGAATTGTATAAACTGTGAAATTTGGGGCAAAATGGAAATCAACATTTTTCACTAAAACTGTTTTGGACAGCAGCAGTAGTGTAACTTTGAAAAATCACCAAAAATTGTATAAATCGAATTATAGGATGAATAAAATATGAAATTAAATCTTATTGAGTCTAATTTCTTATAAAAGAAACGATGTAAGCAATGGAATTGTGAATCATGAGATATAATAAATTTTATGAGACAAGGTCAGAATGATTTCGGGTTCCCCTATTTTGATTTTGGAAAATCATAACAAATTGGAGAAAAATAATTAGGGACTTAAATTTATATGTTTAGAATCCTTAATGAGCCTATTTTCCATAGAAATAAACAAAAACATCATTTGAATCTTGTACGAGGATATAATTAATTTTTAGTGAAGAAGAGTCGGAACTGTTAGACAGCAGAACAGGAGTAACTTTAAAGAATAAACTGTACTTATTGGCTTAACCAAAAATTCTGAAAATTTTATGGTAAGAATATATATGAGTCTAGTTTCATGGAAAATTATTTGATCTTAATTTGGAGTTATATAGCTCCAGATATAAATAATTTAGTGACTATGACATTGATGGACAGCTTGAATATTCATAAAAGTAAATAATAAAGATTATAGATAATGTTACTTACAAGTGTGTTATATACATTAAGGATGTGGAATGGAGAGGAGGAGGAGGAAAATATATATGAATATCCAACTAGCATGGCTAATTTGCATGTTTTAGGCTTAAGGACTGAATTGAATAAAAGTAAAACTTCAGGGGGTAATTTTGTAAAAATGTCAAAAATGACCAAATTGAAGGGAATGAATTTTTTTATTATCTAAATTAATAAATTGAATGAAATTTTCAATTTAAGTTCGGGTGAAAATTGGGAAAATGGTAAATTACCAAAATGCCCCTTAATCTTGATTTTTCTGCAATTTCGCCAAGTAAGTTCGTGTAACTTGAATTATACTCTTAAACGCTTGAAATGCATGTTTTTTTTATATGAATATGATTTGAATGTTCATTATATGGAAATTTATGAAACATTGATATATTTGAAAAAAAAAGGGAAAAAATCTCAGTTGAATGGAAGGAAAATTCGATAGATCTCTGAAAAGGAATTGACGGTAAAAAGGATCTAGCTCGGACGGGTGATCCTATCCTGATATAGCCCTCCCGAAGAATATGTGGAAAATGGATTTAGCCCGGACGGGTAATCCGAATTAGGGTCTGAATTTAGCCTGGACTGGTAATTCAGATCTAAGCTCATTAGAGTAATTGTCGTTGCAGGGGATTTAGCCTGGACTGGTAATCCCGCCAATACTCTATGAGTTTATATTACAAGGGATTTAGCCTGGACTGGTAATCCCACTGTAAGGATGAGGTTCGCGGGAGTGTGCTCTCTAATATGGAATGTGTAAGACCATGGTTGAAAGATACCATGGCAACCTGATATGAAATGTGTAAGACCATGGTTGAAAGATACCATGGCAACCTGATATGAAATGTGTAAGACCATGGTTGAAAGATACCATGGCAACGTGATATGAAATGTGTAAGACTATGGTTGAAAGATACCATGACATCATGTCAAAGATAAATAAGATCGAGGAAGAGAAACGCTAAGATATCTATTGAACAATTGATATTCAGGTAATATGTATCAGATGGCATAGTTATATGAAATGGTTGTGTGAAATGTTTACAGGAATTGGTCATATGGAAATATATGTACAAAATAGTTGTATGAAATAATTAAGAAGATAGATAAATGAAATAAATATAGGTACATGGAATTTAATTTATGTTAAGTTTAATACGAACTATTACCGAAATAAATATATACAAGATATAAGGAAATGATGGTGCATGAAATATTGATATAATGAAATGAATGATATATGCTTATGAAGAAACAGTAAGAGAATAATATATTTTGTGACATGTACATATATAATTATCTTTGATATGTTGATACAAGGAAATTAAGTTGAGACTATTATTAAACTCAAGTGTGATATGTTGAGAAAATAGGTATATCAATGTTGAATTTATATGAAATATGTGCAAGTATACTAACAATGTTGTTGTTTGACGCTTAGACAAGTGCCAAGCTATTGATTGAATGGTAACATGTTTAATTATAAGGAGCATTGAAATGGTAAGTACTTAGATGAAAATATAATTTAAGATTTTGCAAAAAAATTTTATGATCTCGATTTTATTCCAGTTGGTTTCTAATGTATGTTTTGGACTTCGAGGGCCCAATAGAGAGACGTTATGATTATTTCAAAATATGAATAATAAATGACTCAAAATTATCTGAAAATGTTCAGTAAACTCCGGTAATGCCTCGTACCCTATTCCGGCAATGAATACGGGTAGGGGGTGTTACAGTCTTACATGTAGCCACATATCGATGCCACTGTCCCAGACAGGGTCTTACTCGTAAACACATATTGAAATCACAAATCGATGCCATGGACTTACTCGCACACATATATCAGAATCCTATGTCATGACATATGTATCCTAGCTATTTTTAAGGTTCATACTGGGATTCCGGACGTCGTATATCGGTCGAATCAAACTCAGAAGTGTAGTAACCATATTTAATCATATTCGCCATAGTATATTTAAATTCTAACATTTCATAACAGCATATAAATATAACATTAAATTAGCAATAAACACGTCTATTTGTTTATAAACTTACCTCAAACGATACAAAACAGAATTGGGCAGCTAGTCGACAACTTTCGTTTTTTCCTGATCCAAATCCGATTTCTTTGGTTCTTGATCTAAACATATTCAAATTAAGCTCATTCAAACATATTTTCATTCAATTTAGTCCAAAAACACATAAATAGGCAAATTACTATTTTACCCCTAACATTTACAATTTTTACAATTTAGTCCCTATTGCACAAAACACAAAATACACAAAATTTCCAAATGCCCATGTTTGGCCAAATCTTACCCATTACCATACAAGTCCATATATTCAATTTATTTCACATTTTAGTCCCTCAAATTATTATTTTTGCAATTTAGTCCTAATTACTCAAAATCATCAAGAACTCCAATACAAAACATGTTAATCTAAAACATATATTTCATTTTTCATCATCAAATAACAAAAATCACAAACTATAAACAATGGTACAATTCAAAATATTCATCAAAATAAAAAATTAAAGCTTGGGTTTTGTAGTACTCGAAACAACGATCTCAAAAACGTAGAAATTTTCAAAAACCGACAAAGAACGAACCTTGATTTTAGCTTGGAAGATGGCCGAACTAGGTTTCTTATCCTTTCTTTGTTTTTAGTTTCGGCTATGGTGGAAAGAAAGTATGAGCACTACAGTTTTTATGTTATATCTTATGATATATATTAACTTTTATTAGTAGTTTCCTAATTTACCCTTAATGACCTTATATTAAAAACATATTTTATAAGCCTAATGCCGTCCATATTAAAACAAAGGGTTTATTTACCATTTAAATTCCTTCACTTATAAAGCCAATAACAAATTAGCCTTTTACAAATTAAACTACCAAATTTTCTATTTATGCGATTAAGTCCTTTTATTAAATCGGGCACCTGAACAACGAAATTAAGTCACGAAAATTTCATAGATATCAATTCACACAAAATAAACACATAAAATAATTTTTAAATATTTTTCTGACTCAGATTCGTGGTCCCAAAACCACCGTTTCGATTAGGGTCTAAATCAGGCTGTTACACGCTCGGCCTTCCAAGCCCATCTTGATTGCAATGATCCACTGGCCAACATAGATGAAGCTTGCAATCGCTCCAATGCTACTTAGGCATACTCTTACACTGCTTAGGTGCCTACAAACTGATTGCCTCAATAGGACACTTCACTTGCTCCAACGATCCTCAAGTTTACTCTAGCTCGTTGCCTGTAAGAGTCTTCATTGGTTCTAACAGCAGGAAACAGAAACAATTTGCGTCTAAAATGTTGGAAATATACTACTGCAAAGTAAAACCGTTAGCGCTGATAGGAAACCGAACTAAGTGTAAATAAATAAAGCTATCACTATGTCGTGGAAGAACCATTACCTTAGAAGAAAATTTACCTTGATCGGTGTAATCGTTTAGTGGACGTCGCCCCTAAGGTTAACATAGTACTTCAATATTCGTGCACTCGAATAAAGAAGGTGGAACACAATTGGTATTGCTATTCTCAAAAGGAATCGGAACTGAAAAAACAAAAGCAATTGGTCAAAAATTTGATCGAAAAATAAACTTAAAGAAACTTGCGAAACCATACTAGGTTCAATTCCCAAGAAAGATTGGAGGGGTCATAGATGGTCCTGCTTAAAACTCAATAACAGAATTTTCCTCTTGCGTAATTTCGTAGAGCACCAGAATTTAGAGAATGGAAGGATGAAAGAAGTTGTTTTTTTTTTCTCTTATTGTGTTCTACGAAAAAATGAGGCGAATGACCTCCTATTTATATTGTTTTTTGAATGAGCAAAATGATAAATTTGCAGAGTCAGTTTCCTAAAAATCCTCAATAGCCAGATTCTGGTTTTGTCAAATCGTAACCGTTTAAAAGTTAGATTCTGATTTTGTTAAATCATAATTGTTTAAAAATATTTTTTTCAATTTCTTTGCATTGTCAACACAGACAATAACATTTATGCATCAACATATAGTGTTTTATCATATGCATTATATGTCATATCTATGTATTGATTATTTATAATTTATTGATGCGTATTTTTTTTGGAGAAAACAATTATAAGTATAATTTCTTTAAAATTTTTCAAAATCATTATTCTATCTACAAGACACAAATGCTAAATCTGCATCAAAAATTGTAACACTTGATTCTACACGCAACCATTACTTTCATGTTTTTAAAATAGGGTAAACTACCAAAATAATTACTTTTGTTTCCTTTAGGTTATATTTTAATCACTTATGTTTAAAATGTTACGTTTTAGTCACTTACGTTATTGATTTGTACCATTTTAGTCACTAAGTCGTGAATTGTCGTTAATGGTGTAACGGTAAGCTGACGTGGCATGTTAAATCATCATTTTAAATGAAAATTTTAAGTTAAATTATATAATTGGTCCCTATATTTTTTCGTTTTGAGCAATTTAATTTTTTTATGTTCTTTTAACTTCTTCTTTTTTGTTTTCCCATTCTCTTCTGTTTCTCCTTCTATTTTCTCCCCTTCTCCATTTCTTTTAACATATTTTTTCTATGTTTTCCATTTTTTAACATAACTTTTTTATGTTTCTGAAATAAGAAAAGGTGAAAGTTGAAACCAAAATAAAACTTGTCTCGCGCATTCTCACCCCTATTACAAACCATCACCATCCACTTCCACTTTGACGAACCAATTCGAATCTCTCAATGACCTAGTCCACAAGCTCACCTCACTCGAAGAGTACACCACTCGTGACTTATGGTGGTCTACCTTAAAAAAAGTTTCCTAAGCCTATTCCTTCGAACTCCTAACCAACCTCCACGACCATCTTATCTACCTTACCTACAACATTTTCGCCCTCTCGAAACTATCTTGATCACAAATTCTTCAAACGAGCTCGACACTCTCAATGGCTAAAACAACCACCATATTAAACTTACCCTCAACTTTACCTAAACCAATTTGGTTCCATACTACTTTTCTCTCTTCGATTCATGCATGATCGACTTCCAATCAAGTTTGTTTGGGAATATCCAAGAAGGTTTAGATCAATTTATCATTTTCTTAGTTTTATTCGTCAGAAAATAAAAGAAAAGGAAAGGAATAATCTACACGATTCTATCAAAATATGGAAAAGGAAAAAAATTGTTTTGAATATAAAGAATTCAATTTATGTGTAGATTTGATTAAAGATATGGTTTTTTATATTGGCTAGTTATATCTAGTTTTAGTTTCAAAATTAGGTTATATTCAAATTGAGATTTGATTAAGAATGGTTGGTATTTGATTTTGATTGAAATTCAATTTAGGAATCATGTGAAAGAAACAAAGACATGGTTTATTTGGTGGGCAAGTATTATGGTTTTGCAGTGAAGAATATAAGAAGGGAGAAAAATAAAAGGGAAGAAGGAGAAGGAAAATAAAGAAATAAAAAGAAAAATGTTAAATTTTTCAAAAAAAAGAAGTACAATGACTAGTTGTGTAATTTAACCTAAAATTTTAGTCTAATATGATGAAATAACGGGCCATGTCAGATTTTCGTTACACCATTAATTGCAGTTAACAACTCAATGACCATTTTGTAATAGAACGATAACTTAAGTGACTAAAACATAACATTTCAAACAAAAGTGACTAAAATGTAATATAAGGTAAACAAAAATGACTATTTTAATAATTTACCCTTTAAAATAAATAATTCAAATTGACAACATAGGCTAGATTTACAGACTCCAATTCTCCCGGTCCTAAATCACATAACCGGAACGGTTTATATGATACACTTTGACTCGTCCACTCAACCCAGTCATCTCGCCCGAGTCACTCTGCTCGTTCTTATGCCATCCCTCTCTCACTAAAAACAATTCACGGTCCTCAAACCCCTAGGTTTTACCATTCTCTCCGCCACCACCGTCAACCGTCTCGATTACGAGCCCCCACTGCCGGCAATGGAGCCGATACGGACCGAATCGGATCACCCGAGCGGCGAGGATTTTGTGCACATCGACAACCCTAACCCTAATGTCGTGGACGCATTGAGCGATAGCATCGTGAACGTTGAAAAGGAGGAGGAGGAAGAAGAAGAAGAAGAAGCAGCAGCAGCAGCAGAAGAGATCCGAGACGAGGATAATTACGACAGAAACGATGGCGATGTTTCTAGGAGCGAAAGATCTGATTCCTCGGAGAGAAGGAATGTGGAGCTCCCGGAGGAGATTGCGAGGAGCGTGATGGTTCTCTCGTGCGAATCCTCTGCTGAGGGCGGCAATTGCGATGTGTACTTGGTTGGGACTGCGCATGTCTCCCTGGCACGTGCTCGTCATGGTTTCTGTTTGGTTAACGAGAAAATGTTGGAAATTGATAGAATTAAAAAAAAAACATCTTTTAAATTAACTGAAGATCATCGGTGATTTCTAGGATGTGCGATGAGTATTGTAGGAGGAGATTGATATTTTACTTCTTGTGGTTTTGCAGGAATCGTGCAGAGAAGTTGAAGCTGTAATCAGTTATTTGAAACCACAGGTGCTTCTCTTCTGAAACTATCTATCTCTTGATTCATGGATGGATCATTTCGCAGGTTAGCTGCCTGCGTTTGTTTGTAAGGTGACTTGAAATTCACCTAACAATTAACTTGAACATCAAAACTCACATGCATTTTCTTTTTAAAACTGGTTTCCCACAGGTTGTTTTCTTGGAGTTATGCTCAAGCCGAGTTGCAGTGCTTACTCCACAAAATTTAAAGGTTTGTCCTTTGATATTGTTCTTTCTTTACTAAATTCCTTGCTTGAAGGGAAGGCTAACACGATGGTGTAGATATATTGGAGGTTGGTTATTGAAGAGATAATTTTTGCTACCGTGTTTTCAAGCTTGCTGCACTCTTTCGATATTCTTGTGAATGCCCTAATTATCTTTGCATAACATAGTTCTGACACTGGGCTTTTGTTTTGGTTGCAAAACTGTTCGGCTGGTGTAGGCTTTAATATTCTGCTGCTAACCTTTCTTCTTCTAACTTGAATCTACCAGGTACCAACCATGGCAGAAATGGTAGATATGTGGAAGAAAAAGCATAACATGTTCGGTATCCTTTATAGCTGGTTTCTTGCTAAGGTGCTTGTCTCTTGATTGTACCTTTTGTCTCTATAGTTCCTTGGGCATTGTTGTTCCCTAATCAAGTAAAGCAAATTTATGTGTCCTAAATCATTACTTAATACTGGTAGGTTGCCAGCAGGCTTGAGGTTTTCCCTGGGTCTGAATTTCGTGTGGCATTTGAAGAAGCAATGAAGTATGGTGGCAAGGTGATTCTTGGTGATCGTCCTGTGCAGGTAAGATATTTCACCAGTTGCTGTGTGTGATTGCTTCATGAAAACAACATTGTCTAAAGATGTTGGAAAAACTCAATTGTACATACAACAATCTAGCTATGTTCAGGGGAAAGTTGTTGAGAAGGTGTTGATGTTTTTTACATTATGTTCTTCGATAAATGAAGTTGGACCAGCAGTTCTCAACTAAATTGCTTTATGAAACCATAAACACCTAATGTTGGTTGCATGATAACGTGCATAAGTCTTCCAGCATGCTAAATATGGTGTCTTTGTGGTGCTACATATGGCAGTGCTACCGTTTTCTCAACATTTCATGCTATGATAGCACTTTATGTACATTTATTTTTAATCTTGGCCTGCAAGCATTTTGAAAGATTTGAATGGATGAAACAGGTTACGTTGCGCAGAACCTGGGGGAAAATGCCACTTTGGCATAAGATTAAGTTACTGTATTCCTTACTTTTTCAAGCTGTCTTCTTGCCCAGCCCTGAAGAGCTTAACAAAATGGTGAACTTTCTTATTCTGTTAGTTTGTCATCAGTCTATTTGCTTTCTTTACATTTGGAGTTATGAAAACAAAAATCCTTATGATGCTATATATTTTCTTTTCTTTTTTACATTCAGCTGAAGGACATGGATGATGTTGACATGCTGACCCTTGTGATTCAAGAAATGAGCAAGGAATTCCCTACTCTAATGGAAACTCTTGTACATGAACGAGACCAGTTAGTATTCGTTTGCTCCCTTAGATGCTTTTCAATTTATCTGTATTAGATTTTGTTACTCGAGCTTTTATTTCTTCTCAAGTACCTGTGTCCATCACGTATTAGAACATGGATAAAAGAACATGACTAGCCAAATATATATAAAAAAGAACTTAAGAGAAAATGAGCATACCTTCTTTGCACAGATGCCCATGTCTGACACATCGGCTCTGGGTAACATTAATATTTCTCTTTTGGAGACTTTCTTGACTGCAAATCTAAATCGTACGGTTTTCTTCTTTTTTGTCGTCAAAATTTATAACCATTCAAGATTAAGTCTGCTGGTGTTAAGTCATTATGAAGCCATTTCTTTTTATGATATCTGAAGTACACATTTTATACTTTTATGTTAAATATTGTGTTTAATCATCCAAATTTTGCATAAACATTCAGGTTCATGTCATCCACGTTACTAAGAACAGCGAGTGAGCATAGTTCAGTCGTTGCGGTGGTCGGTAAAGGCCACTTGCAAGGAATTAAGAAATATTGGAAGCAGCCTGTTTTGATAGATGATCTCATGACAGTTCCTTCAAAGAAACCGACAGTTTCAACCGGCAAAATTCTGGTATCGCTGGGCATTGCGGCTGCCGGTGTGGCTATCGCATCAGGCATCTATCTTGCAGGCAAGAAATAATCCACTAATAACATTATTGATTGGGCAAAACTAGAATTTTTGTGGAAAATCCTGCCATAAGCCCTATAACCAGTTTCTTTCACAACTAAAATTGGGACCCATCGAAAAACAGGTGCTATATACATGTTTTTTTTTTTGGCATAGATATGATTTTTCAAGGCAATTTTATTATTTTGTATCCATGTTTATATTCATAAATTTCGTTTTTAGTCTTCATTATATTCTAACTACTTTTCTATATTTTAATACTATTTGTTATTAAATATTTTTCAAAGCTTAATATATATTTTTTGTCTGAATTCTCCTAAAAACCAAACTAGAAATCTTATTACACGCATATGTATGTGAAAATCACGAATTTAGAATACAAATGTGTGTTTAAAAATAACATACAATAAACAATAAAACTTATGATTTGAAGTTCATTGATTATAATAACATATGAAATATGTAGTATATTAAAATAAAAAATTAGATTAAATTATTAAATTATGAGGAAAACGAAATTTAAATATATAAATATATTAGATAGACAAACAATATTAAATGGATCACAATTATGCAGTGCAGTTTATACCCTCCTAATTTTTAAATTACAATTATTTATTGTGGTTTTGTCATTAATTGTGAGTTAATATTAGTTTGACTTGTGATACTAATTTAATTAACAACCATATTAATAAAAATAATGTTTTAGTTGAATGGTAAATTAAAATTTGATGAGAATTTAAATTTCACCATATGTATATTTAAATTAAAGTTTGATGTGAGTTTAAATTTCACCATATGTATATTTTTATCTGTTTTTTTTAAATGAAAAATATTAAAGTACTTTTAAATAATATAATTTATTTTAATTATGGGAGAACATTTTTTTTGTAATTTAACAAATACTAAGGGCTAGTTTGGATGGGCGGTGTGTTTACCTCCGGTGAGGTTAAAAACAGCAGTGGCGGTGAGATTGGGTACTGTAGCGGTGAGATTAGAAACAATGGTGGAGTGTGTGTTTGGATTCAAACGCAGCTGTAGCGGTGAGGTGAGAATGAAAAATGACTATTAAGGACATCAGATTAGAATTGATATATAATAGAAGTTATTTAAATTATTTTACTTTTTTAAAATTATTAAAATATGCAAATTCATTTAATAAAATATTAAAATGTATCTTCCAATATTTTAATGAATTATATAATTAATTTAAATTATTTATTAGATAAAATGATAATTATTTTTAATTTTTTTATAGTTATAGTTAAATATTTCTTTATAACAATGATAAATATTATTTTCACAAATAATAACATTATACTTGGATCAAATTTTAAAGTATCTAAACGGATGATTTTTAATAAATAAAAAATAGTAACATAAGACATAACAAGTTTCATTATTACTAGAAATTAGGTTATGATACAAAGTGTGTTTACAAATATTGATTCATTAAACTAGTTGCAATGGTTTCCCTTAACATTGTGATTTCAAGGTCACTTTCTCTGTTAGAAGAACTCGATTCACCTCTGTCAAACTGGCTTGAAGAGACTGGCATGTCCGGTATATTCTCAAATTCTCGAAAATCCTCATCATTTGACCAAGCATGTCTTCGAATGTAATTATGCAAAACCATTGTTGCAATAACTATTAAAACTTACTTGTCGAATGAATAACTTGGAATATCTCTTAATATTGGCCATTTTTTTTCCACACTCCAAATGTTCGTTCAATCACAGAGCGTAACGAAGAATGGGCATGATTAAAGATTTCTTTTTTTCCAGATACTTGATGATTACCTCGACGAAAATCAGGTAAATGATATCGTTCCCCCCTATATGGACCTAGAAAACCTGCCATTTGTGGATATCCGAAATCCACAAGATAATATTTTCCTGCAAAAAAAGTAAAACATAATATCAAGTTTTAAAATAAATTAAAAACTTTAATATTTTTTATGTAAAAAATTAAAAAATTAAAGTTCGACCTGGTGGAGGGTGTGGAAACTTCAGCTCTTGCTTTCTAAGTGCTTGCAAAAAAATTCTACTATCATGTGCTGTTCCTTCCCAACCAGGAAATGCAAAAATAAAGCATATGTTGAAGTTACAAGCTACCATAATATTTTGAGTTGGTTCACCTTTCCGTCCGATATAAGGTATTTGAGAAGAAGGCGAAATGCATGCTTTTATGTGTGTTCCATCTATGGCCCCAATACAATCCTTTAAAATAAATACAAGTAATGAGATAAAAGTTAGAAATAATTTATGTTTTAAAAATATAAAGATTGTGTAAATTTTACCTTAAAGTGAGGCCAATATCTTGTATCATGTCGAATATGGTTCGGTACTTCCTCGAATTGACCTTCAATGGGTTTAATCGTGTCTATTCCCATCGAGCAAATATATGCAACATATCAGTAAAAATTCGACTAACAGTTTCCCCAGATCGTTGAAATCGCTCTGTTGTATTTGAATTTGATTCTCTATTTCCAAGAATGTACAATGATAATGCTAACTTCTCCATCGCCGATACTTTCCCATTCTTTAAGCCATAATTTGTTTGCAAATCATGCAACAATTTGTGAAATATATTTTTTGGCATCCTAAAACTAATCATGCAACGATCATCGTGCCCATTTAATACTTCGTCCACCCACATTTGACCAGTATAATTTGAATCCATACGCGGTTGCATAGTGAAATAAGTTTCATGGTGTACCAATACACTGCTTAACACATATTCTTCCTCATTATGATAATTGTTGTGCTCAACTTGGGTAACAATTGTGGCTATTCTTCGTTGAGCTTCTTCACTTAATTCAGAGGTATCATAATTTATATCAAAACTATTATACATATTGTTAAATTCATCCATAACCTGAAAAAATAATCAAATGAAAGTAAATTAATATTTCGTGACATTCTATCTTTGGCAGAAACTTAATTAAAAGCATATCATAAAAATACCAAACATAAAAAGTATCATACGTTAGTTTTACATATAAAAAAGTAGTATAGTTATATTACAATAATAATTGTAAGGAGCTTATGGTGGAGGTGGTTGATGGTATGGTTGGAAGGGAAATGAGGATGTTGCTACCAAGGACAAAAATGATGCAATTGGATTTTGTTCAGCATACTCGCGTCGAAGCCACCAAACCCTATCATCTGGATCTAAGTTCAAAAACACTTCTCGTTTCACCAGTATTTGGAACATTTTTGTGGCAAAATAGTAGAGTTCATCTTTTTTGGAATTTCATCTCCCAAAGCACGCAAAGCATCCATTGCATTTGAAATAGTATATTGAGAGTGTGGAAAAATAATTTCATTCACTGACTTCCTTGGACTAGACATGCTCTCACACAATTTCTCAATCTGGGTAGTTAATGTATTTCTTGATGATTTTCTACTTGAACTTGATTTTTTTCCTTTACCGTGTGCAACCCTAAGTGTTTGCTTTCTTCGATCAGGGATTTCATGAAAAGGGTTTGATGGTACCTCATCAGGAGGAATACCTTCATTCTCGTTACTATGTTCATCTGAATCACCAAAGCCCTCATTAGGTGCATCATCTCCCATAGGAACCCCACTTGGAAGAACACCAGACGAAGGTGCCCATGCATTCTCTCCAGTGGCTACAATGCCACCAAACATTTGCCACATTAACTCATTCAATCGTGGTTCAATTCCTTTCTTCTTAAATCCTTTAAAATCAGAATTTTCCTACATAACATGTTAAATTTAAATGTTATAATAAGATTTTTATAATTGTAAATTATTAATTTCAATAAACTTTATGCATTAAAATAATGATAAAGTTAACACTAACCTGTATTTTTGTTGCCCACCATTCTTCCGTAGCATCGACCGTCTTTTTAGATGGACACCATCCAATACCTGTAGATTCTTTAAGCAACTCCCTCCATAACCTCCATTCCTTTTTTAATGTATCCCACTTATTTTTCAATTGAGGTTTTCCATAATTTTTTTGTGTTTTTGCTTGAAAAAGAGAAATGACATTTTCACATCCTTTTGAGTTTAGATGAGTTATCGGTCTATTACCAGCATTGACTTCATTCACGCAAAGTTCACAAAATATGAACGTCAGCTCATCATCCCAAACAGCTTTTGTTGCTAAGCTACTATCTCCGTCCACAAAATTTCGTGTCTTTACCATCTATTGTCATTGATATAATTCAGTCAATGTGCTAGCATTCACCAAGAAGCATAGAGAACATATATAGTCTATAAGTTATTTTAGACGTCTCCCAATGCTAATCTTTATCTAGCCACACCCAAAAAAAACTGGCACCTTAATTGAAGCTTCAACTTAATGGAAAAAGTGAAAATGAATGCAACAAAAATATAATTTTCAAGTCTCATATTTACTCCATTTCTGATTCTCTTGGATACAATACATATTTATATGGATATCAGACTTAAGTCTCTAGGCCAAACTAATAAAATTAAAGAAAAATCTGTAAGAACCATTAGTTCACGTTTATTGCTTAAAAATCTATCTACAATACAATTTCTTCATGTTTCTGTCAAATAAAATTAACAAATGCTAATTTTTTTTATCTATTTTAGAATGATTTGACAAAAACTATAAATTAAAATACTCAAATAAATTTTATTCTAAAGTTGGAGGACTAAAAAGGTTATTATGCCGAAAAAGAATAATAATAAAACAGATAAACTGTAATTCACAGGAATTTGACTCGACAGAGCCACCGAGGGGAGAAAAAAAGACAGAAAAGCTCTTTCGTTCTTTGTAATATTGGCGTAGGCAAAATAAATCCATTAGGCTTCAAAGATTGAAACTAACCGATTATGGCTTCCTTGGAGATTATGTAGGTCAGTTCGCTTGGTTTTTATGATCTTTTATGTTTTTGGTTTTTCATGTTGAGTTTCGTTTAGATCTTCCATTTCATTAATGTAAGTTGAAATGACCCCTTATTTGCATCATATGTTTTGTAGGGCTGCGATTGTTTGGGATATATCAAGTATTTTGATACTCATTTTACAAATTTCACTGGAGGTGTTGAAACAATTGAGAATTGTGCTTGTTTGCATGAAGAGGGTCATGGGATCTTATGGAAGCATCAGGACTGGAGAACAGGTTTAGCAGAAGTCCGACAGTCGAGAAGGCTAACGGTATCTTTTATATGCACTGTAGCTAACTATGAGTATGGGTTTTTCTGGCATTTCTATCAGGCAAGTTGGTGTCTCAGGATTTTCTTTGCAAACTTTTTGCATAAATTGGCTATTAAACATGACTTTTTTTCGACTTCTGGGAAACTAATTCCTCCTCATAACTTGTTAGCAGCAAATTTTTTTGGGTTCATTTTTCTATTTCTCAGGTATCTTTGGTTATATTTCTGCATGTTCTATCTTTACTGGAATTGGTAATATTATTCTTTAAGAAATTCCGCTGATTAAGGTAGTTTTATTGGATTGTATTTTAAATGTTGGTGACTATTTGGGAGTAAATTGCAGGCGCTTGTATCGATTGGGAAGGATGATGGAATTAAAGGGTACTAGAAGGGCAATCTTCCTCAGGTTCTTTGTAGTTTTTACTTCCACTCTTTATTTTAGAATTGGATTTCGATAATGTAATTGTGATGGTTTACTGAGCTGCTGTTGACATTGATTTAGTACTAAATGGTTCAGGTCTTCTGGTTATGAATATAACTTAATGATTTTAGTCTAAAATTTGCATGTTCATCAAGTGTTAAATCTTTACATTCCTTACTCTTTAGTTGCATTTAATTGCTACATTGGGGTTTCTCTACAATGAGCGTGCAGTGTGTTAGTTATGACACCCTTGTTTCTGGCATTTTCCAACATATTGTCTGGCCTTGTAAAATTACTTTGAGCAGTAAAGTAAGCTAAAAATTGCTTGAGGTTGTTAAAGCTTATTTCATGGTAGTGACGGTTCAAAAGGCAGTTTATACAACTCTAAGCTAGTGAAGTAAAATTTTAAGCTGGGTGATTGGTGCCTTGGTTGTTAAACACACCTAAAACGCAATTGTGACATATCTTATCTACTTAGATTTTTCCTTACTACTTGCTTTGATATTTATTACACAGTTTCATCACTATGCAAGTTGTTATGGTTAAAGTGGTAATGATTTCAAGTTGTTCTCATGAGTTTTTATTTGAAAATGTGCAGGGTTCATGTCAACTTTGGGCAAAAGAAGTTTGCTTTTGATGTGAAGGCAAGTTATATTTCTTTTTCTGCATATGTATATGGTATCCTAAGTTTCAGTATATCTTTGTTACCTCAGTCTGTTATATTAAGTGACTTCTTGAATCTTGCTTTGCTGTATATAATATTTGATGCCATATATCAGGAATATGAAGCTCAAGAAAGGTTGAAGCAGCAGATGACTATTGAAAAGATATCTCTACCACCTAATATTAGTTATGGGTATTTTTTTCCCTTTTGCCACTGTATTTTCTGTTCTGTTGTTTTACATGTCTGTCCAATGTGATTATCTATTGGATGATTTAAAGAAGTATCTGAATTGTTTGAATCTAGGCTACTGTTTTTATAATATAACAATTGCTGTAATATAGAAATTTGTGGTCTAGGCAACTGCGATAATACTAATTGCAAACTGTTGGTTCTTGACAATTGGTCCAGGCAACGGTGATAATACTAATTGCAATGCCTTGTGTAAAAAGGCATTGCAGAACTCTGAAAAGGTTTTGAAGCACTAGAAGCAGTATGAGTAGAAGATAAAATATTTAACACTTGAAGATAAAGTGTCATACTAAATCTAAATTAGGTGAGTGTAAGTTCGAAATGACTAAATGCAAGTCTCAGCAGCTGGCAATTTTAAATACCCGGTTATGCAGGTTGTGAAACTCTCGGAGTGCGAAATTTATAGTTATAATCCTCACTCTGATGCAGATCCCTTTCTGGAGAAATGATCAATGTAAGTGTGTATTATATTAATACTTTACTGAGTAATCATTGGGCCATAATTGTTCAGTAACTGTTGTGGAGTTATATTTTCAGATGGTCATTCAGTTTCTTCTTCTACAATAGGAAACTAAAGCGTGTAGTTAGTTTAAGCTTTTGCTGCTTAAGGTGGGTCTAATTGTGTTCTGTGATATTTATAGTTATGTGTAACTTGTGTTAGGCATGAAGTCATATAGCAAACCTGCTAAACTTGTTCATATTACTACAAGCTTTTGTTGTTTCGTTTGTTTAGTTGTGCTTTGTTTTGTTTTTGATAGTTTTAGTTTTTGAGGGTTTGAGACATGAATACAGCATTGCTGGAGACATGAATATGGATGGTATTATTACTGATTTGTTTTTTTATTTTATCAGGTTTCTTTCATTAGATAATAATGTTTTAATTATGTTGATTTATATAGGTTAGAAGGGAGAAAATCAGTGAAAGAATGAAGTATCTGCAAGATTTAGTACCAGGATGTAACAAAATCACAGACAAAGCTGGTATGCTGAATGAAATCATCAATTATGTTCAATCTCTTCAACGGCAAGTAGAGGTAAAAAAATAATGGAGAAAGAACATATGGATTTGTGTTTAAAGGAAAAACAGAAACTACTTTCATACAATTCAAGCACATATATAGAGTAGAAAAAGAAGGGTTTTCACTTACCAAATCAAAGTTGAGAACAAGACTGATAGGATGAGTAGAAAAATATAGCTTCTTTGAGAGTCTGCTTTGCTGTTACGGTAGAGTTTTGTTACTGTCAATTGAAGAGCAGGGTTTTTTGCATTTTGGGAATGAAATTAACTTAATTTTTAAGGATAAAATGGTAAAATAATAAATAAAAGTAAGGCTATTTTTGTCTGTTATAATGCCAACTGCTCAGTAAGCCTCTAACTGCTGCTATTTGCTCCAGCTGAAAATCAGCTGATCAGTGTGGTTGAAAAGCAACCTCACTGCACTGACACCCTCAACCAAACACAAATGCAGTGAGTTTGGCACCATATTTTCCTTTCAAACGTGCCTCACTGTCTCACTGCCTCAATCCAAAGGAGCCCTAATTTAGTAAAACACTTAAATAATAATATAGAAGTATAAATATATAACTTATGGAGGTAATAGAATGTGCAGGATATAATAAAAATTTATAAAAATATTAAAATGATGTTTTAGTTGAGTTTTAAATTAAAGTTTTTATTGTTGCAATTGATGTGGATCTCATTCTCACCTTGAGTAAATTTTTATTGTTTTAACTTAATAAAACACTTAAATAATAGTAAATATTAGCATTTGGAGATAAACGTATAGAAATCAATTACGTGTCGATATTACTCATATCGGTTGAAACTTTCCATTCTATTAATAAATCGAAATGTTGTTGTGTGAATTGTAGTTTGTATTGGTTGAAAAACGAGATTAAAAGAGAAGTGAGAGACATGAATCCAACTATTATATCTAACAATTATATAAAGTTTTAAATTAACCCTTTGCTTTTAAAATAAATTAGTATGGTTTTTTACTTGGTTAATTATTTTTGGGCTATCCACATTTTATGTTGGTTAATTATTTTTAAGTTAAATTTTAATTTATGTTTTATCTTTATATTTGAAATTTGTTTTTTTATAATTTTCAAGAATTTAGTCTCTTTATATTTCAAATTTTAAAATTCAAGTTTAATTTTTAGTACTAAAATTTTCTAATAAATTTGTTGGCGTCACATTCTAAAACTAAAAAACATCTCCACTTGATAATAATAGTATTGTTATGGACCTAAAAACATCTCCACTTGATAATAATAGTATTGTTATGGACCTAACTTTAATGGAGAAATCTGACAGTAACAATTTTTAAATTTTATATAGACTAATTATAAAATTAAAATATAAAGATTGAATTGAAAATAGAAATTTAATCATTTTTATGTAAAAAATTAAAATATAAAGATTGAATTGAAAATAGAAATTTAATCATTTTGTTAATAATGTAAAAGAACACTTATAATAAAAGAACAGCCTAAATAGTAATATACATCCGAGTGATTTAATTTTTAATGAAATATTTTCATTAAATTTATTGTACGTTCATAATGTATATTACTATTGGTGAGCATCATTTAGAAAACCTTTGTAGAAAAATGAAATCTAAAATTTCAAAAACACAATCCCAAATTTTGTTACAAGAGAAAGTGAACTACCAAAATCTCATATTTACAAGCTTAGCCAAGAAATGTTTCCCCTTTTTTTCCATTTCCCTTGTGTCCGTACAAGTCCAACTACCTTTGACATTCGAAATACTCTCAATTCAACGGCCAATCTAAGCTCTCATTATCATCGCTTACAGTCCAAGCACCTTCCCTAATCTCCTGATTCAGTTGGTGCCAGCCCCAACCCGTGTAACCAAAGAAAAACCAGTAGTCACTCATCGTCTGATTTCCGGCCTTTAGCTTTTCGATATTAGCAACCGTGGCAAATTGGTCAAGGAAGTAGATACCTGGAAGTACTTCAACGTACTGCACTTCACTAACTCTCCTACTTAAAGTAACAAAGGGCATCCCACGTCTTAAAACCGGGCCTCCAAAAGACACAGGAGCCTCTTTTAGGAACTCTAACCCTTCTTCAAGTTCATCTAGAGCGTCCCATCTGATTTGCTTGTTAAATATCAAACCCTGAAATCCAGTTTCTTCATCCACCTTCACAATGATAATCTTTGAGTTATCGAACGGGATGACCTCGAGAAGTTTATCGGTGGCAGTAAGGATTGAACCAACAACCACCTTGGATGTGGCTTTATGCGAGCCAACTGACATGGGCGACCTCGACTTGCCCCCGTTGTATTTCGAATAGGCAACTCGTTTTGGGTTCTGGTTTTTCAATATAACTTCATGAAATTTGTCCTTTGCAAATTGACCTTCTTCATTAGCTGAAACTCCAGAAGAATCCTTGAGTATAGCCTGATTCTTCACAGCTTCAGTGGTCGTCAATAAAATTCCTACCAAAACCAGGGAGAACAAAGTATACAGTTTTCTCTTAAACAGGAAAGGAAAGAAAAAATAAATAAACTGCAAAAACAAACAACACCTGTTCAATGCTGCCTTCATACAGTGACTAGAGGTTTGATTTAGAACCTCAACCTCACTTATAATCGTGTACTATGGATGAGTGTACCTAGCAGGTCCCTGTACTACAGGGACTAAATTGATCCATTTAATAGTAAAGTGGACAAATTTTATCTGGTCCCTATAATAGGACTTCGTAGATACATTCACTGTTTATTATGTATAGGTTTAGAGAAAACTGAACAAACATAAATGAGCACTACCAGCAATACAAACTCAAATGATTCAGTTCATTGCACAGGGGCTGAAAATGGAACTTAGAATTCAAATCCTTTAAAGCTTAAATGGAAAACAGAACATGCTTTCCACCATCAAGCCAGAGAAGCATTTGCCTACCAAAAAAAGCATTAAAAGGAACAGCTAGAAGAGTCCTTTCTTCATTTTCAAGGACAAAATTAAACTTCATTCTGAGAAAAATTATACCAAGGTTCTTAGAGTGCCTTTACTGCCATTGTTCCCTCTTTTGAAAGCACGGCACCAATAACATCTAGGCCTAGTGGCAAGATTATTGTGCCGTGTGGCATGAGAGCTTGAGTTCAACTCCTAGCAACCCCACCCCTTACCCCCAATTATCAAAAAAAAAAAAAGCACAGTAAGTGCCAACTGATGGTTTATCAATTTAAAAAGAACAATCATGTTGAGGAGGCTGAGACAATCTAACTAAGAAGAAATGGAACTAAAAATGCGAACACTAGACGCATGTAGGTCAGATAAAGGAAATTAGAAGTACACCAAAAAGATGTACTCTATAGACTCTATACTAACAGGAAATTTTAAAAACGGAAGAAGGGAAAGAATGTGCACGAACAATAGTTAAAAGAAGGGTGAAAACATCAAAGTTTATCAGTTCCCTTCAAAGATTAAAAGATGCACAAATGAATGATGATTCAGAAGTTACCTTTCTCACCATAGAGATGATGGGAATTACTTCCATGATGAGCTATAAACTTGATTATATTAGCTACTGACACATCTCCATTGTAAGAGATAACTGCTTCAGTTTCAGCAGGGAATAACATCAGAGCAGGATAAACTTCCCTCTGCAAAGCTCAGGTTTATTGAAAGTTCAGAAAAAATATATCTATCTTTTTCATTTTGCAAAAATGGATTCATACAATCTCAACATAGTAAGTTATAGGTTGATTGGGCCAAAAGTACCATATTTCACAATGAATCAGATATGAATATAACTAACCTGGTTTACTGATTTTAGGATTAAACTGCAGTCGTTCAATGTGCAATCCATCAGGTAGATGAGTGGAAGTTTCATATTATTCATCGAGTTGTCTGCCACAAATATATCACTTGTCAATATGTAAATGTCAAGGAATAATACCAGTTGGGTCAAATGTTAAAAAGCTTGAGTCTTGTGAATAGAGAAAATAGCGTTGGGAAAGCTTGCCCCCCAATTAGAAGTCTGCCTGGCTCGACTTCCAAATTAATTGGGGATCAATGTGGCTACCAGATATTAGGGGGTCTCAAACCGAAAAATATATAATGAACATTTTCCCATTTTAACACATTCTACCAGACAAACAAGGGGGCAAAAAAGGGCCATTTGTCTCATAATGAA
Organism: Gossypium hirsutum; assembly: GCF_007990345.1. Taxonomy (NCBI): domain Eukaryota; kingdom Viridiplantae; phylum Streptophyta; class Magnoliopsida; order Malvales; family Malvaceae; genus Gossypium; species Gossypium hirsutum. The sequence goes on from NC_053436.1 coordinate 13,246,247, forward strand.
CAATTTTATTTGTCAAGTTGACAAGAAGAGAACCTACAAATTAGGCCATTTGTCTCATAATGGCTCAAAAAGGGAATTTCTGAACAGGATTACAGGACTGCTGCTCAAAACATAATACAACTCCAAGACAAATCCCATTGAAAAACTTAGCCAAATGTAGCTCCCAGCTTTATGTGCCTATTTACAAGTTATCAAATTTTTATTCAAGATATCATACAATATTCTTATTGATTAATGCATATCAGGTCATATGACTATTTCAATAAGGAATACACAAGAAGCTATAGGTCTAAATATGACAATATGAATAAAGTATCTAATATTAAAGTAATTATAAATGCAAAAAGCACGTACCAGCATCAAACACTGTTTGCTTTTTCCCAGAGGCACTCTTCATCATTTTCATGTAACCCGTTATGGCCCGATATACTTCACGAACAACCAACTCCATTCTCTGGCAAAAGCCACACCAATTACTACTAAAAAGTACCACAACATCCTCACTGCGAGCATGGGCGGAAGTTCCACTGTTAGATCCGTTAGACCCAAAAACAAGCTTGGACAAAGTATGCATCATAACTTGAGGGATGGAATCCATTTCATGAAAATCGAGATTAACAAATGGAGGAGAAGTAGACTCCCTGGGGCTGTGGAGAGGGGGAACAGAGCGTTGATATGGAACAAGACTTCCATTAAGATAGTCATGAAGAAATTTAGAAATTAAAAAATAACTGAAAATTGCCTCTTCAGAGTAGACATAATGGTGCTGAGACCCAGGATCAACTAAAACCAACGACGGAATTGTTAACCCACCAGTCAAAGATTCAAGTAGCCGAGAGTTATCATCACATAAGAAAAAAGAACCCTTAAACTCTAGAACATGAGGTTCTTGTTCCCCAGACTTGTCTATCTCTGAAGAAATTTTCTCTTTTGCCTTCAAATCCCCCGCTATATCAAGCTGAAGACCTTCCAAAAGTTTGTCAGCTTCTATGGATATGAAAAGTTTACTTTTATCGGAAGAAATTTCCTCATCCTCCTTGTATTGAGAAGAAGCTTCATCAACTTCAACACCAATTGATTTTGGTTTTTCCTCACTCACCAAACCAGACTCACTTTCCATTGGTATACTGTGTGGATCGACAATATCAATTAAAGAAGCTTTCTGGGATGGTGGCGGCGAGACATCATTAGATTGGCCTTCTATTTGTGATGGTACTTCCTGGGCTGTTTTGATGTCAAGATCCTCTGATAAAAGACGAAAGCCTAATTCCTTTGCAAGTGAACTCAATTTTGATTCCTTCTTTCTCTGAAGAAGATAAGTTAAGATCTCTTGCAAAGATTTACCTTGCAAATCTGAAGCTAAATTATCCAGAGCAACATGCTTACCCTCATTTATAATCATGAATGACATCCTATCCTTCAACTTAATCTTCTGAGCAGTTTCAGAAAGCTGTAGGCTTGGATGTCCTGTTGTACCCTTATAAGCTAGGAGTGATGACTTTTCTTTATGATCAGTATTTTGTGAACTCACCCAATCTGATATCTGGTGGTGAAGTGCTACTTCTCTAAACGCATCAAGAGCTTCCCTACTTTTTCTTCTAGTTTCTGATGTCTGAGATGATCTATCCACAAAAAGAATTACTGATGGCCTATTTCCAGGTAAAGCAAGCGGAAGATCTTGGCCAACAAATTCTAGCTACATTGCGTGGGAAGTATGTGAGAGACAGAGAGAGATATACACTCAGAATAGGAAAGACACAAGATATTAAAATCAATATGAAAAAGACAAACCACGTTGTACATAAAAATAGGAACTTATATATATATATATTCACGTGAAATAGGCAAAAAGTGACAGTTGGATTGTCTCCTTTGTGCATGAAAATCCACTGTGCCACATGCATACAAATTATATTGATCTTGCTCATAGTTAACAAACAATTGTTATGAAGCCCTGAACACAATTAGATCATACTAAGTGAACAAGTTCCTTTAATCCAATTAAAAGTAGCTACAGTAACAGGCAAAAAGGATACTTTCAACTAAAGGTTAGAGCATTTGGAGTAGAGCTAGGTCTAACAAAATTCTCGGGCTAAGATGCACACTATTCAGGTGTCCTACCCAAAGTAAGGGAAAAAAATAGCTACTACAGATGTGCCGGTTTTATGTATTTAGTGGCATGCAATCAACCTAAGATTATTCTTTCCCATTAAGTCTACAACACCATAAAAAAAGAAGCCATAAACCTAGTTCGCTTTGACCACAAGCTTTGGGGGCACTGAGAAGTAGAAAACTTCATACCTCGCGAACAACTGAATTGTCTGTCATGAGGGCATTCTTGAGCTCTTCCTCATCTTTAATAACCTTTGAACAGCCAGGGCATCCTTTGAAGTACAGCACTGCCATCCATGTACCAGAATCTTCAACGCCAAGAGACGACACTAATGATGTATTAGAAATCAACCCAAATCTAAGTCTTTCTTGAGAAACTAAGAACTCTCTTCTAACAGCAATCAACTTCGAGAAAAATGAATCAAATTGCTTATACTCTTTTAAAGTACAGTTCAACCCAAGATCAAGTTCCATATTTTCACTCTCCGTTAAAGAAACTTGGTCATCTACCATGCTAAACCCAGTAATCCAAGGAATCCCACCAATCCCATTTTCCACATCACATTTCAGCATCCCACTTCCCACTTTCTGAATTTCAAAATAATAAAACCAAAAAAAAAAAAAAGTTTAGGCAACATTATCTCCAACCCAAACCCAAAATTTTCTTTTTCATTAATTAAACTAAATTAAATATGGAAATGAAATGTAATCAGAAACTACCAGCAACCTTAGGCGTCAAATCAGTTCCAGTCCCATTGTTTTTCACCTTATCCACTAACTTGGGTGACCAACCGCAAAATTCAGCTAAAATCAAAGCTTTGTCAGTGGAGTTTAGAAACATTTCCAGTTCCTCCTGAGAATTAAGGGGCTTTAAAGGAAGTTCTTCAGGTGAAGCAACTGATATATAAGGATGAATAGAGTTTAATATATTTCGAGCTCGAAGCTTCCCTTGGTACTTATACGATACGGAGTGATCATAATAAAGAACCGTTATCCCATCCGAAGCACCAATGGAATCGGCCAACGTTTTCTCCATGTTCCTATGAATTAACATTAATTTCAAAGAGTCAAACTCCGTTGACTTATCTGCAACCAATCGGGACACCTCCCTCATAAGGGACCGGGACTCGCCGCACCCTGAAAAAAGAGAAGAAATGAGGAAAAACGTGATCGCTGATTACAATTTGAATCATATTCATATTCGTAGCCGTAAATTGAACTGTAAAAGGCAAATGATTTTGATTGAATTGAAATGAAATGAATGTCTAGGTTACATGGGACGGTGACGAGGATGAGGGTGTGAGGGTGGCGACAGATCTGAGAAGAGTAGTTCAGTTTGGTGAGGATCTGCCATTCCCCTACGCCGTTTGAAGCGCAATCAACGGCTGATAACAGCGCGAGTGAAATTATCGAAATCGGGATCAACAACAAGTACTTCATCGCCGTCGCGATAAATCACGCAGACACCGCCGCTTTTCTCAATCAATGAAGACCCGACAGTGTTTTGGGTCAAATATGTACATGGATTTGGAACCCAACATCTATTTCAACAGTTAATTGGATCGGACTGGGTAGGGTAAAAATTGAGTACTAAATCAAAAAATTGTTATCGTTCAGGGTCTAATCGTGATTTAAGATTTTCATTTTCAGTGGGTTAAGCATAGCTACGTTAATTCTTATCTAAACTTCGAATTTGATTAATACTATCTCAAACTAAATTGATTTTATTATAAAAAATTTTAAAATTTTAATATCATCAATTTAACTTTAATTGATATTACTTGAAATTTATTCAAACTACAAACAATATTAACTCGAAACAGCTCAAAATCACCTAAATTCAAATGACCTGAATGATTCGACCTCGTAATGATTTGATTTGAAAAACATTGAGTGTGAATCTAAATAACTCAAACACAAAATAATCTAATCTCAAAATTATTCAAACTCTAATCTAAATCTAAATGCTTTTGAATTAAAATGACTCGAAAATGTTAAAACTCAAATTGATTGGACTAGAAGCCACTTTGGTTCATCTAATTAATAGGTCTAATTGTCAATTAAATTTTAGCTCGATTGGTATCGACATTATTGTCAGTGCAAAATAGCGTTGGCTCGAATGTGTTGAAGCACATTATACTTTATTTAAAGGTTAGGTTAACAGGTCTAGTTTAAAATACCAATATTAATATGAGACAATTTAAAATTTGAATTGAATAAAAAGGTTGCATGTTTTACCTTATCACCTATACTAGATTATAACTCAATTCATGATGCGAGCAAAATAATTATATGAAAAAAATATTTAGGAATAAAGTAACATTTCACCCCTGAATTTGACAACTTTATCTATCTTGGTACCTTAGCAACTTTACTGATGAAGTGATTAAACTCAGATTATTTAAATTTTCTCTTGATAGGAAAGCTAAGGGTTGACTCAATTCTCTTCCCCATGCCTCTCTGTCTCCTTACAAGGCTATAGGCGAAGATTTTTAGAATATTTATTGCAAACTTCTGTACAAAATCGTGAGATTTTATTAAAGTGAAAAATTTTAGAATTTTGTTGTTTAAATATTTTTTGTGCTGAAGTAAATGGTTTTATGTGAGTTATCTGGTTATTAGTTGTATAAAATTTTTAGGTACATAAAATTTTTTAGACTTATTGCATAACGTATTTAGTAATAAAATTATAGAATATATGTCTAGGGATCCAAATAATTTTATTTAATTAGAAAATTAGCCACAACAAATTTAATTAAATGAAATTATTTATTTAGTAAGAATCTCATAAGGTTTATAGAAATTAGATGTTGCATAATGGTTTAGCAACAATCTTGAATAATGTTTAAGGATTAATATCTAGCTAAGTGATTTTCATAATTTTATTTAGTTAAAGACTAGTCACAACACCTTTAGTTAAATAAAATTATTAAAGTTAAAAATCACATACGAAAACATAGGTATTAAATCTCATTACATAATTTATTAAGATAAAATTATTAAATAATTTTTCATGGTTACCAGCAAAAATTATGAAAATGAATTTAATAATTTTTATCAAAAGGATAGTAAATAATTCTATCATAAAATGGATCTAATTGAATTAAAAATTTAGCCCACAAATAGTTTTTATGTCACTAGATTCATTATTTTCATAATTTGCGTTGGTAAATTAAGATTTATGTTTGCCTCAATTTTTTGTTAAGCATGTATGTTCATTTGTTTTGTAATTTTACAACCTGTGAATATATATGATAATAGAGTAGATATCCCTGAATTAACTAATTAGAACTTTAAGTTATGGAAGCAGAGTATTCTTCTCCAATTGGGGTGCTTGGATATTGATTATGTTATAAGGAAATTTGAGCCACATATTACTGAAACCAACACCTAGGTTGATCTTGTTTTGTATGAAAAATAGGAGTAATCTAACCTGTTAAGTATCATGTTCATAAAGAGTAAGGTTCCTAATGATGTTCGTGGCTCAATTGAACATTATGAGAATGTCTAAGAATTATTAACGGCTATTGAAAAACAATTTAGAACATCTCAAAAGACATTAACCAACACCCTAATCATGAAGTTCCCATCAATGAAGCTCACTACCGTTAAAGGTCTACGTGATCACATCAACAAGATGAGAGATTTAGCAACTCAAGTAAAAGCACATGAGGTTGAAATGTCTGAATCTTTTCTAGTGCACTTTATATTGAACACTCTTCCACCTCATTATGGGCCTTTTAAGCTCTCCTATAACACACATAAGAATAAGTGTTCTATCAATGAGCTTTTGACCACGCGTGATCAAGAAGAGGCTAGACTCGTACTGGAGATATGAGTGAGTGCATTGATGGTTACTCAAAGAAAGAAGACGGTCCAAGCCAAGAAAAATGGGAAGGCTAAAATGCAACCCCCAGCTGACATAAAGAAAGAATCCAAGTGTTTCTTTTGTAAAAACAAGAGACACTTAAAGAAGGATTGTGTCAAGTTTAAAAGTTGGCTTGAAAAGAAAGGTAAATCAATCTCACTTTATTTACTTTGAGTCCAATATGGTTGATGTTAGTTACAACACATGATGGATTAATTATGGTTCTACAATCCATATATCGTATTCCTTATAAGGATTAAGAAACCTGAGGGAGTTTGTGGGAGTTGAATGACACATCTATTCAGAAAATAAGATAGAGTCACATGTGGAAGCAATTGGAATATGTGAATTAGTGTTTAGGAGTGGCTTTGTTTTAATTTTAAAAAAAGACCTTTTATATTCCCAGATTTTCTAGAAATTTACTTTCTATTTCGAGACTTGTATCATTTGGTTATTGTTTTAGTTTTTCAAACATTGGTTTTAGTTTATTTTATAAATCTGAACTTGCTGAGAATAGTGTTTTATTTGATGGTCTTTAGTCTCTTAATTTGCAAAATAATGTCACTCATAATGTTATGCACGTTCAAACTGATACTAAATGTTGTGTTATAAATAAAGATTCATATATTTTATAGCACCGAAGATTATGACATATCTCCATTAAAAGAATTAAGAGACTAGTAAACAATGTGTACTTAGTACTTTAGGTTTTACTAATTTCAATACTTGTATATACTGAATTAAGGGCAAGCAGACTAACAAGTTAAAGAAAGGTGTCAATAAGAGTTTGACCATATTGGAAATCATCCACTCTAATATATGTTGCCCAAATATGGATGTGCAAGGTCAAAAATATTTCATCACTTTCATAGACGATTACTTACGATACATGTATCTCTACATGCTTCATCACAAAAGCAAAGCATTAGAACCTTTAAAGTTTTCAAAGCTAAAATAGAGAAACAATGCGATAAACAAATCAAGATTGTGAGAACCGATAGAGGTGGTGATTATTATGTAGATACACTGAGGATTGATAAACACTTGTTCCATTTACGAAGTTTTTTTCAAGATAATAGTATAGTGGGCCAATACACCATGTTAGGCTCACTTGACCAGAATGATGTTGCGAAAAAAAGAAACCGAACTTAATAGACATAGTGCGAAGTATGTTTAGTAGCTCTAAGCTACCTAAATCCTTGTGGGTTAAAGCTCTTAAAACAACATGTATATATTAAACCGAGTTTCAACCAAGGCTATCTCAAAGACACCTTTTGAGTTGTTCAAAGGTTGGAAATCGAGTTTGCCACATATACAATTATAAGGATGCTCGTTTGAAGTAAGTAAGAAAAGAAATTGGACCCAATGACCATTAGTGGGTATTTCATTGGATATGTTGAAAGGTCCAAAGGATACAGATTCTTTTATCCATCTCATAGCACTAGAATTGTGGAATCGAGAAATGTAAAAATTTCTTGAAAATAACTTAAGTAGTAGGAGCGATCTGTCTCGGGACATGATTCCTATAGGTCAACCTTCCACCTCAGGTGAGAGATTGGTTATCATACAAAGCACCTCTCAAGCTCAACCGGGTGTTGAACAACTAATCAATGAAAATCTACAAGCTGCTGAAAACACTTCAGTAGATCAAGCAATTCAAGAAAATCTAGAAATCATTGAACAATTAGTTTAACAACATGATCCACAAGAAAATGTTGGTTCAACATTGAAGATATCTACTAGAGAAAGGAAATCAACAATTTCTAGTGACTATATTGTGTATCTGCAAGAGTTTAACTATAATATTGGAATTGAGAATAATCCTAATTCATTTTCACAAACCATGAGTTGCAAAGAGTCAGAATTGTGGTACAATTCTATGAAAGAATAGATGAATTCTATGAAAAGTAACGATGTTTGGGATCTTGTGTCATTGCCTAAAGGCGTAAAATCTATTGGATGTAAATGGTTCTTCAAAACAAAAAAAGACTCAATGAGCAACATAAAAAGATATAAAGCTAGACTCGTTGCTAAAGGATTCACTCAATGGGAAGGAATCAGTTATATTGAGACTTTCAGTCCTATATCTAAGAAAGATTCCTTATGCATTGTGTTAGCATTAGTAGCTCATTTTGACCTTGAGTTGCAATAAATAGATGTGAAAACTGTCTTTCTCAATGGTGACCTAAAGGAAGAGGTATGCATGAAACAACCTAAAGGATTCTCCTTTAGTGATGGTGAACACTTGGTATGCAAGCTAAAGAAGTCTATATACGGATTTAAACAAGCTTCCCCCAATAGTGCTATTTAAAGTTCCATGAAGTTATCTCTTCGTTTGATTTTGTTAAGAATATCATATGCATATACCAAAAGGTCAATGGGAGTAAAATTTGTTTCCTTATTCTATATATGGACAACATTTTACTTGTAACAAATGATAGGGGTATACATGAGGTGAAACAATTTCTTTCTAAAAATTTTGATATGAAAGTTATGGGTGATGCATCTTGTGTCATTAGCATTAAGATTTATCATGATAGACATCGTGGTATCTTAGGTTTATCTCAAGATACTTATATCAACAATTTTTTAGAAAAACTTCGGATGAAAGATTGTCCACGTAATAGCCCGGTTTTAACTAAATCGGAACAATGGTTTCAGAACCAGAAATCTGAGATCGTAAAATTATTTTAATATTTTTTTGGTGTTTAAAGTATGTTATTTGATATGTGTGAAAATTTCGTGATTTAATTTTACTGATTGGTTAGTTAATTTAATAAAAGGACTAAATCGCATAAAATGCAATAAGTTGCATACTAATTGTTGAAGTGTTTATTTGCCATGATTTATTTAATTAGATGTCCTTATAATGTTATTTGACTAAGATTAAAGTAAGTGGACATTTATGGACAACCATTAATTAATTTATAAGTTAAATAGATATGGGTAAAATGGTAAATTCTGTATTACTGTTAATAAATTAAAATAAAACAAAAGGTTAGTGGAGTGTTCATCTTTGTTTGCCGAAATTTGAAGAAGAAAGAAGACAACCATGGCTATTTAGGGTTCAATCATTTGAAGCTTCAATTGGTATGTGAATTTTGTTCGTTTTTGATAATTTTTATGTTTTTGAGATCGTTGCTTCGTATATTAGCTAGCCAATGCTTTAATTTTTGGATTTGATGATGAATTTCTGAAATTCCATTGATGAATATTCAAGATTTTTGTTGTTTGATGATGAAAAATAAATATTTGTTGTTAGATTTTCATAGTTTATTAAGTGATTTTTGATAAAAATGATTATTAAGGATTAAATTGTGAAATTTGTGAATGGAGGGGTTAAAATGTGAAATAAATGAAATTAATGGGCTGTTAGGGACCTAGGGAAGATTTGACCATGCTTGGGTATGGTGAAATTTTGTGTATTTTGTGTTGTTTTGAATTAGGGACTAAATTGTAAAAATATGAAATGTTAGGGTCTTAAGTGAAAAATGCCCATTTTTGTGTTTTTTGGTGAAATTGAATGAATATTTGATTAAATAAGTTAAATTTGAATTGATTTAGATCAAGAAAGAAAGAAATCAGATTTGGATCGGAGGAAGTCAAAAGTTGTTGAATAGTTGTTCCAATCTGTTTGTTTCCGTACGAGGTAAGTTCATATGCAAATAAATGTTTTTTAAATTTAAATGTATATATTACCGAATTGAATTGTATATTTATATATGTTACCGAATTGAATTGAGCATTGGAGAACTTGTTTCGAGCATGAATTGATTGAGTTACGAAGTTGAAAGCCCCGTATGAACCTTAGGAATAGTATAGGATACTGATGTCATGACATTAGGACTTTCGAGGTGTGATTACATGTAAGACCCTGTTTGGGACAGAGATATCGATATGTGATAACATGTAAGACCATATCTGGGATATGGCATTGTATGTGATATATGTGTTTCCGAGTATCCTTAACGATTTCGAATGGTTCAACGGGCAATGTCAAAACAAGACCGAATGTGAATTTGAGCTAAATGATTCAGGTACGTATGAAGTTTATATGTTCATTGAAAAATAAGGTAAGTGAAGTTACCTAACGTAGTAATATGGATTATATGAGAAAAGTAATTGTATATGTGTATTAGATTAGTTAAATGTGGCCTATTCGAATTGAATTATTAATGTTCTCGTGATGATTTATTTGCTTATGGCTTACTAAGCTTTCAAAGCTTACCTTGTGTGTTCTTTCATTGTTTTATAGATATATAAAGCTAGCTCGAGCTCGGGGATCGTCAAAGATCATCGTCACACTATCAATCGCTATTTCGATACTTTGAAAACTTGTACTTATGACATATGGCATGTACAAGCTAGTTTTGATACGGTTAGTTTTGAATTGTGTATAAATAGCCATGCGAAAATGGCTTGATAATGATGTTAATGTTTGTGAATAATCGACCTTGTTAATTAGCTCATTTTGGGAAGTTTGTTTGATGGTATATTTTGCATTTGTGGATAGTTACAATTTGGTTTAAGTGATGGTAATGTGGTTAATTATTCGGTTAGATGTTAATGTTGGTATGTGTTTATATTTGCTATGTAATGACTATGCTATGCCATGTGAATTTGGCTATTTGGTATGGCTTATTAATGGCCTATGTTTTGATGTATAAATTGCCTTGTGAATTGGTTTGTGAATGATGAAAATTACTTTGGTCATTTTGTGAGATAAATTATGATATATAATATATATATTTACATTCGGCTAATAATAGGTAAAATAAATACATATGCCTATGACATGTTTGTTTGTGGTTCGATATTTAAAGGTCAAGCTGTTGGTTTAATGCTTAATTACGAAATGTGTTATATATATGGTTTGTTTTGTCTTGATATGCAAATGTGCATAGGTATATAAAATGGTACGCTAGTAATCAGTTAATAAAATAGATGTATGCAAATGGATGTCTTGATATATGCTCGGTATATGAAATGAAATATGTTTGATTATAATTTAGGTATTCGAATGCCATGAAATTGATGGACATATGCTTTGAACATTGAATTTATAAAGCATAAGAAATATGGTATTGATGTATGTTAGTTTGGTTCGAAATTTGAACAGATAAATGAAATTTAAATAGTTGAGTTTTGAAGCATAGTTCATAGATGAGATGCGGTTAGTAAAGTATGATTGTTTTAGGTTGGTTATGTACCTTAAATATGTGAATTTGTCTTATAGGAAATAAGAGGATGGTTGTTATTTGAGTTTGAAAATTTTATAAAGGAAATGATATTACTTTTTGCATAAATTATAATAAATGATTGTTCGAAACTGTGTTTTGATCGGTAATGCCTCGTAACCCTAATCTGGTGACAGATATGGGTTAGAGGTGTTACAGTCCACCAAGTGTTGCTCCTGTTGTAAAGGGTTATAAGTTCAATTTGAATCAATGCCCAAAGAATGAACGTGAGAGGGAGCAAATGAAAAACATTCCATATGCTTCTGTTGGTGGAAGCCTAATTTATTCTCAAGTCTGTATAAGACCTGACATTGCATTTGCAGTTGGAATGTTGGGAAGATATTAGAGTAATCTAGGTACTTACCACTAGAGAGCTGCAAAAAAAGTTTTGAGATATTTTAAAGGGACAAAGGACTACATGCTTACGTACAAACAATCAAACAATTTGAAGGTTATTAGTTGCTCAAATTTAGATTTTGTCGACTGTGTTGATTCACGTAAATCAACATCAGATTACATATTTATGTTTGCTTGTGGAGTTATATCTTGGAGGAACGTCAAGCAGACTTTAACTACTACTTCTATTATGAAGGCTGAGTTCGTTTCATGTTTTGAGGCTAACTTATATGAAGTATGGTTGAAGAGTTTCATATATGGGTTTAGACTTGTGGATTTGATTTCTAGGTCGTTGATGATATATTGTGATAATTCAGCTATTGTCTTTATGACTAAGAACAACAAAAGTGAAAATCGAAGTAAACATATCGATATTAAGTATTTAGCTATAAGGGAACGTGTAAAAAGAAAAGAAAGTGGTCATTGAGCACATTAACACTGAGCTAATATTAGCTAATCATTTGACTAAAGGCATGCCACCACACAAATTTAAGGACCATGTTGTCACTATGGGACTTGTTCTCACCATGTAAATTTTTATTATAATAATGATTACAAAGAAACTCTGTTAAGTTTGATGTTTCTTATATTTTGTGCACACATTAATTTGATTATTTCGAGAAATGTCACTAAAATTTTGACTTGGAATAAACATTAGGTTTATTCATTAAGAAATTTGAGCTAAAGTGTTGAGAAAGTGATACATGGAAGATACTACTCAAATTCTAAGAGAAATTATCGCCATGATTCATGCATTATGTTTCGACTTTAAGTATTCATGGGTCATATGAACCAAGTGAAAGAATGTTGGAGTTGGTTCGTAGAAAAACCTCCCACATTCTCATATTTTGTGGGGTCACTCCCACATGCCCACATTTTGTTGCCCATTACTTTTAATTTGTGTGATATTAGGGCATGTGATTGGTGATTTTTGATGGGGAACCACCACTATAAATATCCCCAAGCATAAGGTCCCTAAGCACCAAAAACAAATTCTGAAAACAATTCCATCTAATGATGTTTCTAAGTGCTTAGAAGACTTTGGCGATTTTCGTGTTTTCGTATGGCTAAATACGACATCCTCATCAGTTGTTTGACGCGCTCAATCAATGGTGTTACAATATCTGAATTTTGACATTTAGTTCAACCAATGATCGAAAGTATTTATGTTCAATCTTTTCCGCTGCACTTAAACATTTAAAGCATTATTTATGCTTAGATATTAAAATATACGTATATTGTTATGAATATCTTATTAAGTGGATGTTCATCATGATCAAGATAAAGTTTTAATGTACTTTAAATTCTAATAGTTTTTAGAATTAGATCTCTACTTCTTTTATACTTCTATGCCTGTAAATAGTTTTTAGAATTAGATCTCTACTTCTTTCATTCTCTGTTGCTCTCATATTTCTTTGTTCTTTATTCTCCCCATCTCTCTTTATTTTATAATACGTTATCAACATGATCTTGCTCAAAGTGATAGTTCCTTTTATCGACGATCAAAATTATCCTCCATGATTTTCAATTTCTTTGACAGCAAGATGCAAAGTTTTTACAGGAAGTTTCTTTTATTTAATGTTTCATATCTGATTATTATTTTTCATTCTTCTTTCATTATATGTGATCATTGTTTTGGTTAACTTATTTTACTTCTTGTTCTTAAGGATGATGAAAGATTTGATATTGTTATCTTTATGAAATCAAGAATATTTTCAAACTATCTCATACCTTCTAGTGATAACGAAAATGTTAAAGATTTTCAGGTATATTTTACTATGTTTTATTTATTGTTTATTATAATTGGAGACTGATCATGACAACATGCATAGATAGATTTTGATTTGAAATCTTACGCATGTTTGCGATGGTAATTATGAAATAAAGAATCTATTGGGATGTTTATAAGTTTGTCCTACTAGATTTGTTGCATTCTCCGAAGTGAATGTAAACATAAAGAAAATAAAAGATATACTAATAGACCACTAAAACTGGGAATATAGTAATAAATAAGAGAACAATGAGAATTCTCAAGATAACTCTGTAAAGGGAAAAGATAACTTATGTTATCAATATGTGATATGAAATATTATTGGCCACATATGTGGCGTATGCCCAAATATTTTGTTTTTGTTAATATTCATTGAGGAATGATATGAAAATGTAGGAATGAATTCTATCATTATAGATAAAAAATATTTATCTTATTTGGTATTGAAACAAACAAATATTATCCCAATATTTGATAGTATAAAATTAGTTGAAAGCTCTAGAAGAGCTAATATATCACTATCTAAAAAGCACAAAATTTATGATGTTAGCATTACTTTTAAAAGTTATTTGTAATAGATCTCATATTGAGATTGTGAATGAGGAAAATACTATATTTCATATGAATAAAAAAGGGGATTGAGTTATTAATTTATAATCTTTATGATATTCTTTTGTCATCATCCCTATTAAAGGGTTGAAAGCAAAATATTTAATTGTGAAAGATATACTCATGAGTAATAGAATATGATAATTCTATCTAAAGCTTATTATGGTTGGATGTATCTAAAGTTGCAAGTATTTTTTAAAAACTGTGAGTATAACTTTACAATATTCAGAATAAGTTTTCAATTAAAATTACGTGGTAAAATATTACTGATGAGAACTTGCAAGAGAGAAAACTTATGTATGAAAAGTCATTGGTTATGTACCTATTATACACATAGAAAATAAGATTCACTCTCAAAGTTTGCTATTAATAGAATTTTGGGCATTTGAAGATTTTGGCATATTCTTTGAAGCGAATATTGCATACAATTATTGGAAAATTATATTTATTGACCTAGTGGTATTATAGACTTCACGTTGATTTAGACATTTCCACTAGTAAATGTCACAATAGTATACAAATTAAAAAGAATGAAAAATAAAATTATCAATTTGTTACAATTTAGTACAATTGAAACACATGCTAGAAGTTTACTAATACAAATGCGTTTACTACTTGGCGTGACCAATTAGACCATCTTGGATCATAAATGATGCGAAAATTAATTGAGAATTCATATGGACATTCAATTAAAGAACCAGAAGATTATTTAATTTAAACAATTCTCATTTGTTGTTTGTTCTCAATGAAAATTGATTATTAGAAACTCACTAGCTAAGGTTGAGATTTAATGTTTTGTATTTCTGAAATGAATATGGGCTCATTCATCCACCATGTAGATGGTTTTGATATTATATGATTTTTGTAGATGGATCTACAAAATAGTCACATGCATTATCAACTCACAACCTATTGTTTGCGAGATTGCTTGTTTAATTTATTAATTTCAGATTATGCAATTAAAACAATTCATCTTGCTAATGTTGGTGAGTTTACATCCCAAGTTTTTAATGATTATTGCATGTCAATTGGGATAAAAGTTGAACATCCTATAGCTCATGTTGACAAACAAAATGATTTAACTGAATTGTTTGTCAAATGCCTCCAACTAATAGCTAAATCATTACTTATGAGAACTAAATTTTCTATTTCAATATGAGATTATGTTTTTAGGTGTTGTACGCATCAAGCCAATAAGTTATAAATACTCTCCATTATAATTGATTTTTGATCAATACCTAAATATTTCTCATCTTTGAATTTTTGTATGTGCGTATATGCTCCAATTGCTCCACCACAACGCACAAAGATGAGTGAATCCTGAAAGAAAGTTAGGAATATATATTAATTACAAGTTTATTTATGATTACAATTTTGATTCGATAGTTTTCCCAATATTAGGGGAGAGAAATAATAACTTGTAATGAGTTAGGGGGAGAATAATTTGAACCAGAAGTTCAATAAGGATAACTCATTATAAGTTAACTGTTAGATGTATTTACAAACTTAATGAGAATAACCAAGTGTTATATACCATCTAATACTTTAATTTGATTCAAAGTCCTAGTAGGACAATCAATTGGAATAAATAATAGATTGATCGGTTCCAAATATGAAAATTATTCTAGATGGTCATATAGTATAGACGGGTCTCCAGAAGAGACTCAAGATGTAACTAATAAGTAAAACTTCAAAAGAGATCCAGGAACCTGAAACTAAATTTTAAAATAATGAAAATAAGAGATCTCGATAAGTTATGTCAATTCGAGAAAATGTGGAACTGAATAATAAAAATGGTCGACAATGATTTTGCATGCAATATTATTATTGAAATAATGAAATAAAAGGAGAATCTTGAATAAATCTATTGAGAAATATAGATATAGAATAAATTAATCAAAATAGAAAGACTCAACTCAAGTACAATTAAATTCGAGGAGTTTTTGGACCAGTAGTCCAAATATCTAAAGGTATAAAGCCAATAAGGATGCAATTGAAATAGTTTTGCAAAAGCGGAATAAAAATATGAAGTATTTCTCTAAGCCCTGGCATCGATTATGAAAAGATATAATATTCTGTTGTGGTGAATGCAATAACCTTTAGATATATTATTAAATTGACAATTCATAAAAAATTTAACTTGCGTCTAACGGTTATTGTTATAACATTTTATAAATCACTATATATTAAAGTTTATATTAAAATCCTTGAAGGATTTAAGATGCTAGAAGCATATTGAAATTCTTGAGAAATTGCTCATTTATTGAATTGCAATAATTTGAATATATGTGTTAAATTTGACTTAGTGAATAGTAGTTGAAGGAGGATTATAAAATGATCCAAAATACCTATCTGTATTTTTATAAAAGAATCATGATTAAAGTTTGTTATGATTATTGTTGAATCTCCTGAAGAGATCAAAATATATTTTCCCAAATTTCCCTTACTCGTGACTTTTAAAAGAATGGTGATATAAATGGTTAGCAATACATTCAAATAGTCATTTGAAAAATTAGTATTCAAGATTGAATATGTAGAATATGAGAAAGTATTTAATGTTTTCATGAGGGGGAATAAATACGCGTTGTATTCTTTTTCCCTTAACCGAGGTTTTGTCCCATTGGATTTTCCTGATAAGGTTTTTAATGAGGCAGCATATTATGCGTATTATAGATCGTGTACTCTTTTTTCCTTCATTAGGTTTTTATCCCACAAGTTTTTTCCTAATAAGATTTTAACGAGGCACATTATCTACCAATGGAATCCAAAAGGGAGTGTTTTGAATATCTTATTAAGTGAATGTCCATCATGATCAAGATTAAGTTTTAATGTACTTTAAATTCTAATAGTTATTAAAATTACATCTCTACTTCTTTTATACTTCTTATGCCTATAAATAAAGACTCTAATCAAGCATTGTAATTATCCTTTTTGATCAATAAAGTTATTATCGGTTACTCTTATATTTTCTTTATTCTCCGGGAATAACCTAATAAGCTACAGCTAAGGAAAATCCAAAATTGCTTACTTATTGAGGATTAAGTAGCACAATCACAGATAAATACAACACAATCCAATCAATTTATTTACATCCCATTTTGAGTTTCATATAAAATTAAACTTTTCATTTAGATGTATAATGCTGGATAATCGAAAAACGTATAAATCTTATCGTAAATTATTGAAGATATTTACTACAAATAAAAATAATTTATTTTAACGACTGATTACATTGACCAAGGCTTGAAGTCTGGATTTTTATGTCAAAATACAACAACTTCAAATTTGTAATGTTGGGAGCTAATAAAATTATACGATTATATTTTGCTTTCCCAAAATTTATAATTTAAATTAGCATCCCAATCTAATTTTTTTTAGTTCATGTGAATCCTTTAATAATCAACAATTTTGTTAAATAATATCATTAATTTATAGAAGTGTAGCAAAAAATCCTAAAAGTAAAATATATGAATTAAATCCTAAATTTTAGGATAGTAAAAGGACTAAAAAATAAATTGACCAATCAGCTATGCACTCATAAACGTCATTAAAGTCCTGATTGAATCCCGATTCTTTGAGATTCACTTCCAATTGGTCGTAGTTAATTCCACCCTGTAACTGTTACCACTATAAAACCTCTCAGCCCTCGGATTTATCTCTGTTATTCCACTCGCACATTAGCTGTATTTTCCAAATATTCCGTAGGGTATTTAAAGCCTTGGGATCTCCTCTGATTCCAATGTTCTCTTCATAAAAATCGAGCATTCAAAGGGGGACATACCGAGACTGCTAGTGAGAGATGGTGAGATCAATAGATAACTACAATGATGATCATCAAGAAGGGTGGGAAACAGAAGCCCTTGATAATGGTGATCAGCAATCGACGGATAAAGTATTGGTGGAGGCAGCTTTCAAAGGGACGCCGGTTCCGCCATGGAACAAGCAGATAACAGTGAGGGCCGTGGTGACTAGCCTTGTTTTGAGCTTGGTATTCAACTTCATTGTCTGCAAGCTTAATCTAACCACCGGTGTTATACCGTCTCTCAACGTCGCCGCTGGTTTGTTGGGATTCGCCGTCGTCAAAACTTGGACCACCGTTCTCGAGAAGCTTGGACTCTTGAAACAACCTTTCACGAGGCAAGAGAATACCGTCATCCAAACATGTGTCGTCGCCTCATCGGGCATTGCCTTCAGCAGTACGTATTCAAACCCAGACGACACTTATTTCTGTTTGCTGTTTTATATATTTATAAATTTTCGAGGGGAGTTGGATTCGGAGATAGTCTGCCAAGTAGGATTGTCCTTCGTCGGTAGCTCTAGTCATAGCATTTTCACGCCCTCTACCCTATATGCTATAGGGCACGGGCTCAAGTCTAATCATTCGTAATACTCATGGATTGCCATATGAGATGCATCCATTGATTCTCCACGAAACAATTTATAAATCTCTCTCGAAAGAGTAATTTGTGTATATTATATGTTTGTGTTTGATAAATTTTATAGGTGGCACTGCAAGTTACTTGTTGGGGATGAGCCCGCTTGTAGCAGGTCAAGGAGACAGTGGGAATACGCCAGAAAATGTAAAGAGACTATCACTTGGGTGGATGATAGGGTTTCTCTTTATCGTCAGCTTTGTTGGCTTGTTTTCTATTGTGACCCTCAGAAAGGTTATTTCCTTCACTTTCTTTTAGGCCTTAAAATTTTGTTATGAATTTGAAAACATGATCAGATTAATCTCAATTCCAATTCAATTTGATGATTATAACTTAACAATGCTAAACTGTTTCCAGATAATGATCTTGAAATATAAGTTAACATATCCTAGCGGGACAGCGACTGCATACCTCATCAACAGTTTTCACACACCCAAAGGTGCCAAGTTGGCCAAGTGAGTAGAATTTGTTCACACCTCTATAAATTTACACTATTTACTTAGGCTTGAGATGCATAGTTTTATCATTGCATGCAAACTGCTTCTTGCTTTTTGTCCCAAATCTTGTTTCATTGTTTCTCTTTGATTATTAATTGGCTTTTGTAGGAAACAAGTTGCTGTTCTCTTCAAAAGCTTTGCCGTCAGCTTTGTATGGGCGTTTTTCCAATGGTTTTACACTGCTGTTGATGGCTGCGGGTTTTCGAACTTCCCCACCTTCGGTCTCCAAGCATACGACAAGAAGTATACGTCTTTCTTTGAAACTCTAGATTCGTGTCAACAGAACATTTCGAGTTGTTATTGGTTAATTACTGAAGCGGAAAAAACATATGATAGTCTCTTATTTACGCAAATATTTGATATTTGATGACTACTAAGTGGATTTATTACATGATAATTTGATTGTCTTAAAGGTTCTACTTTGATTTCTCATCAACATATATTGGTGTGGGGATGATTTGCCCTTACATGGTGAATGTGTCTATGCTTTTGGGAGCCATCTTTTCATGGGGAATCTTGTGGCCAATTATTGAGGGCAAGAAAGGTGTGTGGTATAGTGCTGAGCTTAGTCCAACCAGTCTCCATGGCTTGCAAGGATACAAAGTATATTTATTTGCTTCTTTTTTCTTGGATCTATCACAATAACCCCATTGTTATTAATAATTGTGCATATTTAATAACCTTGCCAGGTTTTTATTGCTATTTCCATGATGCTTGGTGATGGGCTATATCATGTTCTCTTCATGCTAATCAAGACCATACACAGCCTCATAGTTAAAAACTCCGGTAAGAAGGACTCGTCTGTTGTTGCCCCCGGTGCTTCGGATCTTGATTCAGAGACTGCAGATTACGATGAAATTAGACGAACTGAGTTCTTCATGAAAGATCAGATTCCGAATAAGGTAGCCTTGTCGGGCTATGTTGTCCTGGCGATCATATCCGTCATTGTTGTTCCTTTCATCTTCCACCAACTAAAGTGGTACCACATTCTCGTTGCTTATGCCATTGCGCCCATATTGGCTTTTTGCAACGCCTACGGTTGCGGTCTCACCGACTGGTCTCTAGCCTCCAACTACGGGAAATTAGCCATCATCATTTTCAGCTCGTGGGTTGGACTCAATAACGGTGGTGTCGTTGCTGGTTTAGCATCTTGCGGTGTGATGATGAGCATCGTTTCCACAGCCTCCGATCTCATGCAGGACTTCAAAACGGGATACCTCACTCTGTCATCTCCCCGCTCCATGTTTTTCGCCCAAGTAATAGGGACCGCCATTGGCTGCATCATGTCACCATTGGTCTTTTGGTTCTTCTACAAGGCTTACCCTATAGGTGACCCCAATGGCACGTACCCTGCACCCTACGGTCTCTTATACCGCGGAATTGCACTTCTCGGCGTCGAAGGCATCTCTTCACTCCCCAAAAACTGCCTCAACCTTGTCATCGTGTTCTTCCTCATTGCATTCGCCATAAACTTGATTAAAGAGCTGTTGCAGCGATACGAGACGAAGTTAGGGCTTCATCGGTTCGTCCCTAGTCCAATGTGCATGGCCATCCCATTTTACCTAGGTGGATTCTTTGGAATTGACATGTGTGTAGGGAGTTTGATTCTCTTCTTGTGGGAGAGGAGGAACAAGCAGCAGGCCACTGACTTTGCACCAGCCGTGGCATCGGGACTCATCTGCGGTGACTCGTTGTGGGGTGTACCGGCTGCTATTCTTTCCCTTCTTAATGTCAACCCTCCTCTTTGCATGAAGTTTCTCTCGGCCGCCGTAAATGCCAAGGTCGACAGCTTCTTGGAAGGAAACTAAGTTCCCATATTTTCTAATGTATTGCTATGATCCACACAAATTAATGTAATGTACATTTGGCAGTAGCTATATTCTAGCAGGTCAGGATTTTTTAGGATTTTATCATAAGGTTCGTAAAACATACACTTTGAAAATTTGGATTTTGAGGTTGTGGGCATGGGTTTTTCTTTTTCTTTTTTTGGTTGGGGATTTATAGCTTGTGCTTATTATTTTAAGTATATGGTTAATATATGGTTTATCTTCTTCCGATTGTTGAAGCTTTTTTTCTTGCAATCTTAAAAGTTATATCAATAATGTGTCATTGCATTTTGGTATAATTTTCATTTTTTTGAAATCGTAAGATTATTTTTATTTAATTATTTATTCATATTTAATAAATATTCTCTCTGTTTCATTAAATTTTTCTAATTTAATTTTTAATAGTAAAATAATTTCAATTATACTCTTATTTAAAAATCTTAGGTGAAAATATGCTTTTTATTATTTTTTTACCTTGAGATTTACTCAAAATATAAAAATTATATCGTTCAATTTTTTTATTTAAAAATATCAGTTTACTATTTTTAATATTTTTGTCAAAATTTATTAATTGGACATGTTCATTAAACTATCTTTTATAACTTGACATATGATTGATAAAAAATAAATATTTTAAGGGCCAGTTTGACATTGTTGTTGCCGTTGAGAAGTGTTTTTGAAAACTACGATTTAAAAAAAGTGCTTTTGGAAAATATTGTTTGAAACTGCTATGAAAAAGAAGTATGGGTAAAAAGTGTAGTTTGTTAATTTAAGGTGTTTGGTATTACTGTAAAAATGATGAGAAGTTAAATATTCATTTTAGACTTAGAAATTAAAAATTAAATTATATAATATAATATATATTAAATCTTTTTAATAATTAATAAATTATTTGTAAATTTAATTATACATGAAATATTTTAAATATAATAATAAATAATATTTAAATAATTTAATATAATGATACTTAAAATAAAAAATATATTTTAAATAGTTAATACAAATAACAATATTTTAATGGCTTAATGATAAATTTGGCCACTAATGTTCGCATGTTTTGTGAAAATGACCGTAATTGTATTTTTGAGCCGTTTTAAGTCATCAATCTTTATTCTTTTTTTTTCAATCTCCTTTTTCTAATAGATTTAATGAATAAATTTAATATTTCAATATTTGTTTTCTTTCAAAAGGTTTCAATATTTCATACATTTTTACTGAGAAGTTTTTTTCTACTGAGTTAATTTTTTTAGATAATTACGCTTATTTTATTTAAATTAAGAGTTTTTTTTAATTTAATGTATTTTATTTATTTATTTTTTTCCCACATGTAATTATCTTATTAGGTTATCTAAGTAATTAATTATATCTCATTAAAAATATTCCACAAATGAAATTTCACATCATTATTGTTAACTTTTTTAGTGGTATTTTCATTAAATTTATTAGAAATAACAGATTAAAAATAATAATAAATGTTGATGGCCAAAAAAGGCTCAAAAATACAATTAGAGTTATTTTGACAAAACATGCAAATCTTAAAGGCCAGATTTATCATTAAGCTTATTTTAATAATTTATACTTCAAAACGCAAAAATCAAAAGCACCTAAACCCAACTTTTGTGTTTGGATGGAAAAATGTCCCAAATGTGTATTCCCAAACGCACCTTAAGTTGACAAATTTTGGCGAAAACTACCAACAACATAATATTGATTTGACTAAGATTTTTGGATTAACAACATATTTTAAAATTTTTTAAGGAAATTGTTTTTAAGTATATTTTTAATAAATTTTAATTAATTAAAATATTTAAAACAATTGTGGTCAAGTTTAAAAATTTAGGTTTAATGCATAATTTGGTACCTGGGTTTGGCTTCCTAATATGGTATTGCGTATTTTTGGGTCTAATTGAAACATGTATTTAACAAAAAATTTGGTACTTGAGATAACAATGTTAACTTTTTAGTGTTCAATTTAAGTTTTAGAGGCGATTTGATGAAAATTCATAATTAGCTAATAATATTAGCAATTAACTTTCATCAAATCAACTCAAAAGCATAATTAAATCACATTCATAGACTATATTTAACAATTGAACGCAAAATTAAGTAAACTCACAATTAACACTAAATTTATTTTATTAATAAAATTATGATAAATTCAAACTTAATAATATTAATAACTACCTTTTATCAAATCAACATTAAAATCTAAACTAAACACTGACAATAACATTTTTACTTTTAGGTAGCACAATATATAATTTTTATTAAATACAAACACTAATTTAAACCAAAAAATAACATAAGTATTACATTAAAAAAATGTCAAACTCGAGTATTTCAAGAAATTGATTGGGAGAATAAGTTTAACATTTTTTAAAAATAATTTCACTGCTGAATTGATTTACTATCTTGAGTCAAATATCCAAATTCTATTAATTCTATTATTTTCTTTTAATGTACTCTAATAAATGAAATTTACCATTTATCAAATATTATTTTTTTCTTTTTTTGGTGGAAAACATAAAAATAGAATTACATCAAGTTGAATTGAACAAAAACATTATTAGCCTTATCTTGCCGAAGGAGCTTTAAGATTTTAATTGGGGCGCTATCATGAACTTGAAGACTTGATTTTCCCGCTAGACTTAGTTTCGCCAAACAATCTGCAACTTTGTTAAAATCTCAAGGGACATATAGGATGTGCCATTGCCCTTATGTTTCCATAATTCTTTGAACTCTCTTGAGTACAATAATACCAGAATCTGTCATCAAATTTTCTTGTAGGGCCTTGGAAACCTCCAAATTATCCGTCTGAATCGTGGCTCTTTTAAATCATTTACTGAACATCCTAAGTAAACCATCTAAGATTCCCTATAGTTCGGCTTTGAAGACTGAACATAGTCCCAAGAAATAATTAAACTCCAAGATCCAATTCCCCTGTTGATCATGTAAAACACTCTCAGCAGAAGCACTTCCATCGCTACTGACAACTACACCATCAGTGAACAAATTGACCCACGTATTGATCAATGGGTATCTGAGAAGCAATACTTTGAGGGGAGGGTTGATTGCTTCTATGACTAAGATCAAACTACTGCACCAAACTAATGGAAGCCTTAATGGTCTCAATAGTAGTCCAAGTGATGTCTTCAAAGATGAATAGATTCCTGTTTTTCCAAATACGCCAAGCAATTAGACCGAAGAGACAAAATCAAATTACCTCTCGTTCAGACAGTTGCACATGAGAGACAAGATTAGGCCTAAAAGAAACATTAATTAATTATGCTTTGGGTTAATTGCATTAATATATAAAAATGCAAGTATTCATTTTTTATTAAAAACATACAATTCTATCAAAATTAATCTACAATTTTGAAAGTATCATTTTATTAAATTAATTTTAATTTATTTTACTTTTAACTATCTATATTATTATTTAAGTATTTTTCTGAGTTTACGTCACGTTCAAGCAGATCACCAACTTGATTAAGAAATTACGGATAGAGGTGAACAAAATCCGATTCGATTTAAAAACTTGATAAAAAAATTCAAATTTTGAATTAAATAGTTCGAGTTATTCGGATCAATTCGAATTAAAAATCAATCTTTCTTTTTAACTTGAATATTAATTACACAATTCGAGTTAACCGAAAATCCGAATAAAAAAAAGGACAAAACTACGTCGTTTTGATAAATGTTTATATTTTCTAAAGTTAAAAGTCAAAACCATTAAGTTAAAAGGCAAAACTATTTTGTTTTGATAAATGTTTACCCATTAATTTAAAAGACAACCATTATATTGTTTATGTAGTTAAATAATCTTGTACTTTGTTTACTAGTTAAATAATCGGTCCATTTAAACGTAG
This sequence comes from Gossypium hirsutum, assembly GCF_007990345.1. Lineage (NCBI taxonomy): Eukaryota > Viridiplantae > Streptophyta > Magnoliopsida > Malvales > Malvaceae > Gossypium > Gossypium hirsutum. The sequence goes on from NC_053436.1 coordinate 13,270,865, forward strand.
CATTGAGTATAAATAATAGGATTCATTAACTCGACTTGATTTGACTCGAAGTTTTTTTACTCGATTCGATTTGATTAGAAAAATTTTAAATTGAGTTCGGTTGTTAAAATAGGATAGTCTGGAAATTTTTTGACTCGGCTCGATTGAATACTCACCCCTAATTACGGATATGCCTTTCTGTAATTAAAATAGGTTATACTATTTGAGGGTATTTTAGTTTTTTTTAATAAAAACTAATTAAAATATACATACAGTGAGATTTGAACCAGCACCAATTGGATTAATATTTCTTGTTTAAAAATGTCATGTACTATTTAATAGAATTAATATTTTTATGATTTTACAAGTAAAATATTTTATTTGGAGTTGAAAAAAAATTCATATAATTTTTTAAAACTAAATACAAACTCTTGTTAAAATTTAGCATTGCTTATTTTATTGCTTATTTTTTTAATAATACAAAAATTAATTTAATTAATTTAATATTGGAAGGATTAGTTTCATTTAATCCATATATTATATGTGTAAATATTGAGAATTAAAAAAAAGAGATTAAATTGATACAATGTGCAAACATTGAGTTATAGCTATAATAAGATTGGTTGAGTCTGGGAGTGAATAAACTGAATAACTTGGGAACTCGAGAGTTTAAATAGAACCAAGAATGAACTCGACTTATTGATCGTTAAGAGTAACAGACAAGTAACAGTCTGGTTTTGACCCTAGTCGGAATAGTGGTTTCGGGACCACAAATTCGAGTCCGAAAAATATTTTAAAATTATTTTTTGTGTCTGTGATATGTGAATTTATGTCTGAGAAATTTCTGTGATTTAATTTTTCTGTTTCTATGCTTAATTATGAAAAAGGATTAAATTGCGTAACGTGTAAAAGTTGTCTGCTGTTTGTTAAAAGTGCCTATTTGTTTTGGCTCATTAAAGGTAAGGTCCTTATGATGAAATAAATCCAATTATATGATAGTGGAATAAATGGTTTGGCATAATGGTTAATATGGTTATTTTAAAGGGTGGTTAGGTAAATGGTTTATTAATGTATATTATAATAAAACCAAAGCATAAAACATTTCTATTATGCTTCATCTTTAACGAAAATTAGAAGAAAAAGGAAGCCATTGAAGCTTCAAGGTATTCGACCATTGCATGAGTGAATAGGTTAGTCTGTTTTGTTCGGTTTTTATGATTTTTACGTTTCTGTGATCGTTGCTTTGTGTTCTTCAAAACCCATGTTTGAATTTCTGTTTCTGTTAAAGATTTCATGAAATGCTATTGTTGATATCATGAGTTTTGTGATGTTTTTGGATGAATTATAAAGGCTTGGTAGATGATTTATAAGTTTTGTCTTTGATTTTTGATAAAATAGAGCTATTTGGGCTAATTTGTAAAAATGAGATTTTGAAGGACTAAATTGTGAATTAAATATGTTATTTGGGCTGGTATAGAAGCCATGTATATTCGTCCGAGCTATAGTCTTAGTGAATTTTGCATATTTGTGATTTTGTGAAAAATGGATTAAATTGTCAAAATGTGAAAATGTAAGGGCTAAAATGAAAAGTGCGCTAAATATGTGTTCATTTATTATTTTTAGTGAAATGAATTATTGAATGGTTAAATTTGAATTGTATTAGATCAAGAACAAAGAAAATCATACTTAGATCGAGGGAAGTCCAAAATAGTTGAATAATCGACTCGTTCCGTCCGAAATCCATACGAGGTAAGTCAAATTACAATTACGTGTTAAACTGATTAAATTCTGCATATACAAAATTTAATTTGTATTGGATGGCCTTGAGAGCCTGATGAATACCTTTTGAGTAAATACTGTTAATATGTTGGTATCCGAAAAGCTTTGTATGCTTCTAAAGGAACGTTGACATCTATCTGAGATATCGTGTAAGACCGTGTCTGGGACACAGGCCTCGATTGATATTTACGTATAAGACCATGTCTGGGACATCGGCATCGTATCTGATTTCGTGTAAGACCCTGTCTGGGACAGAGGCATCGATATTAAATTACATGTAAGACCACGTCAGGGACGTCGACATTGTGCTTGTTTGTGAGTATCGGTATCGTATCTGAACTGTCTGATGATAGAGTACGAAATATGAGAATGATTATATGAAATGTATAACCTATACAGGTATGTTTGTATTGTATTAAATTTTTGAATATAAAAGACTCTGTCTCTGTGAAATATGTATGGAATTTGGAAATGAGGCATGACATATAAGCAAACAAATGAGCATGGTTAAGTTTATGAATTATTCTATGAATTATGAATCTTTATGGTTGAATTGTACTTATAAGCTTTAGTAGTTAGACCAATTGTATTTGGCTTACTAAGCTCCTTGTATCTTACTCTGTGTGATTTCTGTCTGTTTTACAGTTATCGTAGCTACTAAAGGCTCGAGGATATTCAAGGATCGTCACTACACTATCGAACTCATTTTGGTACTTTTGAAAGTGTAAATTTTAAAGTATGGCATGTGTAAGCTAGAATGTCTAAGTATGTAAGCTTTGAATTGTATATATGTTAGGCAAGTTGGCTAACAAATGATAAGTTTGTGCATGGTTTTGGTGTATGTTTGTAATGTGCTATGTTCTAATGTGATTTTGTTATTTTGAGCATAGAATTGGTTGAAAATTTTGGTATGATTGTTGTATATTATTGCTTGTAGGATTGAACCCAAAAAGGGGTGGCAAAATTGGCTTAAACCAAGCCTGCTTTGTACCACACGGTCAAAGGCCACGAGCGTGCTTTGTGGCCGTGTTTGTTTGGTAGTAACCTCTTAAAAATCACACGGCTTTGACACACAGGCGTCATATGGCTGTGGGCATAAGTCAATAGCTAGCCAAGTATCACACGGCCATAGCACATGGGCGTGCCTATTGGCTGTGGGTGAAAGTCAGTATGTGTAATATCCCGAAAATTTTTACAGTAAAATATTATTCGTGATATAGTAAAATAAGGAAATAAAGTGACAAAAAGGGAAATTTTGAGTTATGACAATATTGGGAAGTATATTATGGTATATTAATTCAAGAAAGGACTAAATTGTAAAAGTGAGAAAAGTTTTGTTGCACAAGAGTAAATACTCAAAATTTGAGGGTTAAAGTGTAAATATGAAAAATTTGAAGGACCAATAGTGTAAATATTTTAAGGGTGGAATGATCTAGAAACTAAGGAAAATTGATGAATTAGGACCAAATTGAATAGATGAAGAACTTGAGGGACTAAATAGCAATTTTACCAAATTAAATGATGACTCGATGATGGAATTTTAAAAGATAATGAAGGGCAAAATGGTCAATTGGAAGAGAGAGAAATCTAGAAAATAATAATGATGCTAGAGATATTTTGATATTTTATAATTATTTAATTAGATAAATATTATTTTATTAATATTTTAATAAGATATTTTGTTATTATTTTATTATTATTTTATTAGTATATAAAGAAAGAAATATGAGAAATTCTCATCCATATTTCCCATGCACTAACGTGAGAGAAAGAAAGAAAATTTTACTTTCTTTACAATTTGGTCCTTTTACCAAAAATTCACCATTTTCACCCAAAAATCAAAAGAATTTCCATAGCTATCAAGAGAGAAAAATGTTTAAGAGACTATGGGAAGTTAGAATATCAAGTTGGATTCAAGAAATGGAAGCTGAAGGAGAGAGAAAATCAAGATGAAGATTGAAATCAATAGAACAAGGTAAGAACATCATGATTTCAATATATTTTTAAGTTTGATATTATTGAAAAAGCATGGGATTAATGTTAATGTAGAGTTTCCTTACATATGGTCCTATGTTCTTGATATGTTAGTGAAGAGAAAACAAGAGAAAGTGGTGAGAAATAGTGTAGAGAAAGAAAATAAGTGTGTTATAAATATGGTAAATAATATCTTATACTAAAACAGTTTTGGACAGCAGCAGTAGTCTAACTTTGAAAAATCATCAAAAATTTTAGAAATCTAATTATAGGATGAATAAAATATGAAATTAAATATTATTAAGTCTAGTTTCTTATAGAAGAAATTATGTAAGCAATGGAATTGTAAATAATAAGATATGATGAATTTTGTGAGACAAGGTCAGAATGATTTCGGGTTCCCCTGTTCTGATTTTGTAAAATCATAAAAAAATTGGATAAAATAATTAGGGGCTTAAATTTATATGTTTAGAATCCTTAATGAGTATATTTGCAATAGAAACAAACGGGAACATCATTCGAATTCTGTACGAGGAGATAATTAATTTTTAGTGAAGAAGGGCCAGAACTGTCAGACAGCAGAACAGGGGTAACTTTAAAGAATAAACTGTACTTATTGGCTAAACTAAAAATTTTGAAAATTTTATGGTAAGAAGATATATAAGTCTAGTTTCAGGGAAAATTAGCGGATCTTAATTTTAAGTTCTATAGATCCAGATATAAATAATTTAGTGACTATGACGAAGATAGACAGCTTGAATATTCATAAAAGTAAATAATAAAAATTATGGATAATGTTACTTACAAGTGTGTTATCTACATTAAGGATGTGGAATGGAGAGGAGGAGGAGGAAAAATATGTATGAATATTCATCTAGCATGGCTAATTTTCTTATTTTAGGCTCAAGAACTAAATTGAATAAAAGTAAAACTTTATGGGCAATTTTGTAAAAATTTCAAAAATGACCAAATTGCATGAAATGGATTAATTTTATTATTTAAATTACAAATTTGAATGAAATTATTAATTTAGTTCAAGATTGGGGGAAAACATGTTGTTAGGGATTAAATTGAAAAGTGTTGAAATTATGGAAAATTCTGATATTATATAGAATTCATGGATTGTTATCAATATGTATGAGAATAATATCTAGAAATAAGGATTAAGTTGCAAGAATTTTATTTTCCTGACCCTAAGGATGAAATCGTCATTAATTAAAAGTTTAGGGGCAAAATGGTAATTTTTCCTAGAGCATTAATTAAATGCATTAGAATATGAAATGAATGAAAATGATGATCAAATTTATTTATAAAGATCCAGATGACTCAAATATGAGACTTCACCGTGGAAAATAAAAGATATCGGATTAATGAAATTATAAACACAAACAAGCAATTAGCTAAGTTCGTGTAACTTGAATTATATTCTTAAATGCTTGAAATGTATGTTATTGATGTGAATATGATTTGAATGCTCATTGTATGAAAATTAATGAAACATTGATATATTTGATAAAATGGGAAGAAATTCTGGTTGAATGAAAAGAAAATTCGATGGATCTCTAAAAATGAATTGACGGTAAAAAGGATCTAGCCCGGACAGGTGATCCTATTCTGATATAGCCCTCCCGAAGAATACGCGTAAAATGGATTTAGCCCGGACGGGTAATCCGAATTAGGGTCTGAATTTAGCCTGGACTGGTAATTCAGATCCAAGCTCATTAGAGTAATTGTCTTTGCAGGAGATTTAGCCTGGACTGGTAATCCCAACAATACTCTATGAGTTTATATTACAGGGGATTTAGCCTGGATTGGTAATCCCACTGTAAGGATGAGGTTCGCGGGAGTGTGCTCTCTGATATGAAATGTGTAAGACCATGGTTGAAAGATACCATGGCAACGTGATATGAAATGTGTAAGACTATGGTTGAAAGATACCATGGCAACCTGATATGAAATGTGTAAGACCATGGTTGAAAGATACCATGGCAACCTGATATGAAATGTGTAAGACTATGGTTAAAAGATACCATGGCAACGTGATATGAAATGAATAAGACCATGGTTGAAAGATACCATGGCAACGTGACATGAAAAGAATAAGACCATGGTTGAAAGATACCATGGCAACATGACAGAAAATGAGTAAGACCATAGTTGAAAGACACTATGGCATCATGTCAAAGATAAATAAGACCGTGGATGGGATATGCTATGACATCTATTGAACAATTGATATTCAGGTAATACGTACCAGATGACGAATGGTTATATGAAATGGTTGTGTGAAATGTTTATAAGAACTGGTCATATGGAAATATATGTACAAAATAGTTGTATGAAATAATTATAAAGATAGATAAACGAAATAAGTATAAGTACATGGAATATAATCTATGTTAAGTTTGATATAAACTATTACTGGAATAAATATAAATAAAATATATGGAAATGAGGGAGCATGAAATATTGATATAATGAAATGGATGATATATGCTCATGAAGAAACGGTAAGAGCATGATATGTTTCATGACATGTACATATATGATTATCTTTGATATGCTGATACAAAGAAATTATGTAAGTTGAGACTATTATTAAACTCAAGTGCGATATGTAAAGAAAATAAGTATATCAATGTTGAATTTAGATGAAATATGTGCAAGTATACTAACAATGATGTTGTTTGACGCTTAGACAAGTGTCAAACTATTGATTGAATGGTAACATGTTTAATTATAAGGAGCATTGAAATAGTAAGTACTTAGATGAAAATAAAATTTAAGATTTTGTGAAATTTTTTTATAATCCTGATTTAATTCCGGTTGGTTTCTAATGTGTGTTTAGGACTTCGAGGGCCCAATAGAGAAACGTTATGATTATTTTCAAAATATGAATAATAAATGACTCAGAATTATCTGAAAATGTTCAGTAAACTCCCGTAATGCCTCGTACCCTATTCCAGAAATGGATACGGGTAGGGGGTGTTATAGTATGCCTGCTCTATTTTGGCACGGCTGGTTCACATGGGTGTGTTCGATACCCCTGTAAGGCACACGGCCTGGTTGCACTGGCGTGTGACCTTAACAGAATTGAAATTTTTTTAATTACGTTCTGGAAATTCTAAATGTATTCAGTTTAGTTTCAACCTTTCTTAAATGTATGTTTTAGGTCTCGTAGACCATCTTAATGAATGAATTGTTGATGAATGCCTCTGTATTAATGATATTTAATATCTGTTATTCTGTATTGTTCTGTAATTTTCTGTTCATCCGGTAATGCCCTTACCTATTTCTGCGACGGTTACGGGATAGGGTGTTACATTTTATTAGTATCAGAGCTATGGTTTAGTCGGTTCTAGGACTGCCATAGCATATGTGAGTCTAGTTATACATGTCATAAATCTGAAACTGTGATAGTGTGATGTATCCTGACATTGAAATGTGATTTTTATATAGTAATGAATCCCAATAGAGCAGTAGCTGATGATGTTGAAAGTAATGCGCCTGCCCCCGCGCAAGGGACAGTGCAAGATGATTCACAACTGGCTATAAATAGTCGTGATAGCAAGGCTAAGTAAGCCTTCTATCAGATGATGAACGATTGGTTCACTCAGTATATTAGAACCAGTCCAGCTGTACAACAACCTCCACCCTCGGTTAATTCTCCTCAAACCCCCGTTATGCCCTCTGTGAATCCGGTTCAGTTAAGTAGACCGTCGGTTGATAAGATTAGAAAGTTTGGGGCTGAAGAGTTCCGAGCTACAACGAACGATGATACTAAAACAGCCGAATTCTAGTTAGAGAATACAATATGAGTGTTTGATGAAATGTCTCTGAATCTTGAGGAGTGTGTAAAATGTGTTGTTTCCCTCCTGAGAGATATGACTTACCATTGGTGGAAAACTTTAATGTTTGTGGTTCCAAGCAAACGGGTTACTTGGGATTTCTTCCAAGCTGAATTTCGGAAGAAATACATTAGTCAGAGATTCATTGATAAAAAACGTAAAAAGTTTCTCGAGCTTAAATAAGGTCGTATGTCTGTTACTGAATACAAACGTGAATTTGTGAGATTGAGCCAGTATGCTCGGGAATGTGTATCGAATGAAGAAATAATGTGCAAAAGGTTTGAATATGGACTAAACGAAGATATTCGACTGTTAGTGGGGATTTTAGAGATTAAAGAAATGGTAGTACTCGTTGAGCGAGCTTGTAAAGCCGAAGAATTAAGTAAAGGAAAAAGAAAAGCTAATTTTGAAGCTAGAGATGTTAGAAAGAGATCTTCGGGTAGAGCATTTCAATCTGATTCAAAGAAATTTCGAGATGATTAAAACTGTTCAAAGACTGATGTAAGATATTCGAACCGAGATCGAGCTAGATTACACTCGAATTTCAGAGTTCCTGTTACTTTTGTTGCAAGTGTTGGAAATGTCTGATCTGAGAAACTTGAATGTAAACACTGTGGTAAAAGACATTCGGGAAATTGTAGATTGAATGATCGAGCCTGTTTTCGATGTGGATATCTGGATCATTTTGTAAGAGATTGTTCTGAACCTGCTGAGTAAGAAAATGTACAGAATCCGAGACCGAGTAATATCTCAGTTAGAGGTAGACCTTCCAGAAATTTGAGAAATGCAAGTGGTGGTCAAAGAGCTACTGGGGATACTGCTGTTAGATCTGAAGCCAGAGCACCTGCCAAAGCCTATGCTATCGAGCTCGTGAGGAAGCTTCGTCACCAGACGTGATTACTGGTACTTTTACTCTTTATGATACTTCTGTGATTGCATTGATAGACCCTGGATCAACGCATTCTTATATCTGTATGAATTTAGTACATAGTAAGACTTTTCCTGTAAAGTCTATTGAATTCGTAATTAAAGTATCGAACCCCTTAGGAAAAAGTGATTTGGTTGATAAAGTCTGCAAGAATTGCCCATTATTGATTTGAGATATATGTTTTCCTGCTGATCTGATGCTTTTGCCTTTCGACGAATTTGATATAATTCTGGGAATCGACTGGTTGACTTTGCACAATGCTATTGTGAATTGCAAACGAAAAGTCATTGATTTAAGGTGTAAGAATGATGAGATAATTCGAATTGGGTCTAGTGATATGAATGGGCTACCAGCTGTGATATCTGCAATGAAAGCACAGAAATATATAAAGAAAGGTTGTGAAGCCTACTTAGCTTATGTGTTAGATTCAAAAGTGAATGATAAGAAAGTTGAATCAGTGCCTATTGTCTGTAATTTTTCTGATGTGTTTCTTGAAGAACTACCTGGTTTGCCTCTGATTCGAGAAGTTAAGTTTGGCATTGAATTAGTACCTAGTACTACTCCAATTTCAATAGCTCCGTATAGAATAGCTCCGACCGAGTTGAAAGAATTAAAATCTCAGTTGCAAGAATTGACTGATCGAGGATTTGCTAAACTGAGCTTTTCACCATGGAGTGCTCCTGTTCTGTTTGTGAAAAAGAAAGATGGCACAATGAGAATGTGTATTGATTACTATCAACTTAATAAAGTGACTGTAAAGAACAAATACCCTCTGCCTAGAATTGATGACTTATTCGATCAGTTGAAAGGTGCTACTGTGTTTTCTAAGATAGATCTGAGATTGGGTTACTACCAGTTACGAGTAAAGGATTCTGATATTTCGAAAAATGCTTTTAGAACTAGATACGGGCATTATGAATTTTTAGTTATGCCTTTTGGATTAACGAATGCACCTGCTATCTTTATGGATTTGATGAATAGAATATTCAGGCTGTATTTAGATCAATTTGTTGTAATATTCATTGATGACATATTGATTTATTCACGTGATAAATCTGAACATGCCAAGCATTTGAGAATAGTGCTACAAACTCTTCGAGTTAAACAGTTGTATGCGAAATTCAGTAAATATGAATTCTGGTTGCGAGAAGTTGAATTTTTGGGCCATATTGTATCAGCCTCCGGAATCTGAGTTGATCCGAGTAAAATTTTAGCTATTCTGGATTGGAAACCTCTGAGGAATGTTTCTGAAGTCCGCAGTTTTCTGGAACTTGCTGGTTACTACAGACGATTTGTAAAAGATTTCTCTTTGATAGTAACTCCGTTGACAAAGTTACTTCAAAAAGATGTAAAATTTGAATGGTGTGAAAAGTGTCAGAAAAGTTTTGATTGGTTAAAAACTCTGTTAACTGAAGCTCCCGTACTTGTGCAACCTGAATCAGGTAAAGAATTCGTTGTTTATAGTGATGCTTCATTGAACAGGTTCGGTTGTGTTTTAATGCAAGAAGGAAAAGTTGTAGCATATGCCTCGACACAACTGAAGTAGCATGAAAAGAATTATCCGACCCACGACCTCGAGTTAGCTACTATTGTGTTTGTTTTGAAGATCTAGCGTCACTATCTGTTTGGTGAGAAATGTCACGTGTTTTCTGATCATAAAAGTCTGAAGTACTTAATAATGCAAAAAGACTTGAATCTGCGACAGAGAAGATGGTTAAAACTGTTAAAAAATTACGAACTTGTGATTGATTATCACCCGGGAAAAGCAAATGTTGTTGCTGATGCTTTGAGTCAAAAATCGTTATTTGCTTTGAGTGCGATGAATGCTCATTTAATTCTATCTGATGATGGTTCAGTTTTAGCTAAATTAAAAGTGAGATATTTGTTCTTACAATGGATCTGCGAGGCTCAGAAGAGGGACAATGAAATTATAGTTAAACGAACTCAGTGTAATTCTAATTCTGAATTCCGAATAGATGTTGATGACTGTCTGAGATTCAGAAATAGACTTTGTGTTCCGAGAAATCCAGAGTTGATTCAAATGATTTTGAGTGAAGCTCACAGTAGTAGATTTTTTGTACATCCGAGAAGTACGAAAATGTATAATGATCTGAAGAAGCAATATTGATGGTTCAGAATAAAAAGAGATATATCTGATTTTGTTTCTAAATGTTTAATCTGTTAGTAAGTTAAAGCCGAACACCAAGTGCCATCTGGGTTATTACAACCAATTATGATACCGGAATGGAAATGGTATCGAGTGACCATGAATTTTGTTTCAGGTTTACCCCTGTCTCTGAGAAAGAAAGATTCGATCTGGGTTGTAATTGACAGATTAACGAAGTCAGCTTATTTTATTCCAGTACGATCTGATTTCTCACTCGATAAATTGGCTGAGTTATATATTTCTGATATTGTGAGATTGCATGGTGTGCCACTATCGATAGTGTCAGATAGAGACCCGAGATTTATATCGCGATTTTGGAAGAAGTTGCAGGATGCTCTGGGTACTAAATTGCATTTTAACACTGCTTTTCATCTGCAAACTGATGGTCAATTTGAACAGATTATTCAGATACTCGAGGATATGTTGAGATGTTACATTCTTGAGTTTGGAGGTGCGTGGGAACAATATCTACCTTTGATTGAATTTGCTTATAATAATAGCTTTCAATCGAGCATTAAAATGGCACCGTACGAAGCCTTATATGGTAGAAAGTGTAGAAGTCCGTTATACTGGATTGAACTCAGTGAGAATAAGATTTACAGTATTGATCTGATAAAAGAAACAGAACAGAAAGTGAAAGTAATCCGATATAATTGAAAGTTGCCTCTGATCGTCAGAAATCTTATGCGGATTTAAAATGAAAAGATATCGAATTTAAGATCGGTGATTAAGTGTTTCTGAAAGTATCTCCGTGGAAGAAACTGTTTCGATTTGGCAAAAAGGGCAAGTTGAGTCTGAGGTTTATCGGACCATATGAAATCATCGAACGAGTTGGGCTGGTTGCTTATAGGTTGAGGCTACCATTTGAGTTAGAAAAGATTCATAATGTGTTTCACGTATCAATGCTTTGACGATACAGATCTGATCCTTCGCATGTAATTTCCCCGTCTGAGATTGAAATTCAGTCTGATATGACTTACGAAGAAAAGCCGATCCATATTTTAGCTCGTGAGGTTAAAGAGTTGCGAAATAAGAAAATTTCATTGGTTAAAGTGATGAGGCATCGTCACGATGTTGAAGAGGCCACGTGGGAGTCTGAAGATGCTATGAAACAACAATATCCGAATCTGTTTAATGGTAAGGTTTTCGGGGACGAAAATCTCTAAGGGGGGAGAATTGTAACAATCTGGTTTTGACCCTAGTCGGAACAGTGATTTCGGGACCACAAATTCGAGTTTGAAAAATATTTTAATATTATTTTCTGTGTCTATGATATGTGAATTTATGTCTGTGAAGTTTCTGTGATTTAATTTGTCTGTTTCTTTGCTTAATTATGAAAAAGGATTAAATCGCGTAAAGTGTAAAAGTTGTCTGCTGTTTATTAAAAGTGCCTATTTGTTTTGGCTCATTAAAGGTAAGGTCCTTATGATGAAATAAATCCAATTATATGATAGTGGAATATAGGGGTGTGCAAAATTTGGGTAAAACCGAAATAATTCGGTTAACCGAATTAATTCGGTTAACCGAATTAATTCGGTTGGGGGTCGATTAAATTTTTTTTAAATTTTCGGTTAATGGTTAATTCGGTTCGAAACTTGTAACCGAAAAATTCGGTTAACCGAAAAAATTAATAAAAAATTATAATATATAAATAGCTCACTATTCACTCAAACCCAATCCAACATAAACTCAAATACCCAATCTAATATAGATTAACCCAAGTACCTAACCCAACCCAATTACCCAATCCAATCATAAAAATTACAAATAATTCAATAAATAAAAATAAAAATCTAAAACTAAAAATAAAAAAACATATAATTTTATACAAATAATTCGGTTAATTCAGTTAATTCGATTAATTTGGATAATTAGGTAATTCGGTTAATTCGATTAATTCGGTTAATCTTATACTTTTTTTAACCAAAAATTAAAAACATATAATTTTCGGTTAATTCGGTTAACCGACCAAATTAATCGAAAAATTTTCAGTTCGGTTAATTTTTTTGAAAAAATTTCAGTTCGGTTAACGGTTAAAAATTTTGAAAGGTCGGTTAATTCGGTTAATGTTATTTCGGGTCGGTTAACCGATTGAACACCCCTAGTGGAATATATGGTTTGGCATAATGGTTAATATGGTTATTTTAAAGGGTGGTTAAGTAAATGGTTTATTAATGTATATTATAATAAAACCAAAGCATAAAACATTTCCATTATGCTTTATCTTTACCGAAAATTAGAAGAAAAAGGAAGCCATTGAAGTTTCAAGATATTCGACCATTGCATGAGTGAATAGGTTAGTCTATTTTGTTCGGTTTTTGATGATTTTTACGTTTCTGTGATCGTTGCTTTGTGTTCTTCAAAACCCATGTCTGAATTTCTGTTTCTGTTAAAGATTTCATGAAATGCCATTGTTGATATCATGAGTTTTGTGATGTTTTTGGATGAATTATAAAGGTTTGGTAGATGATTTATAAGTTTTGTCTTTGAATTTTGATGAAATAGAGCTATTTGGGCTAATTTGTGAAAATAAGGTTTTGAAGGACTAAATTGTAAATTAAATATGTTATTTGGGCTGGTATGAAAGCCATGTATATTCTTCCAAGCTATAGTCTTGGCGAATTTTGCATATTTGTGATTTTGTGAAAAATAGATTAAATTGTCAAAGTGTGAAAATGTAAGGGCTAAAATGAAAAGTGCGCTAAATATGTGTTCATGGATTATTTTGAGTGAAATGAATGATTGAATGGTTGAATTTCAATTGTATTAGATCAAGAATAAAGAAAATCAGACTTAGATCGAGGGAAGTCCAAAATAGTTGAATAGTCGACTCATTCCATCCGAAATCCATACGAGGTAAGTCAAATTACAATTACGTGTTAAACTGATTAAATTCTGCATATACAAAATTTAATTTGTATTGGATGGCCTTGAGAGCTTGATGAATACCTTTTGAGTAAATTCTGTTAATATGTTGGTATTTGAAAAGCTCTGTATGCTTCTAAAGGAACGTTGACATCTATCTGAGATATCGTGTAAGACCGTGTCTAGGACACAGGCCTCGATTGATATTTACGTATAAGACCATGTCTGGGACATCGGTATCGTATCTGATTTCATGTAAGACCCTGTCTGGGACAAAGGCATCGATATTGAATTACATGTAAGACCACGTTAGGAATGTCGACATTGTACTTGTTTGTGAGTATCGGTATCGTATCTGAACTGTCTGATGATAGAGTACAAAATATGAGAATGATTATATGAAATGTATAACCTATACAGGTGCGTTTGTATTGTATTAAATTTCTGAATATAAAAGACTCTGTCTCTGTGAAATATGTATGGAATTTGGAAATGAGGCACGACATATAAGCAAACAAAGGAGCATGGTTAAGTTTATGAATTATTCTATGAAATAGTTATGAATCTTTATGGTTGAATTGTACTTATAAGCTTTAGTAGTTAGACCAATTGTATTTGGCTTACTAAGCTCCTTGTAGCTTACTCTGTGTGATTTCTGTCTGTTTTACTGTTATCATAGCTACTAAAGGCTCGGGGATATTCATGGATCATCACCACACTATTGAACTCATTTTGGTACTTTTGAAAGTGTAAATTTTAAAGTATGGCATGTATAGGCTAGAATGTCTAAGTATGTAAGTTTTAAATTGTATATATGTTAGGCAATGGAAGTTGGCTAACAAATGATAAGTGTGTGCATGGTTTTGGTGTATGTTTCTAATGTGCTATGTTCTAATGTGATTTTGTCATTTTGAGCATAGAATTGGTTGAAAATTTTGGTATGATTGTTGTATATTATTGCTTGTAGAATTGTGTAACAGCCCGATTTTGGGCCTAGTCGGAACAGTGATTTCAGGACCACTATTCCGAGGCCAGAGAAAATTATTTTTATGTGTTATAATATAATTTTATAAGTGCATGTAAATTTTGGTAAGTTAATTTTAGTGATTTCTAGTCCAATTTCGAAAAAGGACTAAATCGCGAAAAAGGTAAAAGTTGTGTTTTGATGCCTAAGGTGTTAAATTGCTTTGTGTCTTAAATTGGGGGACTTTAAAGTGAAATTAAACCCCTAAATGAAGCATGACCGGGGGGACAAAAATTATTGAAAAGTCAAAATTAGGTGAAGTTGGTCACCAATTTTGACTAGTTTTATTATTAACAAATCAAAAAGAAAAAGTTATCATTTTTCTTTTCTCCTCCACTGAAATGTGCAGCAAAGAAAGGGGTTTTGAAGCTTTGAAATATCAGCCACTTACATCCCTTGCTAATGTTGAAAATCGAGATTTGGACTTAGAACGGAAATAAATCGATTAAGGGATGATAATGTCCTTTTCACCTTGTCGTATCGAGGTTGCCAAGTTAGCTCGGGTTGGAGGCCGTCAAAGATATCATCACACTGTCGATTTAACACTATTGGTGTAAGTAAATCCTAGTGTTTCGAGTCTATGGCATATATAGGGTTTTAATGTTAAGTATGTGATATTATAATTTAGCCAAAGGTGTTGGCTTGTATTGATAAAGTGTTGTAGCCATGTGAATTGGCCTATGTTGGCTAATGATGTTGTGGGCCTAAATGTTTATTCATATATATGTATGATACTATCTCTTGTAATGTGGCTTATAGCATGTATGCCTAGAGATTGAAATGAGATTCATTGATGAGTTAGTAACTGATGCAAGATTAGGTGATTGGTAAATAGTTAATAATGCCTCATGAATGGTTTGTGGAAATGATTATGTATGCTTAGTGATGGACATGAGGTTTGTGATGTAATGATAGTTATGACTAGTATGTGGTAATGATGTGAGCAAATTGTATGATATTTATTGCATAAGAAAATGACTTGAGCATAACATGTTTGTAAATGTTTAAGAGCTCATTTTATGCCATGTTGTATGCTATTGGATAAGTATGTGTGCACATGTTGTGAGGGTGACAAATGGCTTGGAAAATAGCCTTGTAATTGTCCACACGGGTAGATACATGGGCGTGTGTCTAGACCGTGGTGACATACGGTCTGCCCTCATGGGCGTGTTGTCCAACCGTGTGTCTCCTGCACCTAAGTTTTTCAAGTCAGTATGCATGGTAGTAGTACACGGGCAAGAGACACGGCCACGTGTCTCAGCCGTGTGAAGGACACGGTCATAGGACACAGGTGTGTGCCTTGGTCGTGTGGGTTTGGCAGAATGTCCAGGTTTTTGGACACGGGTTCGGGACACATGCGTGTCCCTAGCACACAGGCGTGTGAAGCCTTGATACAAGAGATTTTCTAAGTTTTTCAGGAGTTCTTGATTGGGTCCCGAACCACCCCGGATGTATGTTTTGGGCCTCCTAAGCCCATATATGGGACAGATTGCATGTGAAAAGAAAAGTTTTTAAATTGATCAAAATTTTACGGCTCGGTTTTTGTGTGATTGATTGAGTTTAAGTCAGGTAACACCTCGAACCCTGTCCCAGCGTCGGATATGGGAGAGAGGTGTTACAGATTGAACCCAAAAAAGGGTGGCAAAATTGGCTTAAACCAAGCCTGCTTTGTACCACACGGTTAAAGGCCACGAGCGTGCTTTGTGGCCGTGTTTGTTTGGCAGTAACCTTTTAAAAATCACACGGCTTTGACACAGGGGCGTGTCATATGGCCGTGGGCGTAAGTCAATAGCTAGCCAAGTATCACACGGCTATAGCACACGGGCGTGTCTATTGGCCGTGGGTGAAAGTCAGTATGCCTACTCTGTTTTGGCACGGCTGGTTCACATGGGTGTGTTTGATGCCCGTGTAAGGCACACGGCCTGGTTGCACGGGCGTGTGATCTTAACAGAATTGAATTTTTTTTTTTTTGATTAAGTTCTGAAAATTCTAAATGTATTCGGTTTAGTTCCGACCTTTCTTAAATGTATGTTTTAGGTCTCGTAGACCATCTTAATGAATGAATTGTTGATGAATGCCTCTGTATTAATGA
Source organism: Gossypium hirsutum (assembly GCF_007990345.1). Lineage (NCBI taxonomy): Eukaryota > Viridiplantae > Streptophyta > Magnoliopsida > Malvales > Malvaceae > Gossypium > Gossypium hirsutum. The sequence continues at coordinate 13,287,521 of NC_053436.1, forward strand.
TATTTAATATCTGTTATTCTATATTGTTCTGTAATGTTCTGTTCATCCGGTAATGCCCTTACCTATTCCGGCGATGGTTACGGGATAGGGGTGTTACAGGACATATTGATAAAAAAAGTTATTAGAGTGTTGTCACTTTATCCATTTATAATGTCGTCCTGTATTTATCTCAATTGAAAAAAAAATTGAAAACAAGATACCAAAAGACCCAAATTTTAAAAATAACAATTAAATTCCTCAAAAATAAAAAAAAATCATTTCATTAATTCAACCAAATTTCAATTCTAACAACTTCAAATTAAAAAAAAAAAGTTTGAATTTGTTATTTAGAAATATCAAGTTGTTAATCATTTAAAATATATATATATATAAAGTAATGTATTAAATTATAAATAGAATATTTTAATAAAATATTTTTTATTTCTAATTTGCACCTTATACATTGAATTATATTTTTATGTGAAAATAGAATAAAATTAACTCGATGTGTAAACATTGAAGATTAAATTTGTTATTATATTATATTTAAAAGTTGTTCCGTTATTTTTTTGTTAACTATTTAACAACAGATGACCAAATATATAACTATTTTATAATTTGGATGAAAAAAATATTAATAATTAAACAATTATTAATATAATTTACCCTATTTAAAAAATTTAATCATCAAAATGCACTTTATTTTTCTATTTATATTTAAATAAAGTTGTTAGAAAAAAAAATGTAGGCCACATTATTTAATTATATTGAAATATTTTAAGTTAATGTTTGGTTGTAATTTCAAAAAACAGCATTAATATGAGTTTAGGTTATTTAAGGATTTGGTGTTTTGGATAATTTCTTATTTCCGAGCTGTCAATAAATTTTCTTCTCGTTCCCGTTAGCCCCCCACGAACTTAGGCAAAGCAGAGGCTAGAGAGATGTCGGCGGCGGCGGCGGCGACAAGCCGAGCGACTCGACGGATGGGAGCCGAGGATGAGAAGCTAGTGTTCGAAACGACGGAAGGAATCGAGCCGATATTGAGTTTTGATCAGATGGGACTAAAAGACGATCTCCTCCGTGGAATCTACAATTACGGCTTCGAAAAGCCATCTGCTATCCAGCAGAGAGCCGTCATGCCGATAATCAATGGCCGCGACGTCATTGCCCAAGCTCAGTCTGGTACCGGTAAAACTTCCATGATTGCCCTCACCGTTTGCCAAGTGGTTGACACAGCTAGCAGAGAGTACGTTTTAATTTTAAATCATTTACAAAAAAAAAAAGAGAGTCGTTTTTCTGTTTATTTAAATGCGTTGCGATGTCGATTTCGTGCGTTATTTTGTGAAAGCTTTAAATCTTAGACACCTGATTGCTAAACCCTAAATTTGAAATAGATTGGAGAAAAATTAGTCGGTTTCTGTTGATTTAAATGCGTTGAAAGCCTTAATAGTTCTTTGCGAACATAATGGCTAAATCCTGAATTTGAAACAGATTCGAGAAAAATTAGTCGATTTCTGTTGCTTTAAATGTGTTGAAAGCCTTAATAATTCTTAGCAAACTTAATGGCTAAATCCTGAATTTGAAACACATTCGAGAAAAGTTAGCCGTTTTCTGTTGATTTAAATGTGTTGTGATATCGATATGGTACACTTTTTTGTGAAAGCTTTATTTCTTAGATACCAGAATGCCAAAACCATAATTTTGAAACACTTTCGATAACGATGTGAAAATGTGATACTTTTGGAAATGGTAAAATTCTGTTACAGGCTTACAGCCTTGAGCTGACACTTCAAATCTCGTGACTGGTTCCCTAGAATTAATTGGAAAATTATTTTTTATATAGTTTGAAGCATGAATTGTCCTTGCATCTTCAGTTTTCTTTACATTGTGAACTGGTTTTATTTCAGGGTTCAAGCATTGATACTGTCACCCACGAGGGAACTGGCTTCACAAACGGAGAAAGTGATACGGACAATTGGTGATTTCATGAACATACAAGCGCACGCATGTATTGGAGGCAAAAGTGTGGGTGAAGATATAAGAAAGCTAGAAAATGGAGTTCATGTAGTGTCGGGAACTCCTGGTAGAGTTTGTGATATGATCAAACGAAGAACCCTACGTACAAGGGCTATTAAACTATTGATTCTTGATGAATCTGATGAGATGTTGAGCCGAGGGTTCAAAGATCAAATTTATGATGTTTACCGACATCTTCCACCAGAACTTCAGGTACCTTCCTCAATTTCTTAAGAAAGCTAGAAAATTCCTTGCTGTTTTCTTGCTTGCTTTTACAATTTTAGAATCTATTTTGAGTTGTCTTGCTGCTGTTATCATGCAACATTCTTGTTGCTTTAGTTAGACCCATCAATTAGGCAGGTTGGGTTTGTTTCCAGTCAGGTGAATTTGAGTCGGATCAATATGGATTTTAAAAATTTCATGTTATTACGGGCTTAGATCAGTTTTCAGATTTTGGTTTATTTCAAATTTGAATCATGTTGAGTTTGAGCAATTAGAGCTTGCTAATTGGTTTCTCAGTTCAGGTTTCATTTGGATTTGACACTCCAGTTTGGGTTGGATGGTGCCGGGTTCTTTTAATTTTAATGGTCAAATCAGGTTGCGTTGAGTTTGGATTTGAATTAGTTAGGTTGGGGTTTTGGGTTCGGTTTAGAATGGATAGGTCTAGCTTTAGTATGTCTACAAGCTTTTTTCTTTTCTCTTCTTTATCCTTAACTGATTTTTATGTTGTTGAACTTGGTTTTCTATTAATGGATTCTTGTAGGTTTGTTTGATATCTGCTACCCTCCCTCATGAAATATTGGAAATGACGAGCAAATTTATGACTGATCCTATAAGGATCCTTGTGAAGCGTGATGAATTGACTCTGGAGGTAATCAAATGCTATTATGCTAATGAGATTTTCAGAGCTTCTACTTAGAGGATTTGATGCAAGCATATCTTCTGTTTTTGGTTACTACAGGGAATTAAGCAGTTTTTTGTAGCAGTTGAAAGGGAAGAGTGGAAGTTTGATACACTATGTGATCTTTACGACACGTTGACAATCACTCAAGCTGTTATTTTCTGCAATACAAAACGAAAGGTCTCTTCTGGAGTCTCTAAGCATGTATTTTCAGATTTGCTTTTCGACATTGGAATAAAATAAAAAGCTTCTTTAACTGTGTTCTGAAGTAATTCTTTTATTCAAGTTCTTGGATTTCATGCTTTGATCTTGACGCTTGTCTTTGTGATTTCTGCATTTGAAATAGGTCGATTGGCTAACTGAGAAGATGCGTAGCAATAACTTTACGGTATCCTCAATGCATGGAGATATGCCTCAGAAGGAAAGAGATGCGATTATGGCTGAGTTTCGGGATGGTGCAACCCGTGTTCTTATCACTACAGATGTTTGGGCCAGGGGACTTGATGTTCAGCAGGCAAGTCTTTAGGAGTGCTTTCGATGTCCCCTTTTCGGATATACTTTTGCTTCTAGTTGAGTTGTTTAATATTTTTAGACATGAACATATAGTTTGATGTTCAGTGGTGGTAATGGAACCGGAATGCATGGGTCTACTTCCCGTGTAGCACGTGCATAAAATGCCCTTGAGATTAAGGTTACAAAAGACATGAGTGTGTATAATGTGCTTATTTTTCTATGATTGAAATTTTACTAAATTTACCTTCTTGTCTCAGGTGTCTCTGGTGATCAATTACGACCTGCCAAACAATCGAGAGCTTTACATCCATAGGATTGGACGTTCTGGTCGATTCGGACGAAAGGTAATTTCTTTTGCTATTTAAGATCCTATTCCCACTTCCAAGTGGAAATGGTTACTGTATGTTCTGACTGTATTGTTGCTTCGCAGGGTGTTGCTATTAATTTCGTGAAAAGCGACGACATCAAGATTCTTAGAGACATAGAGCAGTACTACAGTACCCAGATTGACGAAATGCCGATGAATGTCGCAGATCTGATATGAGAAATGCTTTCATAAGTGCTTGGACCGGAACTTGAAGGGTACGGTTGAACATTTTCCATGGTGTTGGTGTAATCGAATCATCTATCTTGTTGCATGTTTGTGTGTGATTGGGTTTGTATGCTACGCGGAGGTCGATTAACTGAATGTTTTTCGTAACAGATTAAGCATTTAACTATCAAAACACAGTGATTTTCGTGCTTTTGTTCACTGTTGTATGTATGTGTAGTTGGATTGCTCAAATTTCTATAGTTTTATTTATTATTACCAAGAGTTTGTTAGGGATTTTAAAGGGTTTTGAAGTCTCGTCCCTCTTCTTCACCATTTATTTTTATGGTTTTGGAGTTTGAATTTGTTCATATTTGTTTCTCAAACTTTTTCTACTCCTCTATGCTTCATTTAAGAACATGACTTTGGAATCTTAGATTTGGATTTGATCTCTTATATGAATTTACTTAGGAATTGTTATTATGAATATTATATTTATGTGTTATTTAATTTACTTTATTTTTTAAGAGTAAATTACACCAATAGTCACTTAATCATGAGGTAGTTAACAAAACAATCACTTTGGTTTTAATTCAGTCACTCAACTTTTAAAAAAAATAATTAAACAGTCACTATCGTTACAGACGTAACAGAAAACTGAGGTGGCCTGTTAACGCTTTCTGGTGGTCTCTTAACTTGCTATGTTGGCATCCCACATGAAAATGACAAAAAAAAAAACAGTGGGAAAGTTCTCTTTTTTTTTTTTTCTTCTCTGTGTTAAAATGTTTTTCTTTTTTACCTTATTTGCTTTCTCTGTCTATTCACTTTGAATTGAAGAGAAGACAATAAAAAGAAATTGAAACCAAAATTAAGATTTAGAAACTGGAAAAATACTAAAAACCCATGTCTTTCTCTCTTTCTTTTGCTTTAATCTTCTTATTGTCCTTCAATATTTGTTTTCTTTGTTCTGGTTACTTATTTATTGTTATTGACCAAAATAGGCAAAGAAGCCTTTTTTTTTTTTGTGATTTAGTATTTCAGGAAGAAGTTTCTGACAAAGTTTAGCCTTGAAAAAATTAGTGAAGTATATATTTGGCTGTGCAAGTGTTGGGAGAAGTTGAAATTTATCCACAACAGCAGCAACTAAGGGAAGAAGAAGAAGAATATTGGGGGAAAAAACTCTTACCCAGTTTAATGGCGGTGCAATCTTCTTCTATTATTAGGATTTTTTTTTTAAATTTCTTCTTAAATTGGGTGGGTTTTTACTGTGGACATTCAACGTGGCCAATTAATTGGTCACGTCATCTATCCTATTAGGTCTATAACGGAAACTGTTAGTAGGTGACTGACTTGCCACTTTTCTGTAATGTTAGTGATTGTTTTGCTATTTTTTGAAAGTTGAATGACTGAATTAAAAAAAAAGTGACTGTTTTATCAGCCACCCTAAAATTGAGTTACTGTTGATAAAACTTACCTAATTTTTAGATAAATTTGATTGTTGAACTCTTAAAATAGAGAAACTTAAAACGTCTCAAGACTCAAGTGTAAAATATCAATAATTATATTTTATTCAAAAAATGTAATAATATGTAGTCGTATCATATAATGCTCATGGGTGATGCCATAGCATAATCATATTACAATTTATAACAGCGACTTTTATTTAACATGCCAAAAGTTCGATTGTTGGGACAAAATCTATAAACAAAAGACTATGTGACTAAATGAAAAATAAAAACAAAATAAGTTTTTAAATTGCAACCCAGCTTTTGAAAGCCATAAATAGAACACAAGTTCTAACCAACTTGAGGTTATTATATAAAAAGATCTAATTCTTTCCTTCCCATCTTCCAATCCCTACATCTATGGCTTCCACAGAATGGTAGTTTCAGCAATCATTGATGTCACAACATAAGGATCCATGTTAGACGCTGGCCGTCTATCTTCGAAGTAGCCTGTCAGTGTAAATTACATACATTACACGAATTGTTAAAAGACAGAAATTCAAGTTTTAAAAAAACAAAAAAGCTCAACGTTTACTTGGAGATCCGTGAGTAACAAATGTGTATGGTTTGATTTTTCTAAGTTTTTTTTTTATGTATTTGTATCATTTCTGGAAGTTATGTTCTCATATCCATGCGTCAAACACGAGTATTTCAAAGAAAATGAAGCATCAAGAGATGTTTACCTTTTCCTGCCTTCTCGGTGTCACGGCCAACCCTGATAGAGGCTCCTCTGTTTGCAACGCCCTGGAGTTCGGTTATTACAAGCAAAATTAATCTTAATAATGAGAAAATGGAGATGTATTATTTGCATTAAAATACTGTAAACAAGGGAATATATATATTAATATATATTACATATACATAAGCATGAAGCAGCAGCAGCACATTTGTGGAAACATATATATAATGTTAACTTACCCAAGAAAATGAATTGATATCTGCAGTTTCATGGCGACCAGTGAGGCGTCTGTCATTACCCTCTCCATAGGCAGCAATGTGCTGCTCGTGGCGCAAACCCAGCTTCTCGATTGCCTTCCTAATCACATCAATGCCGCCATCATTTCTCATCGACTTGGTGCTGAAACCAATAGTTTAATTCAATCAGTTAACTAGTCATTAATGGAAAAGAATGAATCTATGTACTTAAAAAGTTTAGTGCTCGTTGATTTAGTATCTACCTATAGTTAGTATGAGCCCCAGCACCATTCCAGTCCCCCTGATGATAGAAGAGAAATGCAGACCAAGAAAAATAACTAAAAGAACTTAAAAAGGAAAGGAAAATTTGATGAATTTAATGGAAAAGGTTGTGCGAATAAAACAAACTGGAATTGGTTTCGGATCGAAGGAAAGAACAACGCCGGCGATTTCCGTGATTCGCTGTTCGAAAAATAATACCAAATATGTTATGTACATATATTAAAAGGGAAAATTTATTAGTACATGGATCATATATACCTCGAGTATGTATCTAGCAACCCATAATTGATCCCCTGCTGATATTCCAGTGGCAGGACCAACTTGGAACTCCCACTGTTTAAACCATTAGATCATTCATGGAAAATGAAGGTCCATAGAAAAAAAAAAATCCTAGCTTAATTTTTTAACGAAGTTTAAAACTCACCTGAGCAGGCATAACCTCACCGTTGATACCACTTATGTTTATGCCAGCATAGAGACAAGCTTTATAATGGGCGTCCACAATGTCCCTACCAAAGGATTTGTCAGCCCCTACTCCGCAGTAGTATGGACCCTGAATGCATTGATACAATACTCGGTTTAGATGATGACATACGGTGAATCTGAATTTAAGGATTACAATGCACAGCATAATCTACTTTAACTAACGCCATCTTAGTCCAAGAATATAGTAAAAATATTTGCAGTGTGTTATATGTACCTGTGGGCCGGGAAACCCTCCAACAGGCCAGCCCAGAGGCCACTTTGTATCTTTTTGAAGAAGAGTGTATTCTTGCTCGATCCCGAACCTGATTTCAGCCAATGAGATATAATACAAAGAAAAGGGAACGAAATGCAGTAACATTGACTTTTCCAAATATTAGCAATGTGAAATATATTATAGAGAGTAAGACACTATGGTCTTTAAATGAAGGTCTTTAACTCTCAACAAAGTATGTCATTGAACTCGATAAATGATACAAAAACAATTATCTTAAGAATATAAAAGGAAATGAAATTGATAGATAAAGATTTGATAAAATTGTCAAAGTCACACTGCAAAGAAAGTCCTTGTTGTTTTGTGTTAAGGCATGATCCAACAAGCAAAGACTTTTAAGGCGAGATGAAAATGAAAGCCTGTGTTTTATTCGAAGAGTCACTTTTGAGCCCTGCCCACACCCAAAATAAGTTCCTATTAAAAGGGCCATTAAGTTTAATCATTGGCCTACTTTCTATGCTTCAAATGGAAATAATAACATTCAGGTTAATTATGTACTCACCACTAGATATGGTAATAATGTTCATATTAAATTAGATTAAATAAAAAAATTGGGTTTTGAAAAATATATAAAATATGAACATAAGAGAATGTAGGATAGTTATTTAAATTACATAAAGAATAATGTATATTGTACGTACAACCATTATATTCTATTTATTTGAATATGAAATTTTGGTAGGTGAGGTGAAGGCTCATTTTCTAATTCTGACCTTTTTAGTTTGCTGAAATCAACACACCAGTTAACCACTCGTGACCGGCAGGTGGTGGTCTTATTCACTGGCTTTTATTGTCAAGTTTACTTTGACTTTTAAGTACATGGATTTGGAAATGGAACTTTTAGAAACCCTTCTTTGAAAAATAATTAGAGAAAAATAAGAATAAATTTACCAAGGTTCTTCGGCAGCAACGTCAGGGTGATTAAAGATTTTGTCTGCACTGAACCTCTTGTTGGTGGGAATGGGATCGCCGGCTGGAGTATAAGTATCGCACATAACCTATTATCCATTTTGCAAATTATTAAATAAAATATTATTATATTATACCTACTATGGCAAAAACAAAAAATGATAATTAGACAATTTTTTATTAAAATTCACATTACATTTAAATTGAGTCCAAATAAAATACTACTAACAATCTTTATTTATGGTGGATATGAATAATTTAATTTCTTGAAAAAGTGATCCAAATTTTAAAAAGAATATAAGTTCCTTTCATAGAATATTTTAGCTTTTTTTTATACCAAATTAATAGGAAAAGATGTATGAGACAATTACGCACATTGTCATCTATATTCATTTTCCAATAGTTTAATGTCTCATCAATATTTTCATTCTAAATTTTAATATTTTCATCTTGAAAAAGTTAAATCTAAATAAAAATCTTAAAACTGAAAATAAAATAACTGACATAACATTCAACTATTAAAAAAAATAATATCTCTATTTCGTACAATTCAATAACAATCCCCGTGCTCTAATAAAGATCCCATTTGAATACATTTAAATCTATGTACAATAATAATAGCAATAGTAATAGAAATCTACTATGATGTTAATAGTAGTCGATTTATATGCAAATATTTTGCTAAAAAGTATTTTGTTATATATTTTAGTTTGATGTAAACTTTATTTTTATAATAAAATTAATTAATTTAATATCATTAATTAATCTAAGTATATTTTTCCTTAAAAACATCAATTTTTTTTTAATTAAACATCCCTCAAGTTTAATATGAACCATACGGCGTTTCCTTTTCCTCCATACTAATTAGTAATTAATGCAAACAACACAAAAAATCACGAGAGAAAAGGAAAGAATTAATTACCAAGATGTTGCTTCCTCCTCTAAATGGATCCCTGAATATGGCTTGAGGGCTGAGTAATTCAGTCAAATTCACACCAAAACATAATAATTATTTTTATTTTTATTAATAATCAAAGGATATTCACTGAATCTTAATCGATAACTATGATCTAATGTAAACGATTCAAGAAAAAAAATTAAATAAAACGTACCGAAGAATGACTTCGCTATCGTCACCAGGAGCCTGATCGGTGCTCGAACCATCAAAATTCCATAAGGGAAGTTTTGCAGGATCAGTCACTGGTTCAGGCAAAGTCTGTAAAAGCAATTCTTTATATAGTAAAACAATTTGAAAAATATTCAACAAAATTCAAAAGTTCGAACACTAAAAACGCACTCTAGCTTTGCTCCTCAAATCCATACCGGATCCCCCGATCCTGAAATAGAATTAGAAAAATCGTTTCAAAAAAAAATACTGGAAATCATATTATATTATTCTGAGATTGTAACATAAATGGAAGAGATCAGATTAAGCAACCATAAATATTCAGCTATAGACTTTCTGGTGGTTTCGTTGAGGTTGAATTTGATGAAATCGTTGATGAGAGACATCGCTACTACAGAGTGTGTTTGGAGAGAAAGAAAGTTCAAGAGAAAAACAAATTGAGAGAGAAAATCAATGGAGAATTTTGATTGGTTAGTAGCTTTAAATAGAGGAAGATGGAAAGTTCTAAGAAAAATATATGGAAATAAAAAAGATACTTCTATTGGCTACGGAATCTTCAATGTAAAAAATGAGAGAATCAAGGTGTGTGCCAGTTGTGCCCGCCAATTCCATGCCATTTAAGCTTTTTTTTTTCTCTTTCCAAAATTGTTGGAAAACCCCTAAATGCTTATGGAAAGGGTAAATTCCACAAATGGTAACTTAATTTAAGTTAAAGACTGAATTTCTAAAAAGTATTCTTTTAAAAAAAAAATTTATTTGATTAGTGTTATAAATATTTTATTAAGTGGATATCTATCATGAACCAGATAAAGTTTTAATGTACTTTAAATTTTAATAGTTATGAAAATTAGATATTTACTTCTTTTATATTTCTTATGCCTATAAAAACTCTAATAAAGCATCGTAATCATTCCTTTTGATCAATAAAGTATATTCTCTATTGCTTTCATATTTTCTTTGTCCTTTATTCTATCTATCTCTCTTTATTTTATAACAATTAGATTTTTTTTTGAAAAATGACGGGATTAGGTTGAAATAACGAAAACGTTTCCAGTTGATTTGCAGAAAAACGCTTCTAGCTAAAAGTGTTTTCCTTGTATTTCCATTTTTTAGGGTTAGGTTTTTGTTTTCTTTAAGTATGGTTAGGATTATGGTTTTAGGGTTTATGTTTTTGTAGGGTTTTGAGTTTTTATTTTATTTTATATTTTTAGCTGACATGACATGAAAACGCATCTAGCTGGACACGCTTTCAGTGCTTTTTTCTAACAATGCACTGAAAATGAGTCCTACGTGAAGTGTTTTCCCTTTAGCACTTTCAACTCCCCACTAGGCAGAGAAAATTTTCTGAATCAATTACCTCTCACCTCTAGGTCTATAAAAGCATGGATTTCAACATTGAGTGGCATAAGGCATTTATGAGTAAAAAGAAGAGAAGTTCACACATAAGGCATAATTTGGAGCTACCATGCAATTTGTATCAAGTAAGGGTCGATTTTTTTTTGTTTATATTTAATTGCAACACTATTTTTCTATATAATGTTTTTGTTTCGAACATGTTGAACAATTTATTTTGTTGAAAATGAGTGGAAAAATTAATTTTATTTTTTATTACGACGGTGAAGTGCGTGACACTGAGAACGGGGTCATTTTTTATCAAAGAACATAGTGCGATTAGCTTTTAACTCGAACATACAATTGCTGGAATTGCTTGGAAGAATTAGGTGAAAAATCATCAAATCCAACCAAATGAGAGTATTGTCATTTAAATATCGATTTTGTACTTCGTTTGACCCTGTCAAATATGATGATTTCGATATCAAAGGTGCGAAGGGGTTAGAGGCGATGGTGCAGACACATATTGACAGTGGATCACCATTTCTCGAGTTACATGCGAAGTTTTGCAAGGATAGATGAAAGCCCTCGGAGGTCGACATATATTCCAGTTCGAGAGGCTAGAATAGAAGAACAAGCTGAGAATCTAACTATATAGTTGTGCAGTGGTTCATCGCTTTGTTAGAAAGTTCCTATTATGATTCCTGGAATCATCAATAGGAAGACGCTCATCTGTTTTGGCCCTAAATTTCAACTACGACAGATAGAGCACCAAACAATCAGATTTTGGTGGTAACACAAAATATTAGACCCCTTCATGATAATCAATTAGCAGTTTTGATTTGAATTTTGGTTAGCCGATGTTCAATACTAGGAGCACTTATAGGGGAATGGCATTAAGTCCCAGCACTATGTGGTAATCAGCAGGTGATTTTGGTTGTTTCAACAATTATACAATAAGGGATGATGTACTTCCTATGATGTCTATCAATGAGGGGACATCTAACCCTGGAGATGTTGGTGGGGTTGAGAATGAAGAAGACACTGAATTTGATTTCAATCAAATCTAAGAGCTCGGTGCTGATGGTTCAAAAATTGCACTAGTTTCTAAACCAGAGTTGGTTCCAACTGAACTAGAAGATGACGATTTAGACGGTGAAGGCCTGAGCAAAGATACCGAAAAAGATCTACAGTTCACGGCGTACTCACCTCCAACATACATGCATAATGTAGACCTATCAACAGAAAATGGGTTGGAGTTCGCAAAACTACTACACAGAAGACCGGGTCATGCGAGTTCTTCATTAGATTCAAGTGATTTAGAAGTAAGGAAGGAGTTTTCCTCTAAATATGGTTTTGTCGCTGCAATGAAGCAATACAACATCAAGAATGGGGTAAACTTCAACATTGTTAAATCCCAATCTGACAAGTTTGAGGTGAAGTGAGCAATGCGAGACAATAGATGTGCATGAAAAATCATGGGTTATGTTAAGAAAAATACAAGGTTGTAAACCATAAAGAAATATATCACTCCACATACATGTGTTTTTGCTAGTACTACATCAAGAATATTTGATATTTGGAGAGTTGAATTGTCAATTTTAACATACTTGTGTTGTTGCAGATATTTCACAAGATCATTAAGAAGTGGATTTGAAGATGATCGCAAACATAACACTACCTATTGTAAAAGCGAGTTTAGGGGTTACTATACGGTTTTAATTGCAAATATTTGTAGCCAATTCGATTTCACGCTGCCGTATCACAACATGTGAATCACAAAGCATAAGACATTGGAAAATATGCATAATGGGTAGGACGCATCGTACAACGATTTATAGAAATGGTGTCAAGTACTGGAAATATATGTTTCAGGTTGTGTAATCGATCTGGAAATGATGCCTACGTACTACAACAATCAGTTGCTCCATGGATGCCGAGTGTTCCATCATTTCTTTTTGACTTTCAAGTAATGTTGACAGGCATTCCAGTACTGTAAGGCACTAGTACAAATCGATGGTACCTTTATATACAAGAGATATACCCATCGGTTGTTGTTGGTTGTGGCATAGGATGACAATAAAAAAATTCTATCGATTGTATTTGCAATAATATCGGAAGAGCCAGCAGACAATTGTGATTTCTTCCTGTCTAGGTTGAGGAGCCATGTTTCCCTTAACCCGATATATGTGTCATCTCCGACAAGGGACCTTGAATACTGGACACAATTGAATGATAGGGAAGCCTTTGGGACTGCACACACTACAGGTATTGTCTAAGACATGTAGTGATAAACTACTACAGACAGCACCGTTCTACAGCTTAGCATGCACAAATGATCAACATGGGTATGTGTTCGCCACTATTTCAATTGTTTGATATTTAGCTAGGCCATGCGAGTTTAGGTATTATGTATTAACTGTTCACCTTTCTCAACAGGGTAGGAGCTCGTCAAACACCATTTCCATGAAATGTTGGAAAACTTAGGGCAATTAATAGTGTCGGGGTGGGGTACTTTTCCAATATACATTTCGGTCAGTGGACACACCGATGGCATAACGATCAAACTTTTAGTCGATGCCCAAAAGATAGACGAACTATATGTCATCGTCATCGTCTGAAACGTCGATGGCATCAGCGTGTAATATGCTGAGGACGGAGGTGCAAAAACAAAATTTGACATCAAAGTAGAAGCAGAAAAATGTGGTGCAATATGTAGTACTTGTGTAAAAATGACAGGGTTAGTATAAGAACCAGAATAAGTCGAGTCATACTAACTGAGAGGTGGTGCGACCATCGATGTTGGTTCTTGTGTAGGCGTAGACAATGGACCCGCCTCAGCAGCTCCGCCAAACATTGGATGCCTAGGCGCTCGTATTACCCTCCTCGTATGCGGTGGTCTACCCCTCACCTCTTTCGCTAGTAGATATGGCTTACTATGGACCTCAAATCATGGCATATACTCTAGATAGCAGGCTAACTTCGGAGCGACAATGGTCTTGCGAGTTGGTAAAAACTCATACCTATTGTTCCAAATGTTGATATATTACACGTGGAATGTAGGTCAATGCACATCCGTTCTCCCCCGCAAGTTGCCTAAACCTGAATTGTTGAAACACTCTATTTGACTCATGCATCTCCGTATTAGCGTACACTACCAATGGTACCTTCACATGTCAGATGTTAGAATTCAAAACAAATTCAGACGAGATGCATTCTTGAATTGTCGTATCGGAGTATGGCGTCCATTCAATCTATATTAAAATAATAAAAATCTTAGTTATACATACACTATTAATTTTTAAATCAACTATGTTAATATTATATAATTTAAATTTTTAAAAAAACATACATCGGCTTCTAAATGTTGGTCTAACAGAAGTCACATATTTTGAAGTGTTGGAAAATCGAGTTTAGAAAATACAGTGGAAAATAAATTTATGGAAAAACCAAAATTAAAAAAAGAAATCCAAAACAGGAATTTGGTTGTGATATCTAAAGTAATAAACATTTAATCAAAATTGTACCTTTTTGATCCGTTTAGGACGAACGCTTCAACTGAGTAGTCTTTTCCGCTATCCTCAAGCTCATATCTTCCGAGTGTGGGGTCACTTCGAATAAAAAATTCACAAAAATTACCAGTAGTGTAATTTTATATTTTCTCTCAACTTTTGGGTCAAGTTATAATTAAGAAAAATATTTCTAAATTTTTTTTGAAATAATTTCTTCAGAGAATTTTCTCTCTACAATTTTCTCTTTGAGTTCAAGTGTGTGTAAAATAATGACTCAATGCTCTCTTTATATAGAGAGAGTTTAGAGAGTTCAACTATGATTAAGTTTATACTTTAATATTAAATTAATATAATATTTATTAAGATAAACATTAAATTAAATTAAATATTAAATCTTATTAAATTAATAGAATATTAAATTAAATTTAATATTAAATTAATAAATTACTATTAAGATTAGTATTAAATTAAATATATTAAAACAATAATATTTTTGGAATAGTTAATTTTAAATTAAATTCTCTAATAAAGTCCCAGTAAGAGTGTAATTATTCTACTGCTCAACCACTAAAGACCCACCGTTGTCGACCATTTGCCGGTCACCAGAATGCCACCGTTGCAGCAGCTAGCACCCCTAGCTGGTCGAATTTTTGTCGGTTTGGTCCAGGCCAGTGACTTCTCGACCGGTTCGGTCTAGCCACTAATTGAACTGTCGGTTTGGTTCGACCATTTTTTGGGTCTTGGTCTCGATTTTTAGGCTCTCGGGCCCAATTTACAATATTAGGTCCAATTTTGAAGTTCAATTACCCATTGGGTCAATTGTCTGACTTGAAATTTCATTTTCAAAAATATCATATTAATTTTAATTAATTTCATTAATTTAATTTTATTTAATCAAAATTAATTTTCCCCAAAATCATTTAGATTTTCCAAATTAACTTTTCAAGAAAATTCTTTAATCAAATTCTCTAGTTGAACAATTCTTACAATCCCCCAATTTAAATCTACATCGAATAAATCACTCAATTAAATTATTTCCAAAGTCGAAGAATTTTCTTCTGATTAAAATACAGTCTAGTCGAGCTTTTTGTTGAGCTAGAAAAGGGACCAATCAGACATATACAATTAGGCTTTAATAATTGCAATTATACCAGAAGCATCGTTCTGATAATTCGTAGTTACTTAATCATGGAGTCAGTCCACAAGAAGTACCATGACAAAAAACTCCTTATTGTATACTCTTTATGAAAGCAATTCATCCAATTGCTTTTTCCAATGACCTCGTCATGTGTGTGTTACCCTCATAAGATATCATTGATTCCTTTGAGTTAAAAATCCATTCACTCAATACAATCATTTATCTCATTGTCACCATTGTGTTTTCTTAATGATTAGTATGATCACTGTCAACAAATGACTGTGATAAATTGCTCGTTTGAGAACAAGCAACCCATGGCCACATTCCATATTTATCAATCAACACAATGCCAATGAGAGAATATCGTTAACTCTTTAATTGAGCTATGAATTCCACTATTGCTAGTAAAACCATGCTATACACAAGTCATGTACCCAACATACTGGCTATTGGCTCAATCATCTTTAGAGCATAAGCCTCCACTTATATCAAAACACATGAGTTACACATGCATAGTTAGTGACTAACTCAGGATTTAGGTAAATCACACCATGAACGTCACAAGTGAATTAATTCAAAAACAAATTCATAATTAATTCATCTTGGGTCCAGTCCAATGTATCATTCTGTCAATGAATACATCTATGTCTCTATCTATGGAGTCAACTGCTCCAGTAGCCAAGACTAGTCATCTCCTTAAATGGAATTGTAGACGACATAATAATCCTTCTCAATATTTGAATCAAATATTCACTTTGATTCTTTTACGAGATTACGGACTCGTTTAAATTATCTACTGAAGTAAGTTGTCTTTCTAGCAAAGTAAATGTTCTTACAATGCCACTTATCATCTGTTTGAACTTAGACAACCAATTAGCTAATATTTGATTGCCACAATTTCACTATGCATGCAAAATATGAAAGACAGAAATACAAAAGACATAATAGTGAAATATGAAATTAATTTTATTTATTTATTCATCGTTCAAATAAATAAAAAAACAATTATATGTTTACTATAATATGGATACATTTCCTAACATAAAGCTCTTCCGGTAGTCCCACGGAACTCGGCTCATAGTTTCATCTATTGAAATAATTTGTTAACACAATAATTTAAAATTTAAATAATTTTATTATGGTAAATATATTATCTAATGAATTTTACCTTGTTACGAGTGGGAATGTATAAAGGTAGTCCACTCGATGACATAAAAATGGCAGTTGATACCTCGCCCATGATTACAGTAGTAGCATATAACCACCAATTTTGAATTATTGTCTTTTCGTCGCCCGACACATCTTCTGGTACAACATCGTCAACACAGCTAACCCCCAACTAAGTTCATCCGCTTCTTTAGAGCTGAAGAGTTTTAGAAGCCACCTTCAATGGACAAGATTTCGTGACTTATCGGGTATTAGGAAACCCTAGATAATCATAAGGATGTACGTCTGGGTGTGTTGTTCTTTTTGGACCTTAGTCAAATCCTCATCGAGCCCACCAAAATTTCTTCTTAACCAATTCATATCTATCTGGGATCCATAAATTGTTCCGGAACCCTCTCCAAAAGTTGATTGCATACGTCTCTCCAATCGACTGCGTAAATTGACCTAATCGCTACTAGTCCATCCATCAATTACTGAGCTACAACTGCACATCCTCCAGAGTTATAGTACACTCGCCGTATGTAAGATGGAATGTGCGTGTCTCGGATCTCTGCCTTTCTACCAACGCGCTTACAAATGTGGGGTCTAGTTTGCACCCCCTACCCATAAGGGCCACATGCAAAAATCTGGCATCTTTTAAGTAGGGTTCGATTAAGGGTGATGGAGGAGCAGATAGATTACGAATATACATCTCCAAAATTCGATCTTCCGCCTATATATATATATAAACATACAAAATATTAAATTCTAATATAACAAGAAAATATTTAAATTAAATTACATTAGATATAATAAAAAAATTATCATTTGCAATTGATCGACGAAAATGTGCTTTCCATCCAAACGGATTAGAGATTGTGCCATTGTTAATTTCGAAAAATACGAAATAAATTGTAATAGAAAAAATAATTTATGAAAATCTTAAGATAATTTTAATAATAATAAAAAGAGTTGAGAGAGATTTGAGAATGTGAGAGAGAGTTGAGATTGAATTGAAAAAAAATGAAATGAAAGGGGGTTTGTATAAAAAAAAAGTGACCATTGCGGCACAGGGGGGAGCCGTTGGTTCCAACAACAGTTATTTAGGGAGGAAGCTATTGGAGAAAATAGTCGTTGAGGGAAAACGCTTCTAGCTGCGGGAAGCGTTTTCATTATTTCAACCCAATCTCGTCATTTTTCAAAAAAAATGGCCTAATTTAGTAAATATCTTAAAAAACTGACATTTTTTTGTAATTCAGTCTAAGTTAAAATTATTTTTTGTTTACCTTACTTTCAAAAGTTACATAATAGTCAACAACACTATTAGAGTTGTGAGTTTTAAAAATAAATTATGATTTTTCAAAAAAAAGAATTTTTTGATATTTTTAGAAATTTTGTTTCGAATCATCATTAAAGAAATTCTAAAAGCACCAAGCTAAAAATTTAACTATAATTCAAGGGTCAAATTAGCTATTAGCTATTAAGGTAACATGTCATATCATCAATTCGTTGCATGGTGGAGTTACTAAAACATAACAACCCAATAACATGAGAATAACCATAATGCAAATTTTGATAGTTGAGTGAAAAAAAAAAAGAACTTCATTCACAAATTTAGACTTTGAAGTTTGAAGTATTTTTTTTTACCTAATTTTTTTTATCTCAATTTAATATCTAAAATATCTCTACTATGATTTTTAATCCAAAAAGTTAACTGAAGTTAAAAAAAAATTAGCCAATTAAAGAATACCATATAGTGGCTTTTAAACATATATTTATTAAAAGTAAATTTAATTAATAAAAATTACATATTTTTTAATTCATTTGCTCCTCACGTTCCCTCTTCCTCTCTTCCCAACTTCTTCGTCTTCTTCCCCCACAACATCTTTTTATATTTTTATCTTTTTTAATTAAAAGAGTCACTAAAAAATATTATTGTGATTGAATAAGAAAAAAAAATTCTTATTTTCTTCTTTAAAACTCTTTATTTCCGAATAAAAGAAGTGTTGTTTAATTTCGTTTAAAAAAAATGGTTGGAGGAGTATGTAATTAAGAGCCGTGCATTGAAAAGTCAAAATTGAATGTTGTGGACATTTGTTTAATTATAAAATTAGGGTAAAATTTGAATAACAAATACAATTAATATGATTTAAATTCAAGCTACACTTAAAATAGTAAATATCTTAATTATTATGCTATCACATGAAGGATTTTAAGTGTTTAATATCGTATGTATTTATTTTTTATTGCATACAATAATGATTTTACAACTCTACTCACAATGCACATTGTAATTATGAGTCACTAACGTCCGTACATATGGGCATTGCAATTTGTGATTTACATTGTTTGTTTGGGTGGGTTCTAGGTAGGCCTTTGTTGTTCAAGGCATTTATATTATATCCAAAGAATAAGAAAACTAAATTAAATTTAGGCATTGAAGAAATCGTCAATTTGTAGTCAAGTTCTGCACACTAACACCTTTCTTATTATTTGTTGGGTGCACTATCTTCCACGTCACATGCCAAATATTTTATATCCAAACCAACACATCAATGTCGTACTAATAAATTAATTTTTAACACTATAGTAACCTTAATTTTTATAACCTGCATAAAATCATGTTGAACCACATGCCAAATATATGTAATTTAACCAAATCTAAACATTCATTTCAACAATTCACAATTTAACATTAAAATGTATTAAAATGTTTAGATTTGGAGAAGGTTCTTGGATCTATCTAAATTCTGATGGTGTTGTTAAGTTAGATTCAGTGTTGAGAGATTAACACGGGTTGGATACTTGGACTTAATAGGAGCTTGGGGAACTATTCGATCTTCAACGTTGGATTATGGAGAGTTCTTGATGGATTGACGATTTTACAGAGTTGAAAATATTATGGAGTGGTGATCAAAACAGATAGTCAAGAAGTCCTTCAGGCTATGGAGGAATTCTTCTCAAAAGCTTCTTCTTCTGCGTTTATCAGGCGTATTCAGTAGCACTTGACGAGTATTGGTCAATGGAAGCTCAAGCGTATTCTTCGAGAAGAAAATTCTGAAGCAGATCGTATCACTAAGATGGCTTTGGACAAAACACGTTAGCAAACAAAATAGATATATATAAATAAATATTTATATATAAAAATAAAATATAAACAGAACAATTTATATTTAATTTGTCAAATATGAAAATCAAACAAAATCATAACAAAAGTTAAAATAAAAAAGAAGAATAAAGATTTTACGAAACATTCAGGCCTGTGAAACATAGTTTCCTTAAGACAGATTTGGCCGCTTCTACGGTACTTGGAGAAATGTTGGCTGAATGTCTCCCAAGTTACAACAACACAAAGAGCAAAGTAGTAGCACCTCTATAGCGATAAACGAATGAACGTTGCCTTTTTTTATCACCAGAACTTTTGAAAAATTCGGAGAAGAAAAGAAGAGTTTTGTGAGCGACAAAAAATCGGTGTGAAAGAGTGGAAAATTGAACCCAGAATTCTGAAGAAGTCTTAGCCTTTTGTAGGCATTCAAAATGGAGGAATTTATGGAAATATCCATGTATAATGAGACAAAATCTGCATTAAGGGGACAATTGAATCAATTTGATTAAAATCAAATCAAATTGATTAGAATCTAATTCAAGATATATATATCCTTTTATATCAAATTTTGTATATATTTGCCGAGGAAAAATAAAATTTCGTGTTGGGCTAAAATATCCACAGGCCCATTTTAGGCTCAAACATTTCGTATCATCCACGTCGTGCGAGTGCGTCCCAACTCGTTGGTTTTGGACTTGCACCACCTACATGTGAGGTTGGATTCCAAGCTTAGTCATTCAATCACCTTTTAAGAGGTTTCCCATATATAAACCCATCTCACACTTGGTATTTAACCAATGTGGGATCTAATCTTTTCTTTTCCTCAACAAATATTTCCAAGTAGCTTACTTTGAGCATCAATTTCTCATTCATCACTCAACCATTTTAAGCATATAATATACTATTGTAAAGGTCTTATAGAGTAGAATTGAAATCATAATTTTATGATTCAACTCTTCGCCTTTACTTATTGAGAATTTGCCTCAAAGTTCTCATAAAAATGCAATTTTTCCAACAGTTAGATTCAGGATTGGCCACTTCTAAAGGAGTGCTGAGAGATCGACATGGGATTGGATACTTGGATTTAATAGGAGCTTAGGGCACTATTCGGTCTTCAACGCTAGATTATGGGGAGTTTTTGATGTATTGATGATTTTACAGAGTCAGAAATATGATGGAGTGGTGATCAAAATAGATAGTCAACAAGTCCTTCAAGCTATGGAGGAATCCTTTTCAAAAAATTCTTCTTCCGCGTTTATCAGGCATATTTAGTAGTACTTGATGAATATTGGTCAATGGAAGCTCAAACGCATTCCTCACAAAGAAAATTCTGAAGCAGATTGTGTCACTAAGATGGCTTTTGATAGAAACGTGAGACTTCATTTAGTCGAAGACATCCCTCCAGATTGGATTAAATTAATGTAATTTTTTGTTTGTTTTTATCACACACAAAAAAATCAAACATTTCAATTAACCATGCCATATAGCCTTTCAATATCATCATTAATCATACCCTTTCATCAACAAAATTGGCTTTGTAATGCCACATTTATATCTTTATCATATTACTAACACAGAATCGTTTCTTTCAATATTCACTCATTGTTCGTTAATAACCCTAGTGATTGTATCTAGTATGCGTATTTTGATAGGAAATAAAATATTCAATTGATTTTTCATCGAATGACTATTCATCTACTGTACTTTCATGGAAATAGAGGCAAGAAAGCTCTATGGAAAAATCATGGGTTAAACTCTACTGTGGTGACGATACTGTAGGAGAGGTCCTGCGGCAAAATAGCTCGACTCCAGGATGATAAAAAGCTTAACACCTCTCATTCTTATTACTTTTTCAAGACGGTTCCGTGTGCTCTGATTCATTGTGCTCTAATTCATTACTGATACAGGAGCACTTCCAAAGTGTTTCAAAGAGGGGAAAGGTTATCTTGACGTAGGTCTGCTTCTGGCCTAGATCAACCTAAGTTAAATGGAGTCTCTACCATCCTGATTAATGCACTATTGTATATATGGACATTAACTTTTCAAAATCAAATATTAACTAAGTTCAAACAATTATCTAGCCAAAGAAAAATCATATAAATATAAAACCTATGTACATGCCACATAATTGAGCTTAAAACAGGCAAAAGTCTACCGAATAGATACCATGATAGTGTAAGCTTTGTGGTGATCCAATCGATGAGTTCCGCAAACCAACCATGAACATAAAAGGGAAAAACAACCAGGTAGGCATTTTGAATGCTTAGTAAGTTCATAGGTATTAAAATGAATAACTTACTTTGATTTACAATCACACATAACAATTTAATTAACTTGATACAATTTTCCTGACATAGCATTTCATAACGATAAAGTGAGTTGTAACATAATCGAGTTATATACAAGTCAACATTTAATACACTATTTAATTTAGTACAATTCACAGTTCAATTCCATTTACGATATCAAAACATCAAATTTCTATTTTGAACATCAAACTTGTAACATTTCATTTTTATTTCTCTTTTTCATTAATCATTTAGCCTGATAAACACTAGTAAATAAAGTCAGATACACGAGAAACTACACTACACTAGAGAGCATCATAGTGCTAAACAGATAAGTGCTAAGAAAAGAGCATCGAAATGCTGATTAGAGAGCACGAAAGTGCTAAGCAAAGAGCATCGAAGTGTTCAACAAAGAGCACCAAAGTACTAAACTAGTACACGCATAACTAACCCTATTGGCATGCTAATCGTATATATCCTAGTCGTTTACTAAGTTAATGCGGGCACTAATACTGTATTCGTAACATTTAAATCACTATAGTGTCATAATATATATCATCCCATAATAAAACATTTCATATTCAATCGTGCCATTTCTTTACAATTTAGTTCATATCTCACATTTTTGTACCAAATCGTAATTAATTTAAAATTACAGTTAAACATAAACAACTTCATAATTCAAACATATTTTCATTACCATTACATATAACTATGCAATATGAACTTACCTGGAAAAAATGTATTTAACTGAAAAATTAATTTATATAATTAATTTAATTTAATAAATAATATTTGTTTTGATAAATAAAAAGAACATGTATTGTGTAGGATTAAATTATAAAGTATTGGGTTAAAAGTTGAAGAAGCATGTATAACTGGATCTAATACAGGAGATGTCCTAAAACCTCTCATAATACACATGAGGGACGTCAACCCTAGTATATTTAACTAGGGTGCATCGCCCCCTCTCCTAGTTAAACCATGAGAGTAGTTTTTCTATCAGGTAAGTCTTATTTGAATTCTACTAATTCAACCAATATTCTCTTATCTCTCCTTATAAATAAATGGCACTGGTAAAACAAAAAATATACAACTTTAAAATATTTTCATTCTACACAAAAATAAATACAAATTAATGATATAAGTATCGCATTGTAGATACAAATTAAATATAACAAATTCCAAGTGAACTTACCTATCAAGATGGCTAAAATAAATGGAAGTTCATTCCAAATCATCACTTCAAACTTTCCTCTCTTTTTTCCTTTTAACTTGAGCCTCCTTTAATTAGCTCTTTTTCAACTCAAAAACTATACACAACACATACAGGCATTGAATTAACTTGTAATAGACATTCTACTTATCGAAATTAATATAACTCGTAATTTTTTCGTCCGAATTTATTTATGATTAGATTTGTTTTAGGAATCCCAAGCTATTCAAAACCACATATTTAAACCCTAAACTTCTTTTCTTTTCTCATGTGTCCTACTTATCTAAACCTCTAGGCATACATGATCAAAGCTCTTTCTCTCTAAGTTTTCTAAGCATAATTCCTTTTAATTTTACATCTACATGAATGGGCTTCCTCCTAACCATCATTTAAGGCTATTAATTCAACCAAATTCAAGGAAGAG
Source organism: Gossypium hirsutum (assembly GCF_007990345.1). Lineage (NCBI taxonomy): Eukaryota > Viridiplantae > Streptophyta > Magnoliopsida > Malvales > Malvaceae > Gossypium > Gossypium hirsutum. Next base: position 13,311,115 of record NC_053436.1, read on the forward strand.
ATCACATACCTATTGAAGATGAGCTTACAAAGGAACCATAGAAATTTTTTTCTTCATTTCTTTGTGCTTGCGGTTTATGATAAAAGATGCAACAACATTTTCTCATCTTTCCTTTACCTCTTATATAATGATAATTTAATATAATTCTTTATTATCATCTAACGCTACCAATAAATCATGAGAATGATAGTGGAGATCCATGGCTAATATTAAGGCCTTCCACCATCTTAAATTAAGTGTTGGCCAAATTGCACTTAAGGACTTCGAATAATTACTTGTTAAATCCTTCTAATGTTTTGCTACTTTCCTATTAAGTTCTTGTGCCATAATTATTAAGTCCTCAATTAAATTACATAAAAAAATTTCTTTTCTATTTTTTTTATTTGTATCACAACCTCTCAGTTAATTTTTTTTTGATTGACTTAATTTAAGAAATTCGGCTCAAAACTAATTTTTTTTATACCGACGAAAGTGAATCGCTACAATTCTCGCTTTCTTGTAGATTGGTCCATAAATTACTTTACTAATAGCACGTCTTTTTTTTGATTTCCATGTCTTTCCCCTATTTCATATTTAATAAATAAATAATTCACATTTAATCGACATTCAAAAATTTTACTCACTCAATCATCGATACGATACAAATTCTGATACCAAAAATTTTGGGACGTTACTAACTAATGTCTTTATAAAAGTAGAAAACCAAATTATAACAAATTAAAATATAAAAACTAAATCTCAAATATGAGCATATTAAAGTGATCAAGACAGAAATTTCAACATTATTTTATAATGGCAAAAAAGCAGGGATCAAAGCTGAAATTCTACCATTATTTCCTAAGACCAAAAAAAAGAAAAGCAATTCGATCCGTGTCATTAGGAAGGCATGGTGTATAGATAATAGATTATGAGACGTTAATCCTTATCAAGTTTTTTTTACCTATACAACTTATGTTTCTCAATTTGAGTCCATGCATAATCAATTATTAAATAAATTCATTATGTACCTTGTAGAAACGATGACAGTTAGCGAGCAACTAGAGGCAAATCCAAAATTTATTTTAACCTCTATCCGAATTGAATTATAAATTTTGAGAAATTAAAATATAGTTTTATTATGTATTAATTTATCATTTCATTATTTTCTAAAGGTGTAATAATTCGATTTCTAGTAGTGTCGGAAACTCCAGTTTTGAAACATCATTTTAGTAAATTGTGCAATTCTAGTATAAAAATATATTAAGGTTTGGTTGATAATTTTGTTTAATTGATAGTTAATTAAGGTACAAGTTCCATGATCCTAAAGTTAGTGGTGTTGGAAAATTTAGTTTTGGGATCCTGTTTTCGTAAATCGAGATTATAAATATTTTTATTAATATTTATGAAGCTATTTTAGGAGTGAATTGGATTTTGGATAAGTAATTTTATTGAATTAATGATTAATTAAAGTATAGGGACTAAATCGTATTCAATTGTTAGAGAAATTTTAATTAGAAACAAAGGGTTGGGATTAAAAAGGAAAATATACCTCCTTAATCTTTAGTGGACGGTAATTGCTTAGTTTTTATGAATTTTGCATGAAAATTTTAATAAAAATAAATTGAAATAAAACATAAAGAAAGATAAAAGCTTGGTAATGGAAAGAAAGAGAGAGACATTGTCTTCCCTTTCTTTCCAAGCACAATTTGGGGCAAGGAGAAAGCCATAGTTTCGGCCAAAAATATTCTATGGTTCAAGCTATCAATTGCTCTTTATATATATATATATAAATAGCTTAATTTAATTAATTCGTGTGTTATTTTTTGAAATAGTTAAAGGTTTGAGAAAGATGTCATCATTGAACTCTTAAAGTTTTAGGTACTAACTCGATAGATTTTAAGCTTAGAAGTTAAAATAATATCAAATTGTGAATTTATTTGATATTTTTGCATATTAGGGACCAAATTGGATAATTTGTAAAATTGGCTGTAGATTTGAGAAATAGGAGGTTCCTAATGAATTATAGTGAAATCGAAAATTTATTTTGGAGTTCTAACTTGAAAGTTATGTTAGTCACAATTTTAAGGACTAAATTGAATAAAATGAAAAATATGTGTAAATTTACAATTGAGTGTAGAATTGATTGTACATTGGCACTTTTGTATATTTATGTTAATCCATAGCTAACAACGATCCAAATTCCTTGAAAGGGAAAGGAAAGAATAAGGTCATTAACAAATAGCTCGAAGTTTACGGTTTATATTTCTATAATCTGAACCTTTTCAATTGTTGCGCTTGTGAATTGTGTTGCATGGTAAGATCATAAGGTAAGTTGGAAATGATAAAACGAGCGGAATGGAGTTTATTTGAATTGATTGATAACGACAAGGACTAAATTGAATAGTTTTGAAAATATTGTGTATTATTGTAAATTACAATTGAATTAGTTTTTGATGAAATAAGTTGTCACATATGTGGAATTGATAAATTAATTACATATATGAAATTGAAATAATAGTGGATAGTGGATATCTGATTATAAGTCTGGAAATGTGAATTTGATATTGCATGATTTAATCGATTCGATTGATATATGGGAAAATGTATATGGTGCAACGATGATAGCTTGATTTAAGATAAGCAAAATAAATTGTATAATCAAGTGATGTATTAGGACTTGTAGATTGACAAATTATTTTGCATTTGAATTTTTTTTTGTTGGTTTATGTATTACATTATATATATTATGTTCTAATGTTTGAATATAGAAATATCATTGAGTTATACTTAGTGTACGATTTTTATTTTCTGTGTGAAGGATAGGTTTCAATCGTGATCAACTATCAATATCAGCATCTAGTCATAATCCCAGACTCAGTAAGTTGGTGAAGTTTTTTGTTAGCTTAATGACATGTACCTAAGGGAGTCTTGTACCTATATAATTGTAATATCCCGAATTAGGGCCTAATCAGAATAGTGGTTTTGTGACCAAAAATCCGAGATAGAAATAATTATTTTATAATTATTTTGATGTTTATGATATGATTGCATGATTGTGTGAAAATTCGTGATGAAATCCTATGCCTAAAGTGCTTAAATTGAAATTAGGGACTAAATCGAATAATTTGCAAAATTTGCATTCCAGGAGTTTTTAGTATGAAATTGCTTTGGAATATTAATGAGGAGGTCTTAAATAGAAATTTGACCAATTTCTAAGTCTATGGACAAAAAATTGGACATTGATGAAATTTTTGGAAAGTTTAGTAGTAAGAGCATTTTGGTCATTTGTATATTAAATGAAATAAAATGGGAAAAATAACACAAAATGATCATCTTCTCCATATTGTTGCTGCCGAATTTCACCTCTCCCCATAGCTAGGGTTTCTTCAACTTTGAAGCTTCATAATCAAGAGAAACGAGATTCAAGTCGCAATCGAGGGAAAAAACAAAGTTTACGAAGAATAGGCTCGATTGCAAATATTTTGTATCGAGGTAAGTTCATGTGTAAATGTAGTAACATAATTTTCATTTTGAGCAATTTAATGTTGTTTATATGATATGATGCTTATTATTATCATGAAATGTTATGTTTTGTGGTTATTGTTGAATAACATGTAATTATGTGAATTACTTGATGAGTATGAACTATCACCGAGTATCGGTTCCGATATCCCGTGGAAGACGGCAAAGATGTGAGATCGAGGAAAAAGCTCATTTGAACCTTAGGAATAGATTAGAATACAAGTGACATGTCACTAGGATACTTGAGTTCCGAACTCGTTGAGTTGAGTCCGAGTTCATGAGATGTAACTAGGCATCCGAACTCGTTGAGTTGAGTCCGAATTCACTTATGGATGCGAACGCCCGAGCTTGTTGAGTTGAGTCCGAGTTCACTTATGGGCGGGTTACATGGTAGCTTGGCTACATAAGTTCCGCAGGCTATTGAGTTTGTCTAGCTGACGGTATGGCACTTACGTTCATGAAATCCGCGTATTCGAATTATATTCCGACGTGTTCAACGGGTGAATCTTAAGTGAATGAGAAGAATGCCTAAAATGAAGGTGACATATTGGTAAGTGTGGTGAATGAGAAAATTTGACAGGTATGTGCTTAAATCCTCAGGTTGAGAACTTGGTATGATGAAATCGTTGAAAGATAGTAAATGCAAATGAAACATGAATGTCTTGGTGTTGTTTATGCAAATGATGTTTTATGTGGAATTTCATGATTATGTTACTTGCTATTTGCATGTGAACTTACTAAGCATCTATGCTTACCCCCTTCTTTTCATTCATTGTAGTTGTTGACCAACCGGCTTGAGAATCGGGATAGATCGAAGATTCGTCCACACTATCTGCAGGCCTAAATTGGTAAAATGGCTTGTGTGTTTTGAATGTGGCATGTATGGCAAAATACTCACTTTGTGTAAATGATTTTATGATATGGCTATGGTTTGGCAAGAAAAGGGTTTGCAAATGATTAGCCATTAGAATGGCCAATCTAAGTCATATTTGATGTTATGTATGTTTAAAATGCTATTTAGTCCATGAAAATATATAGTAAAGTAAAATTTGCCATAAAACAGAATCTGACAGCAGCAGTGATGTAAATTTGAAAAATCACTAAAAATAGTAGAAATGGAATTAAATGATGAGTAAGTTATAAGATTGAAGCTTGATGAGTCTATTTTCATATGGATGGAACAAAACAGGTATATGAGTTATATTTTGTGAGATATTTAAGTTTTGGTGGAACATGGTCAGAGTGATATCTATATCCCCTGTTCTGACTTTAAAAATTCACTATAAATTGTAAAAAAACAATTAGGAGTTTTATCTCACATGTATGAAATCCTTATTGAGTCTAGTTTTATAAGAAACAAACAGCATAGTCATTGAAACTCTGTACAGGGAGATATCTTATTCGTAATACACAGGGTTTAGAGTAGTCGAACCCTGAAACAGGGGAGACTTTAACTAATAAACTGTACTAATTGGCTTGACCAAAAATCCTAGAAAAAAATTAGTAAATATATATATGAGTCTAGTTTTATGGAAAATTTACGGATCTTAATTTTGACTTTCGAAACTCGATATATGAATTTTTAAGCGACTGTGATGCAGTTGGCCAGCTTGTCTGGAAATTTTAAAAATAAATTGTTTGAGCTGTTAAATTAATGAATTAAGTTTAGTAACACCTCAAGCTCGACTCTAGCGACGGTCTCGGGCGTGAGGGCCTTACAATAATGCTAAGTTTAAATGATGAGTTGGTATTTTGATGTACTATGCATATATGTTGGCATGTTTTTGCAATGGTATGGGATGTAACATTCCCAAAATTTTCAGAGTTCCAAAATTTGAGAAAGCTAGAAAATAAGAATTATCAGTGTTATGAGACATTAAAGACAAGTATTGAAGGTGATAGGAAAAATATGCATATTAAGAGAAATAAATATGGGGTATTGACCAAATTGTAAGATAGTGAAAAGTATTGGGGAAAAAGTGAGAAATTTTAAAATTAAATGATAAAATGGAATTGAAAGAAAAAGGAGGAGGGACTAGAGGAGGAAATTTACCAAAAAAAAGATGAATCATCCATAGAATTGTAGAAAAGTAAAAGGGTAAAAATAGTAAGTATTGGAGAAGATAATTATGGAGACTTAATGATTAAAGATTAAAATTGGAGGCAAAACATGATTAAGGATTAAAAGATATTTTGATTAGATTTTTATATAGAAAAGTCTAGAGAAATTGAGAGAAATGAAGGGAAAAGAGCTATAAATCAACCATCACCGCAAAGCATTATAACATCATCTAAATACTCGCATAGCAACATCAACACCAATCATATACATAGTACAAACCATTACCAACTATCATATATGTCTACTAATAAAACAACTCGAAGTATGAAATAATTCTCCAACTAAGCTTAACATAACATAAAATCCTATAAGTACATGCCAACCAAAATAATAAGAGTTTCACTAACTCGAGGAGTGCGAGATTTTCTGCTAGATGTTTATAACAACGAGTGCACATGATTGAACCTAACTTGTGCATAGAAAACAAACCAAACACTGAGTTATTAACTCAGTGGCATTTCTATAACTAATATTGTAACAGAACATAAATTATGTAATGACATAAACAAAAAACAAAGGTTTATAAGCAGTTTAATATGTTAAATTATATTATAAGAATATAATCCTCTCATATCACATTTGTAATAATATCTACTGGTTGTCACATATTCATTTTCAAATTCCTGACTTGTAAACTCCAAAATTCAATTAAACATTGAATAACCGCATACATTCACAAAAATCATGCTTTGCAAACAAAGTTAGCTTTAAAATTTAGCGTATGAAAGCTTCGAGAACAAACAAGGATTAAATTGTAACATTTTTAAAAGAATAAGGTAATTGTGAAAAATAGAGGCCACATAGTTGTGTGTTCAGGCAGTGTAACTCATCGTGGCCGTGTGGGTTAAAAGTATAATTTTTACCCTAGGTCACACGGCTGTGTTACCAGCCCGTGTGTGACACACGACCGTGTGCCAGCCCATGTGGTGCATGATTGAGCCATTAAGTATCAAATTTCATGCCCAAACTCAAAACATTCCCAAATTGTGACCTTTAGGTACCCTCATAGACCTGTAAAAACTAGCCAAATTCATCAACAATTTATCTATACACCCTACACCAATACCAATTTTATTATCATGCCTTAACTGGCACCAAGATACACCATTCAAATTTAATAACACAAGCAATTCTATCAAGCATTATAAGCGTTTAATCAACTATCATCCTTATAACAATTCATACCATTCTATTCAATTTATGGTCATTTCATTTCTAACAACTCAAACTACATTCATAACATCACAAACAAGCCAATTGCATACAAAACTCAACTTCTTTTACATTTAATTCTTCCCAAAATTACTCATGATTATTCTACCAAGCACCTTAAAAAAATTCAACCAACTCTCTTTATATATACATACATGATCCAGATAATCTCAATTAACAATAATATATACACAGCTATATCCAAAAACCATATCATCCTTCAAAATTAGCATGACATAAATATGATTTTATATGTTTGTTTTAACCTGTAGCTAACATCGGCCCGGTGTAACTAGAAATACGAAAATATACACACTTTTTCAAGACCTTTTTAACTCAAATTCATGCAAATTCATAGTAATTCTTGTCGAAAAATATATAATAATTATAAAATAAGTAAATTGTACTTAAATTATTAACATGTTAAATTTTAATTAATTTTACAATAAATCTTGATTAATTTTGATGATTTGCACAAAGGACGAAAATTGGCTCGGCAGACACTACTAGAAGCGCAAAACCGAGAAGTGGTTTTTGAAGCATCGAGGTGAATTAATTTTTCATGCAAAGACAATCCAAATTATGAATATTAATTCATAATGTAATTAAATTTAATTTTAATCCAAATTATTTTGGGTTAAATAAATTATTATTAATTAATTACGAAAATAGGTCCAGTTGAGCTGAACCGAGAAAACCGATCCGACCGAGCACTGGGCAGCCCAAAACTGTAACACCCCAAATCGGGCCTAGACGTTATGGCCAAATCTGGTAGTGTCACATTGGAGTGTTTCAAAAACTGGCTCTTGCTGATGAAAACTCGTTTGGAAATTTAAAGCCTCTTTGTTAGAACTCAAATCATTATAGCTATTCGTTATTCATCTTAAATTGTTATTACTTTTAAAACTTTGTTTGTTGCGGAAGCATTTCTCAAGTGTCGCAAAAACGTAGTGTTTTGAAAACAGTTATCGTTTTCGAAAACTACATTCTACTTTTATTAGATATAAATCATAATAAACAAAAAAAAACCCAAATTAAAAGCTGGAAAATTTAGGGAGGCCTTATTACATAATTCAAAACCCAAACTGAAATCTAATAGCAAATAAATGCCAAATAAAAGAAAACAGGAGTAGTAGTGTGGCCATCTCCGAGTCCCTCACAGCACCGATCCGCCTAAGGATTACCTGTACAGTATAAACAGTTGGGTCAGTTTACGAAAACTCAGTGTGTAATTCCAATAATAAACAAACAGTGAACATCACAATCTGGGCCTGAGCCCTATTCAGAAATAGTACAGAGTGGGCCTTAGCCCAATACAGTAACAATGCAACACAATAATACAACCCATCCCAATCCAGCCAACACACCATTCCTTACGACCAACACACAAAGTCGACCCACCCAGCCAACACACCAAAATCGCAATAAAGCTGCCAGTAATAGTATCGCAGCAAAGCTGTCAATAACAATAACGCAACAAAGCTGCCAGTATCAGGCTAAAAGTCATCAGTAGGTCCACAGTCGTCTTGCGCGACCTGTGCGATCATATCAGTACAGTACACTTGCTCCATAACAGTATCCCAATCCCCATGCAGAATGACATGTTATAAATCATACGTGTATACAGAATGTCATACTCAGTGTAGTCAAATCATAGCACAAATCAGTCATTTACCCTCAAGGGGTAAAATAGTCATTTTACCCTGTAGGGCCCAAATTTTGCCCAGCCCAAATACTACACAGGCCCAATCCCAAATGCCAACCCTCAAACCCAATTCAATCAAGCCCAAATTAAAAAACACTACCCAAGCAGAAAACCTTAGTCCTAAATGCTTCAGCCACTGCAGCCAAGTCAGTTTCCAAACACCATACATTGCCCCTCCGACTCGTGCGCTACTCTCTACATCGGCACGCCCACGACTACCCCACGTCGCCATACCTGTGAAGAGATAGCAAAAACAGTAGAGAAGTTGGTTGTATTTTTTAGCTATAAAGAGCCTGAATAATGATGGTGGGGGGTTTTTTTTCCCTTTTTCTCAAAGAGATAGAACACAAGTTGGATACAAAATACATTCAAAAAATCAATAGAAAGCACACAAGAGAATACTGGAAAGGTGATTTTTCTTATAATCTATTTTTGTCTTTATTTTTTCATTTCTTTCTCCTCTTTTCATTCGGATTTAATACAAATACGAAGTATAAGAGAGGGAGGAGGGGTCTTACCGGAGTCGTGCTCGTGCCATCGACGACCATGGCACGTGGGATCTTTGATGGAGGCGGCGTCCGACGAAAATGGGAAGAGAAATGACAGAGCCTTTGAAAGTTTTTAGGTTTTTTTTTAAAGAGGCAAAGGTGAAAATGATGTTCAAAACAAAAAAGTGATTTTGATAGCAAAATAAAACAGCACCGTTTGGTGCTGGACCCATGCCTTTTGGCTCAAAATGGGGAATTGGCGCAATTAGTCCTTCTCCTTCGCACTTGCATTCAATTTGATCTTTCCTATTTTCTTTGTTTTTTTAAATTTTTCCCCTGAAATTGGCGCATCTGTTCACTTTAGTCCGCGTTGAAATGTTGCGTTTTGAAGCTGGGAATAATTTCGTTTTTGGTCCCTGCACATTTGAGCGCATTGCGCTACGATCCTTATTTCATTTTCCATGGTTTATTTTATTTATTAATTATCCTTTGATTTTAACTTTTTTTCAATTAAGTTTACTTTTTTTTACTATTCATCTTTTTCATATATTATTTTATTATGTATTGTTTTTTAATTAATTATATTTAGGTAAGGTTTTTTTTTACTTTGATTTATTATATGACTTATTGGATTTAAAATTCTTTTATATAGTTTTATACCTTAGGGATTTATATGACATTTATTTTTCTACCTTAATATACATATATATACGTTTATCCCAAACACTTTCATATATTATTAGTATTTATTATTTTATTTATATTAAGTTTTCTTTATTTCATATATTCCTATATTTAAAGATCTATAGATGTCCAATTCAATACCATTATACATGTATATACATAACTTATACTTTTTTACTCTAAGTATGCATTATTGATTTCCTATTATTTTATGTAAATATTTTCTTTAAATTTTTTTATTTTTTTTATTTTCTCTTTATATGCATATATATTATTGATTTTATATTATTTTATGTATGTATATCTTCTTCCAAGGATCCTATTTTAAATGGTATATTATATTTATTTTGAATACTTTCATGAGCTAGTATCTTTGTTTTTATATATAAAATTTTCATTTCATGTATATTATTTATTTAGATTGACAAATGCTATGTTATGTGTTACTTACTTTTCTTTATATATACATTATGTCTTTTGAAATTTCATTCAAATATTATTATTTCATATATGATTTTTATTTAATTATTTTTTATCTATTTCGAACTTTCATATATGCTACTTTAAGATTTGTATATATGTTTGGTTGTTTGCATATTGATAATTCCAAATTGCATTTCTTCTATGTCACTTATTTGTTTGTTAGTTTTAAAACTTGCCACATATTGTCTGTGTTAATTTGCTTGGAATTTCTTTAAATTTGCTTTTAATTCGTTAGCTTTCAAATGTGAATATTGGTTTTTTAATATATGTTATGTCGCTTTTACATGTATCCTAATCCTTTGTATTTTTCTCATTATCTATCCATGTCATATTACTGCTTTTTAACCGAAAGTAACCCAAGTGAATATATTTTGAGCCGATTTTATAATTGCTTATTTGGGAAACTTTTTCAAAACAAGGCAATGTTTCATGTTTAGGAAATTTGGGAAATCGTACCCTAACGTGTTGGGTTTTGTTTTTTCCGTTTTGTCAAATAACGGAGTACCCTTTTAAGAGTTAGTTGCGTGTTTCGGGAAATTTTGAGGCGATCTCAATTTTTGGAGGCTTAAAATATCATGTCCTAACGTGCTGGATGTGGTATTTTATTTCTTTGAAACGAGTGAATCTTGAAATCCAATTTGAGTGATCACACATTTTTAAAGGAATCGTATTTTGGCAATTTTTCTTTAAGTTTTCAACGATAGGACATTAAATAATCAATTGGTACCAATTTTGGGCGCTACGAGGGTGCTAACCCTTCCTTATGCGTAACCGACTCCCAAACCCTTTTTCTCAACTTTTGTAGACTTAAAATTATTATTTTAATAAATCAAATGTTTTATTAAAATGATCAACCTCAAGGTGATCCGATCACACATAAATCAAAAAAAATTGGTGGCGACTCCAAACTTTCGTCTTAAAAGTCGATTCCCGTTTTTTCAAAACTTTTTAAAAATGGTTTCGACAGTTTGGCGACTCCGCTGGGGACTAATAAGAGAGTCAAGCCGTAAAATTGATTATTTTCTGTCTTTTTGTCAAAAATTTAAAATGTAGATTTTAACATACGATCCTTTTATTGCATTTCATGAGTTTTATAGTTTTTGGTCATTTTATTCGTGTTTTACATTTTGAGTTTTTTATATCCCTTCGCATCATACTGCATGACAATTATGGTCGCACCTTTTTAAGTAAGAGTGAGAAACTACACCTTCGTGAGGTTTTCACCTCTGCATGGTCTAGTGGACTGCTTCCGGGATACATCCGTTCCTATGTCTTCGTGAGGTTTTCACCTCCGTATGGCTATAGGGAAATGTATTCCCCTGAACTGAACTCGATCTGCATGAGCCTATAATGGGTGAAGGTTGAGGAATCTGCTAGTTCAGGTACCATTTTCTTAGAACTGAGCCGCATATAGTGAACTCTAAGAAGCCCACCCTAGGTAGAGCTATGTTGAACTCTAGTGATTACCCAGTTAGGTGTTTAATTATTTTCTATTTGTTTAAATTTTATTTTATTTTTTTGATACTAACTTGTTGTGTTTTGTTGTGATTATGTTTTGCATGTCATTTAATATTAAAAAGGTGTTGATTTCTGTTCGGTTGCTAAATTAGAAAGCTTGTTATGGAGAGCGAATTCCTTGATAAAGTAGAGGATAATGCGGCTGTCCGTATGTTGTCAGAGAAGATGCAACTTGAGAAAGGGGATAGCCTAGCTGAGGGGTATATATCGGGGTTGTCGGGCTTCACTCGCATCAACGTGACCTAAAATGAGTTTTAGGAATTGGGGGATATATGGGCTCGTTGGGATGATGAGACCAAGCAGCTATTCTATCAAAGTTATGGTGACTTACCCTACCTGCTCGATATCAAGGTGGACAAGTACTTGTTTCGGGCTATGGCTCAGTTTTGGAACCTGGCGTATAGTTGTTTCACCTTCGGGAAGGTGGACTTGGTGCCTACTGTAGAGGAGTATACAGCTTTGCTTCGTTGTCCAAAGGTTCAAGTCGACAAAGTTTATTCCAAGGCTGCTAGTGCCCCAGCTTTTGTAAAGAAGTTAATGAGTATCACTAGGATGAGTGAACAATGGGTTACAGCTCGAATTCAGCAAAAGGGTGATGGTAGGTGTATTCTTTGTGTAAGTTTGAGGGATCTGATCGTAGCACATCCGGATACAAAGAGGAAATTTGATGTCTTCGCCTTAAGTAGCTATGGTTTGGTGATTTTCCCCAAGGCTTTAAGGCATATAGATGAAGCAGTTGTTGATTTCTTTGATCGACTTGATAAAGGGGTTACACCGGTGCCGACAATTCTTGTTGAGACATTCAGATCCTTGAGTGCATGTCGGAGGGCAAGTGAAGGTAGATTTATAGGGTGTGCACAGTTATTGTTGGCTTGGTTCCACAGCCATTTCTGGAAGGTAGATAAGGTTTCTTATCGGGTTTTTTTCAATAGTTACTCCTCGTTAAAGGAGATAGCAGCCATGTCTAGGAGAGATGACATATCAGAAGAAAATTGGATCGCGCTCCTTCGAAATCTTCAAGAAGAGGATGTTGAGTGGAGAGCTCATTGGTTTGTTCCTGATGAGATCCTTTATCGGTGTGAAAGTTTCGATTGGGTACCCCTACTTGGAATTTGGGGAGCTGCTGGATATGCCCCTTTGCTCGTTTTAAGACAATACAGGTCAAGGCAGTTAGTACCAGTGAAACATAGATTAGCCCAGAGTGAGTTCGCGTATAAGGAGAAGAATTATAATAAGAAAGTTCAAGAGATTTCTGATGCTTGGAAACAGACGCGCCGGATGAAGAGATTGGCTGTTGGACCAATGACGACTCTTGAATACGATGGGTGGTTGAGCAAAAGAGTTAATGATAATATCCCCGAGTCGAGTTTGGAGGATGTTCGTACGATGGAAGAATATTTTCAAGTAATCCCCTCTGAGCTTAAAATCGTAAAACGGGACTTCGAAGAGAGAAATACAGAGTTAGGGAAAAAGATAAAACAGCTGGAGGAAGAAAAGATGCATTTGAGATTGGATGTTGACGTTCAAAAACTCGAGGTCAAGAAGTTGAGAAAAGGGAAAAGAAAGGCTGAGGAAGACTTGGATAGTTTGAAGACTGATTACAAGAAGCTGCGTATGTCGATGGGAACTGCTGGATTGGGAAAGACGTCAGAGCAGTGGCGACAAGAAGTTCAAGAGGAAAAGGCTATAGTAGATCAGTGGGAGAAGAGGTTTCATGATGCTTAAGCACGTGAAAGCACTTTAAAGAAGAGTTTGGCTGAAGGCGAAGGTGAGAAAGAGATGTTAGAAGCTCGGGTAGCGGAGCTAGAAAAGGTCTTGCATCAGCATCGTGGTCGTAACTCTAATATTGAATTAAAAGCCAGCCTGAGTAGAATTGAAGATTTGAAAGGGAAGGTAGAAGAGCTCGAGACTGTACTACAAAACTGTGAGCTTCGAATTGAGTTACTTTAGTCAAACAATGAGCAATAGAAGGAACAATTCCGTCAATCGTAAGACCAGGTCAGGGATAGAGATCACATCATGGGTAAAGCTGTGGCTCAGATTCGAGAAGTGGCTGATTATTTATAGACCTTAGCGGTTCAGGCTAATGTGCTAAGTGTAAAGTATGAGTTAGAGTCGGACCGGGGTCGTGAGCTAGCTTGTCTTCTTAAGAAAGTTAAAACTTTGAGCATTAGGGCTAAGTCATATATGTGATCTATTTTATGTGAAGGATTTTGCTTTTTAATAAAGTTTTTTAAATGGAATTGAATCAGAATCGACGTCTCTTTAGTTTTGCATTCATTTCATGCATTTGCATTTCATCGCATCATGTGCATTAAATTTCACAAAAGAATCCTGATTAAAAATTGTATTATAGTTACCCTGGAACATCAATACTACACACGGAAAAAGACCAAAGCTATGGATCAAAGGTTGGAAAAGTTGGAGCAAATGCAGAAAGAAATGCAGGAACAGATGCAAGCGCAAATGCAAGAGCAATTAGCTAAGATCTAACAGGATATGAAAAATCAAATGTTGGAATCTCAGAGGAGTATAATGAGTGAACTGACTCAGCTACTAGTTGGAAAGCCGGAAAAGGGGAAGAGTCCCATGATCAATGCTGAGGATGATTGCGGGATTCTTACTTACCCTCCGGGTTTCACCCGAAAAAACACTCCAGTGCCTCCGCAAAAGGTGTCTGTCAGTATCAAACCCCAATATCAGACTGGTACTTTGGCACCGATAAATTTTCCAATGGGCTCATGTCTAGAAGACCGATACAAGTGGTTGGAGGAAAAATTCAGGGCGTTGGAAAGCGCTGATTATCATTGCAGAATGGATGCCAAGGAGTTGAGCCTGGTCCCAGATCTGGTACTCCCTCCGAAGTTCAAAATGCCAGAATTCGAAAAATATAATGGAACTAGTTGCCCTGAGGCTCATATCACGATGTTTTGTCAGAGAATGACTGGTCATGTCAATAATGATCAGTTATTGATCCACTGTTTCCAGGACAGTTTGGCTGGGGCTGCGGCTAAGTGGTACAATCATTTAAGTCGTACACAAGTCAAATCATGGAAAGACTTAGCGCAGGCATTCATGAAACAATATGGCCATGTGACTAACATAGCGTCTGATAGGATCACATTACAAAACATAGAGAAGAAGTCGAATGAAAGTTTCAGGCAATACGCTCAGAGATGGAGGGAGATTGCTACACAAGTCCAACCCCCACTGTTGGAAAAGGAAACAACCATGCTTTTTATTAATACCTTAAAGGCGCATTTTATTAATCACATGTTGGGAAGCGCAACTAAGAGTTTTGTGGATATAGTTATGTCTGGTGAAATGATTGAGAATGCAATAAGGTGCGGAAAGATAGAGGCAGGGGAAAGTAACAGGAGGTCAGCCCTGAAAAAGAAAGAAAATGAAGTCAGCAATGTGAATATGGGTTATGCAAAACCAATCATGGTAAATTAACCGAAAGTGGTAGCCACGGGCCAGTAAGCTTCGCCAAGACAAAAGCCCAATACAAAGCAGAACACGGAGAAGCCCCAGTTTACTCCTATTCCAGTAACGTATCAGGAGCTGTACAAAAGTTTGTTTGATGCACATGTCGTATCTCCTTTTTTATTTAAAACCACTGCAACCTCCATACCCCAAGTGGTATGATGCAAGTGCTCAATATGAATATCATGCTGGAATCGCGGGACACTCAATAGAGAACTGCACCTCTTTTAAAAGGTAGTCGAAAGGCTCATCAACATGGGTATTGTGAAATTCGATGATGCACCTGGTGTAGGAAGTTTGTTACCTAATCAACTGATAAAGGGGTAAACGCAATAGTCAAGAATATGGGGAGGAGAATTAAGTTGGATGTGGAAGAAGTGAGAACCCCGATGAGGGAGGTTTTGAAGAAGATGGTAGAGAAAGGTCTAGTCATGTAAGACTTTTGAAGCAAATCCCAAGAAGTAGTGAACTATTGTGAGTTCCATGGAGAGAAGGACCATGAGATAGAAACATGTAATGAATTTAGGGCTTTGGTTCAGCTCTAATGGACAACAAAGAACTGGAGTTCTTTGAGTTTAATGAGAAAGAAGATGTATGCTCCTCGGAGAAGGGGTTGATAGAGAAGAAATCTGAGGTCAATCACCCAGTGGTGATCATTTCGCGACCGAAAATTAATAAAGTTGGAGCAAAATTTACACCGAGAGTTGTGATCTAGAGACCCGCGGCTTTTTCATATAAGGATAACAAAAGGGTGCCTTGGAATTACAATTGTAATATGACATATCCCGAGGAGGAGAGTCAGGTCAGCACGCCAAGTATAAAGGTCGAGCCTGGAAAAGGGAAGTCCATGATGATTGAACAAGGGAAAGAGATACCACTGGTTAATGAACCAGTAACTGAAGATGAAGCTAAGGAATTTTTGAAGTTCCTAAAACACAGTGAGTATAGTGTTGTGGAACAATTGCACGAGCAGCTGGCACACACATCGATACTAACTCTGCTCCAAAACTCGAAGGTTCATCGAAATGCATTGATGAAGGTGTTGAACGAGACCTATGTCGCTGAAGATATTTCAGTGAACAAGCTAGACCGCCTTGTCAGTAACATAAGTGCCGATAACTTCATCTCCTTCAGTGATGATGAAATACCATCAAGGGGCATGGGATCCACCAAGACTTTGCACATCACCACTCGTTGTAAAGGGTATACACTACCGGGGGTATTAATTGATAATGGGTCAGCACTGAATGTTTTGCCCTTGTCCACATTAAATAGGTTACCAATTGACAGCTCTCATATGAAGACATGCCAGAATATAGTGAGGGCATTTGATGGCACTGAGAGGAAAGTGATGGGAAGAATTGAGGTACGTCTGCTGATCGGACCAAACACATATGAGGTAGATTTTCTTGTGACGGATATTACGCCTTCTTATAATTGCTTGTTGGGAAGGCCTTGGATTCACTTGGCAGGGGCAGTACCGTCATCGTTACACCAAAAGTTAAAGCTGGTGACGAAGGGCCGCTTGATAACGATAAATGCTGAGGAGGATATTATTGCATCCGTTACTAGTGGTGCACCATATATAGAAAATGATGATGAAACAATTATGTGTTCCTTTCGGTCATTGGAGTTTGTAAAAGCAACTTTCATCATTGAAGGGGGCAGGGTCCCAATTCCAAGAATATCTGAGGCTACGAGGATGAGCTTGCAATTAACAATGGGAAAGGGAGCATTACCTGGAAGAGGACTTGGAAAGTATCTTCATGGACGAGTTGAGGTGCCGGTTTTGGCTGATAAACAAGATCGCTTTGGCTTAGGGTATAGGCTAGATGTAAAGCAGAAAAGAAAGGAGATGGAAAGGAGGCAGAAGAGGCGAAGAGTGCGACTGAATGGGGTAGAAGTTGAGTGGGAATCAATGACTTTTCCCCATATATCCTATACATTTGTGTCAGGTGGAGTTATTTATCCTGAATTGAAGATGACAAGAGAGGGAACAACTGAAGACGCAATGGAAAATTTGAATATCTGAAAAGAGTGATGGAACGTGATTTAGCAAGAATTCGCCCATATGAGCCTGGAAGTATTCTGAACAATTAGACTGCGGAGGAAATTCCTGTAGTTTTTAGTGCTAATACAGAGTAATGTTCAAAACACACTTGTTGTTTTAAAGCTTAGAAGCAATAAGAATCTTTTGCGAAATAGGCTCATGTTCAAAACGTTTATTTCAATATAAATACACTTTCATGTCTTATTCTGAGCAAATATTCTTTTATCTTGAGCAAATTTCCTTTTCTTGCATTTCATACCATACAAATAAAGTTATACTTAGGTTCATTTGTTTGTTGGATATTCTTTTGTGCCTACAATAGGTCTCTAGATATCAATGGCACGAGTGACGCTGTTACAAACCCAGAGTTCCTTTTTGGGCGAGACGTGTGTCTGGAGGGATCTCAGGATTGTGAAGATGATGAAGACTGTAGCTTACCTTCAGATTTGTTACGGATGGTAGAACGGGAGGAGAAACATATTCTACCTCATAAGGAGACAATTGAGAATGTGACCTTGGAAGAAGGGAAAGAGGTGAACATTGGAACTTGCATAACTGCGAAAACAAGACGGGACCTCATTGATTTACTGCAAGAGTTCAAGGATATCTTCGCATGGTCATATCAAGAAATGCCTGGGCTAAGCGCTGATATTGCGGTGCATCGCGTCCTCATAAAAGAAGAGTGCAAGCCTGTTCAACAGAAGCTTCGAAGGATGAGACCCGATGTTGCAGTAAAAATAAGAGAAGAGGTCAGAAAGTAATTTGATGCCGGGTTCTTACAAGTTGTTAATTATTCAGAATAGGTAGCTAACGTCGTCCTTGTCCCTAAGAAAGATGGAAGGATGAGGATGTGTGTAGATTACAGGGACTTAAACAAGGCCAGCCCAAAGGACAACTTCCCCTTGCCTCACGTCGACACTTTGGTGGACAACACGGCAGGTTACTCACTGTTCTCTTTTATGGATGGTTTCTCTTGGTACAATCAAATAAAGATGCATCCTGAAGATATGGAAAAGACCACATTCATAACCTTATGGAGGACTTTTTGCTACAGGGTGATGCCATTCGGGTTGAAGAATGCAGGAGCAACGTATCAAAGAGCCATGGTAACTTTGTTTCATGACATGATGCATAAGGAAATTGAAGTCTACATCGACGATATGATCGTAAAATCCCAAACAGAAAAGGAGCACATATAGGTTTTGAGGAAATTATTCCTGAGATTGAGGAAGTTTCAGCTAAAGCTCAATCCAACAAAATATACTTTTGGAGCTAGGTCAGGGAAGTTGCTTGGTTTCATAGTCAGTGAAAAGGGAATTGAGGTCGACCCCGACAAAGTCAAGGCTATACAAAAATTACCTCCACCGCGCGCTCAGAAAGAAGTTTGAGGTTTCCTAGGAAGAATAAATTATATCGCCCGATTCATTTCACAACTGACTGAGAAATGTGACCCTATATTTCTCCTTCTCAAGAAACACAACCCAGGTGAGTGGGATGATGAGTGCCAAAAAACCTTTGACAAAGTTAAACAGTATTTGTCTAATCCCCGATGCTAATGCCACCTAGCCCTGGTAGGCCATTGATATTGTATTTGACAGTATTTGACAATTCAATGGGATGTGTGCTCGATCAACATGATGAGACGGGAAAGAAGGAAAATGTGATATATTACCTCAGTAAGAAATTCACTGAGTGTGAAATAAGATACTCGCCAATTGAAAAACTATGTTGTGCTTTGGTTTGGACTACTCGGAGATTGAGGCAGTATCTATTATACCATACGACTTGGTTAATTTCAAAATTAGACCCTTTAAAGTACATAATAGAGTCAGCTGCTTTGAGTGGAAGGATGGCCCGATGGCAAATTTTTCTTTCCGAATTCGACATAGTTTATGTGAGTCAAAAAGCTGTGAAAAGGAGTGCAATAGCAGATTTTCTGGCCAGCAGAGCTTTGGAAGATTATGAGCCTTTGAACTTTAATTTCCCAAATGAATATCTAATGTATGTGGCAATTACCGAAGAAGACACCTCAGAAGATCAACCGTGGAAACTGAATTTTGACGGAGCATCAAATGCCATTGGTAATAGAATTGGGGCAGTCTTGATATCCCCAGCTGGAGATCATTATCCGTTCACTTGCAAATTGGATTTTGATTGCACAAATAATATGGCAGAGTACGAAGCATGTATCATGGGAATCCGTGCAGCCATCGAATGTAAAATTAGGGTGTTAGAGGTGTATGAGGATTCTGCACTGGTGATTTATCAGCTCAAAGGTGAGTGGGAGACAAGAGACCTAAAGTTAATCAACTATCGAGAGCTAGTTCATGATCTAATTAAGGTGTTTGATGATATCACTTTCTTTTATCTCCTGCGAGACGAAAATCAGATGGCATATGCCTTGGCTACGTTAGCTTCTATGATCAGAGTAAATGGACGAGAGACTATGAAGCCGATCCAGATGAGTATTTATGAGGCTCCAGCTCATTGTTACAATATAGACGACGAAGAGGAAAGAGATGATTATCCTTGGTATCATGATATTTTACAATATGTGAAGAATCGTGAATACCTTACCCAGGCAACGGAAAATGATAAAAGAACGTTGAGAAGGCTAGCCAGTGACTATGTCTTAGATGGAGAAATCATGTATAAAAGGAGGAAAGATCAGGTACTGTTAAGATGTGTTGATGCTGTTGAAGCTAAGAAAATCCTGGAAGAGGTCCATGAGGGTGTTTGCGGGACGTATGCCAATGGGCTCACAATGGCCAGACAGATTATGATATTCGGCGACTACTAGTCCACAATGGAAGGAGATTGCATCAGCTATGCCAAGAAATATCATAAGTGCCAAATTTATGGTGACAAGATCCACGTGCCTCATTCACCCCTTCATGTCATGATTTCTCCGTGTCCTTTTTCAATGTGGGGCATGGACGTTATAGGGCCGATTTCACCAAAGGCTTCTAATGGGCATCGATTCATCTTTGTGGTCATCGATTACTTCACCAAGTGGGTAGAGGCTGCTTCATACGCCAACGTCACAAAGTTGGCAGTCGGCAAGTTCTTGAAGAAGGAGATCATATGTCGATATGGCATGCCAGAAAGGATCATATCTGACAACACGTTAAATTTAAATAAAAGTGTGATAGTAGAGGTCTGCAGGCAATTCAAGATTAAGCACCATAACTCGTCACCTTATCTCCCAAAAATGAATGGTACGGTTGAGGCAGCTAATAAGAATATCAAAAAGATCATGGGGAAAATGACTGAGACCTATAAGGATTGACATGAAAAGTTACCATTTACTCTTTATGCCTATCGAACATCTGTCAGAACTTCTACCGGGGCAACACCTTACTCATTGGTTTATGGGATAGAGGCAGTTTTGCCCATTGAAGTCGAAAGTCCTTCTCTCCGGGTTTTATCAGAGTTGAAGCTGAACGAAATATAATGGATTCAGTCCCGGTATGATCAGCTGAACTTGATTGAAGAAAAGAGACTAAAGGCTATTCGTCATAGTCAAATGTACCAGAAGCGAATGATGCAAGCTTATAACAAAAAGGTTTGCCCCAGAGTATTCTGTGAGGGGGACCTGATATTGAAATAATTTTTTCCTATGCAAAAAGATTTCAGACGGAAATGGATGCCAAACTGGGAAGGACCTTATGTGGTAAAGAAGGTTTTTTCTAGAGGAGCACTGATATTAACTGAGATGGATGGTAGGAGCCTGCCTAACCCAGTAAATTCAGATTCAGTCAAGAAGTACTTTGCTTAAGAGGTGAAAACCCGCAAATGGCACATAAAAAAAAAGGGGAGAGGCCAAGGTGAAAACCCGCAAAGGGCGCCTTGAGACCAAAGGGGTTTTGAATTGAAAACCCGTAAAGGGCAATTCAAATTTTGACCAAGGATGGGGCAGGAGGTAATCTTGCTATGCTGGAATTAATGAAGAAGAAGTACGCATGTCTTGGGGCATCGACGGAATACGCTAAATCTCCTAGGCACATGATAAGCTCAAAATGGTTCTCGTGGAATTCATACGGAGGAGCTTGGGCTGTGATATCTGAAGAGCTCGTTTTTGTTCCTCTTTACCTATTTTTGTACTTTGGCAATATTTGCTTCCTGTAATTAATCCATTTGTCTTGAATCTTGTTCCTAATAAACTTCATTTTTGACCATCTTTATCTTTATGTTCACGTGCTTGTATTGAAATAACGATTAATGGGCTAATAACACTTTTGCAAAAGAGGTTTTGCATATTACTCTAGAAGTTTCTAAATGGTATAAGAACCTGAAACAAGACTATCGTTTAGAACTTACCCAGCTTAGGGGTGGAATATTTGTGTTCAAATTGGGATTATCTCTTCAGTCAAAGATATTGATTAAATAAGAAAACAGGATGTTATGACAACCAAAGTATAATAGAGGATCATGATGTTTTTCATTAATGAAATATCGGGCGTACATATCTGGTCATAGGGCCCAAAGAGTGGTATAATAGACCGAATTGATGGAAGAGGGGTTTTTGAAGATGGTAAAAATCTTAGGTTCTAGAAATACAATGAAATAGACCTTGAAGTTGCAATGGGGCAAACCAGTTGAGCAAAATGGGTTGTTTCTATGGGTTTCGCTAGTCGAGCAGGAAGGCAGCATAATACGATGTGATAAAACTCTGATGAATAACGAGTGATGATACTTAAAGTTTAAAAAAAAAGAAATCATTTTCATTTCTACATTCATATCATTCATAACACATTTGGTTATGTGCATCTGATTCATTTCGGTCATAGCATTCTAATAATTTGGCATAAACATAGACATGAAATCGAGTCCGCAGGGCCCAGAGGACAGTGTAGCGACATCAGTGAAAGTTGAAGATCTTATCTCCATGTGTCGGCTATGGAGCGGATCGAAAATGGCCAGTCTTATCTCCATATATCGGCTATGGATCAGATTTTAGCCACCAGCCTTATCTCTCTAAGGTAGCAAGAGAGTAGGTTGAAGATACAGGTCTTATCTTCCTGAAGTTGTAGGAAGCAGACTTAAAGTTACAGATCTTATCTCCATGTATCGGCTATGGAGCAGATTGAAAATGGCGAGTCTTATCTACATGTATCGGCTATGGAGCAGATTTTAGCCACCAGCCTTATCTCTCTGAGGTAGCAAGAGAGCAGGTTGAAGATATAGGTCTTATCTTCCTGAAGTTGTAGGAAGCAGACTAAAAATTACAGATCTTATCTCCATGTATTGGCTATGGAGCATATCAGAAATGGCGAGTCTTATCTCCATGTATTGGCTATGGAGCAAATTTTAGCCACAAGTCTTATCTTCCTGAAGTTGCAGGAAGCAGACTGAAAATTACAGATCTTATCTCTATGTATCGGCTATGGAGCAGATCAGAAATGACGAGTCTTATCTCCATGTATCGGCTATGGAGCAGATTTTAGCCACAAGTCTTATCTTCCTGAAGTTGCAGGAAGCAAACTGAAAATTACAGATCTTATCTCCATATATCGGCTATGGAGCAGATTAGAAATTGCGAGTCTCATCTCCATGTATCAGCTATGGAGCAGATTTTAACCACAAGTCTTATCTTCCTGAAGTTGCAGGAAGCAGACTGAAAATTGCAGATCTTATCTCCTAAGTAGTAGTGGAGTAGATGGAAACGAGTTCTTATACCCCTGAAGATGCAATAGGTTAAAGTGAGGTTACCTGAAGAAATGGAGCATCACGAAGTCAAACCTTGGCAAGACCAGGAAAAATTGACCCATTTGAAGTCTTTGCTCTATTCTCGTTACACGACAATGAGCAAAGAGGGGCAGCTGTAGGGCCTAAATTTTGCCCAGCCTAAATACTACACAGGCCCAAACCCAAATACCAACCCTCAAACCCAATTCAATCAAGCCCAAACTAAAAAACACTACCCAAGCAGAAAACCTTAGTCCTAAATGCTTCAGCCACTGTAGCCAAGTCAGTTTCCAAGCTCCATACGTTGCCCCTCCGACTCATACGCTACTCTCTACGTTGGCATGCCCACGACTACCCCACGTCGCCATACCTGTGAGGAGATAGCAAAAACAGTAGAGAAGTTGGTTGTATTTTTTAGCTATAAAGAGCCCGAATAATGATGGTAGGGGGTTTTTTTTTCCTTTCTTTTTCCTTTTTCTCAAAGAGATAGAACACAAGTTGTATACAAAATACATTCAAAAAATCAATAGAAAGCACACAAGAGAATACTGGAAAGGTGATTTTTCTTATAATCTATTTTTGTCTTTATTTTTTCATTTCTTTCTCCTTTTTTCATTCGGATTTAATACAAATACGAAGTATATATAAGAGAGGGAGGAGGGGTCTTACCGGAGTCGTGCTCGTGCCGTCGACGACCATGGGACGTGGGATCTTTGATGGAGGCGGTGTCCGACGAAAATGGGAAAAGAAATGAGAGAACCTTTGAAAGTTTTTAGGTTTTTTTTTAAAAGAGGCAAAGGTGAAAATGATGTTCAAAACAAAAAAGTGATTTTGATAGCAAAATAAAACAGCACCGTTTGGTGCTGGACCCATGCCTTTTGGCTCAAAATGAGGAATTGGCGCAATCAGTCCCTCTCCTTCGCGCTTGCATTCAATTTGATCTTTCCTATGTTTTTTGTTTTTTTAAATTTTTCCCCTAAAATTGGCGCATCTGTTCACTTTGGTCTGCGTTGAAATGTTGCGTTTTGAAGCTGGGAATAATTTCGTTGTTGGTCCCTGCACATTTGAGCGCATTGCGCTATGATCCTTATTTCATTTTCCATGGTTTATTTTATTTATTAATTATCCTTTGATTTTAACTTTTTTTCAATTAAGTTTACTTTTTTTTTACTATTCATCTTTTTCATATATTATTTTATTATGTACTGTTTTTTAATTAATTATATTTAGGTAAGGTTTTTTTTTACTTTGATTTATTATATGACTTATTGGATTTAAAATTCTTTTATATAATTTTATACCTTAGGGATTTATATGACATTTATTTTTCTACCTTAATATACATATATATACGTTTATCCCAAACACTTTCATATATTATTAGTATTTATTATTTTATTTATATTAAGTTTTCTTTATTTTATATATTCCTATATTTAAAGATCTATAGATGTCCAATTCAATACCATTATACATGTATATACATAACTTATACTTTTTTACTCTAAGTATGCATTATTGATTTCCTATTATTTTATGTAAATATTTTCTTTAATTTTTTTTTATTTTTTATTTTCTTTTTATATGCATATATATTATTGATTTTATATTATTTTATGTACGTATATCTTCTTCCAAGGATCCTATTTTAAATGGTATATTATATTTATTTTGAATACTTTCATAAGCTAGTATCTTTGTTTTTATATATAAAATTTTCATTTCATGTATATTATTTATTTAGATTGACAAATGCTATGTTATGTGTTACTCACTTTTCTTTATATATACATTATGTCTTTTGAAATTTCATTCAAATATTATTATTTCATATATGATTTTTATTTAATTATTTTTTATCTATTTCGAACTTTCATGTATGCTACTTTAAGATTTGTATATATGTTTGGTTGTTTGCATATTGATAATTCCAAATTGCATTTATTCTATGTCACTTATTTGTTTGTTAGTTTTAAAACTTGCCACATATTGTCTGTGTTAATTTGCTTGGAATTTCTTTAAATTTGCTTTTAATTCGTTAGCTTTCAAATGTGAATATTGGTTTTTTAATATATGTTATGTCGCTTTTACATGTATCCTAATCCTTTGTATTTTTCTCATTATCTATCCATGTCATATTACTGCTTTTTAACCTAAAGTAACCCAAGCGAATATATTTTGAGCCGATTTTATAATTGCTTATTTGGGAAACTTTTTCAAAACAAGGCAATGTTTCGGGTTTGGGAAATTCGGGAAATCGTGCCCTAACGTGTTGGGTTTCGTTTTTTTCGTTTTGTCAAATAACGGAATACCCTTTTAAGAGTTAGTTGCGTGTTTTGGGAAATTTTCAGGCGATCTCAATTTTTGGAGGCTTAAAATATCATGTCCTAACGTGCTAGATGTGGTATTTTATTTCTTTGAAATGAGTGAATCTTGAAATCCAATTCGAGTGATCGCACATTTTTAAAGGAATCGTATTTTGGCAATTTTTCTTTGAGTTTTCGACGATAGGACATTAAATAATCAATTGATACCAATTTTGGGCGCTACGAGGGTGTTAAACCTTCCTTGTGCGTAACCGACTCCCGAACCCTTTTTCTCAACTTTTGTAGACTTAAAATTATTATTTTAATAAATCAAATGTTTTATTAAAATGATCAACCTCAAGGTTATCCGATCACACCTAAATCAAAAAAGATTGGTGGCGACTCCAAACTTTCGTTTTAAAAGTCGATTCTCGTTTTTTCAAAACTCTTTAAAAATGGTTTCGACATACCCTATAGGGGTGTTTTGGTCATTTTACCTGCCTTAGGGGTCTAGGTACTCTTATCAACTAATTAGAAGGTCTACAGTCGCCTCGAGTGACTCGTGTAACCTTAACTGTAACGACTTAATTTTCAGCGGTGTCGGAAATGGTGATTTGAGATCACTAAATTCGACAAGTAAGATTGAACAAGATAGTAATTTAACATTTATGAGTCAAGTAAGAATTTAGAAGAATTTGTGAATTGGTGAATTTAGTGAATTAAAAGAATTTATTATGTCAAACGGGTCAAAAAAATGAGGTATCGAGACCTCAAATTTGAAAGCTGAGCCATAAATATTTTTATAAATATTTATGGAGTGTCATTTAGTTAGTATTAAAGTTTGGTTGAGAAATTTTAACGTTCGTGTAGTCAATTAAATAAAAAGAACTAAATTGTAACAAATGCAAAATTTGCTAGAAAGAATAAATAGCTCAAGTGTTAAAATAAAAAGGATTTAAAGGGAAGTTAAGCCTAAAAGTGAATATGCTGGACGGCAAGGGCAAGAAAATCAGCAGAAAAATAAGGGAAATAAGGGCAAAATTGGAAATTTTACAATTTTAACATATAAAATAAGGACAAATTTGAAAAATCTAGAGATCTCTTCATATTTTCTCAGCCAAAACGCCATAGAAGGTCTGGAGAAAGCTGTTTTTTCATATTTTTACATCATGTGAGTTTAATTCTTTCTTTTTCTTGATAATTTTTATGTTTTTATGACTTTTACAATTAGGTCCACTTATAGAATTCATTAGTTTTTGATTTTATGGGTGAAATTGGAAGTTACCCTGGATGGGAAAGGGAATTTTATGATGAATTATTATGAAATTTAAGTTTTAATTTCATATTAAGGTGGTTTTTTAAGTGATTTTTATAGAAAATGGTATGTCGGACCTAATTGTGAAAAAGTTATGAATTGAAGGTTAGTGTTGAAATTTAGAATATCAAAGGTTTTGAAATAGTTTATAATGATAAAATAAAGTGTTAATTGAGAAAAATTAGTCCAATTGATGGGTGAATTGAGTAGGGACTAAATTGTAAAAACTATAAACTTTGGGGTAAAAGTGAAATTTTGAAAGTTGAAGAGCATAAATTGTGAAGTGAAATAGAAATTAAATAAATGCTAATGATTGGAAATATTTTATATTATAGATCAAGAATCCAAAGAAGAATGAGGAAAAGAAAAAGTTGCGGAATAGTCCCTAAATTTCAATATCTTCTAAAATCAGCCGGGTAAGTTCATATGGTTGAATTTAGATGTTTATTTGTGAATGATTGAATGATATAATGTGTTATTATATATGAATTTGTTGTGCGATTGTGAAAATTTTGTTAGTGAAAGAATAAATGTGGAAAATGCAAATTAGGAAAAAACGCAAGAATTGAGTACGTTTGTATCGTGACATTAAGATCCTAACAATGTAAATGGGCCCAAGGCCCATTATGTAGCCCAAGTAGGCCCACACGCCCGTGTGGCCTATCAAGCCCAAAAATTACCACGATCATGCGAACTAAACAACCCGGTCCAGTAATTACATGTATAGTGGAATATATTCGTGTAGAGCCCATAAGCCCGTTGGGCCCACATGGCCCATTTCGGCCCATCATGGCCTAAAACGGCCCAAACCCAAGGGAACACCCATGGTGGCCTCTACAGTCTTACGCCCACGATTCATGGGCTTGGCTTACCATATGTGTGTTCGCACACCCATGTGGCCAAAAGGTCATTCTTTCGGCCTTTGGCTTTTCAGCTTTTCAGTTTTTGTTGTTCTACAGTCTATTTTGTGTGTGAATACACACCTGCTTGGGAAAAAAGTGTAGTTCCCTCGAACACCAACCTATGTTCAACCTTATCCCCAACATTAGACCTTTAACAAATGGGTAACTAACCCCTTAATAGTACTTATCCAAATCATGATTCGACACTTACCTTACTCGAACACTTAAGGTTCCTCACCCCTTAGACGCCACCGAAGATCGATTATATATTGCTACAGATCGACTGCATTCAGACCGGAATTCCATTATCCTCTAATAGGAAATTCGCATAAATAATTGAACCAACAATAACACTTACCAAAGATAATTGTGAAACCGATTCTAAGGGATAGAGAACAATTAATTCACAATCTCCACAATATAGCCACTACGACGAGGTAAAACTAGCGCCACCACTCCCATAACAACGTCGATTAGAAAGAAAAGGTTAAAAGAGAACCATAGATACGACAGAAGAGAAAAGAATGAACAGAGACTACATCCAAAAACACAGCACTTACCACCAACATCGATAGAGAAGGAAAAAAGCAAGAATTAGTTCACAAGGGTCAATGCAGAAGCACTATTCAGCCAACAAAGATTAGGTTGCACTGAAGAGAAGGAGGAAGAAAAACAAAGAATGGATCAGTCACCACAGGCTAAAACCGAAAGAGGCAAAGAGGTAAGCAGACCATAGATATTTGGCCAAGAAGGAAGCCGTTTAAGAAAAGGTATGCAGGAGAAGAAAACCGTAGACAAGAAGTTTTGGTGAAAGAAGTAAATTTGCATCAATTATGACCAAAAAGGTACTTCCAAACAGCACAAGTCGACTTCAGAAACAAAAGAAAAAACCCCAATTGCCAAAAAACCCATAAGAAGAAAAGAGAGGAAGAACAAAAAGAGTTGACAAGCCTTAAGTTTTTGGGAAAAGCAACCTCAGCGAAAATTTTGTGTGTCTATAGTCCAATTTCGACACCACACCTTCAAACACTCAAATTCCTTCTTTTTCTCCTAAAATCTCTCCATAATACTCTCATTGATTTCCTCCCCAATCCTCTACTTGATTTCCTCCACATAACACTCCCTGACCAAGTCAAACTCCACTCAACAGAGTCTCAAACCACATCTGCTTCTTACACTGTAACATCCCGAAATAGGGCCTAAACGGAACAGTGGTTGCAAAACCATAAATCCGAGGTAGAAAAAATTATTTTATTATCATTTTAAGGTCTATGGCATGATTGCATGATTGTGTGAAAATTTCGTTTAGAAATTTTATCGATAGAGGGTCCAATTTGATATTTAAGACTATATTGCAAAAGTTGTAAAATGTGTGTTCTAGTTCACAAAGGTATTAAGTACTTGTGAATAATGGGTTTTTAAAGTGGAGGCCCTTGGATAGTAATTAGACCATTATACTAGTTTGGACAAAAATACCTAAAGGAAAATAAAACACCATAGTTTTTAATTAAGGGCATTTTGGTCATTTAGTTATTAAAATGAATTAAAAACAAAATTAAAAGCCAATTTTTGTCCATCTTCTTCATTAGGCCAAAATTTCAAGGTTTCTCCATAGCTAGGGTTTGTTCCAAGCTTCCAAGCTCCATAGTAAGTGATTCCAAGCCCCGTTTTTAATGTTTTTACGTTTTTGGAGTCCTGGTAACTTGATTAAGCTTATTCTAGCGATAATTCAACCTAGGGTTCATATTTGGAAAAATACCCATCGGTGAAATTTGTTTATTTTGGTGTTTTATGATAGAATATGAGGTTTTAAATTATGTTATACAACTGTGCAACTCGGTTTTAAGTGAAAACGAGTAAAAGGGATTAATCGGTAAAAATACCTAATAGTCATAAGTACATGTTAGAGTGAGAATTTGATGTTGTCATAGAAGGGAAAAATGATCAGCATGTCATAAAACATAAGAAAAAAGGATGAAGTTTAAATTCTAAGCCTTGGAGAAAAAGTGTAAATATGTAAAAGTTTAAGGGCAAAAATGTAATTTTACCAAAGTTTGGGTCAAGGACTGTTTTAATAAATGTGAGTATTAAATAAGCTAATTTTTTTTATTACAAGAAGAACAAAATCCGGAGTTAGACCGGGGAAAAAAAAAGATAGTGGACTAAATCGATATAGTTGATCGTATTTTGTTTCGAGGTAAGTTTGCGGTAAATAAATGCAATATTCTATTATTTTATGTTAATTTTGTTAATTTCCAGCATGTGTATATTTATTTTATGAAATTATTCAAAGAAGACTCAAACATGAATTGACGGAAGGTTGAAATTGTTGAATTGTTAGTTGGGTAACAAATGAAGCAATCGGCCATATGGGGTAAAAATGGGATGTTCATTTTAGTTGTTGTTTCATTTTTGTGAGAAATGGGTCAAGTGTTCATGAGATGAAATTTTGTGATTAGATGAATTAAAAGTAATAGTATAGTTGATATATATATATAGATATACATATTCGGCCATCACTTAGGAGCTTATGTGATGTTGAGTTTAAGCTTTGCATATTCGGCTATATATAAGTAATTTCAGAAAGTCCCGATTGAACCTTAGGAATGTGTAGGATACAAATGTCATGACATTAGGGTTTAAGGATACCATGTAAGGCCATGCCAAGGCATGGCAATTGGTAAGGTTTCTAAGGCAAGGAAATCATGTAAGACCATGTCAAGACATGGCATTGATAAGTTACTATAAGACAAAGGTCCCATGTAAGACCATGCCAAGGGATGGCATTGGTGAGTTCATAAGGCAATGATACCATGTAAGACCATGTCAAGACATGGCAATGGTAAGTTTCAAAAGGATACCACGTAAGACCATGAAAAGTCATGGCAATGGTAAGGTACCCGCGTATCCTTAGTATTCCAAGTGGTTCAACGGGAAAATTTAAAGAGAATATCAAGGTAAGGTAAGGTAAGACGAGTTATACTAAAAAGGTAAGACAAGTTCATGCTAGAAGAGCAAAGGTAAGTACATAATGTTCATGTATGCTTGATAAGGAAAAAGGTAAGTAAAATGTATTAATAAATTTGATTAAGTAAGTAAGTATTTAAGTAAGTGAGTAAGTGAATAAGTTTAAAATATGTCTATGACAATTAATGAAGTTGCATTAAGTAGTATCATGACAAGTAGTAAGATAATTCTTATGAATGTTTTTATTTATTTCATGCAAACTTACTAAGCTTAATGCTTACCCCCTTTATTTTCCTTCTTTTTATAGTTTTGTCAAGCTAACTCGGGGATCGTAAAGTATGTCGGAGGTCCGGGCACACTATCACGAGTATTATTTTGGTATAGCTAGTCGTTTCATTTTGAGTATGGCATGTATAGCATCGTAGCCATTTTGTGTGTATGATCTTATGATATGGATGATGAATGGTATGTAAATGCTTGATAATGATTAGCTGTTGGAATGGCTAATTAAGGACATGTCTGGTGTTATGTATGCCTAAATGCTAGTTATTCCATGGAAATCATGAAAAAGGTGAAATTAGCTTTAAAACAGTATCAGATAGCAATAATGATGTGAATTTGGAAAATCACTAAAAATAGTAGAAATGGATTTAGATAGTGAATGAGATATAGAATTAAATCTTGATGAGTCTATTTTCATATGGATGGAACAAAACAGGTATATGAGTTATATTTTATGAGATATTTAAATTTTTGTGAAACAAGGCCAGGCGATTTCTGGATCCCCTATTCTGACTTTGGAAATTCACCAAAAATTTCAAAAAGATAATTAGAAGTCATTCTTTACTTGTACAGATTCCTTATTGAGTCTAGTTTTATGAGAAAGAAACGGCATAATAATTGAAACTCTGTACAGGGAGATATTTAATTTGAAATACACAGGGGTCAGAGTAGTTGAACCCTGAAACAGGGTAGACTTTAACTAATAAACTGTACTATTTGGCCCGACCAAAAATTATATAAAAAATTTAGTTGATAGATATATGAGTCTAGTTTCAGAGAAAATTTACGAAATTGGATTTCTAGTTTGGTAACTCGAGATATAAATTTTTAAGCGACTGTGACGCAGTTAGCCAGCTTGTCTGGAAGTTCTAAAATAAATTGTTTGAGCTGTTTAATTAATGAATTAAGTCCGTTAACACCTCGTGCTCGACTCTGGCGACGGTCTCGGGTTCGGGGCGTTACATACACGGCAAGAGTAGCAAAATAAATACTCTATCGTCAATTCTTTCATTTTGATGGCTTTTTCGATTCCATGGATTATACCTATTCGCACAAATACCTCGACGATTCCCACTCGTTAATACATAGAGCCCAATAAGCATATCTTGAGTAGGTATGGAAATGGGATCCCCAATAGCTGGAGACAAGAAATTCATATGAGAAAACATAAGTAAACGAGCCTCCGCTTGCGCCTCTAAAGATAAAGGTACATGAACTGCCATTTGATCCCCATCAAAGTCTGCATTGAATCCCTTACAAACTAATGGATGTAAACAAATAGCGCGTCCTTCCACTAAAATAGGTTGGAATGCCTGTATACCTAATCTATGCAGAGTAGGTGCTCTATTCAGCAATACAGGATATCCCTACATAACTTCTTGCAGTATTTCCCATACAATCGGCCCTTTTTCCCGAATTTTACTCTTAGCAACTCCTATGTTTGGAGCAAGATATTGTCTAATTAGACCGCGAATTACAAATGTCTGGAAAAGCTCTATTGCTATTTCGCGAGGCAATCCACAGCGATGTAATGAAAGTGAGGGGCCAACAATAATGACAGAACGTCCCGAATACATGGCAAGAGTAGCAAAATAAATACTCTATTACATTGCCATGACTTGAACCTCAGACCTCCAGCAACTACCACACGCCACTTACCACAGGACGACAAGCTCATTTGTGTCAACTATTACCTAATTTAATTAAAGAAGCCTACTATCTAGAACCAAGGGCTCTATTCACGTAAAATTAAAATTTTTGCTAAAGCCTAAGTTTGAACCCAAGACTTTTCAGATACTTCCCAGAACACTTAACCACTGAAACAAACATGCGTTTGTGTCATTTTCTTGTACAACTAAATACTTACGTGCAATCTCCTAGCTGTTCCCATACTCAAGGCCTATTCCTTCTAGGCCCAAATTCGGGGCGTTACAAAAATCGTCCCACATGCTGACCCAATCAGCTTGTTTGGCTGATTATTTGGCTTGCAAAACAACCCTTGAAGACTTATTGAATTTGCATTCAGACCCCTCCACTTATCATACCTTTCTAGATTTGCTCCTACCTTAAAATAGCAAGTTTGAAACCTTCAAACTTGCCACATGTGTGGCCAGCCATGGGGGGACTCTATGGCTGCCGATTTTTGCTATTTTTAATAGCCTACTCAACCTATAAAAACCCCCATTGGCTGATCATTTGAAACACATCTCAAAACCTCTCATCCTTTCACTTTTCTCCCATTTTCTCTCTTCCATCCCTTTTTGTTGCTCATCATTTTCTTCCTCATTCCCTTGTCAATTTCACCTCTTGAAAAAGAGTCCTTCAACCACCATTTGGAGTAGCATTCAAGTGTTCATGGAAGTCTCGGTTGAACATGAGCAAGCGGAGAAAGAAGAGAAGAGCAAACTAGTTAAGCTTCGGAGAAACACCAGATTTGATTCTTGTTCCTTATTTTTTTTAATTTTATTATTGTTGTTATGAACATGTATATGAATAATTGTGATGGTTATATGTTTAATTTAATTAAAATGACTCAAATTTAATTCGTGTTAGGTTGACTGCATTTTGTCCACTTAATTTAATAATGTGTTTATGTTGTTATAGGCCTTGGTAAGATGTTTGATTAAGTAAAACAATGACTAAGTTATTCTTACATTACAATTGTAAGGTAAATAATGAATTAATTATTTAAACGGATTGAAATTGTAATTAATTGACACGATACTTAATCAGTATATGTTTAATCATCTAAAGTAGTTGGGGTTAAATTAGCTACGGTGTCTAACGATACATTAGCCTTGCATAACTTCCAAGATTATTGTGATTAAATTGTTTCAAGGTAGGAATACATTGTTACATCACGTAATCTTTTATGTGGTTATGAGATTGAATTAATTGTTTGAATTGGCATAGAGATATGTACAAGAGATTATTTTTAATTTCATAAGTATGTATGTGCATTAACGCATTTGCTTATTAAAATTTGTTTAATCAGTTGAATTGATATAGAGATATAGTAAAGAGATAAATGGATTTTTGTAGGTAAGTATGTTCATAAGTTAACAACATAACAAGTTGCCGTGAACTTATTTGTAACAACATGAACATGAGTTTAGTAATTCTAAGTTAAGAAATGTAATTAATCTAACACAATTATTTCATCTTGATTAAAATCATCTTTTGAAATCGTGCATTGGAACCTTTATTTTCTCTTTATTTATTTTACTTAGCTTTTAATCACCTCCTCAAATCAAAATATTTTTCTTCACCAAAGTGTTTTTAATTGCATTCATAAATAATTTTTTTCACAGTCTCTGAAGGTACGATAACTTGACATTTACTTGTCACTTTATTACTTGTTGCAATTGTGTACACTTGCACATTTCCATCATTCCAGTAACACCCTTAACCCCTTTCCGTTGTCGAATTAGGGTCACGAGCATTACTAACAAATAAAACAATTAATTCAATCACAATCAACATATAGACTAATTAATAACATTATAATATGTAGGGGAAGGTCATGACAATCTAATACTTTTATGCTAGATTCTTATACATTTGAATAATAAATTATGCTATGCATTTCTAAACTTGGTCTCCCACTGTCTGCACTCTTATCACTATTTATACATTACTAAACTTAGTCTTCCACTGTTTACACTCTTATCCCTACTTATCCCTTCTATAATGTTAAAATTCGGATACATACAAGACTATTCCAATTATTAGCATCAGAGTATTAGTCCATATTACGTCTATGATTATCTTTTTAATTTATCTCCGATGATGTTAGTGGAATGCACTTAATATAGGTTTGTTAATCTACCTCAATTCAGACTAAAAGTTACTCTTATAGCCTCTATTACGAGTCTACAGGATCCTAAAAGTAGTTTAAAAATAGGTAAGGACTAATTTAAAACAATTCTAGAAGTTTAGGAAATAATTACAAAAATTTTTATTTCAGGGGTCACAAACCCGTGTGGCCAGGCCTTGTAACTCTCTGACTTGGGTCACACGCCCATGTGTGATGCCCATGTGGCCAGGCCATGTGCACCCAAAAGTACCTTAAAACTCAAGTTTATCATTCCCTACTTACTTGGGCACTAAGCAACTCATTTACTAATCATTTAACCTATTCAAACACGAATAAATTTGCCCAAAATACACCAAATTCATCACCTAATATGCCCAATCAATGTACCCTCATTGGTACCATATTTTATATGTTTAAAAACATCAACAACACATCAAACATTCAAGACTTTCATTCATATCACATGTAATACCCCAAATCCTGCTTGGACGTTATGGCCGGATCTGGCGAAGTCACATAGAATAGAAGTTGAAAATGATTTTGTCAAGTTAAAATCATTCTAGTTAATTAAACTTTAACTTAATTCGTAGTAAAATGCCCGTTCTTTGTTATGTCTAAAATAGTATCTTTTTTGCGAAAGCTTTGGAACATTTATTTTTGGAAAATAGTTCGAGTTGCGAGAAACCTTTGTTTTTAGCAAAAAATCGAGTTTTTACCGTTTAGTCTTACTAAAACCATAAAGTAGTTAAAAATCCCAAAATTCAAACCAATCATTCCAAAGTCCCAAAATTACACAACAAATACCCAAAAATAATGTAAATTCAAAAACGGAATTAATGTAGTATGAAATAGAGGTGGTCATTGTCAAGTCCTCCGCTGCACCGATCCACCTAAGTCTGGGGATTACCTAAACAGATTGAACAGATATGGGTAAGTTTTCGCAAACTCAGAGTGTAATCCCCAGGAAAAGTCATGCATACAGTTATACATCAAAATACAGTCTTTTGTAGTCCGGGCCTGAGCCTATTACAAAACCAATTTGGGCCTTAGCCCATTCAGATACAATCTCAGAACCATATTAGGGCATTGGCCCATATCAGATACAGAATGCAGATACAGTAATCAGAATCCTATCACCAGCCTCTACACACCATCTTCGTCCAGCCCTACACACCATGTGAGGATTAAATCAACCCACCCATCCCTACACACCATGTTGTATCGAAATGTGGCACATAATCAGAGTATTGAAGCTGAGCTGCCAGATAACAGGTTTAAGAGCCTTTCAGATACTTCCTCCAAATATCATCAACCCCCTCAATGCAATGCAACATACCATAAATGACATGCAAATAAATTAACAACACAACATACATTCAGTTTAGTATAGATACCATGCTCAGTCAGACACCATACAATCAGATCACATATTTAGGGGTCTAAGTAAAACTTACCAACCCTACAGTAGGTCCACAGTCAACTAGGGTGACCCGTGCAACCTTACAAAATATTTCAGAGTTTCGTTTCAGGGAAAATTTACGGAATTAGATTTCGAGTTTCGTAACTCGAGATATGATTTTTTTAGCAACCGTGAAGCAGATGGATAGTTTACTACGAAAACTGTTTAAGTGCTAAGATAAGTTTTGTAATGTCTCCTGCTTGACTCCGGCGACGGTCTCGGGTAGGGGGACGTTACATATTCTGTTAAAAATTTTATTTATTTTTCTGTTAAAAATTAGTTTTTATATATCTACATAAATATATGTGGCATTTTATATGTTATTATTAAATTATTTTATTAATTATATTAATTTTTAACAGTAAAAATAAATAATTTTTTTATTAAAAAAACAAATGCAACTACTAATCCTGAAAATTTCATGATAGTTTTACGTGGGACGAAATTAGACCGAACTCATCTCTAGTGCCGATTCGGTTCTTATGTGGGGCTATATTAGTCCTTCACTTCCACGGCGCACAATTAAACGAAGATATATAATTCGCTGCTTCAATAAAACCCTAAACCCCGAAAAATTATATTTTTCTACTTTTTCACATCCCGCTAATTTTTCTCTAACAATATCAAAAACAAAACGATCAAATCTCCGATTTTAGGATCTCTTTCCAGTAGCCATGGGAAAATCAAGCAAAAAATCGATCCCCAAAGTAGTCTTCATCTTTCACTCTTCAATAGTTTTCTCCAGTTTGTTTCGTCGTTTAAAAAAAAAAAACTAATTTTGATTTTGGTTTAACTTTTTGTGTTTTTCTTCTCTCTCCAATAGGTTGAAGCGGCACCTGCTGTAGCTTCTCCCAAGTCCGGGAAAAAAGGTATGTATATTTTCTATTTTTTTTAGCATGTGTGATAAGCATTTAGATTATTTTGCATGGTTCGATAGCTGCTTATTTATGGTTTTTTTTTCTTATTATGATTATATAGGAAAGAGAGAAGCTCAAGAAACTCTTGAGAAACAAGTGACTGTGAAAAAGCAGAAGAAAAACGATGGGGTCGCACAGGCTGTTGTAAAGAAGAAGGTTGAAGCAAAGACCCAAACGAAGAAGAAAGACGAAACCAGTAGTTCTTCAGACGATTCTTCTGACTCCGAGGATGTATGCCTAATACAAACTAATCCCATTTACTTATATGATTTTACATTTGTTAGTGTTGTTGATTTATACTGATTGTTCACTTTTCATATCATGTTCTGTTTTGTGTTGTTTCCTTGCATTATGTTTGACGGTTAGCTCTTAATTCTCTTAATTGTATGAGTAATGCGTTTTTAGGGTAATAAAAATGAAGCATAAGAAGGCATATCTGAACCTGCTTTGCGTGTTTAATGTCACTTTATTTTGTGGTTCAGGAACCGGTGCCTCTGAAAAAACAGGCAGCTACTACCAAGAATGGCTCTGTACCTGCAAAGAAAGCAAAGCAAGCTAGCAGTTCGAATTCTTCCGAGTCTAGTAGCGAGGAAGATTCATCTTCTGACGAAGTGAGTATTCTGCTCATGCTTATAATATGACACACTCTTTGGTGGGTTAAAACTGTAACACTGCCTGATCAATGATTTCTAGGCGCATAATAATATTAGCATGGTCAAGACGTATTCTTTGTATAATCGTTAATATTCAAATTTTTTTTAATATTCCAGGAAGCTCCTCAGAATAAAAAACCTGTAGTTTCTAAAAATGGCCCTGTTCCAGCTGCCAAGACAGTGAAAGCTGATAGTAGTTCTGAGTCTAGCAGTGAGGAAGATTCATCCTCTGACGAAGTGAGTATCATGCTCATGCTTGTAATATAGCATGGTTGGTAATATTCTTTTCTATGATTTTTGATGTTCAATATTTTGTTTTATCCAGGAAGCTCCTGCTCAGAAGAAAAATCCTGTAGTTGCTAAAAAGGGCTGTGTTCCAGCTGCCAAGACAGTGAAAGCTGATAGCAGTTCTTCAAGTAGTGAGGAAGATTCATCCTCTGATGAAGTGAGTATTATGCTCTTGCTAGTTAAAACATTCGCATAATTGGACATTCTTTTGTATAATTGTTAATGTTCAATTTTTTTTTTTCAGGAAGCTCCTGCTCAGAATAAAAAACCTGTAGCTGCAAAAACTGGCTCTATTCTGGCTGCTAAGACTGTTAAAGCTGGTAATAGTTCTGAGTCTAGTAGTGAAGAAGACTCATCCTCTGATGAAGTGAGTAATATGTATGCTTATATTTTTAGTATGGTTGGGAGTATTCTTTTGCATGATTGTTGATGTTCAATATTTTGTCTTATCCCAGGAAGCTACTGCACAGAATAAAAACTCTGTAGCCACTAAAACTGTATCTGTTCCAGATGCTAAGGCTGTGAAAGCTGATAGTAGTTCTGAGTCTAGTAGTGAGGAAGGTTCATCCTCTGACGAAGTGAGTATTATACTCATGCTTATAATATTATCATGGTTGGGAATATTCTTTTGCATGATTGTTATTGTTCAATTGTTTGTTTTATTCCAGGAAGTTCCTGCTCAGAAGAAAAAACCCATAGTTGCTAAAAGTGGCTCTATACCAGCTGCTAAGACAGTGAAGGCTGATAGTAGTTCAGAGTCTAGTAGTGAGGAAGATTCATCCTCCGATGAAGTAAGTATTATGCTCATATTATATTAACTTATTCTTTTGTATGATTGTCAGTGTTCATTTAAAAAAAAAAAATCAATCCAGGAAGCTCCTGCTCAGAATAAAAAACCTGTAGTTGCTAAAAATGGTTCTGTTCCAACTGCTAAGACAGTAAAAGCTGAAAGCAGTTCAGAACGCAAGAATTCCTAAATAAGGTCTTAATTTTTTATCTTTGTTGTCAAATCTTGGTTAGGAGCGTGTTGCAAAAACAAAGGTAGCGACAGCTGTTAAAAATGACTCTGCACCTGCTAAGAAAGGCGAGTCCTCCAGCAGCTCTGATGCTTCAGATGAAGATAGCAGCTCAGATGAAAATGAAGTAAGTGCTGGATTGTTGAATGGTATTTGCTTTTTTATTTCAATTGGGTAGCTTGTATTATAGTTTGTTAATATAAGCATTTGCCTTTTGCATATACAGGAAAAATCAAAACCTGCCACTAAGAAAGGACCTACCACTGTTCCAAAAAAAGGGACTAGTGAAAGTTCAGAAAGTGATATCTCTTCTGATGAAGAGGATGTGAGTGTTGCATTGTCTGCAATGTCACAATAAATGTGCCAACCTTTTTAATTATTATTGAATTCCTTTTTGTTGTTTGTACAGGAACCTCCTCAGAAGGCTACTTTACCTGCTTCCGCTGTGAAGAATGTACCTTCAGCAGTTGCAAAGGGTAAAACTGCATCCAGTGATAGCAGCTCTGAGGAGGATTCTGATGAAGAGGTGTGATTTATCATTCTTAAAGTTTCCTTCTCCAGTTTTTTTGGTTTCCAGGCAGCATTTTTTTATTACTTTTGTTGCTTGGACTAGGATGTAAAGAAAGCCACTGTTGTGAAGAAAGCTTCTGCTCCCACACCCAAGAAAATGGAGGATTCCAGTAGTAGCTCCTCTGATGACAGTGATTCTGAGGAAGAAGAGGTGTGATTTGTTAGTATATCAAATTGGTTAATAGTTCTTACTTTCTGTTCTTATTGTTAATGAATAAATTTTAGCAGAAAGATGAAGCAAAGGGTGGTAAGAAACCTGTTACTGGGAAAACTGCAAAGAAAGAAGATTCTTCTGAAAGTTCCGAAGACACTGATTCCTCCGAGGATGAGGTAATTGGTAATCCTGTTGTCTATAGTCTGGTGGAAAATTTCTTTCTAACAAGATCCTGAGTACAAAGAATTAACAATTTCTCCAAGGAGGTTTTTCCTATTATGGTGTTTTTTGTTAGACATTGAACTTGTACTAATTTGCGTCTGCATTAATATCATGCTGCAGGCTCCTACAAACAATGTTCCTGTTGGTTCAAAAAGGCCAGCCCCCACTGCTGGGAGAAAATCTGAACAGGTTTCTTCTCTTACAGTTTTGTGCTTGTAGTTGCTCTCCTACATTTGTGCAACTCCTAATATTATGTATACCAGCTTGGATATGTTACTATTTTTTTTTTCTAATGAATTTTTGTCTTAATTTAATGAGCTTGTTTTCTCTTGTGCATTAATCAGACTGCCTGTTTTGGTATTTGCTAAGTATTGATAAGGGGATGATAATTTGTCTATGCTTTGCTTGAATTTTTGGGTTGGTCTTTTTTCTTTTGTCATGTGTTTTTTCTTGCCAGTGATGATTTTCTGAGATTTGCTCAGCAACTCTAATTTTTCCAGCGGATTAATTGATTTCGGGATTTAAATATATAAACATTATTTCTAAGCCTCTCAACATTGTTTGAACTATGACCAAAATATGATTATTTTTCTTACCAACCTTCCTTCTCTCATTGCAGGAGAGTGATGATAGTGAAGATGATAGCTCTGATGAGAGTGAGGATGAACAACCTGTAGCTGCCAAAAAGGTCTAATTTTCTAGATCATCTGTGTTTAGATGTTCCTTTTATTACCTAGCATTGATTTACTGAGTTGTCGAATTCTATAAGCTGCAGTCTAAGGTTGTTTCAGATGCTGGAAAAGATGCCAAGGCTGTTAAGAAAGTAAGCAGTAGTGAAGAGGAGGAATCTGAAGAA
The DNA here is from genome assembly GCF_007990345.1 of Gossypium hirsutum. Classification (NCBI taxonomy): domain Eukaryota; kingdom Viridiplantae; phylum Streptophyta; class Magnoliopsida; order Malvales; family Malvaceae; genus Gossypium; species Gossypium hirsutum. The sequence goes on from NC_053436.1 coordinate 13,351,776, forward strand.
TCATCATCTGATGATGAGGAAAGTGATGAAGAAACTCCTAAGAGAAAGGTTGGGTCTTTGGAATCTGTATTCTTCTTTTTACTTTTTGAAGGTTGATATGATGATTTTCTAATGAAATTTTGTATATTGGAATCAGGACACTGATGTAGAAATGGTAGATGCTACAACACCGCAGAAAAATACCAAGCAGGAGGATTTGAAGTCTGGGAAGAAAGCTGTAAGTGCCAATTTCAGCACCAGTTCCTTTCAAATCTTAACTCAATTGCTTCTTTGTGTCATTTTGTCAATAAGGTGGGAATCTAATGAGGTTCTTTTTGCAGCCCCAAACTCCCACAACTCCTCAAGTTCAATCTACAGGATCAAAGACACTGTTCGTTGGAAACTTACCTTTCCAAGTAGAACAAGCTAATATGTAGGTTTAGGTTCTCCAGCCCTTTTAATTTGTATTTTTTTTTACTTTCTTTTGATCAATTTTATTCTGCAGAAAGAATTTCTTTAAAGATGCTGGTGAGGTTGTGGATATTCGTTTATCCACTGATTTTGAAGGGAACTTTAAGGGGTATGGACATGTTGAATTTGCTACTGCAGAGGCTGCACAGAAGGTAAATATCTTTGTCTTGAGTTTTGGATTTGGACATGGACATCTGATCTATAAACTAACCTCAATATATATTTTTTTGTAATTAATCGATCAGTCTTTGTGTCAACTGTGTACAAAAATAGATTTGTCAAGCATGTGCTTTGAGTGTGATATGTGGAATAATTCTAGGCAGCATGTCAGTCTATTAGTATAAGGTCTTGTTTAATGAGCTTAGAATTTCAATCATGAAAAACTGCTGAAATTTAGAATTGAAATCTATAAGCCTTGCATTCCTTCTGTAAAAAAATTTTAATCAATGAAAACTAAATAACAAATAGATTTAGATTTTTGTAAAATGGTAATTCAGATGAAAATATTCTATTAATGGTTGTATAATATTGTAACCAAACCTCGTTAAATTCTTTTTACACATTACAGAACTATCATGAAGTAATTAATTGTAAAGCTATTAGCTAACATCATCCTGCATTCCAGGCTTTAGAGTTGAATGGTGAATATTTGATGAATCGTTCCCTTAGACTTGATTTGGCTCGTGAAAGGGGTGCATATACACCAAGCAGTGGGTAATTTTTCACTACTTGAACCCTTGTCTCCGTATTTTACTTTTGAAAACTTAATCTTACATTGCCATTTATAGGATCAATTCATTCAACCTTTTTCTGGCACCTTTTTATCACAGCAATGGTAACAATTCATTCCAGAAAGGTGGAAGAGGTCAGACTCGAACAATATATGTCAGAGGATTTGATCAATCTCTTAGCCAGGACGAGGTAGGGTGTTTTGTTTTTAATATCAGCTTTTATTGCTCCCTAATCATCCTCCACTCGAATCTTCTGTGTCCCATACATTTGCAGGCTAAGCAATCATTGGAGGAGCACTTTGGTTCTTGTGGCGAGATTTCTCGGGTCGCGATACCTGTGGACCGGGAAACTGGTTATCTGAGAGGGTTTGTATCTAAAAATTCCTCTTCAGTGATATATATATGTGTGTGTGAGATTGTAGATAAGAAGCTGAAGCCTCTGCTGCAGCTTTTAGCTCTTTTAGTTGTACGAAATATCTGATTATTATAACAATGGATTGCAGCTATGCTTATTTGGATTTCAACGATGGTGATAGTTTCAACAAAGCTTTAGAACTTAATGGATCTGAACTTAATAACTATTCCTTGACCGTGGATGAGGCAAAGCCGAGAGGTGAATTCCGTGATGGTCCTGGCGGTGGAAGAGGTGGTGGCAGGAGCGGGGGAAGGGACGGAGGTGGCAGGAGTGGTGGATGGAGCGGGGGAAGAGGCCGCGGGGGTCGTGGTGGTAGACATGGGGGTGGTCGATTTGGTGGAGGACGTGGAACACCTAACAAACCAAATCTTGCTGCTGCTGGTACAGGTAACTTTATTATTACCACTTATTTTTATTGCATTACTTAATATCGCAGCTTGTTTTGCTTGAAGATAGATTAGCATCATCTCATGCTTTCTCTATTTTTTTTTCTTTTAATTAAGTTTATTTGTAATGCAGGAAAGAAGACTACTTTCAATGATGACGATTAATTGAAAGGCCTTTCCACCTGGTTGCTTATGGCGATTAATTATTTTTGTGCTAGATTATTATTATTATTATTATTGTTGTTGTTGTTTTGGGCGGCCACCATATTTTTGTTATTATCTTAATTGGTGTCGAATTTTTTGAAATCTCAGGAGGTGTAGTTATTTTTGAGAGCTGTGTTATAGAAATATAAAGCTGATAATTGTTTAGGTAATGATGAAACAAATAATTCTAAGACCAAACTTCATCATGTAAAAATGGGGCTGTGCAACAAAACTGGAAGAACCTAAATACATTCTGTTTGGTTTGATTTTAATTTAAGTTGTGAACAACATAAGAAGTTGTCATCATGCGTATAAAATTCAACTTCATTTTTCTAGTTATTCATTTTATATTACAAAAATAAATATCTACATATAAATTAACCAAAAAAGAAGTTTATTAATTACAAAAATGCTGAGTGATTTGGATATTATACATTCTATTCTTTAAGTGACCTGTCGTTATGGCAAGGCTGACTTATATTTCAAAATTACTCGAAACAAGCAAAGCAGATTTGTCAATATGGTGCTTTAAAATTGTTGATTTTTGGGTTTTCTGTAAAATACTACGACCCAGCACTTTTGACTCTGATTATTATAGTTTTTAAGTTTCACTTGTCTGCTTCAAAATCATATGGTCAAGTAAGTTTGCAGACTTTAATAATGAAAACATACCCGGAGGGTGAAAGTATCACAAAACCTTTTTATTATATTTTAGTTTTTATTAAGAAAATGAATAAATTAATCTATGTAAGTTATATGAGTGAAAAAAATAGTATTTTCATTAAAATTACACCCTTAAATGTTTGTTTTGGCGTTTGTATATGAGATATAATATTAAATTTAGCTATTAATTTTTACACATTTATTCAATTTAACCAAAGTAAAATTTTAAACTAATAAGACAAAGTTAAAAAAAAAAAAAACCTTAACATACTACAAAAATCAATTAAACCCTTTTAAATTTAAAAAGAAATCATAAAATTAATAAAAAATTGGGTAAGATATTTTAACTCTTTTTATTTTTCCTCAAAACATATTGTTGATTGAAGCTCACCCTTTTCTAATTTGGAAATGCAATAATAAGAGATGTTATGTTTTAAGTAACCCACAATTGAATGTGCATCCACATGGAAAGCTTATTACTTGTTTCGTTGTGGGGCTGCTATTTTGTATATGCTTCTGTTTATTGATTCATGATTTGAAGTCATTAATTCGAGTTTTATACAAAGACAATGCACAAATGGTAACATCAGGATTTGGTTTCTACACTTCTTTCCTCTTTTTTTAATTTTAAATTTTAACACTCATCTAAAAATAATCATTAAATTTATTATATTATATTATATTATATTATATTATATTATATTACTTTTATAATTTTATATAATAAATATATTATCACAGTAATGTTATGACTCTTATTATTTTTTATTACTTACAAAAAAATCTTCATCGTTTTAGTTAATGGATTCAATTGTTATCAGTTGAGTTTAAAAAATCTTCCTATATATTTTAAATTGATCCGTTTCGATTGGAGTAGATTTTTTTTTGAGAAGAGAATATAGGGACGAGGTGGATATTTTAATTAGAAAATAAGTATGGAGCAATAATGATAATTGCTTGCCCCGCTCCACCCAGTCTCACCATATGAAGCTACCATTTAACTCTTGTATATGTAACTATTACAAGGGCAAAATTATAATAATGTGTTATAAAAAAACTCATATTTTATGATTATTTTTTTGAAGAATTATTTATAAATATTTATTTGTCTTTGAAAAGATTGAAAATATTACAAATATTAGTAAAAATTAAATTGAAATGGAGTAAGGTGGGTTGAAACGGGATATAGATACATTATGGAAGTGGTAGTAATTTTTAAGATTATACATCTATAATGGTGAATTTGATCATATCTACCTCTGCCCTTCTCCATTTCCCCTATTTGAGTTAGCAGTGAAACTTTAAAATTAAACAATTATAAATAAAAATATCAAATTGCAAAAAAGTAAAAAAAAATAAAAACCACAATTTAAGCATACTATGAAACTAATGGTAAAATTTGACCAACTACTCTAAATTTTAAAAATTAAAAAGTATATACACTAAAATTAACCAAATTAGAGTATAAAAATTAAATTCCGCAATTTACATATAATGGTTAATAATAGAATTTGAATTTATTATAGGTTAAAATATGCCATAGCTCACTGTACACTTCATAAATTTAGAATTTAGTCCTCTACTTTTCATATTTCAAAATTTAGCACTGTTAAATTTGATGTGACATTTTGAAAGGAAAAAAAATACTATCTGTGTAGTAGTGTAACTACAAAAATGGCGCTGTAATGAAAATAACTTAAACAAAAAACTTTCAAATAGTTTAATGACGATTTTATAATTTTTTAAAGTTGAATGACCAAAATATAAATTTACTAATAATTTAGTATCATTGAATTGAATGGAGTTTACCGTAAAAAATTTAGTTTAATCATTAGCATGGTTGGTAATTTTCCATTAAAGTTTTTTAACTTCACATGTTGATTGGATTGCTCTGACATATGATTAATAAGTTTTGATGAAATTACCAATAAGAAGTTTTTGGTATATGGAGTAAATTTTAAACTTTGTTACAATATAAGGACTGAAATGATATTTTAACCAAATAAAATTATACGGGGCGGGTGGTTTAATTGACTTGTTCATAGTTACGGTTTTAGGTTTGATTTATGTCATTATGTGTCAACTTTTTATTATTATATAATTTTAGTTCAAAAGAAAATAAAGTTTTTAAGTAAAAGTAATAATCCTTAAATAGATGTGTGCATGGGCTGGGCTAGGCCGGGTTCGGGCTGGGCCCAACTAAAAATTTAGGCCCATTTACTAGGCCCGGGCCCGGCCCTGCTTGAAAAATGAGCCTAAAATTTTTCCAAGGCCCGACCCGAATAAAAATGTTAAAACCCGGGCCCGACCCGACTCGCCCATATTAATTTTTATATTATTTTTTATATAATTTTAAAAAATATATAAACCATCAAAAATACTAAAAACATCAAATAAATATTTCTCAACAAATTGAAAATAAATTTTAAAAAATATGTATACTTAAATAACACTAAAATAGATGCAACTTAACAAGCAAATGTTTCTAAAATAATAACAAAATTAACAAATATCTTTAAAATAATAAAAAAATTAACAATAAAATAAGTTTTATACAATATCCAAACAATAACAACAAAATAGTAGTAACATAATAGTAAAATAGTAGCAAAATAGGGAGAAAACAATAAGAAAATAATATTAAAAAAATGTTGTCATGTAGTGAATTTGGGCTAGGCCCGGGCAAAAAATGCCTTACCTGAATCGAATCTTTCTTCTTCGGAGTCACAGGCAACCCAAATACAAAATCCATCATCAATATTCCCACTTACATTCTGGAATCATTACAGGCTGTAACAAACCCGTAGGAACTTGATGTTCTACTTTTACCTGCTGACAAATCAAACATTTCACTACAAATTCACAAATTTCTTGCTTCATACCAGGCCACTAATACATTTTCTTCAAATCACAATACATCTTCATATTGCTCGGATGAATCGAGTACATGTTACTATAAGCTTCTGATAAAATGTCATTTTTCAAATCTGGATTATTTGGAACACAAATTCTATTGCGATAGTATAACATACCACTATCATCAATAGAGTATTCTAAGTTCAAGTTATCTTGAATCATCTGTCGTTTCAACACTAACTTCGGGTCTTCTCCTTGTAACTCCCGAATTCGAGGAAAGAATACTAGTTTTGCCTTTAATTTTGCTACCATAGAACCATCTTCATTAACAGAAAAATGAGTATTTAACTCTCGAAGAGCAAATAATAACGATTTCCAACTAAGTGCATCTGCCACTACATTTGCCTTTCCTGAATGGTAGTCAATAACAAGATCGTAATCTTTCAATAGCTCTAGCTATCGCCTCTGTCTCAAGTTCAACTCTTTCTGCGACATTAAATACTTTAGACTTTTATGGTTTGTATACACATAACATTTCTCCCTATATAGGTAGTGTCTCCAGATTTTTAAAGCAAAAACAATAGCAGCTAGCTCAAGATCATGTGTAGGGTAGTTCTTCTCATGTAATTTCAATTGCCGAGAAGCATATGCTACAACTTTTCTTGACTACATCAATACACAGCCTAAACCATTCAAAGATGCATCACTATATACCGCATACGGCACACCTGATTTAAGCTGAGTTAACACTAGAGCCTTAGTCAACATTTTCTTCAACTGATCAAAACTTCGTTGACACTCATCAGACCATACAAATTCAACATTCTTCTATAGTAACTGGGTCATCGGTAAAGCAATCATTGAAAAATTTTTCACAAATCAGCGGTAGTAACCAGCTAATCCAAGAAAACTTCGTACTTCTATAACATTCTTTAGAGTTTTCCAATTAATCACTGCTGACACCTTGCTCAGATCTACTCGTATACCATCAGCCGACACAATGTGACCCAAAAATCCCATTTCATGAAGCCAAAATTCACATTTGCTAAAATTTGCATATAACTGTTTTTCCCTCAAAATCTGTAGTACAATTCTTAAGTGCTGAGCATGCTCAGATTCTATCTTTTAATAGATCAATATATCGTCAATAAACACAACCACAAATCTATTCAGGTAAGACTAAAAAATTCGATTCATTAAATCCATTAAACTAGCAGGAGAATTTGTCAAACCGAATGGCATAACTAAGAACTCATAATGACTATATCAAGTTCTGAAAGCTATTTTCAGCACATCACATTCATTTACCTTTAACTGATAATACCCAAATTTGAGATCTATTTTCGAAAACACCGTAGCATCCTTAAGCTGATCAAATAAATCATCAATACGAGGCAAAGGATATTTATTTTTAATCGTTACCTTATTCAACTACCTGTAATCTATACACAGCCTTAATGAACTGTCCTTCTTTTCACAAATAAGACAGGTGCACCCCATGGCGACATACTCGGGCTGATAAACCCTTTTTCCAACAACTCTTGTAACTGTGTCTTCAACTCTTTTAATTCTGCTGGAGCCATTCTATACGGTGTCACTAATATGGGAGCTATTCCCGGAAGTACATCTATCACAAACTCAACCTCTCTATTGGGTGGTAAACTTGGAAATTCTTCAGGAAATACATCCACGAATTCATTCACAACCGGTAATTGCTCTAACTTTGATTCAGAATTCTGAGTATCAAGAATATAGGCTAAATATGCCTCATTTCCTTTACACAACAATTTTTGAGCAGAAATAAATGAAATCATTCTAACAGTATCACCCAAATTTCCAGACTCAACCAAAATAATATCACATGTCTGACGTTTCAAACTGATTCGTTTTTCTTGACAATTCACTACCGCATCATGTTTCGTTAATAGTCCATGCTTAAGATAATATCAAATTTTCGGAAGCGTAACAACATCAAATCAGCGGGGAATTCATGGCCCTTAACTTTCAGTGGATAATTATGACATATTAGATTAACTACCACACTTTGGCCTAACGGATTTGTAACTTGTACATCATAACCAGTAGGCTCAACAAATAAATTCTTTTCAGATACTAACATAGTACAAATATATGAATGCGTAAACCCAGGGTCTATTAAAACATACACAGGAACATCATAAAGATAGAAAGTACCAGCAATTATGTCCGGAGCAGTTGCTTCTTCTCTTGCTCGAATGGCATAAATACGAGCAGGGGCCCTAACTTCTGATCGACTAGTAGTATCTTTCATACCTGAACGAGTAGCCCCTATAGCACTGCTCTGACCAGAGCGTCTTCCTTTTTGAGGAGGAATTTTCCGTTTCTCCTTCTGTTCAACTAATTCTACTTGTAGTTGGGGACAGTCACAAATAAAGTGATCAGTGGCCCCACAATTATAACAAGCCCTTAACTTACTTCTACATTCACCGGGGTGACTTCTTCCACAATGTTGGCATTTAGGCCTTTGAGCATTTTGTAAACTACCCATGCTAACAGCAAGTCTGTCAGATGCCTTGTAATCAGATTGTCTTGGTCTACTCTTTCCCGATCTTTTCGGTGCTGAAGTGGCTCAACTAAATTCCTCTTTAGATTTCTTTGCTGGAAAAGCAGAAAATGACTTAGATGCACTTCTTTTGAAAGATTCTTTATTCCTTCTATCTCGTTGCATCTTTTTATTATATACTTCTTCAAGTTTCTGAGCACGATCTGATAGAACAACGAATTCTCGTATTTCAGTGCCCCCTATTATTATTCTAATCTCATCATTTAGCCCTTCTTCAAATCTGATACACATTTCTTCCTCAGTGGGTACAATATCTCGTGCATATTTGCTCAGATAAATAAATTCTCTTTCATATTCAGCTACTGACTTGTTTCCCTGTCGCAAGTCGAGAAATTCTCTTTTCTTCTTATCCAAATATCTTCTACCAACATATTTCTTCTTAAATTCATTCTAGAAAAATTCCCAAGTGATTTTCTCAGCTGGCACCACAGCTTCTATTATTTCCCACCAGTTATAAGCTTCTTCTTTCAATAATGACACAACGTATATTAAGTAATCATCTGGTGAGCATGCCATTTGTTTAAAAACCCTCATTATACTTTGTAACCAATACTCAGCTTTGACAGGATCATCATCTGTTCTTCCCTGAAATTCTTTAGCTCCATGTTTTCTGACTTTTCAAACGGAGAACTTTTACTGGATTTCGTTGTTGGGAGAGGTGGAGGAGCAACCGGGAGTACTAATGCTGTTGAAATAGGGGAAGGAGGTTGCTGAGCCTAATTTTTTTCTTGCACATTCTCATTATACCACTGATTCATAAATCCATAAATCATATTTTTGAGTTATTGTTCCCGCATCAATGAAATTAGAACTTCACTACTTGTTCCTTGTTCAGAGATTTGTACTCTATTGTTAACTTTTTCTTGCTCAATTTGTTCTAGTCTATCTGACATCTTTTCAAATCAAAGATAATCTATAATAAAAGTAAGGATTAGATCAGATCATACACGTCATACTATCACAGATTTATATGACATGTATTTTTAAGTACTGTACACATCTCACACACTTCGAGAATCGGCTAAATCGAAGCTCTGATACCATTAAATTTAATACCCCTAACCCAATCGTAATCGAAATAGAGTTATGAGGCATTACCGAACTTATACACTATCATTTATACAAAATCGAGTCATAAAATTTGCATTTCAAATCAATTCTTTTCAAATTTCATTATAAAGTCCCTAATATAGGCTTACGGGGCCCAATACATGCTTTAGAAGTGGTTTGAGACTAAATTGGAAACTTTAGAAATTTTTTCTTGGAGATAGGGGCACACGCCCGTGTGGCCTCGGACATGGCGTGTGGCCAGCCTGTGAGGATCACATGGCCGTATGACCAGCCCGTGTGGAATTATGACTTGCAATTTCATAAGTATCAGAGGGGCACACGGTCTGGGCACATACCCATGTGGCTAGGCCGTGTGGTACACTAATTTTTCACCATTTTTGAGTCATTTTCACACGATTTTGACACACGACCATGCTTGAAACCCGTGTCCTTCACACGACTAATACACATGGACGTGTCTTTGTCCCGTGTACTATCTTGACTTCACATTTAAGGATTCAAGGGATACATGGTCATATCACATGCCCGTGGGCTTACCGTGTGTCACACACGACCTAGACACATGCCCATGTGTCTACCCGTATGGATGAAAATAGGCTGTTTTAGGCCATTTTTCTCACCCTTTCATCCATTTCCTGCACTTAAACACAATTACACACTAATAGAATCCAACCAATCAATCATTTCAAGCCAAAACATGTATATTTCATTCTCAAACACAAAAGATCACATTCAACTTACTTTGCATACTTAATCGTTCCTACAATTACATAATCAAATCAACCCTTATACATGCCATATAAATCAAAAAGTTGTTTAGCAAAATATATCGGATTAAATCTGGATAGTGTGATCCTTGATGTAGATCCGATCCTCCGTTTGTATATAAATCAATCTACAAAACAAATAACATACACAAGTAAGCTTATAAAAGCTTAGTAAGCTCATAGGCATAAAATATAAATCTTACCGAACATGGTACACAAACATATATCTTTTAAGTTAACTAATTCATTCTGTAATTTACAAATTCATTAATAAGCTCATTTGAATAATTTCTATGTTTCTATTCACAATTTAACTCCTTTGGGCCCATTTCTCATTCACTTCCATTGACAAATTAGGGAACAATAATAGAATTGAGTACTTCATAATCACATTGCCATGGTAAAACCATGGACTTGCACATAGTCACATATCACACACTAAAGCCATAGCCCTGCCATGGTCTTACACGGATCACATATAATACCGATGTCATATCCCAAATATGGTATTATACGGGATCATATTATCACATCACACCAACGCCATAGCTCAACTATGGTCTTATAGGGAACACGTATCACGTTGCACTGATGCCATAGCCCAGCTATGGTCTTATACAAGCGCACATATCACATCTTTTCCGTCAATTCATCATGGTCATAAAATGAAAACACTCAAAACCATTGTTCCAACTAATTTGTACTTTTAGTTAAACATTATTTAGTAATTAATACAATTTGATAGTATTTGTCTACAATAAGATATCTTAGAAATCATAATATTTTCATAACAAAATATTGAACTTTGCCATATGAACTTACCTGGGCTAATTTGCAAAAGTCATAGAAATTCAGGGACTATTCTTGCAATTTCTTCTTTTCACGATTCACTTCGTTTTCTTGATCTATAATTATAAAATCATTCCTTCATTAGCATCTATTTCAATTCTATTCTACTTCACAATTTATGCCTTTTAAATTTCAAAATTACACTATTACCCCAAACTTTTCAATTTTTTCAATTTAGTCCCTACTCAAATTATTCATCAATTGAGCTAATTCCTCTCAAATAACACTTCAGCAAGAGATTATAAACTACTTCAAATCCTTTAACACTCAAAATTTTATCACAAAACCCTAATTTCAACAACTTTCACAATTACATCATAAAAATTGATTTCTATAAAAATCTCTTCATAAAATCATCATATAATAAAATTAAAACCTAAATTCCATGATAAATCATCATAAATTTTTAGCACTTATTAATGGAAACTTTCAAAATTACCCATGAAATCAAAAACTAATGAATTAAACAAATGGACCTAGTTGTAAAAGTCTGAAAAACACAAAAATTACAAGAAATAATCAAGATTTGAGCTTACATGTAATAAAAATATGAGAGACCAGCTTAAAAGAACCCTTAAATGGTGTTTTTTCGGGAGAGGATGAAGAAAAATGAAGAAAACTCTAGATTTACCTAATATATCATATTTTATAATTAAATTTTTACCCTATTTCCAATTTTACCCCTTGTTCACACTTGATTTTTATTTTTCCTGCACACTAATGCTGTCAACCCATCTAATTTGGGTCTATTTACATTTTAACTCCTTCTATTATAATCTCTTAAGCTATTTAATCATATTTCATAGTTTTGTACTTCATTCAATTCGGTCCTTTTTCTTCAATTAACTATCAAAATGGTAAAATTTCGTAACGAAACTTTAATACTAACTTATTAACACTTCATAAATATTTTTAAAAATATTTATGGCTCATTTTATAAATTCAAAGTCTCGATGTATCTTATTTAATCTATAAATTTCCTTTAATTCATAATTTCACTAATTCAAAAATATTTCTAAAACCACATTTAACTTTTACTCACTAATATCTAAACTCACATGTCGAATTTAGTGATCTCAAATCACTATTTCGTCACCACTGAAATTTGGGCCATTGCAGTACACATAAAAAATAAATGCAGATATACTGTCAATACTTCCTACAATCATATCATCCCATTTCATGCAATGCGATGTAGCAAATTTAATACAATTCACATGTGGTAGCATTTAATGTACTAAAACATGGTGAATTAGTGGCAAAATCATGCTTTTCATGAATTTAGATTAATAGTAATATAGAGCATGTCGTTCATATGGTCACAGGTATTTAGATACAATAGTAACATATATTGTTCATAATTCATACATACATACATATCTATATAAGTAAATAAATATCACATTAATTCGATCAATAAGTGAATTTAACATACTTCATAATATCAGGGACCTAACCACATAATTTAATTCACCAAAACTAGTTCGGAACCTAGTCGGGGATTAATTTGATCAAAATATAAAATTTTGGGTTAAAACTGTAAAATCTGAATTACAAGGGACACATAATCGTGTGGCTAGGCCGTGTGTAATGCCTTAAACTGTGTGGAAGGGTTACACGACCGTGTGACCAAGCCGTGTAACAGACTGAGGCTATGTGGTAATTGCAAAATCAAGGTACAAGGGAGACACGGCCGTGTGGAAGGCTTTGGGTCGTGTGAGATTCAAAATTCCTAGGGTTTTAAGGGGATATGGTTGTGTGAGAGGCCGGGTGGTCCACAAGCCCATGTGGCTAACCATGTGGCCTTATTTCGAGGCACACTTTGCCCTAATTCACTTGTAAAAGAACACACATATGTCTCTAGGTTCACGAATGTCTTTTTTCACGCTTAGATTTGGTCTGAGGTACATAAATATGGTCTTTCAAACGTCAATAACCAAGAGTTAGCATTTGATTTCAAGAATCGACGGCGGTATTGAAACATTCAACAAGAATCAAGAAAGATTTGGAAATCGGGTTTCAAGATTAACGTAGATCGATACTATTTTGATAATTACAAATTCTACTATTAGAAACAATCAGACTTACTGAAATTGGATGAGAGAAATGGTGTTAGCAATAGTAAGATTTGCTACGGGTGGTAGAACGATTCACACTCGGGATTGATCTTTGATTCGAGAGAGTGTAAACAATTTTCAGTAAGGAAAAAAATTATTTGCAAAAAAGAAAGGATGAAAAAAAAAATGAGAAGATACATGGGGAAACAATTATTCTTTAGGTTGATAAGGGAAACCAAAATTCTATTATGATTAGAAAGGGGATTAAATAGCTAAGTTAAACAAATTTAGATGGTTGTTTTGGTAAATTATCCATATTGCCGAAAATGAGAGAAAAAAGGAGAGCGACATGGATAGAACTTAGGAATTAAGGAGAATGGGGTGATGTTTAACCATTAGACTACTACTCAATCTAGGTTATTTTCTACTACATTTAATATGTATACTAGATGGATTTTGCTCTTTAGTTGCTAAAAAAAATAGAAGGAAAATAATGGGAAGAGTGGGGTTTAAACCTAGAATTTCTGAAGGATTTCTCTAATCATCAAGACTAAGTCATTTCTTGGTGATTAATTAAATTTTTAACATTATGTATTTTGGGGTATCACAGTTCTCTCCTCCTTAAAGAAATTTTGTCCTCGAAATTTATCTAGTTTGAATAGATGAGGATACTATTAACGAAACGTGTCTTCTGTTTCCCATGTAGCCTCCTCAACTCCATTGTTTCACTATAGGACTTTAACCAGAAGGATTTGCTTCCTTTTTAGAATCTGTACGTCACATCCTAGAATTTGCACAAGTTCCTCTTCAAAGGACAAATCCGATCGCTCCTCGATCTATTCAATTGGAACGATGTGAGAAGGGTCAGAACGATAACATCTCAACATGGAGATGTGGAAGACGTCATGAATTCGATCCAATTTAGGAGGAAATTTGAGTTGGTAAGCAACTAGATCGATTCTCCTAACACCTTTCGCCATGGGGATACTTTCAGAAAGACTTGGGGATACTTTCAACCGAACCTTAACACCTTTCGCCACGGGGATACTTTCAGAAAGACTTGGTCGTTGTCATTGTACTTAATGTCTTTTCTTTTTACATCTGCATACGACTTATGTTTATCAGAAGTCACCTTTAGTCTTTCTTGAATCATTTTGATTCTACCCTTGGGACCTAAAACTTTTCTTTCACCTAGTTCGGTCCAACACAAAGGTGTTCAGTATTTACGACCATACAATGCCTCATAAGGTGCCATTTGGATGTTTGATTGGAAGTTATTGTTGTAGGTAAATTCGACTAAGGGTAAATGTTCTTCCCAAGTGCCCTGGAATTCGATAAAACAACCTCTTAACATATCTTCCAGAATTTGAATCACTCACTCGGATTGCTTGTCAGTTTATGTTGCACACACGTTAGTGAAATAAACAGTGATGCAAAATATTTATTTAAATCACAAGATCGAACCAAAACAATATAGATATATATATTAGAAATAAAAATTGGATCGAAAATTTTGTACTCGTAGGTAGGCAAAAAAAATCGACTGGTAGTTGAGGCCTATTTTCACAGTTTCCTTAAGACAGATTCGGCTGCTCCTTTGGTGCTGGAGAAACATTGGTTGACTGTCTCCTAAGATACAACAATGAGATGAGCACGACAGTAGCAATACTACAGTGATCAACGAATTGTAACCTTACTTTCTTTTATCACTGGAAACAGGTTTGAAATATGCAGGGAAAAGATCTAAAAGTTTTGGAAATTTCAATTTGTATATCTTTTCCTGCAGATTATTTGGTTTTAAATGAAATTCAAAAATTAAAATATCTTTTGGAAATTTTGACTAATGGAGCTAATAACATTTGTGAATTAAGGAGCCATTAACTTCAGAATTAAATGGGCCATTAACCTCAATTTAATATTTTTTCTTTTAATTCCAAGCAAAATTTGAAGAGATAAGTTTTGCTGAGAAAAATAAAATTACATATTAGGCTAAAATATCCGCAAGCCTAAAAGAGCTTGACATTTTGCATCGCCCATGTCGTTGATCATTGTGGTCGTGCTATTGCCCTACTCATCCCATTGTTGTATATCTTTTCCTGCAAATTATTTGGTTTTAGAAATTTTGACTAATGGAGCTAATAACATCTGTGAATTAAGGAGCCATTAACATCAATTTAATATTTGTCCTTTTAATTCCAAGCAAAATTTGAAGAGATAAGTTCTGCTAAGGAAAATAAAATTACATATTAAGCTAAAATATTTGCAAGCCTAAAAGGGCTTGACATTTTGTATCGCTCATGTCATTGATCACTATAGTCGTGCTACTGCCGTGCTCATCTCATTGTTGTGTATCTTTTCCTGTAGACTATTTGGTTTTAAATAAAATTAAAAAATTAAAAGAACTTTTGGAAATTTTGACTAATTGAGCTAATAACATTTGTGAATTAAGGAGTCATTAGCTTCTGAATTAAATGAGCCTTTAACATCAATTTAATATTTGTCCTTTTAATTCCAAGCAGAATTTGAAGAGATAAACTCTGCTGAGGAAAATAAAATTACATATTAGGCTAAAATATCCGCAAGCCTAAAAGAGCTTGACATTTTGCATCGCCCACGTCGTTGGTCATTGTAGTCGTGCTTCTGCCGTGTTTATCTCATTGTTGTATATCTTTTCCTGCATATTATTTGGTTTTAAATAAAATTCAAAAATTAAAAGAACTTTTGAAAATTTTGACTAATGGAGCTAATAACATCTGTGAATTAAGGAGCCATTAACTTCTGAAATTAATGAGCTATTAACTTCAATTTAATATTTGTCCTTTTAATTCCAAGCAGAATTTGAAGAGATAAGTTCTGCTGAGGAAAATAAAATTACATATTAGGCTAAAATATCCGCAAGCCTAAAAAGGCTTGACATTTTGTGTCACCCATGTCATTGATCACTGTAGTCATGCTATGCCGTGCTCATCTCATTATTGTATATCTTTTCCTACATATTATTTGGTTTTAAATAAAATTCAAAAATTAAAAGAACTTTTGAAAATTTTGACTAATTGAGCTAATAACATCTATGAATTAAGAAGCCTTTATTTCAATATTAGGCTAAAATATCCGCAAGCCTAAAAGGGGTTGACATTTTGCATCATCAATATCATGCAAATGCACCCCCAACCCCAATAAGTTTAAAATTGCACCCCCTCCTACACGTGAAAGACAACATTAATTTAGTCATTCAATAACTATTAAGTTGGTTCATATATATAAACATATTCCAAACTTGATATCTAATCAATGTGGGATTAAGCTTTCTATTTTCCTAAAATATTTCACAAGTAACTTAGTTTAAGTATCAATTTCTCATTCATCACTCAACCATTTTGAGCATATGATGTACCGTTGTAAATGTTTCATGAGGTAGAATATAAAACTATAATTTTATGATTCAAATCTCCACATTTACTAATCAAGACTATGCCTCAAAGCTTCTAAAATTCTATTTTTTTCCAACAATTTAAAAGTTGGAGAAGGGCTATAAATAGTTTTAAGTATTGTATCATTCTAGAAAAAAACAAATATTATAAAAACCTATAAAAAGATTAATGTAAAAATAAAATAAAATTAGAGAGACGTTTCGTTTTCGTGAAATGAGACGAAAGAATGAAATAAATAAAATTTTGTTTTGTACAAAATTAATGAAAAACAAAGGTCTAATTTTGATTTTAATCCACCTATCATGCTGCAAATTTGAATTTAATCAGTTTTCTACACATTAAAAATGTTTACATGCAGTGTTATCAATTTCAACATACAAATAATAATATTATAAGAGTTGAGGTCTTGTTAATAAAAAAAAAGGGGGATAAAAGACCAAATTTAGGTCTAATTTGCCCCATAGTCCCTAAACTATTAAAAATTATAATTATTTTATTTTTAACTTCATGAGTCTAGTCTTTTACTTGACTGATTTAAAAGTCAAAATCTAATTGATAATACTGTTAATTTAAATTTTTTTAAATTTGAATATAATTTTTAAAATAAAACTTTGAATATTAACATACTGCATATTCAAAAATAACAAAAAGTGGTAAGACTTATTCGGAATTGGAGTTGGGAGTTCTTTTTTAGTCCCTAAATAACATGAATTCAGATCTTGTCATCCCTACCTCCCTCTACAAGTTAACCAAAATTCATTAATAATACATCAATTCAAGCTTAACATTTAAATCAGAACTATAAATAAAAACAAAAAAAACTGAATTTCACAAGTTTGAAGACAACAAATAACAAGGACACCAAGTTAGGTCAAATTAGAGCAAGGACATGGAGGGACTAAAACCAGAATTAGACCAAAAAAGAAACAAAGAGACAGCCGCCGAGTGAGCCGACCGACAAAACGGGGTAGGCAAAAGGAGCCGAGGTTTCGGTGGGGACATCCCTACTGTAACACGTATAACCCACCTGTTACTCGTTCCTTAAAAAAAAAAACTAAAGTGCCAAATGCACGTTGTTTTTAAATTATATATTTGTTGTTATTATTACTAGGTCTAATCTATTATCAGTCCCTGTACTTTTCACCCATATTTGAATTTAATCTCTTTCCTTTTAATTCCATCAATTTAATTCTCTACTATTTTGATGTCCAATTTATAGTCGTTAAGTTGAATTATTTGACATTTAAAAAAAAAGTTACTGAAAATAATAACTTTATAATTTTAATATTTGATTTACTTATTTAGTCTAATAATCCAACGTAACCGAAGTCGTGCTTGAAGAATTAATTCTTGATATTAAAAAGTAAAGAGATGAAATTTCAAATATGTAAAAAGTATAGGGATTGAGAGAAAAATTAAACCTTGTTATTATAATTATTTTTCAGTTTATAAATAATTTGTTGAAATAATAAAATATTTAGTTAACCTTCCCTTCCAGTACCTTGACCTTCTCTGCTTCCCTCCAGAACTTTTTATTTTTTATTATATTTTTTGTTTTTTTTTTCATGAAAACAGCGTAGAGGATCCATCATCCATTTTCCCGGAAATACTGGAACCAATGCCCCGTTCCGTTTAACTGCTAATCTTATTCACGATTTCCCCCACACCATATATCTACGTTTTTTTTTTTCATTTTCATTTTCACTTAAAAAAACCGTATATTCCTTCTTCTTTTTTTCAAAAAATTTGGATTCAATTTGGTTTCTTCGTTTCAATGCTCCAGATTTTTTAAATTTTGAATTCAACCCCCCGAAGAAAACCCAAGAATTCAGAGGTCAAAGGGAGGAGACTGATTAGATTAGGGTAAAAGAAAATTGGGATTTTTTTGGTTTTTTTTTTTAAAAAAGGAAAACGGGGGGAAATGCTGATGGAAAGGGAGAGGCGGAATGGCATCAATACAATTGAACAGTACAGTTACGATACGAATGGCCATTACAGTCATTTTTGCAATGATTATAGTCTATTAGAAAAGGATAAGATTCTAAATTTACCCTCTTCAACGATACCGTCCGCCGGTTTCATTGAACATCCCGTTTCCCGGTTCGATACCCTCGCCGGCGTCGCCATCAAGTACGGCGTTGAGGTAACCATGTTCGTCCTTTCATTTCTTTTCTTGCATTCGAAATTCAGGATTCTCAAATAAATTTTCTTTTGGGCCCGTCTTTTATTAGGAATTAAATCTAATTTATGTCATCATTGGTAAATGACAAAATTATTGTTGTTGAAATAATTCAGGTAGCTGACATAAAAAGGATGAATGGACTGGTTACAGATCTTCAAATGTTTGCTCTTAAGACACTCCAGATCCCTTTACCAGGGCGGCATCCACCATCACCTTGCTTGTCAAATGATTCCACCACACCAGGGTATTATGTTTTTTCTTTATTACTTGTTTATGAACTTTACCTTAAATTTTTTAACTCTCTTTGCTCCCTGCATTAAGATGGTTGCATCGTCTGCAATTCGGAAAGGTTTTGTCAAGAAATCGAAAAAAACTCAAGGGGGATTATGGGTTTGTTTTAACAGTCAGTAAATCATGTGTTCTTACGGTTATGAGTTATGACTGGAATTGTTATTTTGGGGTTTGGGGATAACTTAACCTATTGATGCTCTTGTTTCTTATGTTGTAATGTAGTAAGAATCTTAAGCTAGTTCATTTTGATAATAAAGTAATTAGGTGCATTCTTGCTTATTACCCCTTAAGTTATGAACTTCTCTTCACTCCATTAAGATGGTTGCATACAACATAATATGTCTTTTTGGTATTTTCTGCCTACCTAGCTTAGCCTGCAAATGGGAAAGTTTTTGTCAACTTGAGGGGGAAGATTGGTTTGTTTTAAGAGTGAGTAAATCTTGCTTCATAGTGATACCCTCTTTTGATTATGACTTGAATGGTCATTTTCGGGTTTTCGGTAACTTAACCTATTGGCGCACTTGTTATTTGTTACTTATATTGTAATGTAGTAAGAATCTTAAGTGTATTCTTGCTTATTACATCTTAGTAATTCTCATCTTAGAGAACTTCTATTAAACACATTATCATAATATTGCCTAACTATTTGTGTAAACAACATTTAAGGATTTATTAAATCTTTTTTTCTCTCCAACTACCATTGTTGTTCATAATAGTTCTGTAGTTTTTCAAGGTATTTTACCTTCATGTGTGGATTGATGGGGGATGCTTCCTCATCCAACAATATTTGCTCACTCAAACAAACTGCAATTTGCATGTAAAAATTACTGTCTGTATGTTGATTGGATGTTGATGCTCATTCGAATTCGAAACATAGGATTTACAAAAAAAAAAAATTCCGTTGCTTAGCATTATCTTTGGTGTTGGGTTGTTCTATTGGTACCATCCATGACTAATGAAAGGTTTTGCTAATAGAAGTGGTACTGTAGAAATGGCAGTGGAAAAGGCATTACTTTTTGCCTATAAGCCTCAACAATGGTTACAGAGGGTTTTCTGGTCTGTCGTGTCGTTTTAGTCTGCCGATGACTCACAGCACAGCAGTAGTTTAAGAGCTTTGGATCGGCTAAACGATTTCTCTCACCTTTAAAATCCTGCGAGATGCTTGTCTGATCTCTGTATTCCCTTGCTTTATTCAGTTGTTTCAGTTGAGCTCATGATTGGTTTAACTCTCAGCAGGCAAAGCAGTGCCAATGAATCCCCAGCAAAAAATTTGCCAGTCGATTGGCTCGACTCGTTCCAGTCTTTGAGATTGAAGAGTCCTCGAAGGGTCTCCCCAGCAATGAGCTCATTGCAAGGGTACTATGGCCTTAGACCAACAGAAAAAAAGACCATGCCCGAAGGTTTTGAAATGGCACTATACAGGAAGGGTGAAGCTGATTATTTGGAAGATGGTCTGTTCCTTAAACCCTCCTCTTCCAACCCTCTTTCGATGCTTAAACGGAAGTCTAGAAGTGTAGCTAATGGATTTTACGATGAGAATGGTGAAATCCTGGTAGATATCATGTCTGCAGGAGAGGGCAAAGAAGGTGAACCTGATAATAAATCCAATGAGAAACTTATTAGAAGACGGCAGAAATCCGAGGCTGACTTCACTGCCCGCCTATTGAAGGAAGATAACACTGGCAATGCAGGGTTTCCAGCGATAACTGCGAAACAGCTGGCACTGAGATCAAAAGCAGGAAGCCGGATGAATTCCGCGGCAGTCGACGGGTTCAACGTGGCAGCAACGATTTTAGGAGAAGAATGCATGGTCAATGGATATGGGGAAGTGAGGAAATCATCGAGCACATCTTGTTTGCACGATCATCAGGAAAACAGCAGCAATATTGGTAGTAGTAGTTTTTCATCTCTGTGGCCGGTAGCGTCAAAATGGAGCTTGAAGCCTGATTTGCAAGCACTTTCAACTGCAGGCATCAAGAGACCTATTTTTGATGGATTTACGAAACCCATGCCCGCTCGTAAAAACAAAGCGGCGCTTGATTAGCGTAGCGTTTAAAACTGAAATGCCATTTTTCTTTACTACAACCTTGAACCAACTGCTACATGCTAGCCTTTTGAGGAGTAAATATTATAGAAAGAACTAAGGAAAGGAAAAGAAAGGCCATATAAAGAACGACAAAAAGGAAAAAGAAAAACAGTTCATGAATTGAAATTTAAATAATAATTTAATTTTTTTATTGTTTTCAATTCAGTATTTCTTCTTATTCGATTAGTTGAATTTCTAAATGGTTATCACTCCAATAAATTTTTGATTCGATGAAAATTGACGATGACACAGAAAAAGCTTAGGAGAGAAGAAAAGTAATTCTCTTTTAAGATGTATGATCTACTTTCTGGATAATTATTTTATGGTGGGAGTCTCTTCTAATGCGGATTAGAAAATTATCACAGGAAATAAAGTCGTCCAGCAGGTGAATGCAGAAAAAGTTTTAAGAGGCTTAAATTAAATCATAAATTTTGGGAACTGAAAAAACAGTTTTATCATTATATTTATTAATAATTTCATCATTTTTAAAACTCTCAATGGAAAGAAAATCACGTATGAACCTCCCAATCTCAGCTCTAGGGATCTCTACTTAATTACCCATTAAGTTCATATTGTCTCAAATCAAAAACCTTATTTATTATTTAAAATATCACAATATTTATTTTTATAATTAAATATAAATAAAAATTGGATTTTTGCCCATCATATTGGGATCCATGTGGGGAAAGCCTTAACAAGGACAAGAACCTCCAAAATTATCCGACCACTGTTTAGCCACTAAAGGCTTAAAGGCTCTCACCACCACAGTAAGAACCTCCAACTTTTCATCAACAACTCTAAATTTAAATGTTTAGAATTCTTTCATAAGAAGAGCCTTTTGAAATTCAATGAATGTCCCAAAATTAGCAGATAATGGTTTAAAACTTGGGTCTGAAGAATTTCCAAGCCAAAGGTCCAGATAGAAATAGACAGCACAAGAACAGACATTTAAGCTTTAGCTATAAAACTATATGAAACCTGAGGAAAAAGAATCATCATGAAGCTTCATATTTCTTTTGTATAGAGCCTAAAAAGGAACAAAGAAAATCAAAACAACAATACAACAACGAGAATCTTGTTAGCATTTATGATTGAATCTATTTTCAGAATCGAGACCAACGAATGTTTTAATACTGTGGAAGGAATTCTTATTTTTTCACCCAAGATAACCCCCTTTCATGGCAAAAAGCAAATCAAGCCCATCCATCTAATGAATATACATTTGCACTTAAGTGCAAATGATTCTCAAACAAAAACCTTTGAAAGCAAAACTTTATATATGCATCTCATCTGATCTTGTAAAAGTACCGATTGAAATAGTAACCGATTACCTCCCTAAATTCTCTGAAACCAATTCCAGAAGCATAACATCAATCAACAGCCGAAAAACTGCTAGGCAAAGAACAGTTAAGACAATGAAATCACATGAAAGAGCTTACCAGCTCCGATCCTAATTGGAACCTTTGTCTTTGCTGTCTTTGTCGTCTTGGTTATCTTTGGTTTCATTAGCAACAGCATCAGTGACCAGAGCCATTGGCCTTCGATCAATAACTTCATCAATTAACCCAAACTCTTTAGCTTCTTCGGGGGTCATGAAATAATCCCTATCCATGTTCTTCTGAATCACATCGACTGATTGCCCCGTGTGCTTGGAATACAAAGCGTTCAATGCATCCCAAACACGAACGATCTGCTTAGTGTGAATGGTTAAGTCTTTAGCCTGCCCACTGTATCCACCAGAAGGCTGATGAATCATGATGGTGGCATGGGGGAGGCACCGCCTTTCACCCTTGGCACCCGCAGCTAAAAGGAGAGAAGCCATAGATGCAGCTTGCCCCCAACAGATTGTGTTGATTGGAGACTTTATGTATTGCATGGTATCATAAATTGCAAGGCCTGTAAAAATGAATAGGTACAATTATGATTTAAGTCCCTCTGCTGAAATTTGAAATCTTTTTAGTTTATTTTGACATAATTTAGTCCTCTATTTTTAGTAAGCCAACATTAACAACACCTTTAGTCGCATTCAAGTAATGACACAGATTTTTTTTGGTTCGGTCACAGTCACGTCAATATAAAAATCCAATCAACTACGTTCAACAAATAATAAGTTTAATAAAAAAATATTCATAGCGAAAATCCAATCACCTATATTTAACAAATAATAGGTTTACAAAGCCGCCCGAATGCTTAAAAGCTATTTTTTAAAGAAACTCATGTCAATCACTTTAACAGTAACAACTGTGTTATCAATTTGGACATAAGTATCAAAATATCCCAAACTAAAGTAGAAAGTTGAAATTACAATTAGACAATTAATAAATTTATATTCAGCTGAAACCATTTAAAAGAAAATGGCAATTAAAGTGTTGTCAATTTGAACTCACTAAGTATCAAATTTATAGCAAATTAAAGTAAAAGATTTAAATCTAAATGTCAGCATAGTAAAGGGACTAAAACTACAATTAAACCAAAACAGTGTCACTATGGTTGTTGAGAACAGCGCAGAATTGGGTATTTTTCGAATTAGAAAACTGAAAAAAAAAATGCAAAAGTACCTGCAGTGACTTGGCCGCCGGGAGAGTTAAGGTACATATGGATAGGCTTGGAAGGGTTTTCGGATTCGAGGAAGAGGAGCTGGGCAACGACGACATGGGCAGTGTCGTCGTTGATGGATCCATTTATGCAGACGATCCTTTCCTTGAGAAGACGAGAGAATATGTCGTAAGCTCTCTCGCCACGCGAAGAGTGCTCGATCACCATAGGTATTAGGCTGTATTTCCGGTGGACGGAAGGCGATAAGGAGGCCATGGTAGCGGAAGAAATGAGGCGTTTGGTGCTTGAAATAAGGCCCCTCATGGTTGCAGATCTCTGGGTAACGGTTTTGGAGAAGGGGGGAATATGGGATAGAATCTTGGAATTGGGGGAGGTATTACCAAACTACTTTTGTGAGCGAGACTCACAAAGGATCCTTCCTTCTGGACTATACTTCAAGGTAAGGTTGTAAGATCCTGCTCCGTGATCCAGACAACCGATTTTCGGTTTAGTAGATATAAAATTAAGAAAAATAATAAACATAATGATCTCTTCTATAAATTATATAACAACAAAACTAAATATTTATACAAACTTAAATCCATCTCTTCAATCAGATGGTTTTTAACCCATTTTTATTTGATTCTACTAATTTTTTAATGATTAAATCCATCTTCATTTCTTCCATTTTATGATACCAATTTTCAATTATTAACCATGCTTCAAGTCTCTCTCTATTGTTTATTTCTTTTCTTTTTTTATGGGTAAATTATGCTATTAAGGCTAAAGCCTTGTAAACTAATTTTAACAAATATAAAACATAAAAAATTTATATTAATAAAAAGAAAAATAGAAAGAGAAGTAAAAGAGAATGAAAAAAAAAAACACGATAATCAATTATATAAATTAACTTCAAATTTTTTTTGAAATAATAATTTAACATACCACAGCATTAACGATAATTAACGGCTCAATAACTAAAATATTACAATACAACAACATAAATAATTAAAATATAAATAGCTAAAATATAATCTAAATAAATAAAAATGACTATTTTAATAAATTTTCTCAATTTTGATCAAAATCTAAAACCCAACTAAATTCAATTTGATTTACCAAAAATCTCAAAACAATACAAATAACATTTGAAATCGAAATAATCCAAATAAATAAAACTTGGAATAATTTAAAAATATAATAGATTGGAAAGCCGAAGTTGAAATTTAAAATCTCAAAATTAACCAACAACTATTATCACAAATCTAAAACTGATTCGATCTAGTAAAAATTTTAGAAAACCTATTGATCGGATCCAAATAAAGTAATACACAATCATCTCAACTCGTTTTGACATCAACTCAATCCATTCAACATTCAAGTCTACCTAAATTCACACATATATATTACTAAATCTCCTTAAAGCACAAACTCAAATAGATTTAGGTATGCAAGCGCAGTAAAGTAAAGAGACTAGAATCATCGGAATATGAGTACCCAAAAAGTATTGGATCGAAAGGAGGGCCAAGAGAGAGTTAACCTACTAAGTATCTTGCCATCTAAAAAATGAATAATGTAACATGCAAGTGACAGATACTTTATCCATGTCAAATGCATGATCCCAATGATACGAAGCTTGCAAGGTCTTGATTTCATAAGTTTCTTCGTTAAGGGCGTTGACCTACAAGATCTCAAGGAAGTGATGCGAGCTCACAAGATATTGATATAACAAGAACCAATTAGACAATTGCTATCAATGAGTGTGACCGATGCCATTAACCTTAAAAAACACAATATCCTCTTAAAAACAACATTAGAATACTAATATCAAACTTAACAAAACTCCATTCTGCCTGAAGTTCCAAGTAAAAACCCATAACATAAAATTTGACATGAATATCATCACATCTAGAAAAGAGATGTTCCTTTCCCCTTCTTGTCTCCACCAATTTCAAAGTGCTTGCACCTCTGCCACCAAAAAGAACAACCAAAAAGTTAGCTCATGAAACAACATGGATAGCCACAAAATAACACAGTAAAGGGGGTTCTCACTGCACCAACCTTGATCGGATGCTGTGAGACATGCTTGCAACCCTGGCATTGCAGCCGTAGCACAATCTTCTTGGTGGTCTTTGCCTGTTCAACGGATACATGGTCATATATATATGCAAAGGCTTGGACTCTCGAGAAAATAGCACTAATCAAATTGACAAAATGGATAACTAGACATCCCGGAATATGCAACATGAGACTCGTGATCTTTTTCAAGAGTATGTCTAACATCCATTCAAGGAATAAATGACAAGTGACACAAAAATTTACCTTCTTGTGGAAGACTGGTTTGGTCTGACCACCATAACCTGATTGTTTGCGATCGTAACGTCGCTTCCCTTGAGCAGCCAAACTATCCTTACCCTTCTTATACTGTGTAACCTTGTGCAAAGTGTGCTTCCTGCACTCCTTGCTCTTGCAATAAGTCTTCTTCGTCTTAGGTACGTTCACCTGCAATACAGATTCACAAACTAAGCTCAAAAAAAAAAGAAAATTGTTATAAATTTAGCAACCATTCCCTCAAATGTAAACCTAGATTACACTTCATTGACAGCACAAGAAAACAGCACCACCATGACCAAAATTTACCCTTTGTAATCTCATCAAACCCTAGGCTACATTCACTAATTCATCAAAATATAACAAATTCTGCATCTTCACTGGTGATTTCTTGAATATAAGTACCATTAAACGTATAAAATTAAAAAATGAAGTAGCAAACCCTAAAAGTTGTGGAATATATTAAACCAGAAGCAGATAGGCGAAAAAAAATCAGCATAGATTCCTGTAAAATGGGAAAATAAAGGGAAAAAAATCCCAAGTCCTACATGCCACTACGCAAATGTTCTTATACACTAATAACCATAAGCAGGAACAACATATTCTATTAAAACATTTTGTAAGGGAGAATTTAAACCAGATTCAAAATAAGCCCAAAAGACAAATGAGAGCAATCAAAGAAGAGAAAGAATTAGGCAGAGAAAGATAGAGTACCATGGTTGCGGCTGGTGAGAGATGACCCAAGCTCTTTTTCGGTGTAAATGGTGAAGTAGGAAGCAGCCAATTGATGATTTTAACCTAACTGGGGTTTTTAAATGGCTCCCTTCTTAGGGTTGGGTTTTGGGCTTAAAAAAAATTAACGTGAATTGTACCTTTGAATTAGGCCAGTCGGATTTGTTCTAGGGTTTAGTTAATTAAGATTTTTTAAAAAAAAATATTTTAGTTTGGATTAGTTTTTGAGTTTGAATAATTTTGAGTTTAGTTAATTTGTGGTTTGGATTATTTTGAAGTTGAGCGTGAGGTTTAGATTTTTTAATTTGGATTATTATATGTTTTAGTTATTTGAAGTTTACATTATTTTGAGTATTGGTTCCAAATATTTCAAGTTTAATTTACTTTTAGTTTAAATTGATTGGGTTTTTGTGATTGCAAAGTTATAGTCAATTTAAATTGCTTCGAATTTGGAGTGGATGAGTTTGGGATATTGAATATTTATGATTAAATCGGATTGTGTTAAGTTGAGTTTAAATTGATTAAGATTTTTCGAGTTGGAGAATACAATTAACTTGTTTCGACTTAAAATTTAAGTCTAGATATGAGTAAAATTCAATTCGACTTTAAAAAAAAATGAATTTAAATTAATCAGTTCAAGTTAGTTTAGTTATTCAAGTTATCGAATTAACTAGAATAAGTAGTTCGAGTTATTCGAGTTTGAACTCATCTAGAAAATTAGGGTGAGTTGGATGGGTGATTTACTTGCGGTTAGTAAAAAAACAACGGTAACAATGTGATTAGATATTGTAGCGTGAGACAAAAAATAAGCTAAACGTACTGCACCGCACTGCCCATCCAAACCCACACTTAATCAATTTGCCAATAATGGTTTAGTTTAAATTGTTACAGTTATTTTTATTTAACTCAACAAATTTATGCTAATCGACTTAATTTGAATTTTATTTCACTTAATTCAATTCACAAATTTTTAAAATTGAATTTGGTTAATATAATAAGATTATTCAACTTGAATAACTTAAAATTTATTTTATTCAATTCGATTGAATGTTCACTTCTCCTAGTCGAGCCCAATATGAATGCACCAATAAATATATCATTTTCCTTTTGAAATTAATATATGTTCGTATCGATTTATTTTTGATTTACATAAATAAATTTAAATATAAAATATTAATCAAATATGAAATTCTCATTATAATTTTCACAAACAAAAATCTTATACAATACGCGTATTCTTGAAGTTTTTAAATATTTTGTCCTTTTTTTTTGTTTGTTTTATAAGTTATTTAATTTTATTAATATTTAATAATTTTATACTTTTAAATTTTAAAGCTAAAGTTGCTAATTTTTAATGGTTAAACTTTTTATTATTTATTATTATAAGGTAAAAAAAATTGTAGTGCTTTTTTTAATATATTAGTTATGGATTTGTTGATACACAATGTTTTAATCTATATATTTAGAATTGGGTAAAACGAGTCATTATGACTGATATAAAATGAAATTTTTAAACATGTATGAAAATTTTAAATATTTTTTTTTACCTTTTATTTTCTTTCTTTTGTTTGTTTTATAAGTTAGTTACTTCTTTTACTATTTAATAATTTTTCAACAAAATTGTTAAATTGAGGTTAATATTTTTATTATTTTACTTTTAACATTATTCATGAACTCAATTGATGTACAATGTTTAAATCAGTATGTCAAGAATTGGGTAGAACGAACCATTCTAACCGGTACAAATTGATATTTTTAAGAAAGTTAATTAGTCTATTTTTTTATTAAAACCAACTGCTCCAAACATGCTCTAAATCTATGTATTAGAAATTTAGTCTCTCTATTTATATTTCGTTGATGCACAATTTGATTAAAATATGACCCAAATCCCTCTACATTATGTGTATTTGAAAATTAATTCCTTTACTTTTCATATTTTACAAAATTAAGTTTAATTGTTAACAATGTTAAAATTTTCCTACATAAATTCAATGGTGTGATATTTTGAAATAAGAAAATATCACTTGTTAACCATGTAATAAAAATAATGAGATTGGAATGAACTTGAATTTAAGGAAAATATTTTGATGGTATTAACAATTAGACTTGAATTTTTAAATTGAAAGATAAATGATTAAATTTTTTGAAATAAAAGTAAAAGGATTTTATTTTAAATGTACCAGGAGTACAGGGACTTAAAATATAATTTAATTTAATCTTTCAATTTTCATAATCGCTGACGTCTTACTGAATTCCAGCACTTTTAACTCTACACAGCGTATAACCATGACGGCGAGGCCCACATCTTCACTATGCAATGAATTTACCCCAAATGTCCGCCCATCAGTCAAAATCAAGTTTCGCTCTTTATGTATCTCGCCTGTGGAGTAACAAGAACCTAGAAGAGGCTGATCTTCACTCCATTTCGAACACTTTAGACAGGCTAGTTGGGGAAAATCGACGCCAATGGCCATCAGAGACACCGTGAAAAGGGCGGAGCAGCTGGTGGAGACGTCGATGAAAGGGAACGACGCCTCCCATGATGCCTCGCACGTGTGGAGGGTCAGAGACCTTGCCCTCTCCCTCGCACGAGAGGAAGGCCTCTCCTCCAACCCTGACTCCATGGAAATCGTAAATCATTTCATATTTGATTTATTTCCCTTGCCTCTGTGTTTGGGTAGTTTGAAAGAATCAATTCAAGTTGACCCTTTACTTTAAGCATGCCAGCTTTTAAAACTACTGACTCTAAAACTGAGCAATTGATTGAAGATTCAGCTCTTTATTTTCATTATTATTGGTATTTGATATTGTACTGATGATTGGAGCTTAGAAAGTTTCCATGGTGTAATGTTTATTTCCAAAAGCGAAGGTACTAAGTTCTTGCCTACTAAATTTCTCTTTTGCCTTTGGTTTTGTTTCCATGGCAGGTGGAGCTAGCTGCACTTCTTCATGATGT
The DNA here is from genome assembly GCF_007990345.1 of Gossypium hirsutum. Taxonomy (NCBI): domain Eukaryota; kingdom Viridiplantae; phylum Streptophyta; class Magnoliopsida; order Malvales; family Malvaceae; genus Gossypium; species Gossypium hirsutum. The sequence continues at coordinate 13,381,371 of NC_053436.1, forward strand.
AGGTGATTACAAATACTTGAGGTTTGTATTTCAAGCTTTTGTTCAAAAACCATGTATTTAACCAGTGTTCATGCTCTGGTTAGAGGAACGAAAACAATGTAAATAGCTATTTGCTTGGTACTAATTCAATAGGGGTAGTTTTCTTTGATTGTATATAGTATTTTCAAAAGTTTGTGAATTGTTTGTTGTCTCAATAATTTTATAATAAACCATATGCTAATTGGATTGTTTGTCTTATTGGATTGGATTGCCATTGTTCTCTGATTGAAATCATGCATACTAATGCAAAAATTGCTTGGAGATGGTGATTTCTGGTGACAGGCGTATTAACACTCGTATTTGGCCTTTGGCATAAGAGTTGTCTTTCTCAAATACAGTGGTCCATTATTGCATTTCTTCTAGTTAAGTTATTAAGGTTGCTACCCAAAGATGGTTTTTCATTTGATTTGCTATGAATGTGTGAGTTCTTCTACATTGGCATGCAGGGATCCGTCTGAGGAGAAGCTAGTTGAGAATTTTCTAGAGGAAGAAGGCATAGCTGAGAGCAAAAAGATAAAGATATTAAGCATCATAAAGGGAATGGGTGAGTTTGAGTTTATTTCTCAGGCTAATATTTCTTCCATTTATGTTTTTATTAAATTTAATTCTAGTCTCTTAGTCATTAAAACATCTTATTGTCAATCTTATACAAACAATGAATGTCAAGTAGGCTTCTAAGTACCCTTTTCTATGTACTTTTTTCACTTCATATTTAAATTCGAGTATGATAGACGTTGTGGTTATTACAGGTTTTAAAGACGAACTTGCTGGTGTGGGGAACCAGGAATTTACCCCTGAATTTGGGGTTGTGCAAGACGCTGATCGTCTCGATGCAATTGGTGCCATAGGTAATTTGCATGTTCTTCACGTTAATTTATTCAATCTCTATGTTAGCTTCCGAAGGAAACATCTCATAAGCTCTAACTCAAGACAGTTTCATTGTTTATTCTTGGCTGGCTTGAGTTATCGATTCAGATTTCTTTTGCCTGTAGGGTGGTTTATACAAGACACTGCAGGGTGTACTTACTAATATGCTTGCTTACAATTACATAAAGATATCTATACCTTTTTTTTATCCCCTTTGCTCAACATGCAAAAAAGACTAAGATGTCTTGAGCTGAACCAGAGTTCTTCGGTTTAGGAATCGCTCGCTGCTTTACATTTGGTGGAAACAGAAACAGCGTGCTTCACGATCCTGCTATCCAGCCACGATTGGACTTATCCAAGGAACAGTACATGAAGAAAGAGGAGCAGACTACTGTGAACCATTTCCATGAGAAGCTTCTTAAGTTAAAGGATTCGATGAAAACTAAGGTACCCCGATATGCAAGAAAATTTCCTTATAACCGGAGTATTATATTACTTTAGGTATTCATACATATGCGTATCACTGGTTTTGTTAACTTTGACTATGCTATTGAGTTTGCGCACTGATGGAAACTTCCAGGCTGGGCTAAGGAGGGCCGAGAAAAGGCATAAGGTCATGGAGGAATTCCTTAAACAATTTTACGCGGAGTGGGATGGGAAGGCCTGAAATGAGGTGATTTTCCTTCACCTAGATATATACTAAGCAATCACCTTACAAACTCTGGTTCTGATAATGAAACAATGTTTTGTTGGGAATAATTTCAATTTTCAAATGGAGATACTGTTGAGGACATGTTGTTGGCTAAGTTACTTCTGCATACTATTTCCGTATTTTCTACGATCTATACCTGGACTACGATTTGTGTTACTATGTCTATTATGACAAGTCTCATGCTTCTATAGAATATGTATCATAACTCTGCACTGTGCTTTGTTATGATTAAGATTTAAGTTGGTTTACAGCACCGCTGACTAGTTCATTTTTTGTAAGCCCTGATATCATTAGATGATAAATAGATAGGTTTTTCTGCAGGAGCTCTGCATGTATTAGTCTAATCCATGTATTTTGCTTCATTAACTGTCATGACCCGCCCCGCCAAGCCTCGAGTACATAATTCGGAATTGTTCTCTTTTGAGTACTTGCAAGTTCCTCAAGGTTTTGTCACTTTCAAATACACTTCCACACATTTAAACCCGAAACGTAACACACTAAAAAGGGTATTCTATCAAACTGATTATGTACACACGCTCGGAGGACCAAATCGTAGCATTTGTGTTATATACCTTCATCATCATCTACCTAGGAGATCCCATGTCAGCCTAGCTTGTTAATAAAGGATCAACAACTTGAGTCTATCCAACTTGGACTCCAAGCAACTCCGAACAAGTAATTTAAAAGTAACTTAAAACTTATTAATAAGTGTTGGATGCAATAGTAAAACATATATTTAGGTTTAAATCTTGAAAATAACATTATTAGGAGTAAGGATTAGCGTTAAATCAAATTGAATGAAAATTTTGTGTTAATCGAGTTGATTAATCTTTTTTTATCATTCTAATTCGATTTGAAATTTTCTCGAGCCGAGTGAGATGAAATTTGAATCGAATATATTTGTTCAAGTTAAATTTAAAAAAAATAATTTTGGGTCCTTGTAATCATTGTCACCTAATGTAATCAAATTTGTCCAGCGTAATCAAATTTGTTATTAATTTTTATACCCTCATAATTTATTTATTAATATTTTATATATAAGTTAGCTTCTTTGCTTACATAGTTGCTTCAATTATCTTTTAATTCTTGTCATTGTGTATTTTGAAATTAAAAAATATATTAAATGTAAAAAATGTTATTTTTTAATAAAAGTTATTTTAAAAATAAAATGTAAAATTGATACCATCGTAAAATTTTAACACATTTTGTGGGAGTAAAATTTGGGGGGTGATATTCAACAGAAAATGGAGGGGGGGAGGATGGGTTTGGAGTAGAATGGGGTGAGATAAGAGGGGAATAAAAGTTTTGGGGAAAAATAAAAAGTTTTAAAGGTTGAGGGAGTAAAATTTTAGGGGAAAGTATTTAAAAAAATTGGAAAGGGGGTTTGGGGTAAAAGGGGGTTGGGATGGGAGGGGAGCACAAGTTTTGAGGGAAAGTAAAGATGTTTGGGAGTTTGGGATAAAAATGTAAAATATTATAGTTTGATATTCGATTTATTCGAATTCAAAAACCAAACTCGATTTGAACTCAAAATTTAAAAAAAATTCGAGTTGACTCAAATAATTCGATTAGTTCAAAATTTAAAATTTTTTTTTTATTTTTTTCGAGTCGAATCGAGTTTTGTTCACCCTAATTAGGAGAGACAATCATGAACTTCAAAAAATTAGTCTTAAAGGAGCATAAAATAGATGTAATTCAAAATAATCTTATAAGAAAAAACAAGTCGCAAAATTTGAATAATCCAAATTTAAAATGGCTTGAATTTAGACCCGTCTAAGTGAAGCTTTATACTTTGACATATATGGATATGATTTTGAAATATGTAAAAAGATTGAGTATAACACAAAAGAGATACATAGTTGAATAGTTATAAAAGTTTATGCAAAATTGATCTATAATTTTTATTTAATTATTAAAAGTTTTTTTTATTAAAAGTGATATCTAAACTTTTAATTTTGCATTATTTTACCTTAAAAGCCCAATTTTGGCCAATAAGAATATGACATGCGGCATGTTATTAATTCGTACTCTTTCTTGAATAAAACAAGAAGAAATTGATAGTTTAGATACTTTATTTTGACAAAAAAAAACTTTAAGAATATAAGTGAAAAAAACAATTTAGTTTTGGGGTTACTTTTGTAAATAAACCTTCAATAAAAGAAAATCAAATCCAACATTGAAGGGTATCTCTTTCATTTGAGGTACTCGTAGAGCCCCGATTCGTGGCGGTTGATGAGGTTCACCATAAGCCCATACTTCATGTACAATGTCAATGCAATTTTGGGTGCAACAAGATGACCTTTCACCACCTTCACGGTGTAGCGGTATAGGATGGAGGTGGCGGTGAACTTCATCTGGTAAAAAGCGAAATCTTTGCCTAAACAGAGGCGAGGACCGCCATTGAAGGCGGAAAACTTGTAAGCTGACTCGCTCATGTAATTGCCATCTCTTAGCCATCTCTCTGGTTTATATTCTTTGCAATCTTTTCCCCAAATGGATTCTATTCTTCCCATTGCGTAGATTGCATATACTACTTTCGTTCCTGTCTTTGTTACTGTTCCATCGGGTAATACGTCGTCTTCAACAGCCTGAATAACGACCAAAATTACTGATTAAATCACAGGGCGCTAAACTTATAATTTTACCTCTGGCCAATAAGTGTATATACTTTAGCACACAAATGTATTTAAAAATATTATTAAAGAAATAATTTGAAACTAATTAATAATACATTAAATATGCATGATATTAACATTAAATTATTTATCATTATAGTGTTTAATTAATGGTGGGTTTGAATGGGCGGTGTGGTGCATTTAGTTTACTTTTTGTTTCATACTATGGTATCTAATTTCACCGTCACCACTGTTTTTACACTAACAATAGGTAAGCGCACTGCCCATCTAAACTCACCCTAAGTTACAAACTCAATCAAATGCATTATTAATATTTATATATAAATGATAGAGATAATATATTGTGAATGTTAAAATAAAATATATATAAAATGCATTAAAATGAAACTTTTGTGAGCGGTAAATTTAAGAATTTACTAATACAATTGACACCGTTTAAATCTCATAATATTTATATTTTTATTGTTTTTTAAATAAAAATATTAAAATACCCATAAATAATATAATACATTTTAATTAAAAAAAAAGATATTTTCGTAACTTTTACCTTAGCTAAATTAATAGCATGTTAAGGCCTAATTTAAAAATACTTTTTAAAAGTACTTTTAAGTCAGTTTTTAACTTGGGAGGAGCACTTTTTTTCTAAAAAAAGAAAAATCAGTTTGTTTAAAAATACTTAATACTAAACATACTCTAATTCATGAAACTAATTTAACCAAAAGATTTATTAATAATATAGTGATTAAGAGCTCTGCCTATAGCCCTGCCAATATTACATAAAAAAATTCTAATAATAAGAATTAAATATAATTAAATAATAATAATAAATTTAAAATCGAATAATTAATATTGATAGCATTTATCAATCAATCCTAATTTAATTGCTTCTCAGCTACTCCAACAAATCAAGTGTCACCAAAATTTTCCTACATTCAAATCCAAAATACTACTACTTAAAAAATCTAATTTAAAAGCCAGAATAAAAAATTGATGATAATCAAAACTATTTCAAAAATTTTAAAGTTTATAATTAAAGGAAAATGGTTAATGTATATAATTTTAGTATTTAATTTAAGTAAAAAAACTGGGTATGAAGCAAACATGGTGGTACCGAATTCGGGAAAAAAAATTACCTCCTTGAGATCAAGAGGTACAGAAGGATACAATCTGAGGGCCTCTGATAATGCAGCTTGTAAGTAATCCATCTTCTTTATCTCCTCCGCTTTAAATACCAATTCGCCATTTTTTATCTCTTCCCTTTCCTCAACAATCCCGCTAATCTCTGCTACAATTTTTTCTTCCACCCTCGGGTTCTTTCCTACCAACCAAAAAAACCAGCTCAACGCCACCGCTGAAGTATCTCTGCCGGCCAGTATGAAGTTCACGCAGATATCTCGCAAAAACTTGTCGGAAAATGGCTTCCCTTCCTCGTCTTTTGACGTCATAAACACCGTCAACAAATCTGATCTTTGCCGTGCTGACTCTGACAGCTCCTTCTTCCTCGTTTCGATAACTTTCTTGGCGAATTCATCGACGTCCTTTATCAACTTTTTCAGCTTCTTTTCCGACCCCAAATCAAGGCACTTCATGGTTTTCCACACCCATGTTGGGGTCACAAGCCGGAGCGCCGTCACCTCCGTCGCGTCCTCGAACGCTTTAGCGAACGGTATGTTGGGCAACTGGGGGATTAAGCACCCAGGGTCGACCCCAAGGGCTATAATGCAAACGTTATCGAACGTTAATCTCAATAGGATATCTTGGAGTTCTATGGGGATCGATTTGTTTGTGGCATTTTCTAAGATAGGTAACAGCCTAGCGTGGACGAGCTCCGCCAATGACTCGGTGGTTAACCGCCGGAACTTAGCCGAGTGAAACTCGATGCTCGCCGCTTTCCTCTGACGTCGCCAAGTTTCGTCGTCGGCACTGAATATCCCATCGCCGAGGAGGTCGCCAACATTTTCGCGAAAAGATGGTCCTTTGGGGTAAACGGAGAACTTGGTCTTGAGAACATGCTCAAGATTCCTAGGATCGGCAGTGACCACGAAACTTAGGCTACTAAACCATGGACCTATAAACAAAAAAGTTCCATTCTGCTGGCAAACTATGTGGGAAATCAGCTCAAAAAGATCGGACCGGAGACCGGATATCAAAGTCGGTAGCATGCCTAGAACTGGCCATACGGGGAGCCCATAACGTCGTTTCTGCCTCAAGTAATGTATAGCAATGAAGACGATAAGGGCAAGGATAAGCTCTACGATATGAAGATGTAAGAAAAACAGCCACCGAGAAACAAATATTCCGGCAAAATTATCATCGTATTCGGAGGAAGTTAGGTTGGTATTAGGGTTGATCGTCATGGTTTTGAGATGATAGGAAAATGGAATAACTATTAAGCTGATTTTGCATGGCGAAAGACACTGCGTCTTTTTTAAGGCATGCCTTTTATTGGCGTGCACGTGGCCTTGTCCACAAGATGATAAAGGATCGACAAGAGTCTATCCAACTCTAACATGTAATTTAGAAGTAACTTAAAACCTATTAATAAGAGTAGGATGTAATGGCAAAATCAGATTGAGGTTTAACCTTGAAAATAATACTGTTAGAAAGGTGGTTATAAATTTTAAAAAATTAATTTTTAAAGAGTATAAAATAAATGTAATTCAAAATAATCTTATAAGAATAAATAAATTGCAAAATTTGAATAATTTAAATTTAAAATAACTTGAATTTAGACATATTTAAACGACAGCTTTATACTTTGTGTAAGGAATTAGTTAGTCAGTTAGGAGGTTAGGAAAGTTTTTTTTTTTTGTTTATAAAAAGATAGCAGTGGATGTTAACAAGATATTGAAGATAGTTTTATTCATCATAATCTTCTTATTATCATTTCAACACTTGTGACTATATTAAGTTATAAGTATGATATGATTTTCAAATATCTAAAAAATAGAGATACAGAGTTGAACAGTTATAAAAGTTTATGCAAAATTCATCCTCAAACTGTATAATTTTTATTTAAGTATTAATTTTTTTTTATCAAAAGTGATACTAAACTTTTAATTTCACATTATTTTACCTTAAAGCTCAATTCTGGCCAATAAGAACGTGACATGCCGCATGTTATTAATTCATACTCTTTCCTGAATAAAATAAGAAGAAATTGATAGTTTAGACACTTTTTTGACAAAAAAAAAACTTTAAGAACATAAGTGAAAAAAGCAACTTAGTTTTGGGGTTAATTTTGTAAATAAACCTTCAATAAAAGAAAATCAAATCCACCATTGAAGCGTATCTCTTTCATCTGAGGTACTCGTAAAGCCCCGATTGGTGGTAGTTGATGAGATTCACCATAAGCCCATGCTCTTAATCTGGTAAAAAGCGAAATCTTTGCCTAAACAGAGGCGAGGACCGCCGTTGAAGGCAGAGAACTTGTAAGCTGATTCGCTCATGTAATTTCCATCTCTTAGCGATCACTCTGGTTTATATTCTCTGCAATCCTTTCCCCAAATGGATTCTGTTCTTCCCATTGCATAGATTGCACCGTTCCATTGGGTAATACGTCGTCTTCAACAGCCTAAAATGACGATAAAAATTTCTGATCAAATCACAGGGTGCTTCTTTTATGGTTAAAATATAATTTTACTATTAACCTTTTCATTTTTAAAGGAATTAAACTTATACTTTTCAAAGAAATTATAAATGCGTGTGGAAACTATAAATTTAGAACACAAACATGTTTAAAAATAACATGAAACATATGGTTTGAAACTAATTAATAATAATACATGAAATATGCGCCATACTAAAATTAAAAAAAATTAAAATTAAATTATTTATCATTATAGTATTCAATTAAGTTACAAATTCAATCAAATGCATTATTAATATATATAATGGTAGAGATAATAAATTATGCATATAAAATAAAATGTATAAAGTACATTAAAATAGAATTTTTGTTAAGTAATAAATTTAAGACTTTACTAATCTGATTGACGCATTTTAACTCTCATCATATTCATATTTTTATTAGTTTTTGTTAAAATAAAAATACTAAAATACTCGTAAATAATATAATTTATTTTAATTATGAAAAGATATTTTTATAATTTTTATAACCTAGTTGGTGTCTTTAACTAAATTGATAGCTTATTAAGGCTTAGTTTAGAAATAATTTTCAAAAGTGCTTTTAGACCAATTTTTAGCAAGGACTTTTTCACTCAAAAAACAACTTGTTTAGAAATACTTTTGTCCCAAAAATATATTTTAGAAGTAATATTAAGCACATTCTAATCCGTGATACCAATTTAATTAAAAGGTTTATTAATAATATAGATTTTACCATTTACATGATTAAGAGCTCTGCGGCTGCCAATATTATAAATAATATAATAATAAGATTTAAATATAATTAAATAAAAATATAAAAAATTATAATCAATTGAATCGAATTTTTTTTTGAAGTTTTCGGTTTTTTTTTACTAAACTATCAAAATAGTCACTTTTGTTTACTTTAGGTTATATTTTATTCATTTATATTTGAAATATTATATTTTTGCAACTTATATTAACATGTTATAATATTTTAATTACTGAGTCATTTATTACCGTTAACGATATAATGATAAATTGACATGACATTTTAAATTATCATTTCAAACAAAACTGGATGTGCATGTGGGACTGTTAGTTTTGAAACCTAACTTTAAAGCTAAAACGGAAAACATCAATGAAAGTTGAAGCCTCCATCGAAGGTTGGGATTTAGTTTAGGTATAATAATAATATATTTTATGTTTATTTAAATTTGATTTAAAATGAGATGTAGGTCATATTTTTTTAAAATTTACATATGTTTATAAATTAATATTTAAATTTAAATATTAATTTTTTTAAGAATTTATGTTATTTTTTATTTAACTTTTAATAATTTATACTTCATTAAAAATTTAGACTTAAACATAAGATAATATATTATAACATCAACAAACTTATTTTTTGTTAAGTTAGACTGGAGTTCGAGTCTACACTATATTTAAACAAACTTTTATTTCTAATATAAAAAAAAGATTGCACATGTGATTATAAACACTTACCATGTGATGAGTAATTGTAAAGGTGACAAACAGTACTTATCATAAAATCAAACAAAAGGTCTAGAGATGTATTTATCATACAATTAATGACAACTACCTATTTTGTTAAAATATTTTTTAAATTTATTATAACTCTTATATTCAATACCTTAAGCATCAAAGTGTAAGGTCTTTTAATTATGTTTTTGAAGCAATCAAGTTAGCTTAAGTTTTAATTGTTAATTCAAATATGATGTATGCCATATTTAAAATATTTATATGAAATTTTAAACATGTCAGCTATCTATTTTATGAAATAATTTCAATTTAATTTATTAAGGAAAAAGAATAACTCTCGTAAATTTTAATAATATTATTTTTCATTTTTAGTACATCATATCTAAATTATCAAAATAATATGTATACATATTTAAAGTTTATTTCCCATATTTTCATTATGCTTCGTGTCATATCTAAACTAACAATTAATGCTCCAGCTGATAATATTATAAAAGATTCAATTATAGCATTTTAAAAACATACATGACCCAAGTTAAGCTGAAGGGCAAAAGACTTTGTTTGCCCCTAAACTTATTTAATTTCTTAAAAAGAAAAGAAAGACCTTACGTATCCATATGTTAGATGTTTGCAATTTCTTTTTCATCTGATGTTTGCACTTTTCAAGTTCCATAGTCACTTTGATTGCAAGTATTAACTAAATCTGTTTATAAGTTAGGTTATTCATTTAGATTTGAAGGTTTATCTAAAATTTAAGAGAGTTTAAACAAAAAAAATTTGACCCGAAAATTTGACTTGGACAAAAAAAATATGTCCGTTTAAAATATAGACCAGGCTCGAGCTTGAATATCTAAGGCCCCATCTTGACCCGACCCGTTTTAAGTTTATAATATTTTATATTATGTTTTTTTTATATATTATGTAATTTAGTACACATTAAAAAAATAAACCTATACTAAATATATAATACAACTCTAATGTAAACAATAAAATAATGTTAAGATGACTATATAAAAATTTTCAATAAATAAAAAATGTATAAAATTATTAAATATTAAAATAATATAATATAAATATTTAAAAAAATTAAAAAATAATATAGGCGGGCCTAAAATTAGCTTGATTTAGTCTTTTGCAAATATGAACGTGTTTGGGCAAAATTGTAGAATTAAATTTCGAGTCAAGTCGAGTTTAGACAAGCATAAAGTATGCTAATATTATACTTAGACCCAACCCATAAACACCTCTAGTACTAACCTTCTCTAGTACATTTTTTTTATACTTTCAATAATTTGATTTTCAATATCTTTATAAGATAACAATTTTATGAACCTCATATTGCACAAATGGATAATAGAATTACGCATATTTCATCATACACGCTCTTATATTTCCCTACTTCTCTTGTGATAATATAATACAATGAGCGTGCTAATTAGCATGATTAAACATGTTCCAAGGGTTATTCATTTTACTCTTTCCCTTAGAGAATGTATTACTTTTTATTTATTTATCAATATAAGTTGACTTTTTCACATTCTCCACAATTGTTATCTATATAACATATGTTATATTCCTAATGTAACTTTATGCCATAATGGTCAATGGTAATACCGTTAACTCAAATTTATTACTTTTTGTAAATCTTTCTCATGCGTTTGAGAGTAGTGTCATTATTTTTACCTTCCATAAGTCTCTTCCTCATGCGTTTGAGAGTAGTGTCATTATTTTTACCTTCCATAAGTCTTTCCCATGTGTCTGGAAGGAGGGTTAGTATTTACATCTTTTGTAAGCCTCCTCTCATGCACCTGAGAGTAGGATTATTTCTCCTTTATTCCGAGAAATGTTTGTATTAACCATACAAACCATCCACGTGCAAGACTCATGATTAATATTTATGCGGAAGACAATGTTCCAGCCCTTATGCAACACTGCACACTTCACTCGATCGTTGGATCTGAATGTGTCATGCTACATTACGTTGACAAAGCAACTCAAGCTAATTCACTACTATTATTGTAATGACCCGATTTTCAATGGTGTTGGAAAATGTAGTTTCAAGACCTTTTTTTTTCACAAATTGAGTTTGTAAATATTAAATAAGGATATTTATAGAGTTAGGGTATACATGAATTGAAATTTGGTTAAACAGTTTAGCCGAAATTGTGAGTAATTATGGCTCAGGCACTAAATTGTAAAAGTTCAAACGCTATAAATTTTTAATTAAATTAAGGTTTAGGGACTTAAATAACAATTATCCAAAGGACTAAAATAGCTAATAGGCCAACTTTAAATGGAGGATAGTGGGATGTGATGTTAATTACCATTAGATTAAAGTAATTGATGATTAGTGATTAATTAATTATGATTAAGTTAATTAATTAAGTTTAATTAAAACTAAATGAACTATATATACTTAAGATAATGAAAAAATATGATAAAACATCTTCTTTTTCATCTATTCACCACCCTCCACCCTAAAAGCAATGGGAGAAAGCTTTTGAAAGCTTTATTGGCATATCTTTTGAGGCATTTAAATCATCATTTCAAACAAAAAATGTAACGCCCCAAATTTCTTATTTTTGCTTCTGTAAAATTTTAACACAAAATGAGTATTTGCTTCAGTGGTTAATTGTTTTGGGTGTGTTTGTGAGGTCCCAAGTTCAAGCCTTACCTTTAGCAATTTTTGTTATTTTTGGAATTAAGCCCTATCATTATTCAGTGGGCTTATGTTTAATTGCCTGTAATTTCATATCAGAATGAGCATGTTGGTTTGAGTGGTAAGAGGGTTTGTGTGTTGGAGGACTTGTACTTGAATCCCTGCGCGAGCATGGATGTTGTATTTTTGCTCGATTTTGCGCAAGTGTTTCAGTGCAGTTGGAATTCTGAGTAGTGGGTTAGTGGAGATAATTAGGGGATTTGTGGGATATACTTGCTATTTTATTTTATTTCTATTCTTTTTTCCAAAATCTCCTTTTCCTTTTGACGTTATTGTTTCCCATCTCCTCTGATTAAATTTTCTTCTCCTTCCTACCTTTTTCAGCTTTCTTAATTCATTTCTCTTTGGTGCAAATCCTGGTCGTGTTCGTTTGGTAAGTTTCATTTTGCTTAATTTTAACGCTTTTCGGCCAAGTGTTAATAAAGGGTTTGATTTGTTGTTTTCGGCTAGGTAAAGAACGAGAATCTGTTGGTGCTTTTGCAGCGAATTACGCATCAAGGATTTCCTTTTAGTTACCGGTTTTAGAGGGCTCATGTTTGCATTAGCATCAAAATCGAACCAAGTGTGTACCCGAAACGCAGAAAACGAAGCTTCTGCAAAAGCTGAAAAACAAAACTATCAACGCCACACGGGCGTGTGGTTGCCCCTGTGGTAGGCTGTGTGTGAGGACACGACCGTGTGATCGACGAAGGCATGGCCGTGCGCAAGACATGGCCGTGTAGTGGCTCGAGTGTAGCCGTGTGGGCCACACGTGCTGGGCCAAGTTGGGCGTGTAATCCCACACGGGTAAACCACACAGGCATGTGGGCCAATATACTAAAATTTTTCATAGGTTCGCACGGGTCGTTCTAATCGACTGTGGACCTACTGTAGGGTCGGTAAAGGCTTGCTAAACAAACAGTAGCACCTCTGCAATTATCAACAAACAAACGTTGTCTTTTTCTATCACTGAAACATTAAAAAATATGAAGAGGAAAATAAAAAAATTTTGGAGAGCAAAATAAACTTGGTGTGAGAGAGTGTGATAGCATAAAAAATTCTGAAGAAATCTTAGATTTTTATAGACATTCAATATGGAAGAATTTTGGAAATATCCATGAATAAATATACAAAATCTGCATTAAATGAGCAATTAAATCAATTTGATTAAAATCAAATCAAATTAATTGGAATAAAATAAAATCAGGATAAATTTAGTGTTAGGCTAAAATATTTGCAAGTCAATTTTGGACTCAACCAGTTTGAACATTTCGAGTTGCCCACATCTTGCAAGTACATCCCAACCTTAATGGGTTTGAATCTACAACCCCCTGCATTCGAAATAAGATTTCAAACTTAATTATTTAATCAATTTTCAAGTGGGTTCTCATATATATACACATCTCATACTTGGTATTTAACCAATGTGAGATCTAAGCTTTTCTTTTCTTTAACAAATATTCACAAATAACTTATTTTGAACATTAATTTCTCATTCATCACACAACCATTTTAAGCATATCATATACCGTTGTAAAAGTCTCATAGAATAGAATAGAAAACCATAATTTTATGATTCAATTCTTCACTTTTACCAATCAAAAATATACATCAAAATTTCTAAAAATTATAATTTTTCCACCATAATACTTATACAGGATAATTATATATATATATTGAATGCGTTATATATATTGTTTTAGTAATTATTATATTTTTCTGCCAAATTAAATCAGTTGTGATAATGCATGTTCAAGTACTACACGTGGTAGATGGATGTGCGCGTGGACTGTTAGTTTTAAATCCTAACTTTAAAGCTAAAACGGAAAACATCAATGAATGTAGAAGCCCCCACCGGATTGAGTTTACCAATAATATTAATATATTTTATGTGTATTTAAATTTAATTTAAAATGAAATGTAGATTATATATATTTTTAAAATTTACATATATTTTATAAACTATTAATATTAATATTTAATTTTTAAAAAAAATTATGTTATTTTTTATTTAACTTTTCACAATTTATATTTTATTAAAATTTTAGACTTAAACATAAGATAATATATTATAACATTAATAAACTTGTTTTGTTAAGTTAGAGTCAAAGCTTTAAATGTTGAAACTTAAATTCACACCATATTTAAACAAATTAGATTTTTGTTCAAACCCTTTTCTCGAACACAATATTTTTATCTAAATATTCCGAAACATCAAACATATTTTTAAATTTAGTTTAATTAAATCTAAATCAAACTGTGAACTTTTTCTAAGAATTTGTGGTTTCAAACTTTTATTTCTACTGTAAAAAAAAAGATTGCACATGTGATTACAAACACTTACAATGTGATGAGTAATTGTAAAGGTGACAAACAGTACTTATCATAAAATCAAACAAAAGGTCTAGAGATGTATTTATCATACAATTAATGACAACTACCTATTTTGTTAAAATATTTTTTAAATTTATTATAACTCTTATATTCAATGCCTTAAGCATCAAGTGTAAGGTCTTATGCCTCCTATAATTCTTCTTTTATCTTATAAGCCTAAGTACTTGTTTGCTCAAGAACCAACTCTCAACCCATCATTTGCACTATGTTAATCAACTTACATCATCCAAATCTGAAACATGATCAGTTAATGTAATCCTTTAAATGTCCATATTTTATAATTTAAAATAAAATAGAGGTTTAATTGCATTAATGGTCTCAAATTATATATCTCATTCTAATTAAATTAAAATTTAAATTTCAAAACGTTTGAATTATGTTTTCAAAGTAGTAGTATGATACCAATCAAGTCTTTCTATAAGGTTATTCTTTAACTTAGGTTTTAATTGTTAGTTTGAATATGACGTATGACATATTTAAATATTTGAATGAAATTTTAAACACGTCGCTATTTTATCTTATGGAATAATTTAGATTTGATTTGTTAAAGAAAAAGAATAGCTCTCGTCAATTTTAATAATATTGTTTGTCATTTTTAGTACATTATATCTAAATTGTCTAAATAATATGTATTTAAAATTTAATCCCTATATTTTCATTAGGCTTCGTATCATATCTAAATTGATAGTTAATGCTACAATTGATAATATAATAAAGATTCAATTATAACATGCAATTTAAATCATTCATACATGACCCAAGTTAAGCTGAAGTGCAAAAGAGTTTGTCTGCCCCCTAAACTTATTTTTATTTCTTAAAAAGAAGAAGAAAAAAAAAAGGACCTTACGTCTCCGTATGTTGATGTTTACACTTTCTTTTTCCTGTGATGTTTGCACTTTTCAAGTTCCATAGTCACTCTGATTGCATGTATTAACTAGATTTGTTTATAAATCAGGTTACTCGTCCAGGTTTAAAGGTTCATTCGAAATTTGAATAAGCCTGTTTAAAATCTGAATCAGGCTCGAGCTTAAATATTCAAGGCCCTATCCTGACCCGACCCGTTTTAAGTTTATAATACTTTATATTACGTTATTTTTATATATTATGTAATTTAGTACACATTAAAAAATAAACATATACTAAATATATAATACGACTCTAATGTAAATATTAAAATAATGTTAAGATGACTATATAAAAAATTTCAATAAATAAAAAATGTATAAAATTATTAAATATTAAAATAATATAATATAAATATTTTTAAAAAAAAATTAAAAATAATATGGCTGAACCTAAAAGGAGCTTGATTTAACCTTTTGCAAATATGAGCTGGTTTGGGCATTGTAGACCTAGATTGGGGGTCAGGTCGGGCTTAGACAAGTATAAAGTTTGTTAATATTATGCTTAGACCCAACCCATGAACACCTCTAGTACTAACCTACATTTTTTATACTTTCAATAATATGATTTTCATTATCTTTACAAGATAACAATTTTATGAACCTTGTATTGCACAAATGGATAATAGAATTACACACATTTCATCATACATGCTTTTATATTTCCCTACTTCTCTTCTGATAATATAATACAATGCTTGTGCTAATTAGCATGATTACACATGTTACAATGGTTATTCATTTTACTCCTTCCCTTAGAGAATGTATTACTTTTTATTTATTTATCAATATAAGTAAGTTGAGTTTTTCACATTATTCACAATTGTTATCTATATAACTTATTTTATATTCCTCATGTAACTTTATGCCATAATGGTCAATGGTAATACCGTTAACACAAATTTATTACCTTTTTTAAATCTTCCCCGTACGTTTGAGAGCCGTGTCATTGTTTTTACCTTCCATAAGTCTTCCCCATGTGTCTGGGAGGAGGGTTATTATTTACATCTTTCGTAAGCCTCGCCTCATGCACCTGAGAGTAGGGCTATTTCTCTTTTATTCCTA
Organism: Gossypium hirsutum; assembly: GCF_007990345.1. Lineage (NCBI taxonomy): Eukaryota > Viridiplantae > Streptophyta > Magnoliopsida > Malvales > Malvaceae > Gossypium > Gossypium hirsutum. Next base: position 13,397,775 of record NC_053436.1, read on the forward strand.
GAAATGTTTGTGTTAACCATGCAAACCATCCACGTGCAAGACTCATAATTAATATTTTTGCAGAAGACAATGTTCCAGCCCTTATGTAACAACCCACACTCAACTCGATCGTTGGATCTGAATGTTTGATTCCACATTACGTTGACGAAGCAACTCAAGCTAATTCACTACTATTATTGTAATGACCCGATTTTCAATGGTGTTGAAAAATGCAGTTTCAAGACATTTTTCATAAATCGAGTCTGTAAATATTAAATAAGGATATTTACAGAGTTAGGGTATACATGAATTGAAATTTGGTTAAGTGGTTTAGTCGAAATTGTGAGTAATTATGGCTCAGGCACTAAATCGTAAAAGTTCAATCATTATAGATTTTTAATTAAATTAAGGTTTAGGGACTTAAATAATAATTATTCAAAGGACTAAAATGGCTAATAGACCAACTTTAAATGGAGAATAGTGGGATGTGATGTTAATTACCATTAGATTAAAGTAATTGATGATTAATGATTAATTAGTTATGATTAAGTAAATTAATTAATTTTAATTAAAACTAAACTAACTATATATACTTAAGATAGTGAAAAAAGATGCTAAAACATCATCTTCTTTATCTATTCATCATTGTCCACCTTAAAAGCCATGGGAGAAAGCTTTTGAAAGCTTTACACATTCGACCACCATTTTTAGGTAAGTTCCTAGCTATTTTTCATTAATTTTTATAGATTTGAGATCATGAGAGCTTGATTTAACTAGCCCATGTACTAATTTGTAAAACTGTTAAAAGATTTGAAAGTTTCCATTGTTGAGAATTGAATGAAATTTGTGTGAAATTGTTAGAAATTAAGCTTATATTATGAAAAGGATTAAATTGCAAAGCTTAATTATAGTTTCATACATTAGGGACCAAATCAAATTAAATAAAAAACTATTCTAACATATTGGCAAGGATAAAAAATAGAAAGTCCCTAATGAGCCATGGTGAAATCAGATTCTAATCCGAGGTCCTAGATTGGAAATTATGCTTGTCCCAGTTTTAGGGACTAAATTGAATAAATTACAAAAATCTGTGTAAGTTGGTATTTGATTCTAAATTGGCAGGAAATTGATTGTATGATATGTTTTATGATTACTCATAATTAACAACAAGACAAACTATCGAGAGGGAAAGAAAAAGCAAAAATCGTCGACGAATGACGCGCGAAATCTCGGTTTGTTCATTTATGATTTAAGGCCGTATTAATTAGTTGCAGTTTCATTTTATCTGCATATGGGAATCTCAAGGTGGGTATATAGTGATAAATTGAACCATTGGGTTGAGCTTGAATATGGATTGCCGAAATAAATGACTAAAGTGAATAAAATGTAAAATATCATGAATTACTTGAAATATGATATGTGTTATAGGATTGGGTGAAAATATGTATTGAATGATATGAATTACATGTGATTTGTTAAAGAATTGGATTGTGATAGTGAAAATGATTGAGAAATGGTATGTGTACTAAATTGTAAAAATGAATTGAATATTGATACCATATTAACTAGTCGAGCTGAGTCGGATATAGTTAGTATGCCATAGGATTGGATTGAGTATGGGATTATGCGCTTATGCACCAAGATGCACCTCTTGTTCCAGTATGCGCTTTGTGCGCCAGTACACACTTAGTGTGTTAGGATGCACTTCATGTGCCAGTATGCGTTTTATGCGCTAGCATGTACTTTACGTACCAGTTACCCCTACTTCAGTTTATCTGATGATGCACTTCGATGCTAGTTTGGTGAGTTGGTTGGATGATCCGAGTATCCGTTCGAGTCCGATTCAAGTTAATAGGGGTTATAAACGATGAATGTGATATATAATGTCGAAAATGAAATTGGTAATGATATGTAATTGGATTGTACATACATATATACGTTATAAATTGAGAAAAGCATGTAATCTAACATGTAAATTGGCTGAAACAAGCCCTATAGGCCTAAACGAAAAAAGAATGAGTCGATAAACTCTAGAAATGAATTGTATGGTATGAAATCAAAGTAAATAGATGATTGCCATGAAACATGAATAGTATGATGTTAATAGTATATGGTATAATTGCCATGAAACATGAATAGTATGATGTTAATAGTATATGGTATAATTACATAAATATGTGTGTTTGATTCTTAAATGTATTGTATGTTTGGTGAATAAATTGGAATTGCACATATTTGTGCATTGTTGAATAGGTTGGTTGATAACATATTAGTATGCTTATGCATGTAGATTGATACTGAAGAATGATTGACAAATTGGAATATGGTTTGGTTAGATATTGATGACATAAATGCATGATTTGTCTTAAAGCATATTGCTAATGTTAGATTATATATTTATATCTTGAATCATAGATGTACTACTGAGCCTTATTGCTCAGTATATGGTTTTTTTTCTCCGTGCGTAGGTTTAGGTACCCCTTGAAGCCCCGAGAATTGAAGCTAGCATCCAGACTGTCGTTTTCGACTTAATAAAGTTTGTATAGTTCGTTCATTTTTGTCTTGTGACATGTACCTAGGGACACTTAGCTAAATGTTTCAAAGGGTTAAGTTGTACATGTTGTGATCTTATGCAAATGTTAGAAACTGTGTTTGAATATGTTCTTATAGTTGATTTGGAGTCTTAAAGTTAAAAGTTTATGTATTTGTATGAATATTTGGTTGGTATTTGGAAGATTAGTAGAAACTTTTGACCTAACAAATTGAGCTGTTACCATTCAAGTCAGGACTGAAATTTTAAATTTTAAAAAAGAGCAAAAACTAAAATTGATCAAATTAGAGTATAGAAACTAAATTCGCAACTTATGCATAGTAAAATGACTAATAGAAAAATTCCACTTAATCAATACTAATTTATTTTCATTTCTAAATACTTATCTTAAAATAAATTAGTTTAAATAAACTGGCTAAATTATTAAACATATAATTCCAAAAATAATTTAAAAAAGAGATTAAAACAAACCAATTAGCTAATTTTATGTAAATAACTAATTCTATTTAGATTTATTTGAGCTTAAATTTTGTATCTTTTGAATATTATTCAAAAGTCATTCTAATTTAATTATATTCAATGATTATTTTTGTAATTTTTAATTAAAATGATTAAAAATGAATTTTTTAAAAAATATTGTTAGAATTTGATTAGATCGATTAGATCAAAAATTAATTAGTGTATTAATTTAGAAAAAGAAGTTAAACATGAATTGATATAAATTTATTGAACCGAGTTAAAAGAAATTATTAAATTAATTTTAAAAATAATTTATTTAATTAAATTGGATGAATGATAGAATCGAGAATCGGTGATTTAACTTCAATCCGATGGTAAAAACATTGCTTTTGAGCCTCAGGCAAGCCCGATAGTCCTTAAAAGGAGATGAAAAGCCATGGAATTGGAACCTAAGTTTAAACTCAATCAAGCCCAAACAGAGCACAAACCTAAAGGTCCCCAAAATTGGGAAATATGGACTTTCCCTATTCGACATTCTTCCACCTTCGCGTCTCTAAGCTGAGCAAAGCTTAAAAGTCTCAGACTTTCACTAGGGTTCTTGTTAGCAGCTGCTTTTTCAATGGCTTCTTTTCGCAACAAATTCCAAGATGTAACTACCCTTTTCTCTCTCCATTTCATCCATGTTTCATTTTTTTCTTCATTTTAGGAACTCAAGTAGCTGAACAGATTATGCCTTTTGTTTTTTTGCACATCAATTGTGATATCAAACATCGGATTTATGTCGTTTGTGAAATTGGGTATTGATGAACCAATGGTGGAGTTTAACTCAGTCCATTTTTATGCACTTTTTTTTTCTATTGATGTTCCAGGCTGTGAGAACCTTTGCAAGAAGCCCTAGATTTACTAAGGACCCAAGGAAACTCCAGTTTGAAGTTGACATTAACCGCCTTTTTATGTATACAAGGTTAGTGGTCTCCCACATCCATACCCATGCTCTCTTTCATTATTAGAGGTATCAAATTTTATCTGAAGACCCAACCTGATTAATCTTACTCAGTCTGATTTGATTATAAAAAGTCAATAACCCGAAGCTGAAATCACTTGAACCGGAAACCTGAAAGGACCCAAATCAAGTGTCAAACTCGATAAAACCTGAAATGACTTGACCTGGAAATCTGATTGGCAAACTTACTGTAACCTAAAACGATAGGAACCAAACCGAAGCTGATATGCACTTGAAATGATTTGAAAATATTAAATTTTGAATTGGTTCCAACTCATGTTGACCCGACTCAAAATCAACCCAACCTGCTTGATTGACTAGTCTATTCATTGTCATTATTCTTAGTTCAATATTTTGATTTCCTGAAAATGTTGCTTGTGCAATGTTCAGTTACAATAGTTTGGGAAAGAATGCGGATGAGGCTGATGCGGAGCATATCATCGACATGGCTAGTAAAGCCTCATTTGCCGACCAACAGAAGCAAGTGCAGGAAAATATTCATAATCAAATTAAAAACCTCTGCACTGCAATGGATGCAATCCTTCTCAATGTCAACGAGCCGCAAGAATCTCAGTCCAAAGCTACTCCTTCCCGAAGTGGGCTCAGTTTTGCTATCGGGAGGAACGGCCCAACTAATAACCATCCTGGTGAGTATATTTTTCGTTTATTTTGGTTGTAATAATATGAAATACAAACAGTTTAACTGAAGTTTATCATCGTTGCTAAATTTGTCGTCTCATAGATGAAATGAAATAGCAACAAGTTTTTTCGAATATTAATCTTTTATCTATTGTTTGGCTTTGAACATATATACCTTTGGGATATCTGTTGTTTGACTTCCATTGTATATGCTGCTGGTCTTGAGTTTCCACTTTGTATAACAGAGATTAGAGGAAGGCCATTCTGCTGCTGATGTTCTTTTCGGTTCTAACTATTGATGGTTTTTCAGTCCAGATGCTCCTAAGATAAGGCCATTAAAATGTACCGAACTCTCACAGAGGCCATTAAAAATGTCCCAATGATGTCCTTGGTTCTGACTATTGATGATTTGTCATAGATGAAATGAAATAGCAACATGTTTTTTCGAATATGAATCTTTTTATGTGTTGTTTGGCTTCCATCGTACATGCCTTCGAGATATCTGTTTGGCTTTAATCTATGTGTCATCGGTCTTGAGTTTCCACTTTGTACTAATAATAGTAGTGATTAAAGGAAGGCCCTGCTGTTGATGATGTCCTTGGTTTTAACTATTGATGGTTTTTCAGTGCAGATGTTCCCAAGACAAGGCCATTAAAACGCACCGAACTCTCACAGAGGTTGAAGGATTCCATTGGGTACACTCTTGATGTCAAACAGTCTCAAATACCCCACAGCGAAGCTGGACAAGGTTTATTTTTGAATGGTGAAGCTACTGTTGGATCTGTAATTGCCATATACCCTGGTGTTATATATTCCCCGGCTTATTACCGATACATTCCTGGATACCCAAGAGTCGATGCACAAAACACGTATCTGATAACGAGATACGATGGGACTGTCATCAATGCCCAACCTTGGGGTTACGGAGGTGAAACACGTGAATTATGGGATGGCTCGAAAATGCTAGATGCAAAGCTCAACACGGATGCAACAGAGAAAGGCTCGGATCGGTTTTGGAAAATGCTTAGCAAGCCTTTGGAGAGCTCGCGAGTGGGGAATGGTGAAGTTTTGGAACGTAGGAACCCTTTAGCCTTGGCACATTTTGCCAATCACCCTGCTAAAGATACGGTGCCAAACGTGATGATCTGTCCTTACGACTTCCCGCTGACTGAGAAAGACATGAGAGCTTACATTCCAAATTTATCATTTGGAAACGCTGAAGAAGTAAACATGAGGAGATTCGGCAGTTTTTGGTTCAGATGGGGTTCGAGAAACAGCGAGTCAAATGGTCCGGTTTTGAAGACTCTTGTTTTGGTGGCTACTACAGCACTTTGTGATGAAGAAGTGTTGTTGAACTACAGGTTAAGTAACTCGAAACGAAGACCATCATGGTATACTCCCGTCGACGAAGAGGAGGATCGACGGAGATGGAGCTAAATTCAGGGATATGAGGTATTGAAAAGGAAATTGCAGTCAGTGTAGGGTGTAGACATATAAACTAATGAGTGTTTTGATAATTTTCCATGTTTTTTCCCCTTTCCAATAAATTATTTCTACATATGATTTTGAATGATTCTGTAAAAGTATGCCATCAATATAGCATATTAACATGCCATTGCCATCTATATGGCGGTGTTGGCTAGGTGATTTGGTTATTTCGATTTTTATTTCGAAACGTGTAAGCCAGTCGATTGTTAATTTTTATATCAACTAGAATGATATTCCATCTATACTTGGTTTCGAGTGAGTAAATATTTGAAGGTTAAAATATGTTGTAAGAATGTGTCTGTTTTGAGTAAATATTTAAAGGTTAAAATATGTTACAAATATGTGTTCTAGGGACGTGATTAAAAAACAATTTGATAATTAAATTTGGATATAATTCACACCGGTAGCATTTTTGCTAGTTATCATATTTAATGAAATTAATTAAAAATTCACTTACCTTGTAATTTTGCATACATGCATGTTCATGATAAACTTAAATTAATTTTATACAATAATGATATTTTGATTTTAAGATATTTTTTATACATTTTGATCTACTAGATAATTAACTAAATTATATTATAATTATTATAAATTAATTATATTAAATAACTAGATTATGTAGTATTTAGGGTAAATTGTCCCTTTAGTTACTTTAGAATACTTTAATTTTTTTTTGTTAATTTAGTCATTGTCGTTATATTTTTTAGTTCATTTTTTGACATACATTAAAAAAATTTTTATAACTAATTACAAAGTGCTACATGGCATGACATCTTTCTGTTAAAAAATAAAGATGTTCATTTATTAAATGTATATACACATTAAAAATATAAAAATAGAAATAAATATATAAAAAATTCAAAAAAATATATTTAAAATCTAAAAAAATATAAATTATAAAAAATTTTAAAATAAAATTTTAAAAAATACGATAATTGAAAAAAATAGTTGTAATTAATAATATTATTACAAAAATGAAGAAAAATGTAAAAATTATAAAAAATGTAATTTCTTTCCATTTTTTATAAAATTATAAAAAGGTATTATAAAATACTTTTTTTAATTTTTATAACATTTTTCAATTTTTATATATTATTTTTAATTTTTAAAATTTATAATTATATATTTAGAATTTAGAATTTTTTAAAGCTTTTTATATATATTATATATTATTTTTCTTACATTTTTAATTAATATAATATATTTAATATTAAAAAAATAAAAAGGACACATGGTGTATTCTAATAGTGCCACGTGGCCAGTCAATGCTCCAATCAACACCGGTCAATGGTCAGTCAAAGTAAAAAGTGTTTTGGTTTATCTATTGTTGACCAGCATTGACTGAGACCATGTGACATTATTAGAATACACCTCGTGTTCTTTTTTTTTTTAATATTATATATTATATTGATTAAAAATGTAAAAGAAGTCATATATATTATATAAAAAAGTTTAAAAATAATTTAAAAATATTTTTTTATAAAATTCTAAAATATATAATTTTAAACTTTAAAAAGTCAAAATAATGTTTAAAAATTGATAAATTTTAGAAAAAAATAAAAAAATATTTAAAATTTAAGTAATTGCAAAAAAAAAATTTGAAATTCAAATACTCTTTTAGAAATTTATAATTATATATTTTATAAAAAAATCACTTTTAATCTTTTTACAATTTTTTTACATTTTTTGTAATAATATTATTAATTTCAACTAATATATTTTCAATTATCATTTTTTAATTTTAATTTTATATTTTATAATTTATGTATTTTTCTAAATAATATATATTTATTTCATTTTTTATATTTTTAATGTGTATGTACATTTAGAAAAATAAAATATTTATGTTCTTTACATAAATACATCACATGACGCTTTGTGATTGGCCATAAGATTTTTTTAACGTTTGTCAAAAAATGGACTAAAAAAATATAACTAAGTATGCTTTAGGTATCAAAATTTAAGTATCAAAGTGGAAAAACGAGTATACTTCAGGGACCAAATTGTAAATTAAATCTTATTTTTATTGTGATATAATTTTTTTATATCTTAATGCAAAAAAGCTTTTTCACCGGCGTTGTATCTATACAAAATTTAAATTGGATGTTATTTTTATAAGCACACCTATATTCTAAATATTTATGATACAATTATTGGTATATAACTACATATTTGTAAATATTTAATAATTCGCAACCAATCGGCTTAACTTAAACCATAACTAAATCAATTACCAATAAAATTGATAACGAGTTAACCAATTGAGTCAATTAAATCAATTATAATTGATTTTCACTCACTCCTGCACAATAAAAAGTCAACTGATTCTATTTAAACATACTTAATATATAAGATAGATCCATTTACACTAGTGTAAAATTAAATTAGTTTTATATTCTTGTACAACTTTTTATACGATTAATATTTTAACAATGCAACCATCCTATTTTATACTCCATTCATGTATATCATGCATATCAAATTTGATATAAATTTAAAAAAATTAACTTTTCGTTTTATGTAAAAGAAAAAACTCTTTAACTATTATATATATATTAATATAGATAATATTTAAAATCGATACACAAAAATATTAGATCAATTAAAAATTATATATATGACAAGTATAAATATCTTAATAAATTCAATGATTGAGTCACGTAAAAAATCAATCAAATAAAAGATTATGAAAAGATGTAATTATTAAACCACCCTCCTAAATTTATTTATTGTTTAACCTAAACCCATTAAATATACTCATTCTATAACATCCAAACCCATTAATTCCCTCAACTTTTAAAATGATTACTTTACTCATTACAATTATTTTTCAAAAGTATTTACTATAATATTATTTTTTTATGAGCATGAGATAATTTGGTATGTATGTATTGGAATGATAGATATGTGAAGAAAAAGAGGATGGGGGGATGAAATATAAAATTTCAACATAATAGAGGGATTAAAACAAAATTAGACCTAATATATAGACTACAAAGCTGTCAAATGTTTCAATGCAAAGCAATTGACCAAAATTTCGACTCTCTTTTTCACTCCCATCCATTTTGGTGCTTTCCAAAAATATCTCCAAGATTTTCGTCTAAGCAACAAATTATTCACTTACAGATCATACACTTCAGTTACCGGAAAAGGGAAAAAGAATCAAACCATATCAAAATAAAATCATTCATTAAAAAAAATCTTTGACTAACCTCCTTGAATATATGAATCTTTCATATATATATTCACGCTGCGCGCCAGAGGCAAATAATATGTACGGTTTTCCGGCCAAGAGAGGAAGGAATCAAGTGTAGGTCTCCAATGGCTTCCAATGCAGCTGTTTCTTTGACTTTTGTTTTGCTCTCGCTTAGTGTAAGCGTGGGTATAGGGAGAGTGAGTGTTGGTAATCAAGGATTTCGGCAAGGCGACAATGGGCTGAGAGGCGGTGTTTTGGATCGGCAAGAAGCCGACCGGGTGACCAAGCTTCCAGGTCAGCCGACAGTGGGTTTCAAGCAATATGCAGGGTACGTTACGGTGAATGAGAAGCATGGAAGAGCACTGTTCTATTGGTTTTTTGAAGCCACGAGCGAACCTCAGAAACGTCCTCTCCTTCTCTGGCTCAACGGAGGTAAAGTTAACACTAAAATCCTTTCTTATTTTGCTTTTAGGGTGCAAGAACATGGGATGGGACTGTTGAGCTGCTTTTCGATTTCCATGAATATCGTTTTATCTCTAATTAACAGTTAAATTATGGTTTTAGTCCCTCTATTATATTCAATTTTGAGAATTGGTCTCAATTTCCATTCTAATTAAAATGCTGGAAAGCTTGTAACTTACAACTACTTATCATTGACATTATAAAATTAGAGAGACCCTACCATTTACTATACTCTTATTTAAGGGTTGGTATCATCTATCAATCTGCTTTCAACATGTTATAAAATTACCAAAACCCTTTTATTTTCTCATAGTAACAAATATTGTTTTTAAACTATATTTATCTCATCACATTTTTAAATAAAATCTAGAGAAATATTCGTTATCTCAATTTTATCATTTCCATCAAAATAACATTTAATTTTTATATGCATTTTTCTTTTATAATTTTGTTACAAGCATTTCACTCATATAGTGAGTTTACTATAATTTCAAATTTGAGTGACGTAGAAACACTAAACTAATAATTTGACAATAATTTAGCTATCCAATTCCCAAGGATGAGGCTCATGTTGGGATTGGCTTTTACATTTATGATTGATTTTATCACATCTCCTTTTCAAGTCTCTATGGATTTGGCCATGACCTGACTCGTAACTTTCTTTCGCTTGGACCATTACTGCATGATACATGAAATATCTTCTTCTTATTTGCTATCTTCACATTGGTCAAAATTGTCATCTTTTGGCATTTTTTCTAAAAAAAAAAATCTAATAATTCATGCATAGTCATCTAATATTTTATATTATTTTATTATAAACATGTTCACAAAATTATATACATATAAATTTTGGTACATTATTACCCGCAAAGTATAACCTTACTAATATAAATATGTCAGTTTACAATAATCATCACTATCACCATTTCTATCAAATAGACTTAAATACTTTGAATTTACAGTAATACATTTATATTAAATATCATAGTCAATAATTAAGAAAATAATTTAAAATACATTACAATGTAAAATTTATTTAATATGGTAATTTTGAGAAAATACTATACTGGTAAAGAAAATCCATATAATAATTGGAAACTATGTATTGTAGGTGTAAATAACTCCTTTTATCTTTCCACAATCAGTTCATCTTTTACCAAAGCTTAAAATTAATTAAAATTGCAGGTCCTGGGTGTTCATCAATTGGTTATGGACAAGCAGAGGAACTGGGACCTTTTTTCCCTAAGAAAGACCAGCAAACACTAAAGCTCAACCCTCATAGATGGAACAAAGGTATATCTGTGTGTGTGTGTGTGTGACTATGTAATTTGAGTATTGTTTCAATTTTTTTTAATTCTTTTTGTTTTCCCATGCAGCTGCCAACTTACTGTTTGTTGAATCTCCTGTTGGGGTTGGGTTTTCATATACCAACACTAGCAGAGACATCAAAGAACTTGGTGATGAAATTACAGGTGCAGAAAAAGAACCCTTTTAATGCAACAAAACTTCTAAAGATAAATCTCAATTTTCTGACTATTCCTTGTTTTCTTGAATGTTTAGCTAAGGATTCCTATGCATTTCTTGTGAACTGGTTCAAAAGATTCCCACAGTTCAAGTCCCATGATTTCTACATTGCTGGAGAAAGCTATGCTGGTATGAATGGCAATGTTTCTCTTACATAATACTATATTTTCCTCTGATTTGATCCAGTTGCTCCATAGCTTTCTTCATTAACCATGTTTGTACTGTTTTTAATGAAATTTCAGGGCATTATGTTCCACAGCTAGCCGATGTCATTTTTTACAAAAACAAGCATGTTCCCAAGTCAGATCACATAAATATCAAGGGAATTATGGTAAGGGTTTAATTGCACTAACATTCTTTTCTGTCATTAACTCGGATGAGTATCGAATGAGGGTATGCATCTTAGAATATACATAGAATCCGGTTGAAATAGATTATGTCCAAATGGGAATGAACTGTGTGATTGTATAATAAAGAGTAGATAAAATAATTAATAACATATATGTATGGAAATGAACTTTGATACAGATTGGGAATGCATTGTTGGATGATGAAACGGATCAAACAGGGATGGTGGATTATGCATGGGATCATGCAGTGATCTCTGACAGAGTCTACAACAATATTAAGGCCAAATGCAACTTCAGTAGTGAAAATTCAACTCAGGATTGCAACGAAGCCCTCGATGATTACTTTTCCGTATACAGAATCATCGACATGTATAGCTTGTATAGTCCTATTTGTGTTATCAACTCCAACAGTAGCAGTAGCAGACAACGCCGGACAATTCAAGGCATTGCTCCTCAGATACTGTCCAAATTTGTAAGTTTCGAACTTCTAAATTGAACTCCGGGTTAGCCGCTTGTGACATATCCCCAATTTATATCGAATCCGGTTCCTGCAGGATGGATGGCACAAAACACCAGCAGGATACGACCCTTGTGCATCAGACTACACAGAGAGTTATTTCAATAGGCCAGATGTTCAACAAGCACTTCATGCCAATGTTACCAATATGTCCTATGCATGGACTCATTGCAGGTATTATCAAAATTCATTCCCATTTACCAAATATCAACTTTAATCAACCACCATGGGACAAATACATTAAATTCGAGTTTTTTTATTTGTCTGCAGTGATGTGATCTCAATTTGGGGGGATTCACCAGCATCTATGCTTCCTACAATTAGAAAGCTTATAGCAGGAGACATTCGCATATGGGTTTTCAGGTAAAATTTTCTCAATTATCTTGGGAAAACAAATGAACTTTCATGGTAGAACTTTAGTTTTGGTTTATCGTTTTTCTCCCCTATTTGCAGTGGAGATACTGATGGGAGAATTCCAGTCACTGCAACTAGATTAACCCTCAAAAAGCTTGGATTAAAAACCAGTAAAGAATGGACACCTTGGTACACCTACAACAAACAGGTGCTACTGCTATTATATTTCATGTGAAAATATATAGTTTAAATAGCCTTTACCGATGCTTACTGATTATCACCCTTTAAAAATGATTACATGAATGAATCGGAATAATTCCTGGTTTTCAATTTACTTCTTTTTAAATGTCACAGGTTGGTGGATGGACGATCGAGTATGATGGGCTTACCTTCGTCACCATTAGAGGAGCTGGTCATCAAGTTCCAAGTTTCAAGCCAAAGCAGGCACTTCAGCTGGTTAAGCATTTCCTGGCCAACAAGAAACTGCCACACAAACCATTTTAGGTCATTATTGCATGCATCATTTTGGGTTGAATTAGAAGAAACATTTTTTTATCAGCTTTTTTAGTTAAGGGTTTACTTGGCATGAAACTTGTACAGCATTGTTTCATCCATTGCATAAAGTGAAAGCACATTTTAAAATGAATTAAAACTCTATCCTGCTAGTTTTTATTATTTTTCCGACATCTTTCTTAGGATTATAGGAATGTCATTCTTTAAAAAAAAATCGCCATTTTCAGTTGTTTTATAAGAAAACCATGAAAGCATATTATATAGTATTCCAGAACGAAAAAGAGCGTCTCGATTATAATATCCAACGAACCCTGTAATCGCCATCCTTTGTAGATTTGAAAATTATTGCTAATTTTGGCATTGATGATGATAATTGGTATTCGATGATAATTGCCTCCTTCGGAAGACTTCTGTTTTTTTTTTAATGGCATAAGTGGTTATTGAAATTCGACAGGTATCGGAACCTGCTTTATTTTCCTCATTTGTATCCCTCTTTTCTCTTTGACTTTTTCATCCCAAATTATTTCAAATCTTTATTTTTCATTGTTAAAAAAAAATTCAAAATTTAACCTTAAAATTCGTTACCCATCATATTTTAACAAAAATCCTTATTTCAATTGCTTCAAAGCTTTGTTAGCATTCAAAATACGAAAGAGAAAACTATCGAGAGAGAAGAAGATGAGAGAAAACATAGAGAGAAAAGAGAGAAATTTTAAGAAGAGAACTTGTACTGTATTTTTTTAGACTAAATGGGAAGATAAGCTATGAAAAAAAAAAACCAAAAGAAACTCAATTACACTTTATAAATTGTATGCAAAAGAATCAATGAAAAACAAAAACTCAAGACACATTTTATTCACTGATTTACATCCTTTATATAGGCTGAAACTACAACAACTTTAGCTAAAAATAGGATATCTCAGAAGCAAAATCATAATCAAATGTTAAACCATGATTTTACCTAACCATTTAACAACTTCATTGAAACTAATTTAAATATTTCATCTACTAATATGCCCAAGATTTTAGGCCACTAATTGAGTTGGTGGTGAACTTTAACACTCCCCCTCAACGCCAACTCTAAACTTTTTCACAATCCGAAGTTGTGAGCAAAACTTTTCCAACTTAGTTGTACTCAAGCCTTTCGTGAACAAGTCTGCAACCTGGTTATCAGTCTTGATATAGGACAACTCAATTTCTCCTTGTAATACCTTCCCCCTAACAAAATGGTAGTGCACCTCCACATGTTTGGTCCTTGCATGAAACACAAGATTTTCTGCTAAATGAATAGCTGACTGATTGTCACAATAAAGGAATATTGCATAATCAACTTTTTGGTGCAAATCTTCTATAAGTTGCACTAACCATGTACTTTCTTGGGATACCATAGCAGCTGCTCTATATTCTGCCTCTGTTGTCGATAAGGACACAGTTGGCTGTCTTTTACTACACTAAGAAATTGTCCCTGAACCAAACTTGAATACATAGCCAGTGGTTGATCGACGTGTATCGTAATCCCCTGTATAGTCAGCATCACAATAACCAACTAGTTTGCAAACCTCACCTTTCTTATATAGAAGACCATAATCAAGAGTACCCTTCACATATCTTAGAACTTGTCAAACTGCTTCCAAGTGTTGTTTCTTGGGGTTCTGCATATATCGACTCGCTACCCCAACAATATAAGAAATATCAGGTTGAATTAAAGTTAGGTAAATGAGACTACTTACAAGTTGCCGATACATCAACTTATTTTCCAAGTCTTTCCCTTCATGAGCACAAAACTTGGTGTTTGGTTCCACTGGTATAGTGACGGTCTTGCAATTGAGCATTCCAAATTTTTGCAACAAATCTTTTGCATATTTCTCTTGACAAAGAAGCATGCTTCTTTTGTATGATCAATTTCTAGCCCTAATAAGTGTTCAAGTTGGCCAAGTTCCTTCATTTGAAAGCAGACTGACAAGTTTTGTTGAAATTGGAGGATTTCTTCACTATTATCTCCAGTGACTATCAAATCATCCATATACACCAACACTATTGCCAACTTCCCTTCACTAACTTTGATAAACGGACTAGAATCTGCATGAGCAATAACATAACCAGCTTGAGTTAAAAACTCAGCAATCTTACCATACCATGCTCTCAGCGATTGCTTTAACCCATATAACGCCTTCTTTAACTTGGAAACATAACTTGGATGACTTCCACTCTCAAATCTAATAGGCTGATTCATGTAAATTTCACGATCTAGCTCTCCATGCAAAAAAAAGATTCTTCACATCTATTTGCCATAGCTTCCAATCTTTGATAGCAGCAAGAGCCAAAAGAACTCGAATAGTAACAATCTTTGCCACCGGATTAAACGTCTCTTCATAGTCCAATCCATATTGTTGTGAAAATCCCCTTGCAACTAACCAAGCCTTGTACCTCTCAACTGATCTATCAGGATGATACTTTATTTTATAAACCCATTTACAAGATATGGGTTTCATATCTGGTGGACGTGGCACAAGCTCTCAAGTCTGATATTGTTTCAATGCAATAAACTCTTCCTCCATTGCTTTTACCCACTCAGAATCTTGAGACCCTTATTCATAAGTTGTTGGCTCGACCAAAGGTTTTTCCTCTTCTACAGCTACATTAGCATACTTTGGATTTTGCCTACGAAATCTAGTTAATCTTCTAAGTTATGGCTACGAAGTTTCTTCACCCTCTAGATTGATTCGGCCTCCTCCCTCTGATGAACACCATTTCGCCAAGGATTTGTTGTTGTCTGAACAACTTCATTGTCTCCAATTTCATCATTAGCTGCAGGACTTGGTTGTATCTCAAGAAACTGCTCCTCTATTTTCTTTTGGGGTTGATCTCCTTTTACGTCAGAATCTGGCAACTTCACTTGTTGTGGAGTCCACTAAGAAGAAGTTTCATCAAACACTATATTGCATGATGGGTAGCATTTGTTAGTCACAGGGTCACAACACCTCCATCCTTTCATTTGGTTATCATATCCAACAAAGATACACCAGATTGCTTTTTTATCGAACTTACTCTTTAAATGAACTGGAACAAATACATAGCAAATACACCCAAAAACTCAAAAATGACCAACAGCAGGTTTAGTATCTCATAGTACCTCAAAGGGTGAGATGGAACCAAGCTTTGATGTTGAGAGTTTATTAATGACATAAGTAACGGTCTTCATACATTCCGCCTAAAATCTTTTAGGTATATTTTTTGCATGAAACATACTCCGACACGTCTCAGCAAGATGTCGATTCTTCCTCTCGGCAACTCCGTTTTGCTGTGGCGTGTTGGCACATGTGAATTGATGATGAATCTTGTTATTTCTTACATAGGTAGAAAATCCATCTGATATGTACTCCCCACCATTATCTGTGTGTAAATATTGAATTTTTCTACCAATATCTTTTTCAGCTACTTCTTTAAATTTTTTAAACTTGGAAAATGTCTCTGATTTTTCTTTCATAAAGAAAATCCACACATACCTTGAGAAATCATCAATAAAAATCACTATATAGCGCATCTCACTAATTGAAGGTTGCTTGACACGCCTAAATACATCAGAATGAACTAGCTTTAACGGAGCCTTTACTTTGTACTTAGATTATTCATATGGTAGCTGATGTGCCTTACTGAATTGACATCTTGCATAAACAATATCATCTCGCACTTCAAGTTGAGTTGAATTTTTCATCATAACTTTCAGCTTGTGGTAGCTGACGTGTCTAAGCCTTGCGTGCCACAAATCTGTTGTCTTATTCTTCTTTGTTTTGTCCCACATAAGCAGTTTCTGTCGACATCACATAGACTGCTTCCATTCTCTTCCCTTCCATGGTTGGTGTTTCTGAGACTTTAACATTTTTGAATACCTTTACACCATGTGGACTAAACAAAACATGGTAGCCTGTAGATGTTAATTGTGCCACAGATAACAAATTTTTCTTTATGCCAGGCACATGATAAACACCTTGAATTAACATTGGATCAGAACTAAATTGAGGCGCGATAGTCATCTTACCAACATGGGTGATAGGTAACCTTGAATTGTTAGCCGTTACCACAACACAATTTTCTTTGTATGCTGCAACATCTTGAAGCTTTTCTTAATCACTAGTCATATGATTAGAACAACCAGAGTCAACAATCTAATCATTCTTGTAGTCAATCTTCTGGGAAGTTGTTACTGTGAGTGCCAAGTCTTCTTCTAACACAGCAAAGGATGCTTCAGCATCCCAGTCATCATCACTCTGAATAGCTTCTTTAGATGTCATTGCATTAATCTCAACAACTTTCTTCTTAGACCAACAGTCTTTGGCCATGTGACCTTTTTTACCACAATTATAGCAATCACCATCAAACTTTTTCCTCTGGTTGAACCGGTTGTTGTAGTTGCTACGCTTTTGAGTTTCTTCAAATTGAGAACTCCCATGATGAATTTCTGATTTTCCATCATCTTTTCTTGGTCTACTTCTAACATTATACTTGGGTTTTTCTTTACTCTTTCCACTAAAAAGTGCCACATCCTTAGTTTGGATTGAGACTCCGCCCATTTGTTTTGGCAAAGCCTCTTGACCTGTCAACAGATTCTCAAAATCTGCAAGCGATGGTTGTGTTGGCCATCCTTGAATTACAGCAACAAAACTCTTGTACTCCGGTCTCAATCTATGAATAATGATTCTTCTTATTCTAGAATCTGTAATACGAGAACTAGAATCAAGTTCAGAAATCTCATGGCATAAAGTTTTTACCTTAGTGATACTGGTTTATTGCCAAATCTCCTTACTTCATTGATAACAATTCATTCTCTAAAAGTTGTAGCCTTGTGTCATTTTTTCGTAAGAAAAGTTCTTCCAACGTGTCCTATGCCTATTTTGGTGTGTCAGCGTCTCTGATATGCTCTAACATTTCTTCCTCTACAGTGGTCTTAATTGCAAACATAGACTTGCCTGTACTGGCCTTCCACTTCTTTAAGTTGTTAGCTTTTTGAGGCAATGGTGAAGGCTCATTTTCGCTAACAATTTCCCACGCATCTTGAGCCTGTAAGTAAGACTTCATACATGTTGCCTATGTGTTGTAATTTTGGTTATTAAGATTTTTTACTGCTCCAACAATTGAAAAATCAACCATGATTATCTTCATGAACTTGGCCTTGATACCACGCTATTAGACTAAATGGGAAGATCTACTATGGAAAAAAAACAAAAGAAACTCTCTCAATAACACTTTATGAATGGTATACAAAAAACTCAATGAAAAACAAAAACTCAAGACACTTTTTATTCACTGATTTACATCCTTTATATAGGCTGAAACTACAACAACTTTAGCTAAATATAGGATAACTCAGAAGAAAAATAAAAATCAAATATTAAACCATGATTTTAGCTAACCATTTAACAACTTTATTGAAACTAATTTAAATATTTCATTTACTAATATGCCCAAGATTTTAGGCGACTAATTCAGTTGGTGAACTTTAACATATTCATTTCATGCTTTGCTGGTTACAATGGAAATGCTTAAAAGGAAAGAGAAAAGAAAACTGTTTGAAAGTTGGTTACTGCTATACTATTCATTATTGGCTTAGCTAAAAAATGCCCCATTTCAATAAAACTCTTATACGCTCCGTTTTCATTGAAATGCTACACAACATTTTTTATTTCATCTTTTAACTTGTAATAACTACCCCTCACTGTCGAGATCCTTGTCCCCAAGGATCAAACTTAGGATATTTGCTTTGCAATTGCTCTAGAAGTTCCCAAGTATCGTCTTTCTGAAAAGAATCAGCCCATTTTACCAGAACTTTAGTGATTCTTTTGCCTAGGCACCATTGTTGTCAACTGCAGGTAGACTGTCTTGGGTAGGAGTTATTCCCATATGAAAAGTAGGGTGTACCTTTGACACAAGAGGTAGCTGCAACCTTTATGCTACCTTCCCTACTCGAGCTTCTACTGGAAATGGTCCAAAATACTTTGGGGATAGTTTCTGTTTCCATCTTTTCTTGACTGAGTGCTGCCTATAATGTTGTAACCTCAAGTAGAACAAATCCCCCATGTTGAACTGCTTCTCATTCCTATACTTATTTTCCTGATGTTTTATTCTATCTTGAGCTTGCTGAAGATGATACTTCAGCATTTTTCTAGCAGCTTCCCTTTATTGTAGGCTCTTATCAACTATGACTACTGGAGAGGCACCGACAAAATAAGGGTTATAGTGTGGAGGAGATTGGCCATAAACGCCTCACATGGTGAGCTATGGATAGCTGAGTGACGGGTTGAATTATACCACCACTCTGCTAAAGGTAACCACTAAAGCTAGTCACCAGGACACTCTCTTGACACACAACAAAGATACCCCTCCAAACATCTATTTAATACCTCTGTCTGCCTATCTGACTTAGGGTGATAGGCTGTTAACAAGTGCACTTTAGTCCCCATCTTTATGAATAAGTTCTGCCAAAAATTACTTACCAAAATTCCATCCCTACCTGAAATGATCGAGTCAGGTAACCCATGCAACTTAAAAATATGAGACCTACTTTTGAGCCACTGTTATCGCCGTGTAAGGGTGTGCTAGAGCCAAAAAATACCCAAATTTTATGAGCCTATAAACTACTACCAGTATTACAGTTTTGCCTTTAGACTTAGGGAGCCCCTCTATGAAGTTCAAGCTAACTGAAGACCATGCCCTGTCTAGAATTGGCAATGGTTGCAGTAAGCCAAGTTTGGCCACAGTCTCAGACTTGCATTTTTGACATGTAAAACATTCCCTGATCCAAAGCTTCACATCTTTATTCATGCCCTTCCAGTAGATGATTGAAGCCATGCGATTTCTGGTGGCATGTACACCCGAGTGTCCTCCGATTGCACTCGCATGAAAATGTTAGAATATGGCCCTCCTAAGATCCCAATCACTACCAGGTGTATTTTAAGGATGATGCAAATTGGTTCTTGACCTCTTCACAGAGTTTCTGAAGCTTGCAGTCAGATTGGTAAAGTGTTTGTAACTTACCTAGTAAATCAGAAATCATGGTAACACTAGTCATTTGCCAAACCTGAACAATTTTAATAGAGTTGTTTCTCGAAGAGGCATCAGCTATAGTGTTGCTCGACCTTTTCCTGTAAATAACTTCGTAGTTATAACCCAACATTTTTACAGCCCACCTTTTCTGAAATAGTGTGATAGCTTTTTGGTCTGATAAAAATCTCAAGCTTTGATGATCAGTTCGAATCTTGAAACGCCTCTCCACTAGATATGCATGCCATTTTCTCACTGCCATCAACACAGCTAACATCTCTTTCTTATATATCAACAATGCTTGATGTTTAAACCCCAACCCATTACTAAAAAATGCTATTTATTTGCCTTGTTGCTAGAGAACAACTCTCACACTAAACCTAGAGGTATCAGTGTCCATGCAAAATTCTAGCTGAAGTTAGGCAAGGTTAACACAAGTGCTAAACATAGAGCATCTTTCAACTGCTGAAATGTAATGGTAGCTTGATTGTTTTATTGCCAGGCATTTTTCTTAAGAAGATTGGTAAGTGGTCTAGCGAAAATTTCATAATATCTGAGGAAATGAATGTAGTATCCAGTAAGGCCTAAAAAACTCCTCAATTCTTTAATATATGTAGGTGTAGGCCAATTCGCAACACATACCACTTTTCCTTTGTTCATGGCTACAATCTCTTGTGCTATCACATGGCCTAGATACTCAACTTGTCCAGTCCCAAAAGAAATTTGCTTTACTTAAAAAAAGTGTGTATTACCTTAGGATTAGGAAACCACCCTAAAGTGCTTTATGCATTCATCTCAGCTTGCTGAAAAATACTAAAATGTCATAAAAAAAGACCAACACTATTTTTCTCAAAAGGGGCTTAAAGATGACATTCATGAGTGCTTGAAAACTTGATGGAGCATTGGTGAGCCCAAAGGGCATTACGAAGAACTCATAATTCCTTTCATGAGTTTTGAATGCAGTTTTGAGGATATCAGCATAATTTATCCTTATTTGGTGATATCCTGACCTGAGGTCCAACTTGAAGAAATCCCTTGCATGACTTAGCTCATCCAACAACTCATCGATGATGGGAATGAGAAATTTATCTTTTATGGTTAGTTGGTTGAGCTGTTTGTAGTCTATACAGAGCCTCCAGTTACTAATTTTTTTAAACCATAACTATGAGTGAAGCAAAAGAGCTGGTACTGTCTCTGGTCACACTAGTGTGTAGCATTTCTTGAATAATCTTTTCTATTTCAGCCTTTTAAACTGTAGGGTATCTATAAGGTCATATTTTGATCACAATATTCTCATCCCTCAAGGGAATTTTGTGGTCCTAGGGTCTTGTTATGGGCAGGCCTACAAGGATCCCAAAGATGTCAGAAAAATTATCTAGGAGTCTTTGTATGCCTACATGAAGCTGAGGGCCACCTGCTTGTATGAATAATTGAGTAGTTGAAGTCATCAGCATTGTGCAAGGTCATAAGAGCTGGTCAGCAATGGAAAAAGATATTGAAGACTGAGTTGCTAACATGACATGTATGCTTCCAAGAAGAATTCCTTGCAAGGTGCAATGTCTTTCACCGAAATGGAACTGCATAATTAACGACCCAAAATTCTAGGAGATGGGTCCTAGTGAGAGTAGTCATTATATTCCAATGACCAAATCATACCCTTTTAGAGGTAACAACATAAAATCTATGACAAACTAGAAACCCTGGGTCTCTCACTTAACTTTCCTACGTGTTCCTCTAGTCATTAAGCACCTATCATCTACTACAACTACTTTTAACTGTTCCTGGTATAACTACTTTTAACTATCAAAATGAGATTCCAACAACATCTGGTATAACTGCCCTTTGATACATTTGTGATCAACATGGTACTTGGCTATGCACCAAAAACATATCCCATTTTGTTTCCTTTCAATCATTAGAGCTGGACTAATTCCTTTAGAGGATGCTCTGGGCCATTAATTCCTTTAAAAGACCCTGTAGTAACAGTGATAGGAGCTTCAAATGTAACCAGTGAAACAACTCTACTTGGAGCAGCACTTTGTTTAACATTCGAGCCAGACCAAAACTCCCTCCCATGGAAGTGTTCAAAATATCCTCTACTTGACTGGTTAAATGAAAAGCATCAACTAAGGTTTGAGGCTTAAATAACTATAAATATTTTTTGACATCATGTTTTAAATTACTAATGAAAATAATTAAAGCATGTTGTTCAAGAAAGTCTATTTGGTTTAATAGGCTTACAAATAAATCATGAAATTGCTCCACAGAATCTTGTTGCTTAAGGGTTACTAGTTCTGACATGGGGTCTTTAAACTTCCTTGAGCCAAAACATTCTCGCAAACTGATGGCATATCTTAGTCAATCTAGCATGTGCAACCCTCCATGTTTTAGGGCATGAAAGTGATGCCAGTCAAGAGCTCGACCCTCTAATTTCAACATTACGGTATGAACTCTGTCATTCTCAAGAACTGCTTCTACTTCAAAAAATTACTTCAACTTAGACCACCAAGCTTTTAGTCTGTCCCATCAAAACGAGGGCACCCCACTCTATAACTCTTCTCCTAGGACCCTCCTGCTTATGTAGGAACTGCTAGGGGTAGAGAAGCTTCAAGGGGTTTTTTTGGAGGGAGTCCTGGGGGTGGTTTTCTCGAAACACCATTTCCTCGGTCTTGAACAATAGCATGAGTCAGCACAGCAAGACTACCAAAATATTGCGTAAAAAAATCGTGAAGCTTAGATCTAAGATGATGAAGTTCAGATCTAATTTCTCCTGAAAACTCATCCTTAAATCCATGTAGTCGATTTTCCAGTTGCGTCAAACTTTACAGCCAATTAGGAGAGCTTTGCCTGAATTTTTCCACCTCTTGTTGCAACACATGAACTTCCTTTTGTACACGGGTAGTTACTCCCTCACCAACTATTGTGATCGAAAAGCTCTGATACCTTTGCTAGTGTTCAAAATACGAAAGAGAAAACTATCGAGAGAGAAAAAGATGAGAGAAAACATAGAGAGAAAATAGATAAATTGTAGGAAGAAAACTTGTACTATATTCATTTCATGCCTTGTTGGTTACAACAGAAATGTTTAAAAGGAAAGAGAAAAGAAAACCATTTGAAAGTTGGTTACTGCTAGACTGTCTGTTATTGGCTTAGTTCAAAAATGCCCCGTTTTAATAAAACTCTTATACACTCTGTTTTCATTAAAATGCTACGCATCATTTTTTATTTTATTTTTTAACTCGTACCAAGCTTATTCAAGTTCTCTAACAAGCTTATTCAAGTTCTCTAACTTTGAAAATCATCAATATATAAAACCTTAATTTTTCTTTTTCTATTTTTGTTAGATTTTATTATTTGTTATGATATTTTTCTACTTTGTACTCATAAATTATTTCAATTTATTATAAAATGTTGTAGTTTTAAAAAATATGGTATGTTTTAGATTATTTTTAAAAATATTATAGTTTTCTCTCACATAATTTTCACGATTTCATAATTTTTTATTTTGTGATAGCATGACACATGTTGAAATTAGGTGAAACATCCATGTCACGTGGCAGTTTCACCTAGTTTCAATACTTGTCATTTCTGATTAAAAAAACTAATTTTTTTTAAAAGCATCTCCTTACATAGTGGTTTCAAGATTGGAAAGAAAAGACAATTTCACTCGGCTTTGACACATGTCTTTTATATATCATATAAATATTTTTATTTTAAAAGTTCCCCCTTGTATGGTTTCAAGATATAAAAAAAGACAGTTTCACCCGGCTTTGACACGTGTCATTTCTAATATAAAAATATTTTTATTTTAAAAAATGCCCTTTTAGGGGTGCTATCAAATCATTTTTTGCATTCAGTTGAAGTATCAATTTGGCAAAAAAGTCAAATTTTGAAAACTTCTATTTTTGACCTGCTCATTTCTATCCATCAAAACTCCAATCCCCAATAACATCATGCTACATGGCGCTTTAATAAATTATTTTTTATGAAACCTCTAGGTCAAGTGACAATTTTAGACTCTGAGATATCAAAATTGAGAATAAAATTACGAAAACACCTTAATGCATTTTATATAACTGCCTCTTCATATAACAACCCAATTTTAGTGTGTCGAAAACAGTGGTTTTAGGACCACAATTTCGACGAGTGATTTATTATTTTAATATTTATTTAATGTTTACGAGATTATTTTAAGGCCAGATTAAAGTTTCGTTAAGAAAATTTAAAGTTTAAAAGGTTAATTAGGTAAAAAGGACTAAATTGTAAAGGTTACAAAAGTGGGTTTCTATTAGTTAAAAGGGATAAATGGCTATGGAAAGGAAAGTTAATGTAATTAGACGGTAAATGTACCATAATTAAGTTAGTTGATAATTATGGACATGGTTTAATTAAAAATTTTAATTAATGGTAAGGGTAAAATAGTAAATTAGTAAATAAACATAAATTTAATTAAGTGAAAATCATCATTTTCTTCAATTTTTTTTTGGTTTCAAAACCAAATCTCCATTGTTTAAAGGAAGAAATATTCGGCCAAGCTCTTTTTGATGCATGGTAGGTGATTTTCATCCCGTTTTTAATGATTTTTATGTTTTTAAATTCATTTTAACTTAATTTAGCTAGCTCGAGGGTTAATTTGCAAAATTCATAAAGGTTGAGGGACTTGCCATGGTTGTTTTTGAATAGGTTTTGAAGTTATTTGATTTATTATTAATCTTGGTTGTAAAACAAACTTGTTTTGTTAAATGATTTTTTTATGAATTTTGAAATAGGTTTTAAATTGTTGAAAGTATAAACCCATGGGTTTTATTGTGAAATGTTAGTAATTATGGGCTATACCAAGGTCCCTAGTAGATTTGGTTAACATGGGTTTAGGTTAAAATGGTTAAATTTCAATTTATAAGCTTAATGACTAAATTGTAAAAAGTTAAAATATTAGGGGTAATTTCATAATTTTTACATAAAATATGAATTATGGATTGAATTGAATACTTGAAGTACTTAATTGAATGAAATTATCTATTTAGATCAAGATAAACAACAAATAAACTTAAATCAAGGAAAGGCGAATGCTTCGGATTAGTTTTCAACTTCACTTTTACGACCATAGTTATCAAGGTAAGTTCGTATGAATTATAATTGTATTAATGATAGGTAAATTGATTATTTACTATATTGTGTTAATATAAACGGGCTTGAAAATGCTTATGTATCTATGTTTTGAGTAATTGACGAATAATGAATCCCATTTGAACCTTAAGAATTCTTAGAATAAGAATGACATGTCATTAGGGATTTCATATTTTGATTGTTGGTCTTGAATGTCCTACTGAAGGCTGAGGTCCTACATTTGTTGCGGATTCTCCACAGCTCGTGTGAGCAGCATTGTGTAGCCAACATTTCGACCCACAGCTCGTGTGAGTAGGCCCATTTCGCAGCTCATATGAGCATTATTAAAAAGGAAAGGTTACGGTTACAAGGAAAGGCACACTATGTGTGAGCATTCTTGAGTATCCAATGCAATTCTCGATTGTTCAACAAGTAAGTAAAAGAAATGACATGGTATCTATACAAACGAAATGGTTCATGATCAAGTAAAGGAAATGACATGGTATCTATACAAACGAAATGGTTCATGATCTTATGAAAATGTTGATGAGTTAAATGTTGTATTTTATGAAATCTACTTATGATATAACTGAAGTCATATGTATCATGGATGAACTTACTAACTTGTGAGTTTGATGGTGCTTGTATAGGATTTTACTAAGCTTATGGTATTGGTAATGATATTATGCTTATTCTATAGTTTGTGCTAAAAAAATGGTAAGTTATGTTTGAGTTTACACGAGTTTACTAAGAACTAATTGCTTACGTATTTACTTTCCTTTATTTTATAGATTATCGGAAGCTCGATCAGTTGGAAGCTTGTCGGAGATCTATCACATTATCCAGCAACCATTTTGGTAGTTTTTGAGTATTTTGGCCAAGGTTATAAATGGCATGTATAAGACCTTTTGTAATGGTAGTTCATGAATGTGTTAATGTTTGATTTGGTATGTATATGCTTTTGAAGTTTATGTTTGGTTTGATGAACTTTGGAGCTTTGACAAGTTAGGTCATTTTGGCCATTCTTAAATGCTTGTATATAAGATTCTTTTTGGTATGTTTGTGATGGCATGTAAATGGTCATATATGATATCATTTGGTAGATAAATGAACTAGGTTTTGTGCTTGAAGTATGGTTATATTGACTTGTTTGGTTAATGATTTTTTGATATATATATGGTGCCTTTGAATGACATATTGGTTAGATGAAATAAGATGTTTGAAATGGCATGTTTATAAGCGTTTGAATGATGCTTAGGTCAATTGAATGTGTGCACAAATGGGATGGACGGTTAGATGTGTTTTGGCCTTGAAATGGCTTGTTTGTAGGGTCAAATTATGGATCACACGGCCTGGGACATGTGCTATCACACGGCCGTGTGTGACACACATAGACGTGTGTCATTTGTTAATTATTAGTGTATCAAGTCAGTGTGTTACACGGCTTAGCACACAGCCGTGTGTCGCAAGTCAGATAGTTATACGGTCTGGCAGACGGCCTGTGACACAGCTGTGTGACCTAACTCAGTGAGTTACACGAGTTGAAACACGGGATAGGTCACGACCGTGTGTCCCTTTGTTCGATTGTTACACAGCCTAGGCTATGGCACACGTCTTGGCCACACGGCCGTGTGACCTCTGTTTTCAAATTTTGCAACTTTTTCCCAAATCTTCTGTTTTGTTTCAAATTAGTTCCAAATTGCTTCTAAGCTATTTTTAGGGCCTTGAAGGCTCGATTTAGAGACCAAATGCATATGTTTGATAGGTTTTTAATGAGATTAATTTATTTAATGTTATGATGTTAAATGTTATTCCAATTATTCGGTAATTCTTCGTAACCTAATCCGGCGACGGAGATGGATTAGGGGTGTTACACCTCCATTTCTCCCCTAGAAATATTCTCACAAGCTCTTTTCTTTGTAAGTTACTTTTTGTTTTGTTGAAGTAAGTTTTCTTTTCTTAGTTGCATTTTTATTTTTTTTTTGATCTGAATAATTTGCACTGTTGGAGTTGATAATGTTATTTGTATATAGTTTTTATATTGTTTTGCTATTTTTTTGAATATGCAGGTTGGTTTAGGAAAATGGATTTAATTCAATGTTGTGTACATTACAATAGATGAGTTCACTATACCGAAAACGATGTTGTATTTAATTCGAGACACCTGTTAAAAATGATGTTCAATAAGAGCATCAAAATAGAAGAATTAAAGGTAAGAATCAGTAGGAAAATCATCGCTTGTTGTGGGACTCTATTTTATAGGCTTATGATATCTTCAAATCCAATTGTTTATGCTCCGATTGAATTAGTTGAAGATGTTGTTGAAACGATGATGGCAACACACTCCTCATTCGAGAATAATGCAGTGGAGCTTTATGCACCGCTGGGCGATGTTGAGCAAGGGAACATGTTACTTAATGTTCCAGCTTCATCCAGTCATGTTGTAGATATGTTTGGAGCACTTTATCCATACGGGTTGGATTTTGATTTGAACTTAAGTTTGGAGCGGGAACTTCCACAGCGATACAACCTTAGTAGTCAGGTTTGCATTAGGTTACATTGAAAAAGAGGAAGAGACAAGGGATGCTAACACAAATGTGACGGAACTTAGTGATCCAGACCGTGATGAAGAAGTAGATGCCACCGAATAAGAAGTGGATCTTCCACCTCATGAACCTTCCTCTCATATGCACTTGATCGATGAAGATGCAATTGTAACGCCCCATTGCACACCTACTTTTCATTCTTTTTTTGATATTGTAGGGTGAATATTCAATTTGCACGAATCTATGTAAATCAATAAAAATTTATAAAATATACTTTTGAAAATATAAGTAAAATAATTAAATTTAAGTATGTAAAAATATTTGAAAGAATGAAAAAAAAAGGTCACAGATTGTATTTAATTCTGGTTGACATTGCTAACTCCTGAATTCCATAGTTTCATTGAAGTCCAATTCCGTTAGACGTTGTTCGTTTACAGCGGCTCTGAAATCACCATATTCAAAAGGATGAAAAAATTAGTAAAACATTGGTGGAAAATAACAAGAGAATATATATAAGGGAAACAATGTAAAATTAAAAGAAACATATATATAACTAGCAAGTGTTACCCATATGATATTATATATCTTTTAATTTAATTGTATTAATAAATTTGAAAACAAAAATTATGGGTAATTTAAACCTTTAAAAATATGGCAATAAATTATTATGCCATTCAATTATGGACATATGGTGCATAACCGTAAAAAAATATATTACTATTCCATTAAAAGTATGTTATGTGATAATGTAAAATTAACGAAAGCTAACTATGTTTATCACCATGAATGTCACTTGTTAATAAAAACTTTAGCCTAAGATAATTTTGGCCGTTATTATTTAATTTATTTTGTAAACGTAATTTAAGGTTATGTGAATTATTAGAATATTCTCCTTTGTATACTATTTATTTTATTATAATGGATGAATTCGTTACAAATTATGACTATGTCTAGTAGCTAAATGCTAATAGGCGTCGTTCATATAGATTGCTAAGTGTCGAATTAAGAGGCTATACTCATAATTTTTTCATTTCTAATTTACTCTCGTAACTTGTAATATTATATATGAGATATTAAAATTCTAGCCCTAATTCAATGTTGAAGCTTGAAATAACTAGAAAATTTCTCTATTAGCTGCAGCAAAAGGTTTATTTGAGCATTTCTTTGTTGAGCTATTAGGCTATAAAACTTGAAATCTAATTTTTCTTCCCCTTATCCCAACCTGTTGAAAATTGAAAATTATTAGTAGAAAAGAAATCAATGAAGTGAAGAGTAAGATATAATAGAAATTAAATATTTCTTCGTGGATTCTTGCCAGTTAGATATGAAATAGATTGTAGTTATGATCTAAACAATCCATTTTCTTAGCTACTCGCCTTTCCCGGGAGCTTCCAGCTATCCTTTATAGCCTATACCATATATGGTGTTTCCTTATTTTTTTTATTAAGATGTCTGGTGGCTTTCATTTCTTAATTATTCTTTTTAAAATCGTTTTTGATGTGAATGGGTAAGATTCTTGGTGGCAGAGAAAAATAAAGTCGTCATTGTGGTTAAGGAGACCAAGGCTGCCTTTGGTTCACCGTCACCACACTGATATCCCAAAAATCAACTAGAGCTAAAAGCAGCAATAAGTTCACTGGTGGTGCAACAGAGGTATTACTTTTATTTATTAATTTACCATTTTATCCTTAAAACTTTCTTTATCAATCTTATTTTTTTTTTAGATTTGGCAGCCAAATTCTGCTGATAACGAGGAAGAAATAACTCTGCTGCAAGCTATGTCAACTCCTCCTCAATCGATGACCGATAAGCCTGTGATTGTAAGTGTTAAGCTCAAATTTATCCTTTTGGTTTCTTCTTGATGCTTTCTGTGTGTCATTTCTTTTCATTCTTTCATTTCGTTACCCTTTTTTATGTTTTTATTTCTACTGGAATGTTGGGGGTCTATACCTAACATTGAGATTTCTACTTGTATGGGTTGCAAGCTGAGATTTCTACTTGTATGGGTCTGTACTTAACATTGAGATTTCTACTTGTACAAGTACCAAACCCCCCTTGTCTCTCAATCTGCTTTCCCCCTATGGCTTATGCCTTTAAGTAAAAATCCTTCATTTTTTCCATTCTTAAGACATACTTTATTCATTGACCCAACTTTATCATCTTTCTTTGACCATGGCATCGGTTAGTTCTTCTTATCTTTTCCTTTCTTTTTTTAATTGATTTCTCCATTTGCAATATGATTTTTGTTCATAGTTTCTTTTCTGCTGTTTCTTTTGTTCCAAACTTTGGGTTTTCTTCATTTCTTTGTTGATCCAACAATTGGTGTAACTTTCTGCTTATTCTAAGGCTGGGGTTAATTGGATCCTTGGGAAGTACTTAATTAGTGATGGATTTTTTTTATTAATGAGCTAATACTGCTAAAAAAAATTGACTGTTAGATGTTTGATAAAGAATGGAGACTTGAATTTATGGGAATAAAGACAAAGAAGATTGATTGTAGTTTGCCAACATTAATAGCAAATTAGCAATTATAGCTTTTAATCATTTAGGTGTTTCATCTCTCGCTTAGGCAGCAGTGTTGTTAAGGCTTAAGGGTGTTGCGTATGTATAACTTTTAGTTTGATCTCCCGTTTTGGGGTTTTAATAAAACTTTTAATTTGCCAAAAAAAAATCAAGGTTTTTGCTTCCATTATAAATTAAGGCAATTTTGAAACTTTAAGGAATATTCCTGTTGTCTGTTGCAGGGCTGGAAATCAATAGAGACCTTTGAAACTCCCCTTTTCTGATTTTGAGAAACTATCTTGTCCCAAAGAGGTATTTCTTTTCCCGATTAAATTCTGTTAAGAATAGATTACATGTTCATTCCTAGACTTTATGCTAAGTGTCTAGCTTAAAGTTGATGTTGAAACAAAAATAGACTCCAAGTATATAATGTGATTAAGCCCATGTGCATTGGATCATTACAAGCGATAAGTTATAAGCATGAATAACTAGAGTTTCGAACCCCATCTCTTGCCTAGGCACCGTGTTCACCCCAAAAACCCATTTCGTGGTGAATCACAGAGGCAGTAGTCATGTTTGCGGTGTGTGAGTTGGTAGTGGTTTACTTACTGGTATCACTATTTCTTCATAACTACATCTTTCTACTGATGATATATTTTCTAAAGTTTATGTCATACTTGGCTTATATCTTATAATCCATCAATACATCAACATGTTCCTTGGGCAAGTTTGGAGCTAAATAAACTCAGGTAACTAGATTGGTGAGATTTCTATTAATGGACTTTGTTAGTTACTTTTCTTAAAACATAATGCAAAAGGAATATCAATAGAGGGGACAGAGTGAGGAACTAAACTTGATTCTTATTTTACCTAGAGCTGTTAATTTAGAGTTTGCATTGTGATTTACTTGTAGCACTGCATAAATTTTAGGTATCATCCTTCTAAGGTTTTGCTATCATTAAAGAAAAAGCTTCTTTTAGGAATTTTATGCCTCTTGATCAGGACTACCAGAAAAATACAAGAGGGGGGGGGGGGAGAGTATAACATTCAAAGAGAAAGCAATAGGCAGATAAAACAAGATGGCTATAATTAATGGTCATATTGAGAATCCAAATACTGAGTTGATTCCGGTGATGCGAGCCAGCCAGCAAATGGCTACAATTAAAGGTAATATAGAGAATCCAGATCCTAATTTTATCACTACAGAATGATGATCAGGGGTGAGACCCTAAAATCTAATCGAAGTAACTGATAGGAATAGATAGGAAGTTGTTCAGTTTTTTATTTAAGAACATCAGAAATCAACCTCTGCTACATGAAAATTGAATTAAATATGAAATGAAAATTAATTGCAGAGATTTTAGATAGACATCTAATCTAATCTAATCTAATCTAATGATTGTAGCTTAAGAATTGAATTGAATATTTCGGGTTTCAATTAATAAACAACCCCAGCATTGTATCTTCTTGTGCTAAATGATCAAGAAAATAATAAAGGGATCAAGAAAATAATCTATTTACCATGGAATATTCCATGAAAATAATAAACAATCCCAGCATTGTACTTAAACCATCTTTCTTTTGATACATATAATTTTTTTCATTACAATTTATATTAAATATAGAGTGTTGAAATAAATTTATAAACAATAGTTATATTAGCTCATGCAAATATAATTGCATCACCAACTATAATTGCAACTATAATCATAATTAACATGCTAATAATAAATTATTAGAGTAAATGTAATAATTTTAATTTCAATGTATGACCTCTATTGTTTCATTATTAAAAAAAGAGAGATTTATGTTTTTTTATTATACTTCTATTTTATTTGGTAGAAAAAAATAAATACTAAACTAATTAAAATAATAAAAACAAAAAATTAAATCGATCCAAAATTTAAGATTACTCAAAGAATGAGTTAATTGCACTAGAAATCTTTAGACCATGACATTTATTCTAAGTTGGTTCTCAAATTTAAAAATATTCTAATTACATGTTTAAATCATTTATATTATATAAATAAAATCTTTTCGTTGCTAAAATTAAATGTGACATAATTTAAAATAAAAGCTTTAAAGAAGATTGATATTGTAAAAGTGAATGTTTTGAAAATCTTGATTATGAGGTTTTTTTGAAGTTTTTACAGAAAGCATATTTCACTCTCTTTTTCTTAACTTCATTTTTAGTTATAAATTTTAAAAATTAAGCAACATTTTACTTTTATGTTATATGATTTTACATGTCATTTAATGATTAAATTAAAAAATAAAAAAAATGAAAGTACCTAATTGGTATAACATAAATAGTTTGAGAATGTAATTAAAATGTTTTGAAATTTAAGAACCAATTTAAAGAATGCTTTGGTGCAATTAGGTCTTTAAAGAAAATTGTCTGAAACCCTATATGTTAAATAGTATATTTTAACTTTCTTTTTTTGTCTGAAACCCTCCTATATCTAGTAAATTGAATCAAGTTGAACCTTTTAACTAGATAAATATTTTTTTTCTACAGTCACCTATCTCCCAAATACCAAGCATCCATTAAATAATAAATTCAATTATCAGCTCAATAGCAATTGACACTTAAAACATAACCGTCAAATAGATTATAGGTCATAGCTCATAATCAGTTATTTGTTGGTCATCACAGTTGTTTCAAGAAAAGAAATTAAGACTTTATCTTTGGTTATAGTTTTATCACATTGATGTATTGGACAAAGCAATTCTTGATGACTAGTGTTGCTAAGAAAAACATAAGGAATGAAGTTTGCTTACACTTTTGAAAAGATAGTCATAATCAATTATCCTTTCTATATCATTGTTATTGTTTATCATGGATCTTTGAGAATTTTTTCTTTAGTGTTCATCTTATGGCTTTCATCTTTTTGTGATGTGTTATTCTTAATTTTTTATGAAACTATATTATTTTATCTAATTATATATTTATGGTTTTATGTCGGTTGACATTTAAAATCAAAATAATAATAGATGGTAAAGACACGAAAATTTGTGAAGGGAGATAGTACCTTAGCAACAAAAGCTGTTTGGGATGATGAGCTGACATTGATATTTTGTGAACTTTGCGTGAATGAAGTCAATGCTGGTAATAGACCGACAACTCATCTAAACTCAAAAGGATGGAAAAATGTCGTTGCTTTTTTTTCAAGCAAAAACACAAAAAAATTATGGAAAACCTCAATTGAAAAATAAGTGGGATACATTAAAAAAGGAATGGAGGTTATGGAGGGAGTTGCTAAAGGAATCTACAGGAATTGGATGGTGTCCATCTAAAAAGACGGTCGATACTACCGAAGAATGGTGTGATGAAAAAATACAAGTTAGTGTTAACTTTATCATTATTTTAATGCATAAAGTTTATTGAAATTAGTAATTTACAAATATAAAAATCTGAGTATAACATTTAACATTTAACATTTAACATGTTTTGTAGGAAAACCCTGATTTTAAAGGATTTAAGAAGAAATGAATTGAACCACGATTGAATGATTTAATGTGGCAAATATTTGGTGGCATTGTAGCCACTGGAGAGAATGCATGGGCACCTTCGTCTGGTGTTCTTCCAAGTGGGGTTCCTATGGGAGATGATACACCTAATGAGGGATTCAGATGAACATAGTAATGAGAATGAAGGTATTCCTCCTAATGAGGCACCATCAAACCCTTCTCATGAAACTCCTAATCGAAGAACGAAAACACTTGAGGTTGTACACGGTAAAGGAAAAAATCAAGTTCAAGTAGAAAATCATCAAGAAATTCATTAGCTACTCATATTGAGAAATTGTGTGAGAGTATGGCTAGTCCAAGGAAGTCAGTGAATGAAATTATTTTTCCTCACTCTCAATATACTATTTCAAATATAATGGATGCTTTGCGTGATTTGGGAGATGAAATTCCAAAAAAAGATGAACTGTACTATTTTGCCATCAAAATGTTCCAAATATCGGTAAACAAAAAGTGTTTTTGAACTTAGATCCAGATGTTAGGGTTTGGTGGCTTCGACGTGAGTATGTTGAACAAAATCCAATTGCATCATTTTCATCCTTGGTAGCAACATCCTTATTTCCCTTCCAACCGTACCATCCACCACCTCCACCATAAGCTCCTTAGAAATATTATTGTAATATAACTATACTACTTTTTTATATGTAAAACTAATGTATGATCTACTTTTTTATATGCAAAACTAATGTATGATCAACTTTTTTATATGTAAACCTAATGTATGATCTATTTTTTTATATGTAAAACTAATGTATGATATTTTTTGTGTTTGATATTTTTATGCTATGCTTTTATTCAATTTTTTGTGTTGTATAGAATGTCACAAGTTATTAATTTATTTTCATTAGATTACTTTTTCAGGTTAAGGATGAATTTAACAATATGTATAATAGTTTTTATATGAATTATGATACCCTTGAATTAAGTCAAGAAGCTCAACGAAGAATAGCCACAATTGTTATACAAGTTGAGCACAACAATTATCATGAAGAGGAAGAACAAGTGTTAAGCAGTGTATTGGTACACCATGAAACTTATTTCACTAGGCAACCGTGTATGGATTCAAATTATACAGGTCAAATATGGGTGGAAAAAGTATTAAATGGGCATGATGATCGTTGCATGAATAGTTTTAGGATGCCAAAAAATATATTTCACAGCTTTTTGCATGATTTGTAAATAAATTATGGCTTAAAGCATGGGAAGGTATCTGCGATGGAGAAGTTAGCATTATCATTGTATATTCTTTGAAATAGAGAATCAAATTCAAATGCAGCAGAGCGATTTCAACGATCTGGGGAAACTGTTAGTTGAATTTTTACTGATATGTTACATATATTTGCTCGAATGGGAATAGGCACGATTAAACTCACTGAAGGTCAATTCGAGGAAGTACCGAACCATATTCAACATGATACACGATATTGGCCTCACTTTAAGGTAAAATTTACACAATCTTTATATTTTTAAAATATAAATTATTTCTAACTTTTATCTCATTACTTGCATTTATTTTAAAAGATTGTATTGGGGCCATAGATGGAACACACATAAAAGCATGCATTCACATTATTGTCAAATACCTTATATCGGACGGAAAGGTGAACCAACTCAAAATATTATGGCAGTTTGTGACTTCAACATGTGCTTTATTTTTTCATTTCCTGGTTGGGAAGGAACAACACATGACAATAGAATTTTTTTGCAAGCACTTAGAAAACAAGAGTTAAAGTTTCCACACCCTCCACCAGGTTGAACTTTAATTTTTTAATTAATCTTTACATAAAAACAATATTAAAATTTTTAATTTATTTTTAAACTTGATATTATGTTTTACTTTTTTATAGGAAAATATTATCTTGTGGATTCAGGATATCCACAAATGGCAGGTTTTCTAGGTCCATATAGGGGGAACGATATCATTTACCTGACTTTCGTCGAGGTAATCATCGAGCATCTGGAAAAAAAGAAATCTTTAATCATGTCCATTCTTCGTTACACTCTGTGATTGAACGAACATTTGGAGTGTGGAAAAAATGGTCAATATTAAGAGATATTCCAAACTATTCATTCGACAAGCAAGTTTTAATAGTTATTGCAACAATGGTTTTGCATAATTACATTCGAAGACATGCATGGTCAAATGATGAGGATTTTCGACAATTTGAGAATATACTCGACATGCCAATCTCTTCAGGCCATTTTGATAAAGGTGAATCGAGTTCTTTTAACAGTGAAAGTGACCTTGAAATTGCAATGTTAAGGGAAACCATTGCAAATAGTTTAATGAATCAATATTTGTAAAAATAATTTTGTATCATAACCTAATTTCTAGTAATAATGAAACTTGTTATGTCTTATGTTACTATAAATTTTTTTATTAAAAACCATTCGTTTAGATACTTCAAAATTTGATCCAAGTATAATGTTACTATTTGCGAAAATAATATATATCATTGTTATAAAAAATATTTAACTATAAAAAATTAAAAATAATTATCGTTTTATCTAATAAATAATTTAAATTGATTATATAATTCATTAAAATATTTATAATAAAATATTGGAAGATAAATTTTAATATTTTATTAAATGAATTTATAAATTCACATATTTTAATAATTTTATATAAGTAAAATAATTTAAAAACTTCTATTATATATCAATTCTAATATGATGTCAAGTTATTTTTTATTTTCACCTCACCGCTACAGCTACGTTTGAATCCAAACACACACTCCACCATTGTTTCTAATCTCACCGTTACAGTATCCAATCTCACCGTTACAGTAACTAATCTCACCGCCACCGCTGTTTTTAACCTCACCGGAGGTAAACACATCGCCTATCCAAACTAAGCTTAAGAAATTAGGAATACCAATTAGTGTTGAAGAGCTGAGTTTGGTCGGCCTTCCCATTGGCGAGTTGTTTTTTATTAACATATTTGGTGGATTCCATTTC
Source organism: Gossypium hirsutum (assembly GCF_007990345.1). Classification (NCBI taxonomy): domain Eukaryota; kingdom Viridiplantae; phylum Streptophyta; class Magnoliopsida; order Malvales; family Malvaceae; genus Gossypium; species Gossypium hirsutum. The sequence continues at coordinate 13,434,494 of NC_053436.1, forward strand.
TTACCAATTTCTTTTTATTAAAATCATTTTTGATGTGAATGAGTAAGGTTCCTGGTTGCAGAGAAAAATAAAGTTGTCATTGTGATTAGAGAGACTAAGGAATTGGGAACACCAATTATGTTGAAAAGCTGAGTTTGATTGACTTTCCCATCCGCAAGGTTGATATTGTTGCTCTTTCCACTGACGATGCCTTGCTCGCTGTTTCCATAGCCGACACCATTCATTTCTTCAACGTGGGCTCTTTTCTTGCTAAGGTACTCATCTTTCTTTATAATTAAGTATATTTTCTTTCTTTATAGTTAACATGGTATTTATAATCATCTCAATCCCATTTCTTTACGATAAAAAATGTAATTATTAATTTAAATCAAATTTATTATTAAAAAACAATTTATTTCACCGTTTGAGAAATATACAAAGAAGCATAGTTCACAACTGTCATGCATTTATATCATCTACAACAACATAGTGTAATAGCCCAAATTTGCCCGGGCCCATGAAATAAATAAATAAAAAAACAAAAATTAAAGAAATAATAAAAGTTTTTACAGTCCATTTACAAAACCCAAAATGCTAGCCTATTTACATAGCCCAAATACCTAAACTACCCAATGCCCAATTACACCCAAGCCCATACTGTAGCCCAAATACCCGAATGTTGCCCAAAATTCATTAGACCCAAAATACATAGGGCCCAAGTGGCCCAATTTGTTAACAGAAGACAGAAGGCCTAGGGTTTCTGAAACCCTAGGCGTCGCAAGCACCCCTACACCAGGTCTAAACTCGCGCCGCAATTGGTGCGCCAATCTCACTACCGACACCCCCATGTCGCCTCAATCAGCGTGCCAGTGAATCGTCATCAGCGCCTAATCATCGTTGGTCTTCTCGTTGTCACCTACTAAAAAGTGAAAGAGATACACAGCAAAAATGGCAAGAAATCAATAGAATACACTAAATTTGTACAGGGGCTATAAAAGCCAAATGTATTTCACTGTAATATACAGATTTTTACAAAAAAAAAAACAGATAAGCATATATACAATCAGGAGAAATACGAACAGTTTCATTGTGGAAAAGGTGATTCAGTTACAATTTTTCTGATTTATTTCCTGTTGTTCAGCATATACGAATTGTTTTTTTTAAAATGTCAGTATTTAAAAGAAAAAGGTTACCTGTGATTCGCTTGGAAAAATAAAGGTTTTTTGACCATCCGATGGCCGTGTACGGCGGCGCGTGTGGCACGTGGGCTCGTGCTACCCAGTAACCGGAGGTCGGAGCCCGAACGGCTCTCCTCTTCTCCCCTTTCAGAGGATTTCAAAGCTTTTTTTTTAGAAACAGTTCTAAAAATGAATTTTGGGGTAAAAAATCTAACTTAAATAGCATTAAAAAACGGTGTCGTTTTGCTTAGCACTAAAATGGCATCGTTCGAGTAGAGGATCCGCGTGTTGACCCATGACCCGGGGAGGATCCGCGCGTTTTTGGTAAAAGGGCTAATTGCCTAATTGATCCTTCCGCATTTTAAATATTTACAATTTCATTTTATTTTTATTTTAATTTGGACCTAATCTTTTATTTTTGTTTCAATTTAGTCCTAATGGCCATTATAAAGCTTATTTTGGGACGACGTCGTTTTGGGATTAGGGTCAAATTACCCAGTGAGTCCCTCGGCTTTTAACACGTGTTTCAATTAGGCCCAAATTTTTCTATTTATTTGTAATTAACCCCAGATAATTTAATTAAATTCAATTTTAATCCCTTTTTTATATATTTAATTTATTTTAAATACTATATGTATTATTTGCTTTTTAATTATATGTAAAAATAGTATATATTATTTTTATTTATATATTATTTATATTATTATATATTCTATTTATAAATTTTATTATATATCTTTTATTATATATATTAACCCCTACATTATTTTTATTTTATTATATATTATTTTATTATTTATTATTAGTATATAGTAATTAAAAGTTTGTAAATTATTGTTATTAAATATTTAATGTCGAATATTTTAAATTTACTACAAAGTTCTGTTCCTATTTAACATATTATTATTTTTTTAAAGTGTAATAAGTTATTATATCATGTAGTGTATTTGATATATATATTAATCATCTCTAAAAACTCTCCTTTATCATTTATACATTGTTTTAAATTTTTTTTAATACTTCATCTATTTTTTTAAAAATTATATTTGTTTTCTTATCTTTACTTTTGATTTATATGTTCATAATTTGTTTATGTATTTTTGTATCTTTTTGTATTTATTTAATATTGTTTTAGTATGCTAATGATATCTCACCAACTATTTGTTGTTTTTATTTATTGTTTATCATATTTGCATAAAATTGATTATTTATGTTATTTTAAGTTATATTTGCATAAAATATTGTTATATTTATATTGTTATATTCATTGTTTTCCATGTTATATTTTGCATGAAATGTTATTATGTATGTAATTAGTATTATTATATTCATTGTTTTCTATGATGTATCTTGCATGAAATGTTAATGTATGTATATTTAGGTTATTTAGGATTATATTTGTATGAGATGTCAAGGTACATTATGTAGTTTATGTCGTTATTTATCATCTTATATTCGCATGAAATGTTAAAGCATGTACCATGTGGTTTATGTAATCAAGTATCGGTATATTGTAATATGTTAAATACATCATTGCCATAAAATTCATATTTCATGTGAAAAAATAAAATAAAATAAAATAAAATAAAATAAAGAACACACAAATTTTACGTGAAAACCCTTTCGGGAAAAAAACCACGGGCAGAGGAGAAGAAAATTCACTATGTCGAAAAATTTGAATCAAATACAAGAGGAATAGACTATGTCTATTTATAGGCTTGCAAAGCTATATTCTAGTAGGATTGAAACACCTTATCCTAATCAATATAAAATAGATGGAGTTTAATAAGGTTTAAAAACCTTATTCTAAAATAAAATAAAAGAAGTCTAGTTCTATATGGATTTTACTTTTATTTTATTTTCCATCGTATTTTATTTAAATAAGAATTTGGGTCACTTAATTCTAACAATCTCCACCTTGACACAAATTCTCAATGAACAAGTTCTTCATCGCGAACTTTCAATAAACAAGTTCTCCACCTCTTCCATAAAACCCCTTAAGGGTTTAACTTCAACAATGAACACCAACCAAGTCTAAGCAATGCTCAAACTTGGTTATAGGAAGTGACTTAGTCATCATATCTGCAGGATTTTCATGAGTACTAATTTTGCTCACAACAATATCACCACGAGCAATAATATCATGAACAAAATGATACCGAATATCAATGTGTTTTGTTCTCTCATGAAACATTTGATCTTTTGTAAGAAAGATGACACTCTGACTGTCACAAAATACTGTGTTGATTTGAAGGTCTTCATTGAGTTCACTAAATAGTCCCTTCAACCAAATAGCTTCTTTACAAGCCTCAGTAATCGCCATGTACTCAGCTTCAGTGGTAGACAAAGCGACTGTAGTTTGCAAAGTGGCTTTCCAACTAATTGCACAACCTCCGATTGTAAAGACGTAACCTGTAAGAGATCTTCTTCTATCAAGGTCTCCAGCAAAATCAGCATCAACATACCCTATAACTCCATCTTTAGTTCTTCCAAACTGTAAGCAAACATCAGTAGTGCCTCGTAAGTATCTTAAAATCCACTGAACTGCTTTCCAATGTTCTTTACCAGGATTTGCCATATATCTTCTAATTGCACTGACTGCATATAATAAATCTGGACGTGAACAAACCATAGCATACATGAGAGATCCCACTGCACTAGAGTATGGACCATGTGACTTATACTCAATCTCATCATCTGATTGAGGAGACAAGGCCGATGAAAGTCTGAAATGGGCTGCTAAAGGAGTACTAACAGGCTTAGCACTCTGCATATTGAACCTGCAAAGAACTTTCTCAATGTACCCCTTCTGACTTAGGTACAATTTACTTGCTTTTCTATCTCTGAGAATCTCCATACCAAGTATCTTCTTTGCTGGTCCTAAATCTTTCATCTCAAATTCTTCACTTAGTTGGGCTTTAACCTTTCTTATCTCTCCTTTATCTTTTGCTGCTATTAACATGTCATCAACATAAAGAAGTAGATACACAAAAGAACCATCACTGTTTTTCTTAAAGTAAACACAACTGTCTAAACTACTTCTTTTGAAATCATGAGAAGTCATAAAGGAATCAAACCTCTTGTACCACTGTCTTGGTGACTGTTTCAAACCGTAAAAGGACTTTCTCAGCAAGCAAACATAGTCCTCTTTTTATGAGACTATAAAACCCTCTGGTTGTTGCATGTAAATATCTTCCTCAAGTTCTCCATGCAGAAATGCAGTTTTTACATCTAACTGCTCAAGCTCCAAATCATGCATGGCCACAATACCAAGCAAAGCTCGAATCGAACTATGCTTAACAACTGGAGAGAACACATCTGTGAAGTCCACTCCTGGAATTTGACTGTAACCCTTTGCAACAAGCCTTGCTTTATATCTGGGTTCTTCAACTCCTAGAGTCCCTTCTTTCTTTTTAAACACCCATTTACAACGAACAACCTTTTTACCTTTAGGAAGTTTCACAAGGTCCCATGTTCTATTTTTGTGGAGTGATTCCATCTCTTCTTGCATAGCAAAATCCACTTTTCTGAGTCTTCACAACTAACCGCCTCAGAATAATTAGATGGCTCTTGATTCGCATCTATATCTTCAGCCACATTTAAAGCATAAGCAACTAGATCAACCTCGGCATACTTCTTTGGAGGTTTAATTTCTCTTCTAGTTCTGTTTTTGGCGATAGAGTATTGTGGTGAAGAAGCAACTCTATTCTCAATTTTTGTTCTGGCTTGAGGAGTTGACTCTGTATTAATCTGATGCTCCACCTGCTTTTGATTTTCTTTATTGGAAGAGTCTTTAAGAGATAAGTTAGGTAGCACAGAAGTTTCATAAAAACAACATCTCTGCTAATCACAACTTTTCTATTTTCATGACACCATAACTTATACCCTTTTACACCAGCTTTATAACCAAGAAAAATGCATTTAATAGATCTCGGTTCCAATTTTCCATTATCAACATGAGCATACGCAGGACTCCCAAAAATCTTTAAATCAGAATAATTAGCAGGATTACCAGACCATACCTCTTGTGGAGACTTTTTCTCAATGGCAACGGATGGAGATCGGTTGATCAAAAAACATGCAGTAGAGGCCGCTTCTGCCCAAAATGCCTTCGGTAAGTTGGCATTTGACAACATACATCGAACCTTCTCCATAATCGTTCTGTTCATTCGTTCTGCAATGCCGTTTTGCTGTGGAGTATGACGAATTGTCAAGTGTCTCATGATCCCTTCTGACTTGCACAATCTATTAAACTCATCAGAACAAAACTCTAAGCCATTGTCTGTGCGGAGGTATTTTATCTGTTTTCCCTTCTATTTTTCAATCATAATTTTCCAAGACTTAAATGCAGAAAACATATCGCTTTTCTGCTTCAGGAAAAATGCGCAAACTCTTCTGGAAAAATCATCAATAAAGGTTAGCATATAATTAGCTCCACCTCTCGAAGGCACTCTGGATGGCCCCTACAGATCAGAATGAATATACTCCAACGTTCCCTTCGTGTTATGGATTCCTCTAGTGAATCAAACTCTCTTTTGCTTCCTAAAAACACAGTGCTCACAAAAATTCAGTTTGCAAATTCCTTGCCCATTAAGAAGTCCTCTTTTGCTTAATTCTGCCATGCCATTTTCACTCATATGCCCTAGGCGCATATGCCAAAGTTTAGTAATATCATCATCTAACAAGGAAGAGGAAGCGACAGCTGCATCACCAGTAACAGTAGAACCCTGTAAAACATATAACTTAGCAATCTTTCTCTACCCTTTCATCACAACAAGGGACCCTTTGGAAATCTTTAAAACCCCACTTTCAGCTGTGTATCTATACCCTTTTGAATCAAGAGTACTCAACGAAATTAAATTTCTTTTCAATTCTGGAACATGCCGCACGTTACTAAGTGTTCTGACAACTCCATCAAACATCTTAACTTTAATTGTTCCAACACCTGCGATTTTACATGAAGCATTATTTCCCATCAAAACAACAGCTTCAGATACTGTTTCGTAAGTTGTAAACCAATCCCGATTAGGACTCATGTGGAAGGTGCAGCCTGAATCAAGTATCCACTACTCGCTTACTTTAGAATCATTGACAGAAGCGACTAGAAGTTCACCATCGCTGTAGTCTTCTACAACATCAACTTCACCGGAATTTTCTGGTTGTTTTCCCTTTTGATTCGCAGCCTCCCTTTTAATCTTATTTTGTAGCTTATAGCACTCAGATTTAATGTGCCCTGTCTTCTTGCAGAAGTTGCAAGTTTTACCTCTATTTGAAGACTTCAATCTACCCTTAGATTTACCACGAGGATTCCGTTCCTGTGTCCTACCACGATCATCATCAGCATTCCGATCTTGTCTCTCACGAATAATGAGACCCTCTCCCTGAGAGTCAGGTTTAACCACAAGATGCTTTATCTTATCATACGAGGTTAAAGAATCATAAACCTCATCAACTGTGAGAGAATCGCGGCTATATAAAATCGTGTCTCTAAAGGTTGAATAAGACGGGGGCAACGAACAAAGTAGAATCAACCCTAGATCTTCCTTATCATACTGAACCTCCATGGCCTCCAAGTTTGAGAGAATTTCTTTAAACACTGTTAAGTGTTTGTGTACAGACGCAGCTTCCTCCAAACGATGAGCATAAAGACGCTGCTTTATATGCAACTTGCTTGTTAGAGTTTTCGACATACATATTTGTTCTAGCCTCTTCCATAATGCAGCGCCAGTTTTCTCTTTCATCACATCCTGCAAAATTTCGTTGGACAAATGCAGATGTAATTATGTTAATGCCTTTCGATCCTTACGCTTCTTCTCTTCATCTGTTAATGTCGAAGGCATCTTATCTATCACTAACAGGGCATCCTCCAGATCCATCTGTGCAAGAACTGCTTGCATCTTAATTTCCTACAACGCAAATCTGGTGTTGCGATCCAACAGCGGAATTTCATACTTCAAAGACGCCATTACCGTGATCGAGATGAATACCCGGAAGCTCTGATACTAATTTGTGAAAAAATAAAATAAAATAAAATAAATAAAATAAAGAACACACAAATTTTACGTGGAAACCCTTTCGGGAAAAAAACCACGGGCAGAGGAGAAGAAAATTCACTATATCAAAAAATTTGAATCAAATACAAGAGAAATAGACTATGTCTATTTATAGGCTTGCAAAGCCATATTCTAGTAGGATTGAAACACCTTATCCTAATCAATATAAAATAGATGGAGTTTAATAAGGTTTAAAAACCTTATTCTAAAATAAAATAAAAGAAGTCTAGTTCTATATGGATTTTACTTTTATTTTATTTTCCATCATATTTTATTTAAATAAGAATTTGGGTCACTTAATTCTAACATTTCATTTAATCCAAAAGAATTTTAAAAAAGTAAGGCAATGTTTTTTGGTATTTAGGAATTCGGGAAGTAGTGCCCTAACATGCTGGGTTGCAATTTCCCGTTTGTCTAAATGTTTAAAAAGCATCCTTTAAATAAATTTTGTAAATCACAAGATGATTTCAGTTACGAAAATTTAGGAATATCGTGTCCAATCATCCTGGATGTGATGTTTGTACTCTTTCGAAGCAAAGGAATCTTGATTTTCAACTCAAATTATTACAGTTTTAAAAAGAGATCTTATTTCTAAATTCTTTCAAACTTTTGACATTAAGACAAAACTATTCAATTTGGTACCAATTTTGGGTGTTGCGAGGGTGCTAAACCTTCCTCGTACGTAACCGACTCCTGAGCCCGTTTTTTCATAATTTCGTAGACCAAAATATTTTATAAGGTGATCCAATCACACTTAAAAAGGTTGGTGGCGACTCCCGTTTTCAAAATACCTCACTTTTAAAAAAGAGGTTTCGACACATAGCTTATTAAATTATTTCAACAAAAAATATGGATCATGTTATTAGTATAATAATTTAAATATGTCTACATAGATTTTTTATAAAAAAGAATGCTAGTAATGAGCAACGCTGGGAATAATAGCCAACCTCAAGCAACACAAGTAGGTGGTCGTGCCACCAAAAAGGTATAATTACGAGAGGATGAACCACCTGATGAAGGTGGCGTAACTGAGGCAGGGTGGAGGAGAATCGTACGTCTTATAGAAATATGTTGATGCAAGAAAACGGTTTTTCTACTTATGAGAATAAGGCGTTTGAGGATGATGATATAGAACTACATGAGGGGGACGCAATAAGAGGAGTGGTTAATGGCATTCCTTTGATCCATTTTTTGGACTGGGTATGGAATCTGAGAGCATGTCAAAAACGGTTATCTTGAAACTTTTTGGGAGGAAGATTGGGTTCCATCCGTTTACTAATAAGGTTCTTTCGCAGCGGAATCTGACGAAACCTTTCTAGCTAATGGATCTTGAGAATGATTACTATATGGCGAAGTTCATGTCTGAGGACGATTGTGCTAATGTTCTTGCTGAGGTACCATGGGTGGTGTTTGGGCAATACCTTACGGTTCAATCATGGACTCCTTTGTTCTCTACATCTGAGATGTTCCCTTTGACGTTGGTGGTATGGGTTCGCTTTTCGGGTCACATGTATAAGGAGAGTGTTCTAAAGGCCATTGGTGAATCTATTGGATGGATTGTCAAGATTGATGATAATACTGAAAACCGGACGATAGGTCAATTTGCTAGGTTGGCAGTGTGTTTCAATTTGACTAAGCCTTTAGTATTGAAGGTCAGTGTGGAAAACCATACGCAAAGGGTGGAGTATGAATCTCTCCCATACAATTGCTACAAATTGTGGACACTACGGACATACAAGGGAGAGATGTATGGCCGTGACAACGGATAAAATGACGGCTAATGGGCAAGAGGTGCCGAATGAACCAGAACCAACAATACAACATGTAGAGAAAGAGAATTTTGGTTCATGGATAGTGGTGGAGAAACGTGGAAGATGACCGACAAGGAGGGGGCAAAGTTGGTAAGCAAGAGTCGAGTCATTGATTTTGGAAATTCTAAATTTAACGAACTAGCAAATTTGGATGATAAAAATCTCACTAATTCAAGGACAAACAACAATAATGGAGAGAATCGGGGGGAGGCCAACTCTAGGTTAAATCCGAAACATAAGGATGTTACAGCTAATAATAATGGATCGAGAAGGGATAAGGGAAAGATTGTTGTTGAGAGTGTTAATGGCTAGACTAGAAATGGGGCCACAAAGAGAGTGGGCCATTCATCCTTGTATGAACCAATGGAATACAATAATAAAAATGGAGTGGACTTAGCAAGAAAAGACATAGTGCTGAGTAATGTAGGGCCAAATAAGCCCAAAAGTCAAGCTCCAAGATTGGAAGGTTACATTGTTACACCGGTACACGCAAAATTAAACCTCAAGAATCGTGTAGTTATTTTCATAACTCTTTTTAACTTTTTTTTTTAATTTAGTCATTTTAACTGTTCATGTGGCACATTAATAAATTATTTGAACATATTACTGCTATTTTTTTTTCAATTTAAAATGATTGTTTAAAGCTTAAAAACCTTTTTGTAAATAATTCAAAATATTTTTTCTTTCTCTTCTATGAATGGATAACTTTGAAAGGGCAGGAGGTTCCAGTTCAACATCCATACTTAACTACGATGACCGTTCAACTATGATCAGAACTCCCAAACTTTCTGCTAAATGGTTTCAACATTTTCTTGCAAACAGAAGCGGTGCAAGACTTAACATACAAATTAGGTTCGTGAATGGAAGACACATATCTCCATATTTTCGAAAGAGCAAATATATCATTGCTACAACTGAAGCTAATGCAACAGATAGTGAATGAATGATTTGGATATCCCACATTTCTTTATTATTGTTTTGATCTTATTAACTTTTAAGGTTCCACCTTCAGTAGTTTATGGATCAACCCAATGAAGAAAAACTTGTTTGTATTTTCATAATTATATTTATATAATATATTTATTTAATAGTAATTTATTTTTGGACATTTTTTTAATTATCAAAGTAGCATGAATCAAAGCTGAAACCAAAAATTATTTTTAAGAGGGCTGAAATTAAATTTTAATTTTTAATAGTCTATACTTTTATAATTTTTTAAAAGATTAAACTAAATTTTTATTTTTTTAAGAGATCAAAAGTATAATTTTATTTTTATTAATTTAAAATTTTTAAAAGACTTAAATGAACAATTTTCTATTTTAGAGTTATGACCCTGCCAGTACTTTATACTCCATTGAATGATATGCGGGAAAGATAAAAGGAAGGAATTTAGGTGGATCTGGTACAAATTCATGGCGCTTTAATTCAAGGTTTAAATTGGCTCTATTGAACTGTGGGAATGATGGCTAAAATGGAAGTGCGATTTCTTTTAGAAAATAAGAATTTCATAAATAAATATAAATACAGACAATCCAGTGGCTTCAGCCAATAAAAAACAGTTAGGTGCTTCATATGGTCGATTTCAGAGAGAAGGAAAATGAAAAAAATGTTTTAAATTAATTACAGATAAATACTAAGTTTTAGTTAAAAGTTTTTAGAAAAATGTCATGTTAGCAATTCCTTAATAGATTAATGAAATTTTAACGATATTGATTAGTTCGAACAATTATTTTAACTAGAGTGATTAAATTGAAAAAAAATGATCAAAGTAATATAAACTCAATTTTAAAGTGACCTAAAGTATAGTCTACTTATTTTTATATGATGCAAAATTAAATTATATAGTGTAGCACATAAATGAATGAAAAAGAAAGTATTTATTATTTAATATTTACATGATGGTTGTTTAGAACTGGATTTCTGCTAAGCTTCAATATATTTTTATCAATTTCATCTTGCGCTTTTGGTGATAATCCATACTATCTTTGTTTAGAATTCATTTTTGCAATAACAAGAATGCATGATGTCAGAAATTAAAGACAGAAACTACCAGATGATGGGTGGAAAAAGGTGAATACTGATGGAGTTGTGTTTAAGCTTTCAGGGAGTGCTACTGCCGGTAGAATAATCCATGATCAGGTTAGAGTATGGATTGCATGCTTCACAAGAAATATTGGAAGTTGCCCGATGCTCATAGCTGAATTCTGAGGTATGCTTGATGGTCTCCAAATAGCGGCCTGAAGAAAGTGATTTTTGAGATAGACAGTAAAGAAGATATTTAAGCAATTCAAGAAACTAGAAAAGAATAACATAGTTTATCTTTGATCCGTAACATTAAGGAGCTACTCCAACGTGATTGGACAGTTCGCCTAATACATGTTTTCAAATAGGGCAACAAGGTAGCGGATGGTTTGGCAAAAATGACGTTGTCAAGACCTTTAGACAAGTTTATATTCGTGCGACCCTCGGATAAAGTCCTTCAATCTTTGCAATATGATTATCTATCTAATGTAGTGCGACCTCGTTTTTCTTTATTTCAGTTTAACCTTTCTTTTGTATCAGAAAAAAAAAATTCTCACTCTTAAATGCATTGAGCTTTATGTCTAAATAAATAAATAAATAAATAAATAAATAAATAAATATATATATATATATATATAAAAGCATAGAGAGATGGAATTTAAAAAAGAAAAATTCAAAATGCCAAATACATTGAAATCTAAAAGTTATTGGCTGAATTGTTGGTGACATCAATATTTATAATTGATGAGGAATAGTTAAAAGTTTTAAAGTTATTAATTTTGATTTTATAAAATTATATCATGCCTGTTTAGATAAAGTTGAATAAATTTTGTTGGACTAAATGGTGGCTCTTCCATATGCTCTAAAATAGGTTTGATTTTTGAGGAATGTGGCTTGCTTAAGGCTTCCTTTGGTTTGGCATTTAATGCCAATATGGTGCAACTGGGTAGATAACTGCTATCAACCTCATTGATAGCATGTTTGGATTAGCATCAATTGTACGTTGAAATTTATTTCAATCACGCAGATAGCCTCAAAATTGACCAGAGGTTTTAGCACTAGTTCAACCCAATAAAGCAGTAGGTATTTTGGGAACTGAAATAGTGATTATTGTTGGTTTCTCCCTACATTTTTACTTTGTTCTTGGTTGTGGCTGCTACTTTTTTCTTTGCTTAAAAGTTAGTTTTTATATATTTGTGTTGAGTATGGTATCATGTTCGTGTTATGTTTTTGTCTCGTTTCTAAATTTTTGGGGTTTAGATCGTATTATGGATCAGTTGGGGGCATCTGCAAATACGAGTTGTAGTTTACAATGAATGCAAAAATTTAGCTTGTAGTTGGGAATTTTTTAAGAATTTTTTAGAGTAGTGTAGTGCTCAGTTGTAGTTTTTCCTCTTAATACAAGATTGAAATGGTGAAACAAATGATAAAATCGGGGAAAATTCTTGAAGAACAAAAAATTAGTAGGCTAAGAACAAATGGTTTGTCTAAAAACTAATTTATTGCATTTGAATAGGCAATTGATTTTTGCTCTAATGATATTAGAGATGTACTCTTTTCATATAGGTATATACATTCTTATGCTTCTTCAGTTTTCCTTTCAAATGATGTAATCTTTGGAGACCAACAAATCTTGAGAAACACAATTTTGAAAGATCCCCCTTTTGAAAGAATTTTAGCCTTCTCAATCCTCTACTGATCTTTGTGTTTGAGAGGCCGAATTGTTATACGTCTTTAGAAAATCTAGATATATGAAACTTAGGTAGTGTGGGAAATCTAACATGGTTATACAACTATCCAAGAAGTAATGAAATGTTGTATGATTTGGTGTTAATGCTAGACTATGTCACACTGACTCATCATTTTTTTAAAGTATTCATATTTGGAAATCGGTGTAGAGACACGATATACATGTATGCATGTCCCATATGAGTGAAAATTAAATACTTATATTCTATTATTTTGTTTAGTCCAATAAATCAAATTGTTAAATAGTTTTTGTGAGAAATATTGAAGGAGCTTTACAAATGCGTGGATGTATATATACCATGACATCTTAAGATATATGTTTGCTTGTATTTGTTATAATGGTGATCTTTAAATGATGCTTATTATGATATATATATATTTATGGTTTTATGTCGGTTGACATTTAAAATCAAAATAATAATAGATGCTAAAGACATGAAATTTTGTGGAATGAGATAGTACATTAGCAACAAAAGTTGTTTGGGATGATGAGCTGATGTTAATTTTTTGTGAACTTTATGTGAATGAAGTCAACGCTGGTAATAGACCGACAACTCATCTAAACTCAAAAGGATGGAAAAATGTTATTGCTCTTTTTCAAGCAAAAACACAAAAAAAATAATGAAAACCTCAATTCAAAAATAAGTGGGTACATTAAAAAAGGAATGGAGTTATGGAGCGAGTTGCTTAAGGAATCTACAGGTATAGGATGGTGTCCATCTAAAAAGACTGTCGATGCTATCGAAGAATGGTGGACTGAAAAAATACAGGTTAGTGTTAACTTTATCATTATTTTAATGCATAAAGTTTATTGAAATTAATAATTTACAAATATAAAAATCTTAATATAACATTTAACATTTAACATGTTATGTAGGAAAATCCTAATTTTAAAGGATTTAAGAATAAAGGAATTAAACCACGATTGAATGAGTTAATGTGGCAAATGTTTGGCGGCATTGTATCCACTGGAGATAATGCATGGGCACCTTCATCTGGTGTTCTTCCAAACGGGGTTCCTATAGGAGATGATACACCTAATGAGGGATTTGGTGATTTAGATGAACATAGTAATGAGAATGAAGGTATTCCTCCTAATGAGGCACCTTCATCTGGTGTTCTTCCAAACAGGGTTCCTATAGCAAATGATACACCTAATGAGGGATTTGGTGATTCAGATGAACATAGTAATGAGAATGAAGATATTCCTCCTAATGAGGCACCATCAAGCCCTTCTCATGAAACTCCTAATCGAAGAAAGCAAACACTTAGGGTTGTACATGGTAAAGGAAAAAAAATCAAGTTCAAGTAGAAAATCATCAAGAAATACATTAACTACTCAGATTGAGAAATTGTGTGAAAGTATGGCTAGTCCAAGGAAGTCAGTGAATGAAATTATTTTTCCTCACTCTCAATATACTATTTCAATTGCAATGGATGTTTTACGTGCTTTGGGAGATGAAATTCCAAAAAAAGATGAACTGTATTATTTTTCTATCAAAATGTTCCAAATATCAGTGAAACGAGAAGTGTTTTGGAACTTAGATCCAGATGTTAAGGTTTGGTGGCTTTGATGTGAGTATGCTAAACAAAATCCAATTGCGTCATTTTCATCTTTGGTAGCAAGATCCTCATTTCCCTTCCAATCATACCATCAACCACCTCCACCATAAGCTCCTTAGAATTATTACTGTAATATAACTATATTACTTTTTTATGTGTAAAACTAATGTATGATATTTTTTTATGTTTGGTATTTTTATGTTATGCTTTTATTCAAGTTTTTGTGTTGTATAGAATGTCACAAAATATTAACTTATTTTCATTTGATTAATTTTTCAGGTTGTGGATGAATTTAACAATATGTATAATAGTTTTGATATGAATTATGATACCCTTGAATTAAGTGAAGAAGCTCAACGAAGAATAGCCACAATTGTTACACAAGTTGAGCACAACAATTATCAGGAAAAGGAACAATATGTGTTAAGCAATGTATTGGTACATCATGAAACTTATTTCACTATGCAACCGTGTATGGATTCAAATTATACAGGTCAAATATGAGTGGAAAAAGTGTTAAATGGGCATGATGATCGTTACATGAATAGTTTTAGGATGCCAAAAAATATATTTCACATCTTGTTGCATGATTTGCAAATAAATTATGGCTTAAAGCATGAGAAAGCATCAGCGATGGAGAATTTAGCATTATTATTGTACATTCTTCGAAATAGAGAATCAAATTTAAATGCAACAGAGTGATTTCAATGATCTGGGAAACTGTTAGTCGAATTTTTACTGATATGTTGCATATATTTGCTCGAATGGGAATAAACATGATTAAACCCACTGAAGGTCAATTCGAGGAAATACAGAATCATATTCGGCATGATACAAGATATTGGCCTCACTTTAAGGTAAAATTTACACAATCTTTATATTTTTAAAATATAAATTATTTCTAACTTTTATCTCATTACTTGTATTTATTTTAAAGGATTGTATTGGGGCCATAGATGGAACGCACATAAAAGCATACATTTCGCCTTCTCGTCAAATACCTTATATTGAACGGAAAGGTGAACCAACTCAAAATACTATAGCAGTTTGTGACTTCAAGGTGTGCTTTATTTTTGCATTTTCTGGTTGGGAAGTAACAAAATATGACAGTAGAATTTTTTTGCAAGCACTTAGAAAACAAGAGTTAAAGTTTCTACACCCTCCACCAGGTTGAGCTTTAATTTTTTAATTAATCTTTACATAAAACAATATTAAAAATTTTAATTTATTTTAAACTTGATATTATGTTTTACTTTTTTGTAGGAAAATATTACTTGTGGATTGAGGATATCCATAAATGGTAGGTTTTCTAGGTCCATATAGGGGGGAACAATATGATTTACCTGATTATTATCGAAGTAATCGTCGAGTATCTGGAAAAAAAAGATTAATCATGCCTATTCTTCGTTACGCTCTGCGATTGAACGAACATTTGAAGTGTGGAAAAAAATGGTCAATATTAAGAGATATTCCAAGTTATTCATTCAACAACAAGTTTTAATAGTTATTGCAACAATGGTTTTGCATAATTACATTCGAAAACATGCTTAGTCAAATGATGAGGATTTTCGACAATTTAAGAATATACCCGGCATGCCAATCTCTTCAAGCCATTTTGATCGAGGTGAATCGAGTTCTTCTAACAATGAAAGTGACCTTGAAATCACAACATTAAGGAAAACCATTACAACTAGTTTAATGAATTCATATTTGAAAAGACATTTTGTATCATAACCTAATTTCTAATAATAATGAAACTTGTTATGTCTTATGTTTTTTTATATTTTTTTTGTATTAAAAATCATCCGATTAGATACTTCAAAATTTAATCCAAGTATAACGTTACTATTTGTGAAAATAATATTTATCATTGTTATAAAAGAATATTTAACTATAAAAAATTAAAAATAATTATCATTTTATCTAATAAATAATTTAAATTGATTATATAATTCATTAAAATATTTATAATAAAATATTGGAAGATACATTTTAATATTTTATTAAATGAATTTATAAATTCATATTTTTTTAATAATTTTATAAAAGTAAAATAATTTAAAAAACTTTTATTATATATCAATTCTAATCTAGTGTCCGTAATAGTCATTTTCTATTATCACCTCACAGTTACAATTGAGTTTGAATCCAAACACACACTCCACCATTGTTTCTAATCTCACCACTATAGTATCTAATCTCACTGCTATAATAACTAATATTACCGTCATTACTATTTTTAACTTTACCGAAAATAAATATACTGTCCATCCAAACTAAGCCTAAATCTTATTTTTGTTGTGTGTGTTTTTTTGGACATATAGATTGGTAAATAAGGCGCCTATGTTAGTTAGAGTGAACTAAATCTTTGCAAATCTTTATGTTTGGTTGCCTTGATGTTTTATCGAATATTTCAAATCAAGATTTGGGTATATGGAACAAGTCTATTAGCTTGGAGTTTAATTATCCGTTTTTGGTTTGATGATTTGGATTGAAGTCCATTGATTTTATCAATGAAATTTGTTGGATAATAATAAATGAATTTCAAAATATATATTTATTATGTAAAATTAATATTTTGAAATTTTACGTGTCAATAAATTAAGTAATTTCATGTGATAATAAAATAGACAATTCACATTACTTGTGAACCTGAGATTTTATAATATAATATATATATATATGATATAATTAAGGATGTTTTTGGATAAATGATATGTTTATCTCTAATAAAATTTAAAATAACAATAACTATAAAATTAATTAATATAAAAATGAAATTAATAATTTTAACTAAAGAAACATTAAAAAGAATTTGCCACCTTTAAATATAATCTTGAGGTGGAGAGATCAAGGGCCGATGGGAGGATTTTATTTTTTCAATGATTTTGGGTGCGAAAATCTAATCTAATCGATTGTACTAGTAGTATGGAAATCTATGTAGGCAACTCAATTTTGCTTCCTTAGATTACTTGACCATACACTATCGACGAAACAATTCAATGACGATCGGCTACTGACGACATGACAACAACTTATAAAATGGTTTTGATAGACCGAATTTTATTTTTTGGCGGCGTTTTTACTACCTGACTATTGATAATGTGAATAGATGTTTACTGACAGATATCGGTCCGGCTAAACTAATTTTGGGTTATTTTACTAAAATGATTTAAAAAATAAATAATTATAAAAATGATTCATGTTAACAAACAATTATTCAAATAATTTGAAATGAACTGTAAAATAGAATTAGGGGCTTAATGGCCGGCACCACTATGATTTTTGACCTAATTATTGCCTGAGGTTGAGGGGACTTAATGGTTGACACTTGGGGTATTATTTTTTCATACAGTAGCACACTGGTATACATTTATACTAATATTTGAAAAAAAAAATTTGGTTGGTAGGATAAGTGGCTGGCATCACTTTATAATATTAAAAAATATTTTTTTTGGTTGTTGGCACATTGATTGGTCGACACCTATTTTATCAGATAAAAAATTAGTTTGGGGGGTATTAGATGGCTGGCATCACCTTTTTCGGGGATTGAAAATTTTTTTAAGTGTTGGGACACTATGGCCGGCGCCTCGGTACTAGATTTAAAAAAAAATGGGGTGCTAGGACACTGATGACCGTCACCCTCCTAGGTATATATATATGGAAGCTATTTGGTTGTGGTATTGTAACTGGATGGGGAAAAAATTGTTAAGATTATCTTCAAATGGGAGTGTTTGGGTATGTACCATCAAATGTGGATACCGTATTTGGGAGTATATCATCAAATAGGTGTGATGTAGTGGATTACAGATGAGAGTGTGTGAGAGTGTACAACTGAATTTCGGGGTTGAATTATATACTGCCATGTTTTAACGGAGTTAAATTATATATAGTCGCGTGAACCGTAAAGGCTATGCCATCAAAGGTTGGATGACTTCCTTTGTCATAGATGGCGAACTGTGTAGACCGGTTACGGTTAAAGAATACGACTAGCGAATACGGTCGAATTTACTAAATGCAATGTAGATCTGATTCAAGTAGAAGACGACTAACTGTAGAGAAACTACTATTCAAAATGTTCATATTATTTTGGTATATGTAAATCAATTTTAGTCCATATTATTTGTTGGTTGAAATTTATAATTTTGTATATCAGTTTTGTAAATTTTTGTATTATTTTTTGGATCCGTAAAAATATTTTAGTCCATATTATTTACCGGTTGAATTTTATATTTTAGTATACCAAGTTTCTAAAATGTTTGTATTAATTTTGTATATACATATATATAATAATTAGTCGGTATTATTTGTTGGTCGAATTATATATTTTCGTATATTAATTTTCTAGGATGTTCATATTTTCTTGTATATGTAATTTTTTTTTGCGTCTTATTATTTTTTACTTAATATTTTGTACTCATCTATGCCCAAAAATAATCGAATTAAAAATGAAAAGTTTTTCCTATTGAAAGAATAATTACAAACTTAATATTTATAAAAAAATCAAAACTGTCTAGATCCCGGTGACGTCCTCAGGGCCGGCGTATAATGATTGGGCTGCCTCTATTGGCGAGGGCGTGCAACTTGAGGAGGCATTTGATAGTTGCTCGGGCCAGCCTCCGGTGTCTCACCCGGTGCACTTAAGAAAGTTGTATAATCGTATACCCCATCATCGGGGGTGAAGGGGTATTGTGAGACCGGATGTGCCGAACTAAAAATATCCTCAATGTTAGGTATAGGTGCTTGCCGATGGAGCTCTAGGTAGTATAAGGACGATTCGGAGTGTGTTGAATGTTGAGGCTCAGGGTTGTCGCCAAATATGTCCTCGAATGAAGGAGGATTCGGATGGGGGGTTTGCGAGGTTTTCTTGGATGATTCATATTCGGGCTCGAGATTGAGGTTTGAGACAGATTCTATGTTCACGAATGGTGGAACTTGATTACACACGATTGTGTTCCGGTCCTACACCATTGAGTAAATTCTGGTTACATATGCTCCGGGATCACTATGTATCGACCCTTGTATATGTAGGGCAACCTGTGTTCGACATACCATGTTGCGTACTCGCACGAATAAATGAACCCTATCTCCGAGACAAATAAGGGGGGCCGCCTCTCATGTTGGTCATTCCACAAAATGATGTACGGAGAATGTTGGTTCGCCCAATTTATGTAGTCCCTCCTCTTTTTGTCTGTCCCGTGTATTTCTTCGAAGTCATATGAAGGGTCCGAGATAGGTTGCATGCAACAAATAGTCTCAAGACCCGATCTGCAGCATGCCACTCGACCATATAAAAATTAATCAATGGGACTTTTGTCACGAACAGAGCTTGCCGATAGTGAACTCATGATGGTATGAGTTAGGGGTGAGCAAAACTCGATTCGACTTGAAAAAATTGAAAAAAATCGAATTTCGAGTTAAACGAATCGAGTTATTCAAGTCAACTCGAATTTTTTTCGAATTTGAGTTCGAATCGAGTTGAGTTTTCGAATTCGAATAACTCAAATAATTTGAATATCAAACTATAATATTTTACATTTTTACCCCAAACTCCCAAACCTGATTATTTTTCCCTCAAAACTTTTATTCCTTCCCACTTTCCCCCTAAAACTTTTACTCTCTTCCCATCCCAACCCCCTATCTACCCAAAATCCATTTCCCACCAAAATTTTACTTTCCCATTTACTTTTCCTCAAAATTTTACTCCCCAAAACCCTCAAAACTTTTTATTTTCCCCCAAAGTTTTTGCTCCATCTCACTTTCCCCCTAAAACTTTTACTCCCTTCCCAAACCATCCCCCCATTTTTTTAAATATTTCCCCTCCAAAATTTTACTCTCCCTATTTACTTTCCCCCAAACTTTTACTCAAAACTTTTACTTTTTACCCTTTACTCCCAAATCAAAAAATCAAAATTATCCAAAAAAATCCCTAAACATAAATAGTAATAATTTTATTTATATCTACTATTTATATTATTAAATTAAATTTCACATTTTTTATCATTTATATTATTGAATTGTTTAGTCATATTGAATATTTATATTAAAATTAAATTATTAATGATGCCATAAAAATATTCGTGTTAAAATTTTATATTGGTATCAATTTCACATTTTATCTTTAAAATAACTTTTATTAAAAAATCACATTTTCACATTTAACATATTTTTTAATTCCAAAATCCATAGTGACAAGAATCTGAAGATAATTGAAACAAGTAAGCAAGCAAAGAAGCTAACTCATATATAAAAGATTAATAAATAAATTATGAGGTGATGAAAGTTAATAAAAAATTTGATTACGGTGGATAAATTTTATTACGGTAGGTAACAGTGGTTACAAAGACCCAAAATTATTTTTTAAAATGTAAATCGAACAAATATATTCGATTCGAATTCAATCTCACTCTACTCGATTCGAGAAAATTTCAAATCAAATTAGGATGATAAAATATGATTCGTCAACTCGATTACCTCAAATTTTTTTCATTCGATTTGATCGAACACTCACTTCTTATGAGTGGCGTAAATTTTTTGTTTGAATATAGCATCCATAAAAACTACACAGTATAGAGCTAATGTTTTTAACTAAGTTTATTATTATTTTTTTGCAAATATTGTATTTGGAGAAAAAACTCGAAAGCGTATTTTATTTTATCCCCAGAGTGAGTCTCCATCATCTGGTGGTATACGGGCACGGTGTATGATCCTCCAATTCCCGATACCGTTGCCCATCTAAAATACACGTGAATATTTTTGTTTTTTATTTTATTTTATGAAAAAAGTACTGTATTGTAAAATTAATAAATAAAAAGTATAGTCGAACGATAAATCACATATTTATGAGTGGGCAGGACAGCGGTTGGTGGCTCACATCTCCTAAAAATGGCATATGGCATAAGGCCCACGACTGTAGTAAAAGGAAGCAGCCGTCCATGGTCTTCATAGATGGCTTTGTCGCTCAACGAAGCTTGCTGTATAAGCATGCCAATACTGCATATCCCCAACTATACTTACCGACTTTGGCCAGGTTTTCCAGTAAGGGGAGGTACATGATGTGGACTTTATTTTGATTTACGTCAGGCATCAATACCCTACCTATAAGCTGCAAAATAAACACTCTAACATCGTAGATAATGTCTATCTCCATTGGACGACTCAGGAATTCTTAAAGTTACTTCTTAACCAAGTGAATTTCAACTCGATTAATTTTCCTCCCTCATCATCGAGGGGCACTCTTCCTAATAATCGGTAGCAAGTGCCCCATGGATCCATCACTTTTCCCGGCCCAGTCACTGCTTCTCTGTTAATAGACAGTCCTAGCTGGACTGCTATGTCTTGCAGTGTGATTGTTGCCTCCCCACACAGGAGGTGGAACGTGTACATCTTTGGGCACCATCGTTCAACCAGTGCTGCTTTTAAATAGGCCCGTAGATCAGCAATCTGAATGTACGCGGCTACCCCAAACCCCGTGACATCTAAATACGACAGAACCCTCCGATTTGGAAAATATCCTGGATCATGAAGTCATGGTCTGACAACCCGGTATCGTTCCTGCAGAAATAGTAAAAATAATAAGTTTTATTTATTGTTAAAAAAAATTATTGTAAGTTTTTTTAAAGGTCAACTAGTGAACATTTTACCGTATTGTGAACAAATTTAGCAATGTAGTTGTCATGCTTTAGAAGAGATTTAGCAGCCATTCCAATATTTGCGTAAAAATTGAAGAAATTATCACGAACGATATTAAAAATTAAAAAATAAATGAAATATCTTTAATTTTGATAGAAATTGTACTAGCCCAAATTTGACCGGGCTTTAAAAGGGCAAAACAGATAAATGGATAAATAAATATTTATTTTAAAGTCCATTTAACAGTCCAGGTTACAAAGCCCAAGCATTGGGGCCCAAGCCTAAACAAACCGCATAACCAATACCTGTGTAACCCAAATACACCCGAAGCCCAACACATACACCAAACCCAATAAACCTATCAGCTAAACTTGTAACACCCCTTACCCGTACCCAAGGCCGGGATAAGGTACGAGGCGTTACCGGACAAACATACAAACATTAAACTAAAATACGGGCCATAAAATTTGATTCATATTTCAAAACGTTCATTCACTTACACATAGTCCCTTATTTGAGTCCACGAAGCCCAAAACATACTTTAGAAAGGGTTCGGGACTAAACCGAAAACTTACAAAAATCTTGAAAATTTCATGCTTTAAGGCTCCACACACCCATGTCCCAAAGTCGTGTTCCATACACGGCTGAGACACATGGTCGTGTTTCTGCCTGTGTGGAATATACCTAGGCTATTTTCCAAGCTGTGGTCAACCTTAATCTCTTACACATTTATACAAAATCAAAAGCATATAACATGGTATTCATTTAATGATTAAATATTCTCAATTAAACCACAAACATAGCATTTGTATGTCATCATACATGTGTCTCTCATACTCATTTTTCCTTGTTTATTATAGTACCACTTATATATTTATACCAAGATTATCATCTTACCAAATATCTTCAGCTTAATCATCAAGCATTCATATTTAAAACTAGATCATATCTTTATAAAATACCACAATTCAGATGCGCAAAATAACATGTTTGCCTGAAACATTTCAATTTAACTCCATACCCAACAAGCATTACATTGAGACTAGTCATATATATATACATGTCATGATAAATATCATTCTCTTTCTGTTTTCTTATAAACACATATCATTTATTTCATTATATCAATATTTCATATACCATAGTTTCCATGTATTCCACATATATTTAATTTCCTCCTCCTCCTCTCCATTCCACATCCTTAATGTATATAGCATCCTTGTAAGTACGATTTCACAATTAACTAATAAATTCTCACATCAAACTGTCCACATGAGTCATAGTCACTTATTTATAATTCGAGCTACAAAGCTCCAAATTAAGATCCGTAAATTTCCCCTGAAACTAGACTCACATATCTTTCCACCATAAAATTTTCATAATTTTTGGTTTAGCCAATTAGTACAGTTTATTCATTAAAATTTCCCCTGTTTCACTTTCTGACAGTTCTGACCTCTCTTCACTAAAAATTAATTATCTCACAGTACAGAACTCGGATAATGTTCTTGTTGATTTATCTTGAAAATAGACTCATTAGGGATTTTAAAAATATAATTTAAATCCTCTAATTATTTTTATCCAAATTGTTTTGATTTTCCAAAATCAGAACAGGGGATCACGTAATCATTCTGAACCAGTCTCACAAAAACATAAATATCTCAAAATATAGAACTTCTTTTCTTGCTCTGTTTCCTTTATCTGAAAATAGACTCATTAAGATTTAATTTGATTCTCATTAAGTCTCTGATTCAATTTCTACTATTTTTAGTGATTTTTCAAAATCACATCACTGCTATTGTCCAAAACAGTTTTATTGCTAATTCACTCTTTCACACTTTCTTTGTATTAACCTCATTTTAACATACATATCACAAATCATTTTCACCACATTTCATACATCACAAGTATAGGCCCATGATCACAAGGTCACCATAAAATCATCCTCATGTATAACTTACTTGTTTATAACATTACCACCTCCTGGTCACTTAATGAACACATCATTCACATAACCAAGTTCCTGCACTTATTCATCACAAAACTCACAAAGCAATACATAGAGAGTCTCCCGCTGAACACTTCGGATCAATCCTCGATTCTTGGTGGTTTCAGCACATAGCTCCACCCATCATATAGTTCGGCTCTCTTGTACACATGGTGAACACTCAGTACCACCCATGTGACCTAGCCAATTTATCTCGTAGCTCTCTTGTCTACATGGTGTCCTTCACCTGGAATCACGCATGCGACCTAACTACATATATCCCGTAGCTCTCTTGTCTACATGGTGTACACATAGTATCACCCATGCGACCTAGTTACATCATAATGTCTTGTAGCTCTCTTGTACACATGATGTTCACTCAGCACCATACATGTGACCTAGCTACATACTATCTGTATCATCCAATCTTTCCGAAGGTTCAACCGGGATTTCTCTCTCTTTTCCAATAATTTCACCAATCAAGTAATTATCCACAAACATATTTTCAATATTATTATAAAATATCATAATACAAGTAATATTGATGTATTACTTACATATAAACTTACATCTCATTTAATATCAAGGCAATAACATTAAATTACACATTGCCTTATTAAAAATCATATGAACTTACAATTTCTCATAGTATCCATAATCATAGAAATCACACTTATGTATGATAATTCGATGCACTTCATGTACCATAGACATATTTTTAAATCAATCATAAACTTGGCACCAAAATCATTTAATTTAACATAATTCAATTAATTTCACTAAATTTAACTTTCAAATATAAATTACAGCATTATTGCTGTATTATTATCATACCAACTTACATAGTTTCAACACCTCGGAAATCATAATAAATATATCAATTTTACATTGAAACATGCATAAATTAATGCTTATTATACATATGAACTTACCTCGATACTAAAACGACCATTTTATCAACTTTCCCAATTTTTGATTTTTCTCTCATTCTAGGTTCAAATCTCATTTTTCGGGATCTAAAAAATCATATTTTATTTATTTAATTAATTTACTATTAAAAACAGTCCTTAACTCAAACTTTTGAAAAATTACAATTTTGCCCCTAAACTTTTGCATATTTACACTTTTTCCCCTTGGCTCGGGAATTAAACTTCATCCCTTATTCTTATGTTTTATGACATGTTGATCACTTTTCCCTTCTATGGAAACATCAAATTCTCACTCTAACATATACTTATGACTATTAGATATTTTTACCAATTAAGCCCTTTTACTCGTTTTCACTCAAAACCGAGTAGCACAAGTTGTCTAACACAATTTAAAACCTCATATTCTATCATAAAATAGAAAAATAAACACATTTCACCTATGGGTATTTTTCCAAATATGAACCCTAGCTTAAATTATTGCTAGAATAAGCTTAATCAAATTACTGGGATTCCAAAAACGTAAAGAACTTGAAAAACGGGGTTAGAATGAACTTACTATTGAGCTTGGAAAGCTTGAAAACCATAGCCGTGGCTTCCCCCATGCTAATTTCAGCCTCCATGAAAAAGACGAGTCAATTTTGGCTTTATTTTCCCTTTTTATTTCTTTTAATTACCAAATGACCAAAATGCCCTTCCTTACTAAACTTTCAAAAATTCCATCCATGTCCAATTTTTGTCCATCACTTAGAAATTGGTCAAATTGCTATTTAATACCTCCTAATTAATGTTTCAAAGCAATTTCATACTAGAAACTTCTAGAATGCAAGTTTTGTAACTTATTCAATTTAGTCCTAACTTCAAATTGAGCATTTTATGCATAGAATTTCTTCACGAAATTTTCACACAATCATGCAATCATATCATAGACCTCAAAATAATCAGAAAATAATTATTTCTATCTCGAATTTTGCAGTCACGAAACCTCTGTTCCAACTAGACCCAATTTTGGGCTATTACAAAACTATCCTATACCCGTTACACCCTTAACCCAAAACTCAATGGCCCAAGCAAACCCAAAGCAGAGAGGCCCGGATGGCCCAAATGGTTAGCAGAACATGGGAGACCTAGGGTTTCAGAACCCCTAGACGTCACAATCATGTGTCTATTCGTCTCGCAGTGACCCGAATCAACGCTGCCACCATCGTCAAGCCTTCATCACCGCCGGATTTTTTGTCGTCACCTGCAAAAAAAATGGAAAGGACGACAGCAGAAAATATGAGCAAAATATGGAAAGAAATCTTAAGAAATCAAAGATTTCTATCCAAGATTGTAAATCATTTACAAAGGGCTATAAAAGCTTTTCTTTTTAATCTGTGAAGGGGAGTTTTTTAGGGGGGCTCAAAAATCGCATATACCAGAGACAAACAGTGTAAAACAGACACGAGTATTACACCTATACAAGGAATAAAAATCAGATCTAAAGTGATTTTCAGAGATTACTTTTCGTTCCCTTTTCTATTTTTCATTTTTTTATTTCGAAGATTTGAATCGTTTTGAGGAAAAAGCACTTTTAAAATAGAAAGGAAAGGGGATATTACCGTCGGATTGGGCTTTGGGAAGCTTTAAGGAGTGTAAAACTCACTTTTGGGAACTCCGACCATCGTAAACGTGGCGGAGATGGCGGAGGACGGCGAGGCCCGATGATCGGAGTTCGATGGGAGCTTTGAGGGCAGGCAGGCTTTCGAGAGCATTTTTTTGAGTTTTTGTTTTTAGGAAGAGGTGAAAATGAACGTTTTTGGAAAGAAAATTGGTTTTTAAAGCACCCTATACGGCGCCGTTTCGTAGTATGCAGAAGGGCCCCAAAACGACGTCGTTTTGGGGCCAACCCGATTACTTGACCCAGTCCATTTAGAGATCCGCGTGTTTTTTTGACTAAAGGGATATTTATCCCTTTAGTCCTTCTCCATTTTCAGTTTTTTAATTAAATTTATTTCATTTTTTTTAAATTAGCCTTATAATTTTATTTAAATTTAATTTTAGCCCTTTCTTTATTATTTTAAATTTTGTTATTTTTTATATATATAATTTATTTATTTTAAAAAACTATACATATATTATTATTAAAAAATACTATTTATATATTTATATAAAAAAATTTATTTATCATATATTATTTTCCTATATATTTATATTAGATTTTATTATATAACATTTATTATATTTTTTATTTTTATTATATATTACTTATTATATATTTTTTATTATATATTATGTATATCGTATATTATCTATTATATTATTTATGTTTTATATTGTTCATCATATTATTTATAATTTTAAAATTATTATTATTAAATTATATTTTTAACTCATATTATATACATATTTCATTATTATTTATTTATTATGTTTCATTTCATTTTAAATTGATATTTTTATATATTATATAATTATTTTATTATAAATATAAATTCTTTTACATACTTTTTATTTTATATATAATTATTATTCTTTTATAATTTTTTGTTATTATGTATTATATATTGTATATTAAATACTATTTTAAAATTATTATGTATTATATGTATATTTTGTTAACAATTACTCACTTTATTTTATATTTTTATATATACTAATTCTTTTATATATTTTTATATTGTATATATCATTTATGTATTAAATGTTATTTTATAATTATTATTTGATGTTGTACTTTATGAACATGTACATTGATATTATATTACTATTTTTTTTGTTTATATATTAAATTGTATATCATGCATCATTTTTTAATTATTACTTTGTATGTTTGTATGTTTTGCTTATTCATCTTCAATATATGCTATGTATATCTTTGTACGTATGTTGTTAAGATTTGCTATATTTATTATTATTTTAAATATGTATGTATCTAACGTATGATCTTTATATTATTACTATCATATTGTTTAAATGTATGTTTTATTTACCTGTTACGATAATATGTTATCATGCATGATTTATAATGTAATATGATTCCTCATGCATCAATTTAAAAATGAGATTCCAAGTTTTCAAAAAAATAAAAAGGCAATGTTTGGTATTTGGAAGCTTCGAGAAAAGTAGTGCCCTAACTTACTGGGTTACAACTTTTCTCATTGATTTCGATAGTCTAGCACCCTTCTAAGTATTTTTGAAATTTTCAAAATACAAACAACTATTTTGGAATTTCAAAACATGGTGTCCTAACTTACTGGATATGATGTTTTGTAGTTTCGAAATAGAAATTTTCAAAAGACAAGCTTAGCTTCAAAAGTTTTAAAATATTGCTTTCTAACTTACTGGATGTGATATTTTGACTCGTTTGAAATAAGCGAACCTAAATTTTTCAAATCAAAACATTCTAAATAAAAGAGGCTTGTATCTTAAAACTTTCAAAATTCCGACATTAAAGACACTTGATAATCAATTAGGTACCAATTTTTGGGCGTTACGAGGATGCTAATCCTTCCTCGTTCGTAACCGACTCCCGAACCCATTTTTTTGATTTCGTAGACCAAAACTAATGATTTTAAACAAAATGATTTATTGGTGATCCAATCACACCTAAAAGATTGGTGGCGACTCCCGTTTTCGTTTTTCTTAAAGGCGATTCTCATTTTCCAAAACTCGAATTAAAAATGGTTTCGACAGCTTGGCGACTCCGCTGAGGAGTAATAAGAGAGTCAAGCCGTGTAATTGATTATCTCTTGTCTTAATGTCAGAAATTAAAAATTAAAAATTTAATCCTCTTTGCATTATATGTGTTTGTATTATTGCATGTGTTGCTATATTCTGATACGCATTGTATTTGCATGATCGTTGTGGTGACACCCTTAAGTGAGAGTGAGAAGCTACGCCTTCGTGAGGTTTTCGCCTCCGTGCAGGATAGTGGATCACTTTCGGGATACATCCGTACCTATGGTTTCGTGAGATTTTCATCTCTGTGTAGCCATAGGGAAATGTATTCCCCTGAACTGAACTCGATTCAAATGAGCCTATAATGGGTGAGGATCGAGGAATCTGCTGGTTCGGGTACCTCAAACTTTAGAAACAAACCATATATAGAAAAACCGTAAGAGGTCAATATAGATAGAATTATACTTAGGTTATCTCTGTGTTTATTAATATCATATAATACTGACTGTTTTCTTTCTTTTGTGCATGTCATTTTGCATTTAAAAGGTATCGATTCACGGTCAGTTTCTAAGTTAGAAAGTTTTATTATAGAGAACAAACTTCTTGATAGAGTGGGGGGCAACGCTAACGTCCATAGATGGTCTGAGCAAACTCAGCTAGGAAAAGGGGATAGCATAATTGTGGGATATATGTCGGAGCTATCAGACTACACTCGCATCAGTGTCACATAGAATAATCTGCAGGAGCTTAAGGCAATTTGGGATCAGTGGGGCAGTGAGACCAAGTAATCATTCTACGGTAAGTACGGAGATTTGCCCTATTTGTTTGATATTCAGGTTGATGAGAACTTGTTTTGAGCTCTCGCTCAGTTTTGGAACCCAGCATACAGTTGTTTTACCTTTGGGGAGGTAGATTTAGTGCCTACTGTAGAGGAGTACATAGCATTACTTCAGTGTCCTAGATTTCAGTGTGATAGGATTTATTCTCGAGCTGCTTGTGTCCCAACCTTTGGTAAGAAGTTGATGACCATTACGGGGATGAGCGAGCATTGGATCATGGCTAGAATTAAGGAAAAGGGTGAGAATAAATGCATTCCGTGGGGAGCTTTAAAAGATTTGATCCAGACATATCCATACGAGGCGAAGAGGGTAGACATTTTTGCCTTAAGCTTATACGGATTGATGGTTTTCCCCAAGGCCTTGGGATATGTGGACGAGGCAACCACGGGTCTCTTCCATCGACTTAGCAAACGGGTCACTTCTGTTCCTGCGATTTTGGCGGAGACATTCAGGTCCTTGAATGCATGTAGGAGGGCCAGTGCGGGCAGGTTTGTTGGTTGTGCTCAGTTACTTTTAGCTTGGCTCTACAGTCACTTCCGATTGATAGATAGGGTGGTTTGTCGGGTCTTCTTCGAGGATTAATCCCCGTTGAAGGACATAGCAGCTTTGACTAGGAAAGTTGATGTTCCTAAAAAAAATTGGATAGCACTACTTTAGAATTTGCAGTCAAAGGACGTAGAGTGGAGGGCTCCATGGATGATTCCTGGTGAGATTCTTTACCGATGCGGTAGTTTTGATTGGTCCCTCTGTTGGGAATTTGGGGTACCATTGGTTATGTCCCTTTGCTTGTGCTGAGGCAACATGGATTGAGACAGTTTATACCGGCAACTTATGGTTTGGTTCAGAGTGAGTTCATGTATAGAGGAGCTAACTAAAAAAGGAAGGTCAGTGAGATCTCTAGTGCTTGGAACAAGACTTGTCGATTAAAGGGAGTAGTTATTAGCCCTGTTACGACTCTGGAGTACGTCGAGTGGAGAGGTAGAAGGATTAACTTCCCTAAGCCAAGCGTGGAAGGAGCTCGACCGATAGAGGAATATTTGCAAGTGACGCCCTCGGAGTTAGAAATTATGAAGCAAGAGTTCGAGAGAAAGAACTTGGAGCTCGAGAAGAAGATAACAAAGCTCGAAGAAAAAAAGATGTACTTGAGCCTAGACGTCGACGTTCAAAAGATGGAGGTCGAGAAAGAGAGGAAAGAAAAAAGGAAGATTGAGGAGGACCGAGACGATTTAAAGGAGCACTACAAAAAGGCACAAGTAGCTTTGAAGAGAGCGGGACTAGGAAGGTTTTCAGATCAGGGGCGGAAAGAGGTCCAAGATGTAACGACCCGAATTTTAAGGTTATCAGAAAAATGTATTTTTGGGTCTTCGTTTCTGAAAAAAATGGATTAGTAAATAATTATTAAAAATATTTATGAAGTTAGTCGAGTGGTTAATTAGATTTTAATGAAGTAAATTTAGCTTAATTAAGGATAAATGGATAAAATGATTAAATTGAATGAAGTGTGAAAGTTTAATTATAGAATAAAGAAAATTGAGGGGATTAAATAAGCAAATAAGCCAAAGTGAGTGCCAAGTGTGTGATAAAAATAAAATACATGTGTGATAAATAATGTACATACATTTGTAATACATGTATGTATTTACTTATTATTTAAGTAAGTATTAATGTATTTATTATTAAATTGATATTATATGATAAATAAATAAAAGAAAGACAAGTGTATGAAAATGATTTTGTAACGCCCCAATTTTCGGGAATTCTGTAAAAGTTGTAAAATTTAAAATTCTGTGTTCTGTTTGTTATGTGTAGGATTAATCATGTTGGTGGGCCTCTAGAAGGCCCAAGTTTAGGATAAAACCCGGTAGTTTTAATTAAATTTAATTCTATAAGAGAAAGGGGTTCTGATAAATTGGGCTTTGAGGAATTAATTGTGTAAAATAGATCACAAGGAAGCAAGTGGTGAAGTGGCAAGTGACGCCACAGGGAAGGCTATAAGTGGCGTGTGGAAGCTAGGGAGGACCCAGGTTCAAGTCACATTGATAGCAAAACAAGGGATTAATTTTTATGAACAGAAAAGGTAAGTAGTGGAACTGAAGTAAAAGTCTGTTAGGAGGAGTTTGAGTTGCTCAGGAGATTGAGTAAGGATGGGATAAGGGAGAGGATTTAGGAGCTGATCAAGGAGGATGGTGTTGGCCGAATAGTGGACTCTTGAGGAGCAAGAGTTGGCCGGCCAAGGGTTTCTTTAGGGGGTAAATTTCGGCTAGGTCAAAGGCTAGGTATAAATTCGGCATTTGGGAGTGTTGTGCCGTTTTTTTCTTTTCTGACCATTCTTCCTTCTCTTCCTTTCTTTTCTTTTCTTCTTCTCTTCATCTATCTTTCTTCTTCTTTCCTCCATTGCCGAACCTTCCTACCATCTTGTTCATCTCCATTTTTCTCTTCAACCGTTTCAAAACCTTCATAGTCTGTGGCCATAAAAAGCAGAAATCCCGAAAGCTTGATTCTTTTTGTGCCGATTTCTTATAACCAAAACCACATCTCTTCTCTTAATCATTTGTGGCCGATTCACCAGCCCTATAAAACCTCAAGTTTTGACAACAAGACCATAGCAAAACCCTCTCGTTTTACCTTTCTAAAAACAAGTTGCAAAAAGCCGAAAACCCCACATTAAAAGGGACTTGGCCGAATACTAAAGTCACTGAAAACCCGACTTTTGTTATCATCTGAGGGCTTAGATCTACATCGGGATCGAGTGGGAAACTCATTGGAATCATTCACTACGGAATCGGGGGTAAGTCTTCTCCAAAACTTAGTCTTCTTACATATTTTAGGAAAAGCCGAAATCCCTAAAAGTTAGGGAGGTTGTCGATTTGGACTTGTAACCCTGAGGGGTCGTAATAACTATTTTGTTTTGGTAATAGCGTGGTTTAGAGGTGGTTGATCAAGGGCTTAGATAGGTGGAACGATCGGATCTTTGGAGTTAACCATCTTTCGGTAGTAAGGTAAGAGCAATAAGGGTTTTAGGCATGTTTGGCTGAATGTGGTAGGGGACTATATACTCAATCTTATTTCGATATTTGGAGTAATATTAAGTGATTCAATTGTAGGCAGTTCGTGTGTAGATCTCGTCGAGGAAATCCCAAAAACAGGTGTGTAACTGACACCCTCTCATAGGCTAGATCGGCAAAAGCCGAAAAGCCAAAATGCCGAAAAGCCGGTATTTTAGGCACTTGCGAGTGTGCGAATACTCGTAAGACGTATGGGTAATTATTACTGGTAATCGAAAGTGATAAAACTGCAGTACGCGCGATTTCGTGCGTTTTGATATTTTGGGCTTAATGGGCCAAAGCTGGGTTAATGGGCCAACGGGCCCAATTCGGTAAGAGCACTCGGTAAGTGTTTCTGGCTAAACGTAATGGCTACAATATGCATGAAAACCTTAGAAATAGTTAGATGTACTAGAATACCCCTATGTATGCAAAATTACCATTATACCCCTATGTATGTAAAATTACCATTATACCCCTATGTATGCAAAATGACCTCTATACCCCTAGGGTTAATTTTGTCTGAAAAGCATGATGAATTAAATTTTTATGATGTATGCCATGAATGTATATCTGTTGCATGGGGACATGGGTTATATTATGGAGGAAGCGTCCTGGTGGCTATGCCACAAATTATCTGTTCTGGTGGCCCTGCCACATATATCTGTTCTGGTGGCATTGCCATAAAATATCTGTATTTGGTGACTCTGTCACATTTTCTGTATCTGGCAGCCATGCTGCATATTTCTGTGGCGTGTAGCGGTTGGGTGGGTCGAGTAGTCTCCCCATATGGTGAAAGGATGGTATGGGGGTGCACATGGTTGGATATGGTTGGGTTTCTGCATAAGCATGATATATCTGTTCTGATCTGTTCTGGGCCTATGGGCTTTATTCTGAAATCTGTTCTGGGCTAAGGCCAACTTATTCTGTCTCTGTGGTTTGAACTGATTTAGGCTATGGTTGGGTTGAATTACACACTGAGTTTCCCAAAACTCACCCCCTATTTTTTTTCCTCGCAGGTAATCCTCAACCATAGTGGGCTTGGAGCTGTGAGAGATTCGGACTGGCCACCTGTTTCTACGAACCTGGTTTCTTTCTGGTGAACTGGACGTCCTTTTAATTTCATTTATGGTTTTGGGTTTTAAATGTAATAAGGCCGCTTAACTATTTTTATGGTTTTGTTTTACTTTTATTATTTTATTTTATTATGATGAAAAACTATGATAACTAAGGAAAATGGGTTAGCTTTAGGATGCGTTTTCAAAAACATTAAGTGATTTCAAAATAACACGATTACAAGTAAGATTTCCGCTAAGCAAACGTTTTCAAACTTAATCACTTTATTAGGATGGACTTAACCAAATGGTTTTCTCACAATTATACGAGATGTTAGAGTGTGGCAATGGCGGTGTGCATGTCTAGGATTGGATCCGAAGGGAGCTTGGTACTTAAGCAGTTCGACAGACTCACCTCCTCTTTTTTTGGTTTCCTACCTGGTGCACAGCTCCCATCCACTTTAACCTCTATTAAAAGTATCTTTTACATCACCAATAAGGTTTTCCAAACCAAGTAATACGGAATGTTTTGTACGCATCAATGTGGCGCACCGGATCCGGTCATAACGTCTAGGCCGGATTTGGGGTGTTACAGATTTGATATAAGTGTATAAATAAAAATATACACATTTGTAATACAAGTATTTGATAATAAATAGATATTTATTTAAATATTATATTATTGCTATAATTATTAATTAATATTAATATTAATATTATATTATATTATGAAATAAATTAAAATAGTGACAAATGTGTGGTAATTATAAAATACATGTGTAATAAATTGAATACATACATTTGTAATATGTATATTTAATTATTAGTAGATATTTATTATTTATAAAAGATATTTATTAATTAAATATTTATATTATAAGATTTTTATGTAATAAATATATTAAATTATGACAAGTGTGTAGATAATAAATGGATACAATTGTAAAATAAATATTTGATATTAATTAGATATTTATTAAGTTAACATATTATATATATATAAAGTAAAACAAAAGAAAAAGAAATGAAAAAAAAAGATAGAAAAGAAACAGAATGAAACGAAACAGAGAGCAAGGAAGGGAAGAAAAGAAAGAAAGGGAGAAAGGGAAATTTGGGATTTCAAGGTTTGAAAGTTTAATTGGTAAGTCAATTTAACCCTTTTTACTTAATTTTGATGTTTTAGAAGCTTTAGAACAAGATTTTGATGAAATTAAGTTGATATTTTGAAAATTATTAGATTTCTAGATAATGTTCATGTTGAGTAAAATGATGAATTAAGGACTAAATTGATAGAAATTCAATGTAACACCCCGAACCCGAGACCGACACCGTAGTCGGACACGAGATGTTAACAAACTTTGAAAAATTTTTCCAGACACTGCCCAGTCTGAGTACTAGTCGCTTCAAAAATCATATCTTGAGTTTCACAACTCGAAAATCAGTTTTGTGATTTTTCCCTGAAACTAGACTCATGTCCCCACCTATGTATTTTTTTCTAGAATTTTTGGTCGGGCCAATTAGTACAGTTTATTAGTCAAAGTCTCCCATGTTACAGGGGTCGACTACACTGACCTTTTCCCATTACGACTTGGATATCTCTCTGCACAGAGCTTCAATACTGATGCCGTTTGTTTCTATGGAAACTAGACTCAGAGAGGAATCCATACATATATGGTATGACCCCTAATTATCTCTGGTCAATTTATAGTGAATTTCCAAAGTCGGAACAGGGAATCCAGAAACTGTTCTGGCCCTGTTCCACAAGAACCCGAATATCTCTTACTGTACTGTTCCTATGATTGTTTCGTTACTTCCATATGAAAGTAAATTCATCAAGGTTCGATTACATAATTTATTCACTATTTAATTCCACTCCTACGAATTCTTGTGATTTTTCCAATCCACACCACTGCTGCTATCAGCTTCTGTTTTCAAAGTAAACCTTACCTAATTTGGGGTTTCATGGACCAACTAGGGCCTTGTCATACATAAGCCCACATATGATCATACTTAGCCATTCTAGTGGCTGATCATTTGCTCAACACTTCCATTCCAACTATAGTTACATCATGAAACCATCTATACATTCATAAATACGAATGGTCTAATGCCATACTCCACTTCTACAAGCCATTTTCGCATGGCTGTACACTTATACATTTCATAAAGTACTCGAAAGACAACAATGGGTAGTCCTATACATGCCATATCAAAATTCAACCAAAATAGTACCCAAAAGAGCCTTTGATAGTGTGGGCGACTTCGACTTCAAGATCCCGAATCCGATAGCTGGAGAACCAAAAATCTATAAAACAGAGGAGCAATGTAACGAGTAAGCAATTTATGCTTAGTAAGTTTGAGCAAGGAATTCCAGCATGCACAAAGAATAGCACACATTTAGCTAAACAGAATATTTCATAATACGCAATTTACCGATATCAAACTTGCTTCACAACATTAACAACCCTTATGTACATACACAATAAACTAACTTGGCCGAAGGCCGGTAGCTCGTTTATCAACTGAGCGAACATTTATTTGTAAGGGCTCGATTAAATTTAACACATACGTAACATATCCCCATATTGGGATGTTTTTCGAGTATTCGCTGGAATTTTACAGCAAGCTCATTCATTACCAAATCACGTACCTTCGGGATTTAACCGGATATAGCTCCTCGTTCAAATGCCTTCGGGACATAGCCCGGTTTTAGTAACTCACACAATGCCTTCGGGACATAACCCGGATTTAACAACTCGCACGAATGCCTTCGGGACTTAACCCGGATTTAATAACTCGCACGAATGCCTTCGGGACTTAACCCGGATTTAGTATCTCGCACAAAGGCCTTCGGATCTTAGTCCGGATATATTCACTTAGCACAAAGCCTTCGGGACTTAGCCCGGACAGCATTCAATTAATCATGCACATTCACATTTCATTTTCATTTGCGAAACTCAAACACAAGGCACATATCGTCCTTGCACATTCGGCTCAATAGCCACACATAGAGCATGATTTAATCACATTGTAATTTAAGCTCTCTTACTCAAGAACTTACCTCGGGTGTTGTCGAACGATTCCGCTAGCTATTCAACCACTTTTTCCTTCCCTTTATCGGATTTATTTCCCCTTTGTTCTTGAGCTTAATCAAACAAATAAATTGATTTCATCATTTAGGCATCAAAAAGATGAACACAAGGCACTTAGCCCATATTTATACATTAGACATTAAAGTCTCATACATGCAAAAATCATGCATCAACACAACATATTAGCTAATTTCTTTCCCCTTGGCCGAATATGCATGTCTATTTTTGGGGTCGATTTCAACACTTAATACACACATATATACACTAGTAAAGCATCCTCCCCCTTTTAATCAATTTAACACATGCATTGCTCATTAACATGCAAAGTTACATTCGGCCTTAGCACACATCTTGCTAGCCGATTCTTCTCCATTTAGCAACCAATGCACATATGTGCTCACACAAAAATGCTAAAAAGGAGGTTCAAGAATCATCAAGCCATCATCACATGCATCATTAACAAGCTTCATATTTTGCATGCAATGGCATTAACCCAACCTCCACCTAGGCCGAATCTTAACTCATCCTCATACCTCATCACCACAACATCAAACATCAACCAAGAATGATGCATCCATGGTCAAGTGCCATTTCCATCACATAGCAAGATTTAGACCATGGGCTAGGTAGAACTCAAGCTAACAACTAAATCATGCATGCATCTCATGAAACATCATCAAACATACCTTAGCCTAGCTACATGCATGGCCGAATCTCTTCACCTTTCTTCTTCTTTCCTCCTTAAAATTTTTGGCCAAGGATGAACCAAAGGATGAGAAATTTTTTTCTTTGTTTTTCTTTCTAATTTAGGCTAAAATGAAGGTGAGAAAGGATGAGCACAAATTTTTCTCCTTTCTTCTCTT
The DNA here is from genome assembly GCF_007990345.1 of Gossypium hirsutum. Lineage (NCBI taxonomy): Eukaryota > Viridiplantae > Streptophyta > Magnoliopsida > Malvales > Malvaceae > Gossypium > Gossypium hirsutum. The sequence continues at coordinate 13,471,944 of NC_053436.1, forward strand.
TAGCTCACGGCAATGGGGGGGGCAACTACACATTTTTTTTTCTTTTGTTTCCGTTTCTTTATTGCCCATACTCCTTATTTTAATCTTCCATTAACAAAACATGTTTCATGACATGTTTTGCCCATCATTCCTTGTCATGGCCGGCCACTACTCATTAGGGGGGGGGAATTTGACATGCAAGTCCCCCCTTTGTCCACATGCACTAATAGGTCCTCACACATTGACCTATCACATTTTAGAATTTTCTCACATAAGTCCTATTGACTAAATTCACATGAAATCAACCAAATTGAAGCTTGAAATTTTCACACATTCATAATTACATATTCTAGACAATAAGTATCACATTCAAACATTTCGGTGACTCGGTTTAGCGGTCCCGAAACCACTTCCCGACTAGGGTCAACTTTGGGCTGTCACATTCAAGTTAGAAATGAAATAAGGATTGAATTGTAAAGTGATTCATAAGTTTTATGCTTTAAAGACTAAATTGAAAGAATTTTGAAATTATGGTTTTATGATGAAAAATAGATAATTATGTCTAAGTTTGGTTAAAAATTTAGTAGAAATAAAGAATGAATTAAGATAGAAAAGTAAGTGAATTTAGTTTGGATTAAATTGAAATTAAAAGTAGAAAATCAACATTTTGCACTAAGACTTTTTGGGACAGCAGCAGTAGTCTAAGTTTGAAAAATCACCAAAAATGTATAAATTGAATTAGAGGATGAATAAAATATGGGATTAAATATTATTGAGTCTAGTTTCTTATAGAAGAAATGGTATAAGCAATTGAATTGTAAATTATGAGATATAATGAATTTTGTTAGACAAGGTCAGAATGAATTCGGGTTCCTATGTTCTGACTTTGGAAAATCACCAAAAATTGGAGAAAAATAATTAGAGGCTTAAAGTTATATGTTTAGAATCCGTAATGAGTCTACTTTCAGGAGAAATCAACAGGAATATTATCCGAGTTCTGTACTGTGAGATAATTAATTTTTAGTGAAGAAGGGTCGAAACTGTCAGACAACAGAATAGGGGTGAATTTAAAGAATAAACTGTACTTAATGGCTAAACCAAAAATTCTAAAAATTTTATGATAAGAAGATTTGTGAGTCTAGTTTCAGGAAAAATTAGCGGATCTTAATTTAGAATTCTGTAACTCAAGATATAAATTAGTAATGTATTAATGATTATGAATTGTATTAATTTCGTAGTCAATGTGGTACTGGAAATCTCGGCTAAGAAAGGACTAGACAAAGTCAACGGGAGTTAGCTCGAAAATTACGGTTTGTATTTCTATAGCCCGAACTTAATATTTAATTATTGAATTTATTATTTATTATGTATGGTAGGTGCATTGATTAAATTATTTGAAATAAAATAAATATTGATTGAAATTAAAAGGTGAATTTAATTAATAATTGTTCTATTTTAATTGAATGTTATGGTAAATAATTAAAGTATGAATTATTGGTATTGTGTTTTTATTGAAATGATTTGATTTGAAAATGTGGTGAAATAATTATGAACATGTGTTTATTGTGAAATTGAATATTTATTAGTGAAAAGTGAATGGAATTATATTGAATTGAAAAAAAAATATAATTAATTAAAATATGAATTAATTGAAAACTGAAAAGTGAATTAAATACCCTATTAACTAGTCGGGCTAGTCGGATATAGTTGGCATGCCATACGATATGAAAGTGTACAGGTTTTTGTTGGCTTACTGATCAGGCACTTATGTGCCGACTACTGTTACTGTTACCGTTATTGTTACCGATTCGGCACTTTTTGTGTCGGATATTGTTACTGTTACTGTTTTGGATTTGTTTTGATGAGGTACTCTATGTACCGTATTGCTACTGTTACTGTTATTGTTTCGGCTTCGGCCGATAAGGCACTATGTGCCGTACTGGTGTGTTGGTTGGATTCGTGTATCCGTCTGAGTCCGAGTCATGTTAATAGGGGTAAGTAAAGGAACTGGAAAGATCGACTGTTACTGAATAACTGATTATTATTGAATAATTGATTGTTACCGAATAACTGACTGTTACTGAATAAATAATCTTTCTGATTGACTGGTTGTTAATGAATATTACTGATTGATTAATTGCTATTGAAAAATAATAAATAATTTTGAATTTAAAGTAGACCAAAACATTGGTTGGAAAGTGAATGTTTGAATACTCATTGAGTTTGAATAGTTCAATATATAAAAATTAATATGTTTTATAATTGTTTAAGTGTTTGGATTATAGAAATACCACTGAGTGTATACTCAACGTACGGTTTGTTTCCGTGCGCAGGTTAAGGTTAGACCGTTGAATCAGCATCCCAGGCCGATCCCGAATTCAATGAGTTAAAGTATGTTGAGTATTGGTAATGGCATGTACCTAGGATGTCTTATGAGAGTCATTTAGGTTGTGAAAGTATTGATAAAATAAGTAAATTATGGTTGGCAATGGTATATAGTATGAATCTGAAATTTGAAAGAAAAATTCGTAGTAATTCAAAATTAGTTCCGAATTGATTTTACTGTTCATATTAGATCGCAAGGGCCCATTAAAGGGATGACATCTTAAAATTATGATGAGTCTGAACGTTTATATTTAATTAATGTCTGTATTGTACTGTACTGACTGGTAATGTCTCGTAACCCTGTTTCGGCGACGGTATGGGGTTAAGGGACGTTACACAAGAGGAAAAAGCTAAAGCCGAATATTGAGAGAAGAAGTTCCAAGAGATGTAATCGCGAAATTTGACCTTAGAAAAAGAAAATCAAGGTTTAAAGACTAAAGTAACTGAGCTCGGGCGATCCCTTCATCTGCATCGAAGTCGTGATTCTACGGTTGAGGTAAAAAAATTAAAAGCCAAAGTTGAGGAGTTGGAATCAGCATTGCAGGATAGTAAGCTCCTAATCGAGCAGTTTGGGGTATGAGAAGATCATTTGAAGGGAGAGCTTCATCAGTCTAGAGGACAGGTCAGAGAAAGGGATCACGTCATTGGAGAAGCCGTAGCCCAGATTCGAGAGGTTGCTGAACACGTACAAGACTTGGCAATACGAGTTGATGTATTGAGTTTGATGTATGAGTCATCGTCGGATATAGGATGAGAGTTAGCTTTTTTATTAGATAGAGTTAAAATTTTGGGCATTAGGGTGAAAGCGTATTTGTAATGCTCTTATATGTAAGGATATTCTTTTTCTAAATAAAGTTTTGTAAATGAGATTGAATCAGAATCGATGTCCTTTTTGCATTCATGCATTTGCATCTCATAGCATTTCATCGCATCGTTTGCATTCAAAGTTATAGAAAGACCCTAATTAGTTAAAATTACCACAGAAGTAGAAAAGAAAATCTGGAAACCACGCATTAGTACGGAACTCGTGCAAAATCTAGGAATATGGATCAAAGGTTTGAACAGCTACAAAAGGACATGCAGGACCAATTGCAAGAGAAATTGGCCAAGATGCAAAACGACATGAGGGAGCAAATGTTAGAGGCTTAGAGGAATATGATGACTGAGATGGCTCAGTTGCTGAGGGCCACTAATAAGGGAAAAGCCCCTATGGCAATCACTGGTGAGGAGGAAGAGGATCATCTTTCAGGCTTTACTCCACCCCACGGGCCTACACAAACTGAGGCACTTCCTAGGAGGCCATCTGTCACTATAAGGCCTCAACATGGACCGGTTGATGCTGGGATCCACATGAATAACCCAACTAGTTCGGGATTCAATTTGGGTGACAACCCTACCAATCCTCTCATTCCTGACTTGGACGTGGCTGAAAAGGAAGATTTGAGAGCCGAAGCTGCAAAACAGTTGGAGGAACATTGTAGATGGTTGGAGGAGAAATTTAAGGCTCTAGAGAGTGCTGATGGGCATCATGGAGTTGATGGCAAAGGCTTGAGTTTAGTCCTAGACTTGGTGCTTCCCCATAAATTCAAAATGCCGGAGTTTGAAAAGTACAACGGGACTACTTGCCTAGAGGCCCACATTACGATGTTCTGTAAGAGGATGACCGGATATGTGAACAATGATCAACTATTGATTCATTTTTTCCGAGATAGCTTAGTGGGAGTAGCAGCCAGGTGGTACAATCAGTTGAGCCAGGCCAGAATAAATTCATGGAGGGATCTTGCACAAGCCTTCATGCAACAATACAATCATGTGACTGACATAACGCCGGATAGAATCACGCTGCAAAATATGGAGAAAAATCCTAATGAGAATTTTAGGAAATATGCTCAAAGATGGAGAGAGGTTGCCATGCAAGTTCAACCACCATTGTTGGAGAAGGAGATCACCATGTTGTTCATCAACACTCTGAAGGCTCCATTCATTACTCATATGATTAGAAGCACTACCAAAAGTTTTGCGGACATAATCATGGCGGGAGAGATGATTGAGAACGTCATAAGAGGTGGCAAAATTGAGGGGGAAGCAGCCAAAAGATCGGCTCCAAAGAGAAAAGACAATGAGGTAAATAACACAAGTAGATTCAACTCGAAGGCAATCATAGTTGGTCAACCCAAAGTAGCTACGGTTGGGCAACAAGGTTCTCAAAGGCAGGAATCGTGCACAAGGCACGAGAGGATGCAATTCACACCTATCCCTGTGACGTATCGTGAGCTTTATCAAAGCTTATATGATGCACATGCTATTGCTCCTTTCTTCTTGAAACCATTACAGCCTCCATATCTTAAATGGTATGATGCAAATGCTAGATGCGAATACCACGCTGGAATATCAGGGCACTCAATTGAAAATTGTACCGGATTCAAGAAGGCCGTGGAGAGGTTGATCAAGATGAGGGTTGTGAAATTTGATAATACCCCAAATACGGAAAACCCTTTGCCAAATCATGACGATCAAGGAGTGAAAACAATTGGCGAAGCTAGTGAGAGAAGGATGAAGGAAAATGTTGCTGAGGTAAGGATGCTTATGAAGGTGATTTGGGAGGAGATGATGAAGAGAGGGATGATAACCTCTAGGAGAGAAAGAGAAAAAATGGGGAACTACTGTGAGTTCCATGGAAAAGAGGGTGATGAGACCCAAAATTGTGAAGAATTCAGAGCCTTGGTGCAAGGCTTTATAGATAATAAAGAGCTACAAATTTTTGAAGGTAGCTCTTACAAAAGAGAAATAAGTGTGCTGGAAGATGAACAAAAAGGAACCAGTCGGCCAAGGATTATTATCTCCCTGCCAGGGAATAACGAAGTGGAGACACCAGCAGTGCTCAAGGTCATTATCCATAAGCCTACTCTTTTCCTTTACAAGGATAGCAAGAGAGTACCATGGAGTTGTGACTGTAGTGTGACAATGCCGGAGAAAGAAAATATAGCCAGCACATCTAAAGACGTACAAGTTGAAGGTTCCCAAACGCGGAGTGGGAAGCGTTATGATACGGGGGGCGTCAGAGTGGAGCCCACAAAAACAAAAGGTGTCAAGGTTGAGAAGGAGAAAGAGACCGAAGTACCCATCAATGAGCCAGTAAAGGAGAAGGAGGCTAAAGAATTTCTAAAGTTCCTTAAGCATAGCGAGTATAGCATGGTCAAGCAATTGCGTAAGCAGTCGGCTCGCATATCAGTATTGGCTCTACTTTTAAGTTCTGAGGCGCATAGGGAAGCATTGATGAAGGTGCTTAACGAAACAAATGTCACCCATGACATATCCGTTAATAAGCTGGACCGATTGGTGAACAACATTAGTGCGGATAATTTCATCTACTTTAATGATGATGAAATCCCACCGGGAAGCAGAGGGTCAACTAAGGCTTTGCACATTACCACTCGATGCAAGGGGTACACACTCCCAAGCGTACTCGTTGATAATGGATCGGCTTTGAATGTTCTACCGTTGTCTACATTAAACAGATTACCCATTGACGATTCTCACATGAAGACATGTCAGAATGTGGTAAGAGCCTTCGACGGTACAGAAAGGAAGGTGATGGGAAGAATTGACATTCCCTTGGAAATTGGGCCGAACATGTATGAAGTAGATTTCTTAGTAATGGATATCAAGCCTTATTACAATTGCTTATTAGGCAGGCCATGGATACACTCAGCAGGAGCGGTGCCCTCATCGTTGCACCAGAAATTGAAATTAGTGACAGATGGACGGTTAATAACCATCAATGCGGAGGAGGACATTATAGCCGCAGTCACTAGTAAGACCCCTTATGCCGAGACAAACGAAGAATCTATTGAGTGTTCCTTTCGCTCTTTAGAATTCGTAAATGCGACTTTCATTTTGGAAGGGAGTGAGCTCCCGGTGCCAAGGATAGCAAGAGCTATGAGGATGGCTCTACAAATAATGGCAGGAAAGGGAGCCTTACCAGGAAGAGGTTTAGGAAAGTATCTGCAAGGAGGGACTCAGATCCCAAAGTTGATTGAGAAGAAAGACCACTTTGGTTTGGGCTTCAAGCCAGACTACAAGCAAAGGAGGAAAGACATCGAGAAGCGCCAAGAAAGGAGAAGGGCGCGTTTAGATGGAAGAGAAGTGGGGTGGGAATCAATGACATTCTCTCTTATATCTAAAACCTTCATATCAAAAGGATTACTTGTAGAAGAGAGTCATCAGATTAATGCTGCACACGACGAAGGATTAGAGCAAAGAAACCTTGAGGGCATTCGCCCTTACGAATCGGGAAGCTCTCTGAACAATTGGACTACGGAGGAACTTCCTGTAGTCTTTAGGAATTTTTCAGAGTAATTCTCGAAACATTCTTCTAACTCTAGAGCCTAGGAGTAATAGAATTACATTTGTGAAATAGGCTTATGATCATCTATTATCTTTTTAATAAAACATAACTTTTATCAATTCAACGAGTATTGTTTCATTTTTATCAACTAATATTTCGTTAAAATTTTTACAATTCTCATTCTTTCATTCATAGTACATAAATAATCATTCTTAAATTTATTCATTCTTTGTATATTCTTTGTACTTCTCAGATCTTTAGATATCAATGACATGAGCATTGATATTACAAATCCTGATTTCTCTCGCGAGCAAGACATGTGTTTAGAGGAATCCCAGGATTTTGAAGATGTCCAAGATTGTGATGTGTCTCTAGATCTTTTGAAGATGGTGAAACAGGAGGAGAAACAAATCATGCCACATGAGAAAGAGGCAATAGAGAATGTAGCCCTAGAGGAAGGGAAAGAGGTGAAAATTGGGACACTTATTGCCAAGGACACAAGGCAAGGACTGATTAAGTTGCTAAGTGAATTCAAGGATATCTTCGCATGGTCCTATCAGGATATGCCAGGGTTAAATACCGATATTGTGGTGCATCGTCTTCCAATAAGACAGGATTGTAAGCCAGTCCAACAAAAGTTGCGGAGAATGAGGCTAGATATTGTTTTGAAAATAAAGGACGAAGTTAAGAAGCAGTTCAATTCGGGATTCTTACAAGAAGTAAAGTACTCAGAATGGGTAGCTAACATTGTGCCTGTTCTAAAGAAGGATGGAAGGTACGAATGTGCATTGATTACAGAGATCTGAACAAAGCTAGCCCAAAGGACAATTTTCCTTTGCCACACATCGACACTTTAGTAGACAACACAGCAGGATATTCGTTGTTCTCTTTCATGGATGGTTTCTCGGGGTACAATCAGATAAAGATGCATCCAGAGGACATGGATAAAGCTACCTTCATAACCTTGTTGGGTACCTTTTGCTACAAAGTGATGCCGTTTGGGTTGAAGAATGCGGGGGCAACATACCAGCGGGCCATGGTGAACTTGTTCCACGACATGATGCATAAGGATATTGAGGTGTATGTTGATGATATGATTGCCAAGTCGCGTACAGAAAAAGAGCACATTGAGGTCTTGAGAAGATTGTTCTTGAGATTGAGAAAGTTTCAGTTGAAGCTCAATCCAGCAAAGTGTACCTTTGGAGCTAGATCAGGAAAGTTATTAGGCTTTTAGTCAGTGAAAAGGGAATTGAAGTTAACTCAGACAACGTCAGAGCCATACGAGAATTACCTCCACCACAAACTCAGAAGGAAGTTCGAGGATTTCTAGGAAGACTGAATTACATTGCTCGGTTTATTTCACAACTAACTGAGAAGTGTGATCCCATCTTTCGCCTCTTTAAAAAGCACAATCAAGGTACTTGGGATGAGGAATGCCAGAATGCTTTTGAAAAGGTCAAACAGTACTTGTTGAATGCTCCGGTGTCATCTCCGCCCAGTTCAGATAGACCACTAATACTGTACTTATTAGAATTCAGCAATTTCATGGGATGTGTGCTTGGCCAACATGATGAGTCAAGAAGAAAGGAGAAGGCGATATATTACCTCAGTAAGAAATTCACCGAATGTGAAATAAGATACTCGCCTATCGAAAAATTGTGTTGCGCTCTGATTTGGACAACTCGGAGGTTAAGACAGTACATACTATATCATACTACTTGGCTTATTTCAAAACTTGATCCTTTGAAATATATGATGGAGTCAACAGTGTTGAATGGGAGAATGGCGAGATGGCAAATACTGCTTTCAAAATTTGATATAGTCTATGTGAGTCAAAAGGCTATAAAAGGAAGCGCGATAGCAGAATTCCTCGCTAGTAGAGCTTTAGAAGACTATGAGCCATTGAATTTTGATTTCCCAAATGAGGAGTTGATGTGTGTAGCAACTACAAAGGATTGTCTTTGGAAGTTGAGCTTTGATGGGGCATCCAATGCAGTGGGAAATAGAATTGGGGCAGTCCTGGAATCCCCGAATGGCGATTATTATCCATTCACATACAAGTTAGTTTTTGATTGCACAAACAATATGGCCGAGTATGAAGCATGCATCATGGGACTCCAAGCGACAATAGCGCGAGGAATAAGAACCTTGGAAGTATATGGAGACTCTGCATTGGTAATTTATCGGCTTAGAGGTGAATGGGAGACAAGGGATCCTAAATTGATCAATTATTGAAAGATAGTTTTGGGGTTACTTGAGGAGTTCGATGACATCACTTTCAATTATATCCCGCGAGACGAAAACCAGATGGCAGATGCTCTAGCAACCTTGGCTTCAATGATTAGAATTAATAAAGAGGAGGAGATGAGACCCATTTAGATGAGTATTTTTGAGGCTCCAGTTTGTTGTTGTAACATTGAGGAAGAAGAAAAGGATGATAACCCTTGGTATTAGGATATATTGTGATATGTGAGAGATCGTAAATACCCAAAACAAGCAACTGAAAATGATAAGCGAACTTTAAGGAGATTAGCCTGTGATTACGTTTTGGACAGGGACATCTTGTACAAAAGAAGAAAGGACCAAGTACTTTTGAGATGTGTTGACGCCGTGGAGGCTAAGTTAATTTTAGAAGAGGTTCACGAGGGTGTTTGTGGGACACACGCTAATGGTTTCACGATGGCTAGACAAATCATGAGGTTTGGATATTATTGGTCTACTATGGAAGGGGATTGTATCAACTACATCAAGAAATGCCATAAATGTCAGATTTATGGAGACAAGATACATGTACCACATTCACCTCTACATGTTATGACTTCTCCATGGCCCTTTTCCATGTGGGGCATGGATGTCATTGGGCCAATATCACCGAAAGCTTTGAATGGACATCGGTTTATCTTCGTGGTCATTGACTACTTCACAAAATGGGTAGAGGCCGCTTCTTATGCAAATGTTACTAAGTCGGCTGTGAGTCGATTCTTGAAGAAAGAGATTATTTGTCGATATGGGATGCCTGAGTGTGACACCCCTAATGTGACCCTAGTCGGAAAGTGGTTTCTGGACCACAAAACCGAGTCATAAAAATAATTAACCGTCATACTTGATGCTTATTATATGTATATATGCATGTGTGAAAATTTCATGTTTGAATTTTGTTAATTGAAAGTGAATTTTAGTAATAGGACTTATGTGTGACACTTTGAAATGTGATGGGTTAATCTATAAGGATCTATTAGTTCATGTTATGAAAATAATGGGTTTGCATGTCAAATTTCCACCTATGACAAGTAGTGGCCGGCCATGCTATGGGATGAAATGTATTATAAACATTTTATGTTAGTGTTTTATGTTAGAAATAATAAAATAAAGAACATGGGTAATAAAATAATAGTGGTTAGTAGGGGAAAACAAAAAAATTAGCTAGGTTGCTCCTCCATTGCCGTGACTTGAGGGAGGAAGAAGAAAGTTTGGTTGCTTTAATTTTTGGCTTAGAAGATGGCTAGAAGGAGGAAAAACTATGATTTTAGCAAGTTAGGTAGCTGAAATTTCAAGTAACTCGATAATCCATCGAAGAAGAGGAAGAGGGCTGCAACAAAAAGAAAAATGGAGACAGTTTGCATGTTGAAGGAAACTAAGGATTTAGCTTGTTTAAGAGTTGTATCCTAAGTTGGTAAGTTTTCTAAGCTCCCCTCTATCTTTAACTTTGTTGTAAAGAAAAAATGATGATGGATTGTGGTTGGAAGGCATGGATGCGGGTGGTAGAAAAGAAAAGCTCTTTGATTAGTTGTAAAAATTACTACTGTCCAATTTTGTGCCTTCGTTATGCTGTCCAAAATTTGAACAAATTAATGGTTCTATTTTCATGCCGATTAGGGGTTGATAAATTGAGTCTAATAGCTGAAATATTATGTTATTCTTACTAAGTTTCAGTTGTTAGTAGTGACGTAACAATGTGACAATTAAATGCATAAATGACTGCTGGAAACTCCAGCTTGAAAACAAATTGTTCCAGCATGTAAATGCTGATTTGAATGTGCTGTAATATGTGGAGGAATTGGTCTGCTGCATGTTTGAAATAAAAGAAAACAATGGTTGTTAAATATTAGTTTTTGTTGCTAGTCGTATGGGTTTAATTCATAGTTCAAGGGGCTATAAATTGGTGTTAATTAAGCTATTAGGATGGTTTAATAAAACAGCCTGAATGTTAAATAATGCTTGCTGTCCAGATTGAAATTATGCTAGAAGGTTGAACAATTGTTGTTCAAATGGAATTTTGGAGTGTTTAATGGGCTCCATGTTGCTAAAATTTACATGAATAGAAATTTCTAAGCTTAAATTGTAAGAATTTGAGTTGTGTGGTTTAAATTGTCAAAGATGCATTTGGCAATTGATTATAATTTGTTAAAGGGTGTAAAGTATTGATAGTTCTAAATGGTACATAGTTAAATGAAGATGGAAGCTTGATAAACTTTTATTTAGAATGTGAATTAGATATAAATTAAATAAGCATGAAATCGAATCATGGCATGTTTTATTAAATATGATACATATTGAAATCTATTGTTTTAGATGTAGATTAAATGATATGTGATTGCCAAATGTGATTGTTAAGTGAATAATATTAGTTAAGTACTTAAGCATATCTATTGTTTTACTTAAGCTTAAGAGCAAAGAGGATCAAAGTCGGATAGGGGAAAAGAGAAAGTAAACGAATAGCCGTGGATATCTAGTCGTCGACCACTTCCGAGGTAAGTTTTAAGTGATTAAACGTTGAGTAAATTCAATCATAATAGGACATAATGAGTTGATTTAATAAGATATGATGTGGCCATGATATGTCTTAAACTCAAATGGTAAGTTCATAAGTGTTTCGACTTGGAAATTTAAGAGCAAATTGCAATAATTTGCTTAGGATAGCAGCCGTAACGTGATTTTAGAAAATCACTATAAATTTTTGGTGTGGAATTATAGGCTGAATAAAATATGTAATCAAAGCTTAATTAGTCTAGTTTCTTATAAAAGAGACCGTGTAAGCAAAGAAATTTCCTATAAAGAGATATTTAAAGTTGTGTGAGACAGTGTCAGAATGACTCCGAAATCCCCTGTCCTGTATTTAGAAAATCACTATAATTTGTAAAAAAATGGTTACAAGATAAAATTTATATGCTTAGACTCCTTAATGAGTCTAGTTTCAAATGAAATCAAATAGAACATATTTTGAATTCTGTACAATGAGAAATTTGATTCGTAGTGAAGACTGGTCAGATTAGTGAAACAGTGAAACAGGGGAAACTTTAAGAAAAATATGGTATTGATTGGCCAAACCAAAAATTCTGAAAATTTTCTGGATAAGATATGTATGAGTCTATTTCCAGGGAAAATTAACGGCACTCCATTTGGAGTTTCGTAGCTCCATTTACGAATAATTTAATGACTGTTGCTCAGAAAAAACCAGCTTGTGCTGAGTTTGGGATTTTGTTGTAAACCTTAATAAAACCATTTGAGTTGCTTATAAGCTATCGATTAAACATTGGTAATCAAAGTACCAAATCCGTATTAAAGTGAAGCTATAAGCCACAAATGACTAGTATACCTAGTCAATTTTGTTATGATGAAATTGATGTACAAGTATATATATGTGATAGGGCCGAGTGGCCAATGTGATGAATGTGAAAGTATATATATGCGTGATAAGGCCGAATGGCCAATGTGATGAATGTGAACATGTGTATGTGTGATAAGGCCGAATGGCCAATGTGATGAATGTGAACATGCATATATGAGATAAGGCCGAATGGCCAATGTGATGAATGTGAAAGTGTATATATGTGATAAGGCCGAATGGCCAATGTGATGGATGTGGAAGTGTATAAATGTGATAAGTCCCGAAGGGCAATTGTGTCAGTACTATATCCGGGTTAAAACCCCGCAGGCTTTATGCGAGAATATTATCCTGATTAATGTCCGTAGGCTTCGTGCTCGTACTATATCCGAGCTTTAAAGACCCGACGGCTAAATGCTAGGATTCAAGTAAGACTTTGATATTGAGTATCTGCATTAAGTTACCATCAAATAAGTATTATGTATTCAAGATGTTCAAGTACGTATTACTTACTCATCGGTGGAGTGATTTCGAGGTGAATTATCAGTATCAAAGAGGTAGGTAAATGTGATTAATATTATAACTCCAAATGTGAGAATGATCTAATTGGTAATGGTATGTTTGTATAATAAAATATGCGATGAAATATTCTTATGTATTAGTGCATATTCTGCCCAAAAGCCTTATGATCTGAGTATGGGTTGGGTTGAGCTAGATGTGCCAGTACAAGGTAAGGATTATGATTTGTAAGCTTACGTATATGTGATAAGGAATATGTTTGGTTCTTTATGTGCCTATGGTAATTTAGTACTTGTCATGTTGAAATACTTAAAAGTATGGATGTGATTATGAACAAGTGGAAAGGATTATTGAAAGTTGAAAATCGATGAAGAATGTGCTTTGGAAATATTTGACCATCTAGGTCATTATTATTCGAAAGTATATATGTGGCAGCCAAGTGTTGCGTTTAATGATATTATAGATCGAGATGAAGCTCTAGATTAACTTCATCGAACAGTTGAAATGAATGACCAATGATAGTGATTGAGAACACTTTGTTTTGCTTAAAACTTACTAAGCATTAAATGCTTACTTCGTTCTTTGAATCTCTGTTTTATAGATTTTGGTTCGTCAGCTATCGGACTCGGGATTATTGAAGTCGAAGTCGCCCACACTATCAAAGCCCTTTTGGTACACTTTTGGTTGAACTCTGAAAATGGCATGTATAGGACTACCCTTTTTGTTGTTGGTCATGTATTCTTCGGTTTTGTGTAAATTTGGATAGCCATGCGAAAATGGCTTAAATATACTTTGATCATAGCATTAAAATCGTTTTGTATGTTGTTTGTCGAGAGGTATGGAAATGTTGGTAATGGTTAGCCATGGGAATGGTCATTCATGATCACTTTTGGTATATGTATGACAAACTCTAGTTGATCCATGGAGGATCATGAAATAGGTAAAGTTTACCTTAAAAATAGATGCTGATAGCAGCAGTGACGTGAATGTGAAAAATCACTAAAAATATTAGGAATGGAATTAAATAGTGAATAAATTATGTAATCGATCCTTGATGACTCTATTTTCATAGGAAAGTAACGAAACGACCATATGAACAGTATGTTAAGAGATATTTAAGTTTTTGTGAGACAGGGCCAGAACAGTTTCTGGATTCCCTGTTCCGACTTTGGAAATTCATTATAAATTAACCAGAGATAATTATAAGTCATGCCATATATGTACAGATTCCTTTTCGAGTCTAGTTTCTATAGAAACAAACGACATCAATATTGAAGCCCTGTACAGGGAGATATCCAAGTCGTAATGCGCAAAGGTCAGTGTAGTCGATCCCTGTAACAGGGGAGAATTTGACTAATAAACTGTACTAATTGGCCCGACCAAAAATTCTAGAAAAAAATTCGTAGATGCATATATGAGTCTAGTTTCAGGGAAAAATCACGAAACTGATTTTCGAGTTGTGAAACTCAAGATATGATTTTTAAGGTGACAGTGACGCAGTTAGCCAGCTTGCCTGGAAAATTTTAAAATGGATTGTGCAAAGAAGTGATTTAAGTCTGCAAACCCTCGTGTCCGACTCCGGCGACGGACTCGGGTACGGGGTGTTACACTGAGAGAATCATATCAGACAATGCATTGAACTTGAACAACAGAATGATAGCAGAAGTTTGTAGTCAGTTCAAAAATGAAGCATCATAACTCTTCTCCGTATCGTCCAAAAATGAATGGGGCAGTAGAAGCAGCCAACAAGAACATCAAGAGGATAGTAGGGAAGATGACTGAGACTTATAGAGATTGGCATGAGAAACTACCACTTGCACTCTTGGCTTATCGAACTTCTGTCAGGACTTCTACAGGGGCAACTCCTTTCTCATTGGTTTATGGGATGAAAGTAGTGTTACCCATTGAAGTAGAGATACTGTCTCTCCGAGTCTTGTCAGAAATAAAGTTAGACGAAGCTGAATGGATACAACCGCAATATGATCAATTGAACTTGATTAAGGAAAAGAGGCTAAGGGTCATTCGTCATGGTCAGATGTATCAGAAGTGAATGATGCAGGCTTACGACAAGAAAGTGCGACCAAGAGAATTCCATGAGGGGGATCTTGTGTTGAAAAAGATCTTTCCCATTCAGAAGGACTTTAGAGGAAAATAGATACCGAATTGGGAAGGGCCATATGTCGTGAAAAAGGCTTTCTCTGGGGGTGCATTGATCTTAGCGGAAATGGATGGGAAGAGTTTGCCCAATCCAGTGAATTCAGACTCAGTCAAAAAGTACTTTGTCTAAAGGAGAGAAGAATTCAGGGTGAAAACCTACAAAGGGCACCTTGAGTTTTCAAAAAAAAAAATGGAGAGGCCAAGGTGAAAACCCGCAAAGGGCGCCTTGTAACCAAAAGGGGTTTTGAGTTGAAAACCCGAAGGGGCAGCTCAAATTTTATAGAGCACACGGTGATCTTGCTATATCTGATTCAACGAAGAGTGAAGCGCATTACATATCGAGGTATCAACAAAGTACTTTGGATCTTTTAAACACATGTTGAATTCAAGAAAGACTTCATGGAGCTGGTGTATAGACGTTCAAGCGGCGATATCTAGGGCATCTAACTTTTGTCCTGTTTGCTATCTTTAGATTCTATTTCTTCTCAAAGATAGGCTTTCAAATTAATTTCCCTTGTATTTTTGACAAATTCATTCAAATCTAATTATTCTCAAGATTAATTCATCTTCCATTATTCTTAAAGTATGTTGCATTGAAATAGTGATAGATGAACTAAATAATTTTCACAATTGAAGTTTTGCGCATTACTCTGGAATTTTTTTAGATGATAGAAGAAACTAAAACAGGACAATTGTTTGAGAAATTCACGTAAGAGAGGGTTGAAAGAACTTGAGGAATTTCTTTCTTCTAGTCTGAAATGATGATTGGACAAATCAAACGATTCGATTCTAAGAAAAGATCATCTTACAGATATTCTCAGTTGGGCGTAGCATTTGAAGAATGATACAAGCCTACAGGCTGAGCAGGAATAATACTTTGAGAAAAGATAAACAAAGGAATGAGTGGTGACGTCTGGAATAGAAGTCATATTCATAACATTTTGCATCACAACATGTCTAATTAGGAGCATTTGACTCACTTCGATTATAGCATCCTAATCATCAGGCATGAGCACATATGCATTCTACATGTTATGTAGATCAAAGATGATGCGCCTTAACCCCATAAGCAGTAAGATAACACACCAAAGCATAGAAGATCTGGCCTTCACGTGTTTACACTGAAGTAGATCCAAGATAACAAGATTTGGCTTCTCTATCTTCGACGACGAGCAAATTGAAGACATAGCAGATCTGACTTTCAGATGTTTTCACATCAAAGCAGATCCAAGATAACAGATCTGGAGTCTTCATATTCGACGAACAGCAGACACATAGCAGATATAACCTTTAGATGTTTATACTGAAACAGATCCAAGATGATTTGGCATTCTTGTGTTTACAAGAAACAAATCGAAGACATAGCAGATTTGACTTTCGTATGTTCTCACACCAAAGCAGGTCCAAGATAACAGATTTGGGATCTCCATTTCAACGGAGAGCAGATACATAGCAGATCTAACCTTCAGATGACTTTACTGAAGCAAATCCAAAATGATTTGGCATCCTTGTGTTCACAAGGAGCAAATCGGAGACACATAGTAGATCTAACCTTCAGATGTTTATACTGAAGCAGATCCAAGATGATTTGGCATCCTTGTGTTTACAAGAAGCAAATTGAAGGCATAGCAGGTCTAACCTTCAGATGTTTATACTGAAGCAGATCCAAGATGATTCGACATTCTTGTGCTTACAAGGAACAAATCGAAGATATAGCAGATTTGACTTTCGGATGTTCTCACACCAAAGCAGATCCAAGATAACAGATCTAGCATCTCCATTTCGACGGAGGGCAGATACATAGCAGATCTAACTTTCAGATGATTTTACTGAAGTAGATCTAAGATGATTTGGCATCCTTGTGTTCACAAGGAGCAAATCAAAGACACAGTAGATTTGGCTTTCACGTGTTTACGCTGAAGTAGATCTAAGATGATTTGGCATCTCTGTATTGTCAGAAAACAAATCGAAGAAGCAAATTTGGCGTCTTTGTGTTCGACGAAGAGCAGATCGAAGATATCAACATGACAGTCTTGAGTTTGCAATGAGCAGATTGAGGACCATGATCCGATAAGGCTGGGCAAATTTGGTCTTTTTATGAGTCTTTGCTCGATTCCTGTTACACAGCAATGAGCAAAGAGGGGTAGCTGTAATAGCCCATATTTGACCGGGCTTTAAAAGGGCAAAACAGATAAATGGATCAATAAATATTTATTTAACAGTCCAGGTTACAAAGCCCAAGCATTGGGGCCCAAGCCTAAACAAACCGCATAACCAATACCCGTGTAACCCAAATACACCCGAAGCCCAACACATACACCAAACCCAATAAACTTATCAACTAAACTACCCTATACCCGTTACACCTTTTACCCAAAGCAGAGAGGCCTGGATGGCCCAAATGGTTAGCAAAACATGAGAGACCTAGGGTTTCAGAAACCCTAGGCGCCGCAATCATGTGTCTGTTCGTCTCGCAGTGACCCGAATCAACATTGCCACCATCGTCAAGCCTTCATCACCGTCGGATTTTTCGTCGTCACCTGCAAAAAAAAATGAAAGGACGACAGCAGAAAATAGGAGCAAAATATGGAAAGAAATCAAAGATTTCTTTCTAAGATTGTAAATCATTTACAAAGGGCTATAAAAGCTTTTCTTTTTAATCTGTAAAGGGGAGTTTTTTAGGGGGGCTCAAAAATTGCATATACCAGAGACAAACAGTGTAAAATAGACACGGGTATTACACATATACAAGGAATAAAAATCAGATCTAAGGTGATTTTCAGAGATTACTTTTCGTTCCCTTTTCTATTTTTCATTTTTTTATTTCAAAGATTTGAATCGTTTTGAGGCAAAAGCACTTTTAAAATAGAAAGAAAAGGGGATATGACTGTCGGATTGGGCTTTGGGAAGCTTTAAGGAGCGTAAAACTCACTTTTGGGAACTCCGACCACCGTGAATGGTGGCGGAGATGGCTGAGGACGGCGAGGCCTGATGATCAGAGTTCGATCGAAGCTTTGAGGGCAGGCAGGCTTTTGAGAGCATTTTTTTGAGTTTTTTTTTAGGAAGAGGTGAAAATGAAAGTTTATGGAAAGAAAATTGGTTTTTAAAGCACCCCTATACGGCGCCGTTTCGTAGTGAGCAGAAGGGCCCCAAAACGGCGTCGTTTTGGGGCCAACCCGATTACCTGACCCGATCCATTTAGAGATCCGTGTGTTTTTTTCGACTAAAGGGATATTTATCCCTTTAGTCCTTCTCCATTTTCAGTTTTTTAATTAAATTTATTTCATTTTTTTAAATTAGCCTTATAATTTTATTTAAATTTAATTTTAGCCCTTTCTTTATTATTTTAAAATTTTTTATTTTTATATATATAATTTATTTATTTTAAAAAACTATACATATATTATTATTAAAAATACTATTTATATATTTATATAAAAAAATTTATTTATCATATATTATTTTCCTATATTTTATATTATATTTTATTATATAACATTTATTATATTTTTTATTTTTATTATATATTACTTATTATATTTTTTTATTATATATTATGTATATCGTATATTATCTATTATATTATTTATGTTTTATATTGTTCATTATATTATTTATAATTTTAAAATTTGTAAATTATTATTATTAAATTATATTTTTAACTCATATTATATACATATTTCATTATTATTTATTTATTTATTTATTATGTGTTATTTCATTTTAAACTGATATTTTTATATATTATATAATTATTTTATTATAAATATAAATTCTTTTACATACTTTTTATTTTATATATAATTATTATTCTTTTATAATTTTTTGTTATTATATATTATATATTGTATAGTAGATACTATTTTAAAATTATTATTAAATATCATATTTTTATTTGTATTATATGTATATTTTGTTAACAATTACTCACTTTATTTTATATTTTTATATATACTAATTCTTTTATATATTTTTATATTGTATATATCATTTATGTATTAAATGTTATTTTATAATTATTATTTGATGTTGTATTTTATGAACATGTACATTGATATTATATTACTATTTTTTTTGTTTATATATTAAATTGTATATCATGCATCATTTTTTAATTATTACTTTGTATGTTTGTATGTTTTGCTTATTCATCTTCAATATATGCTATGTATATCTTTGTACGTATGTTGTTAAGATTTGCTATATTTATTATTTTTTAAATATGTATGTATCTACGTATGATCTTTATATTATTACTATCATATTGTTTAAATGCATGTTTTATTTACCTGTTACAATAATATGTTATCATGCATGATTTATAATGTAATATGATTCCTCATGCATCAATTTAAAAACGAGATTCCAAGTTTTCAAAAAAATAAAAAGGCAATGTTTGGTATTTGGAAGCTTCGAGAAAAGTAGTGCCTTAACTTACTGGGTTGCAACTTTTCTCATTGATTTCGATAGTCTAGCACCCTTCTAAGTATTTTTGAAATTTTCAAAATACAAACAACTATTTTGGAATTTCAAAACATGGTGTCCTAACTTACTGGATATGATGTTTTGTAGTTTCGAAATAGAAATTTTCAAAAGACAAGCTTAGCTTCAAAAGTTTTAAAATATTGCTTCCTAACTTACTGGATGTGATATTTTGACTCGTTTGAAATAAGCGAACCTAAATTTTTCAAATCAAAACATTCTAAATAAAAGAGGCTTGTATCTTAAAACTTTCAAAATTTCGACATTAAAGACACTTGATAATCAATTAGGTACCAATTTTTGGGCGTTACGAGGGTGCTAATCCTTCCTCGTTCGTAGCCGACTCCCGAAACCATTTTCTTGATTTCGTAGAGCAAAACTAATGATTTTAAACAAAATGATTTATTGGTGATCCAATCACACCTAAAAGATTGATGGCGACTCCCGTTTTCGTTTTTCTTAAAGTCGATTCCCATTTTCCAAAACTCGATTTAAAAATGGTTTCGACAGAAATGTTTTAGTTAGTAACATATTTAAAGTACCAAAAAAAAGGGAAAAAATTCGGTGACTAGTGGTGGTCGATTGCGTTCGATGGTGGAACTTGTGGTGGTGGGACGGTTCGGGTTCAAATGGAGGTTTTATAGTGGGGGAACATTAGGGGTGAGGGAAATTTTTTTTTTAATACAAAGGAAAAACAGAAACCTGAGAGCACTGTGACCCGTGCCTATCAGGTGACGTCGGTGCTAGCATGAAGCCAGCCACCAAAGGATCGGGGCCCCCTTGGCAGGGCTAACACTGACCATTAGAAGCATGACCTGACATAGCAGCATGCGTGTGCCTGACACCGCCCATCGCATGGCCAGCTTGGGCCTGACACAACAGGCCTGATACAATTGGCCTGACACCAGCCATCCCTTCCCCTTTTTTTTTAGTTTTTTTATTTCAATTAATTATCTATACTTTAATCTATACATTAATTAGTTTTAATCTTTCGATTGATTTTTAATTAAAATTAATTAATTTAATTAATTTTTGATTTGAACTTTAATTATTAAGTTAAACTTTATGTATTTAATTTTATTTTTTAATGGAAATTATCCATACTTTAATAGGTTTTAATCTTTTCAATTGAAATGTATTAAATTATTTTTTATTGAATCTTTAAATTGATTTTTTAATTAAAATTAAGAAATTCAATTAATTTTTTATTTAAACTTTAATTATTAAGTTAAACTTTATGCATTTAATTTTTATTTTTTAATTTAAACTATCTATACTTAATTGGTTTTAATATTTTCAATTGAAATGTACTAAGTTATTTTTATTTATTCTTTAAATTTATTTTTAATTAAAATTAATAAATTTAATTCATTTTTAATTTAAACTTTAATTATTAAGTTAAACTTTATTTATTTATTTATTTATTTTTTACTTGAAATTATCTCTACTTTAATAGGTTCTAATCTTTTCAATTGAAATTTATTAATTTTTTTAATCTTTAAATTGATTTTTTACTTGAAATTATCTATACTTTAATTTCTACATTATTTTGTTATAATCTATTCAATTAAAATGTATTAAATTATTTTTTATTTAATCTCAAAATTGATTTTTTAATTAAAATTAAGAAATCATGGGACACTATCTTTAATTTATACATTAATTGAATCATGGGAAATTAAGAAATCACTCGTCATCTTCCAATTTGGTATTACGAGAAGATTGGTCGGGAATATAGACACGATGTGGGCAAGTGGATCAGTTGCGGCCTGATGTTCGGCATACCATACACTGTTTAGGTTTGCTTGTCTCCCTGAGATCCATGTCATTTTGAATCCTCATTGATTGTGGTTGACCTTTAGGATATCTATAGAGACTGTGGTTCGGCAACATCTCAAAAGCAAGTGGCAGAGCTTCCCAGTTAGAGACATCTGGCATTACTGGAAATTTATTGCCTTAGATATGCAATGTGCGTTGTAGTGTGTAAACCTCGTCTATGAATTGTTTGACGTCTAGATTTGCACGCGCACACGCTGCATGAACATGCGCATACGAATGTCAAAGAGTCTAGAATAATCAGCACTCACAACGCCTATTTCACAGATCAACTGAATACGACTTAGGCAGAAGACTCGAGCGACGGCTGACGTGCTCTTGAACCCGGAAAGTCTCCAAGTCATGTGAATACAGTTCTGCGTTCATCCTCCGCGCCTTATTCACGTTGACTTTCATTGCCTTTTGGACGCCCTCAATGTACACGTGCCGGGCATCTATCTGCTTTACTTATCTTAGCTCCATCCTTGGCATTAACGTGGCCAACTTATACAATGTTACCAAGAAAACAACAAAAATTGACAAATGACGTATATGCCTCAAGACCGAGTTAACAGCCTCTACAAGGTTGGTCATCATCTAACCATACCGGAACCCATCATCGTAACTTTGACTCCATTGTCAGTTCTCTATACTGCCCAACCATTGGCGAAGAGGACGATTTTTGGGTAATGCTGACATCTGAGCTTCAAGCCTTACGAACCTTTGCCCAAATCTTTGCGGTTCTAACTCGTACCCTATGTATGCAATTTCGAACAAATATTTTAAAAAAATTACACCGTTATAAATTTAGAAAAAATAAATTTAAAAATACAAATTGATAAATCTTGAAAAAAATACCAACATATTCAAAAAATAAAATATGATCAGATCAATTTTGGAACAATATTTTTTACAAATTCTTACAATTTCTCTGCACTATTCTTTATTTTTTTACTCCTTATGGAAGTTTGACACGATGTGTCGAATACGATAAGCGGACCTCCACGGAACCCCTGAATGCCTTACTGTAGCAAGTAGTCCATTCGATCTATCCGAGATTAGGTAAATGTTGTCCTGCTTGACATCGTGCCTCTGCATGTTTGACAAGAAAAATTCCTAAGACTCGAAGTTCTTACTTTCCACAATGGCAAAAGCGATATGAAGTACATTCCGGTTGCCGTCTTGTGTAACTGCAATCAGGAGTATTTGCGTGTATCTGCCGTAAAGCCAAGTTCCGTCCACCTGCACCATCAGCTTGTAGTGAGGGAAGGCCCTAACACATGGCTCGAACGTACAAAAAAATCGATGGAAAACTAGTTTTCCCGGTACTATCTTGTCGTTCGGGCCTCTATGCAGCAGTGTTTGCAAATCAATCACTGTTCCCGGCACAAGCTCCGCATTGCGACTACCCACTCTTGAAGTTCATTTTGTGATGCATCAAAGTCACCATACAACTATTGCATAACCATTTGTTTTACCCACCATGCCTTCTTGTAGGAAACATTGTACTTGAATCGAGCTTGCATGCCTGCAATAAGCGTAGATTTAGGGATGGTGGCCGATTCATTCACCAACAGGATGATGTAGTTGCATATGGTTTTTGCATCTAACTTTCGATGGTCTTGCGACATACGAGCAACCGAGCATGTGTGAGGACCTTTTATTTTTCCGATTGTCTACATCTGTGTCCATTGTATTAATGTAGCTTGAACTCGTCACTTACAGCCACTTGGGGATTTCCAGCATTCTCCAACATATAAAGATTCCGTTGACTTCTTGACTTTGTAGTTGACAGACAGTTTCAAGTTGTACTGCTTTATTACATGCAAGCAGTCGTTCTTGTTACCGAATTGTTGTCCTATGAATAATTCTTCATCTTCCGATTCTTCATCCAGTAGGTGAGCCGGCATTATATCTGGATATTCTTAGAACTTGTGCGCAAGCGCATCAGGATCTATATCAGTTATTAAGGCCCCTGGATTATTAAGGATAACTATATCGGATCTCGTGTTCATGCTTGAATGGAAATGTATATCTTCACCCTCCATGGGGTATTTATCGTCTATATCTTCAGGGATGTCCTCCAAATCTGGGTCACTCAAATCTTCACTATCAGACCCTTCATTATCAGACTTTTCATCACCATCTCCTATGGTGGTCAATACCTCCGAAAGAATCTCTAGACGATGACACATGATTTGGATGTTATACAAACATCCATTGTAGTTTGGATTTTTGGGAGTTTGCAATGACCCTCTACAATCTGACTGATCTTCCTAATAGACATTAAGATCAAAATTAATTCCAGAATGTTGACTTACTGGAATTACAACTTGAACAGGTTTCGGTTCAACTATCTCTACAAACAACTCAACCAGGCTAGGATTATCCATATCAGGGGGCAATAAATTGTTATCATTGTCCTAAGATCATCATCATCATCTTCAAACTCCATTTCTGAGAGCTTAAGCGGATCTATTGAAATTAAAAATTTGTAAAATAGTCCCAACATTTGCTTCCCGCAACGGGTAGCTATCTTTATATTGATCTTCTGTTTTAAATTCGCCAGCAAAACACGCTTGTTGAATCTCATTCAGATTTTCTACCAACTTTGAAAGACACAACCTTCTATAACTGTATTTATCATTTCACCATCAAAATGAACATAAACAAACATAATTTGGGAACTCATCTTCAACAATTTCTACTTCATCCTCAACAAACAAAACTGATATTATTAGTATTGATTTTCAACTGATAAAGCAAACAAAAAGCTCAAATAGAGGACAAAACAACTCTATATGTTAAAGGCGTGCCAGCCATCAGTGTCCCAGCACCCCAATTGTTTTTTTCAAATTTAGTAAAAGGGTGTCGGCCATCAGTGTCTCAGCACCCAAAATTTTTTTTCAGTTCCTGAAATAGCTGATGTCAGCCATCTAGTTCCCTCACCCAATTTTTTTATCTAATAAAGTGGGTGTCGACAATTATTTTGCCAGCACAAAAAAATATTTTTCAATATGAAAAAGGTGATTCCGATCGTCTAATACCCCTAACCCAAAAATTTTTTATCTAACAAAGTGGGTGCTGGTCATCAATATGTCAATACTCAAAAAAATTATTTTTTTAATATTATAAAGTGATGTCGGCCACTTATCCCCCAACTATTTTTTTTCAAATACTAGTATAAATATATACCAGTGTGCTATTGTATGAAAAAGAATACTCAGGTGTTGACCATTAAGTCTTCCAACCCCAAAAAATAATTTTTTTTAGCTTGGCACAATCATCAGCCAATGATTGAGTTAAAAATCATGGTGGTGCCGGCCATTAAGTCCCCCAACCTTATTTTATTGTTCATTTCAGATCACTTGAGTAATTATTTTTAAACTTGAGTTATTTTTATAATAATTTTTTTAGATCATTTTAGTAAAATAACCCAATTTTAGGCTCACTGTGAAATCTTATTCTATTTTGATAAAAAAAGTATTATTTTTAATATTTATTTATATATATAAATTTGTATTATTGGGATAAAAAAACATTTTTTTTCTTTTTGCACCGAAGATGCATTACTATCCAAAGGTAGCCCCAGTGGCAGTTGGTAGCTTGTGGTCAACGCATTGTCAAAACGTGTGGTTTATAACATACCGTTTTGAGATCGAAATTTCGAGATTGCAAACCAGTTAAAAGAAAAAAAAAGGTACCAGCAGGCGGAGAGAAAGAGCGGGTAACGATGTAACGCTTTAAACGATGTCGTATCTGCTACCACACTTGCATTCAGGGTAGGCTGTAGATCAAGCGATCTTGGCAGAGGAAGAGCGTCTCGTCGTCATCCGATTCGGTCACGATTGGGATGAAACATGTATGCAGGTACCTCCACTTGTTCTTCTTCTATCTCCCTTCACTCTCTTTTTTTTCTTCCTTTTGTAACTTTTCTCTTTTTATTGGAACTTTCCTTTACCGTCTGGGGAGATTTTCCCACTCCAATGGCGTTAGTTATTTCAGTTTTATCGGCAGGTTTGGGAATAATATCAAATGAACCCTATATTTGCCGTCCTTTGTAAATTTGAAAATTATCGTCAATTTTGGCATCGATGGTGAATTCGATGATAATTGCCTCCTTCGAAAGACTTTTGTTAAAAAAAATGTTGAAATTGGCATAGATGGTTGTAACGGGCCTATTTTTCCCGGGGCTAAACCAATAACCCAAAAACAAAAATAAAACCAAAATAAGTTAAGAGTCTGAGTCCAATTACAAAAAGAGCCCGAATGTAAAACATACTAGACCCAAATTTATAATCCAAATATAAAACCCAAAATTTTATAGGCCCAAAGCTAAAAAAACCTAGCCCAAGAATAGCCCAAAACCTAAAATCATTCAACCAAAAAAAACCTAGGCGCCGTTCCCCCCTTTGCGTGCCTCAAGTGCGTCGTACCCCTCCATGTGCGCCCTCGGCGCACACATCGCCAGATGGCTGCTCCTTCGCACCAAAATGGCATGTTTTCACGCTCGTTGACCCTCTTAGCCCTGCAAAACAATCCAAAAATGAGCAAGAACACAACAAAAGGAAACACGCAAAGACAAACAGTAGAGAACAGAGGCTTAAACAAAAATAAAAAAAATAGATTGTATTTTGGCTATAAAGCCAAGAACGAACATATTGTATTCTTTTTACAGACCATTAAGCAATCAAAACACAAAATGTTGAATCTCATCTTTTCTTCCCTATTTTTCTGTTTTCATTTTTATTTTTGTTCTTTTGTTTTCAAATTGGTTTAAACAAAACCAAAAAGAATAGAGAAAAATAGACTTACCCCAACTCCGAAGTCGCATCATCAGAGCTCCTGCTCTATCGGTGAAACCGACTAAAAAGGGTGTCTTTTCTCTCGGATTCACGGGCTAAGGGAATAGGGCCTTTGGGTGCTCCAAAATCGGGGTCAAAAGACCCCTTTTGTGCAACCCCGATCACCACCTACGGTGGCTTCATGGCAGCGGCGATGATGGGTGCATAAACCCTAGCAGAGCACAAACAGGGGGCTGCTCTTTGTTTCTGAGAAGAGAAAGAAAAAATGAAAAGTTTTTTTAAAAAAATTTGGCTTTAACAGGCATGCAAAGCGGTGACATTTGCAATCCCCCCACACGCCTCAAAACGGCATCGTTTAGGGGGGAACCCGTGCGACCCGACCCGTTTAGCAGATGATCCGCGTGTTTTAAAGCCAAATGGGCTATTTGTGCTGTGGGTCCTCCTGCTTTGTCATTTGTTTACGATTCGATCCTTTTGCTCTTTCTTTTGGGTTTTTAATTTGACCCCATAACTTTGTTGAGTTTTTCAATCGGATCCTCCGACCCATTGGCACACTGCGAGCGAACACGTGTCCAGAGGCTAGATATTTTACCCATTTACTCCTCAAACCTTGCGCATATTTTCATTTTTACCCCGTTCTTTTATTTTGTTATAGTTTTCACTTCTAATTTCGTTTTTTATTCCAATATAACCCCTAATCACTTTGATTTTGATCTTTTTTATTTTTCTTTATTTATTCATGTTTTATACATTATTTATTTTAAAGGATATCGTATTTCATTTGTTAAATATTTTTAAAACTATTCTATTATTTATTCTAAATCATTTTGTTGTTACTTCTTTTTACCTATTATGTATTGCAAACTATTGACCATTTTATACTTTATATATATTATTTATTTTAAAATATTATACACATTATTCATTTTGATTTATATATATATATATCTTCTATTTTAAACCATTTTATATAGATATTATCTATTTTTAAATTTTCTACATTTTATTTGATTATACTGTTGTATATGTTAATAGTTTTAAATCCCTTTTATTATCATTTATTTTAAATTTTTTATATATATTATTTGTTTAAAAATATTTTTTTACATACTCTTTATTCTAAACTATTTTATACATTATCTATTCAAAATTTTCATATAGTATTTAAATTAAACTGTTTTATACTTTATTCATTTTAAAATTTTTATATTATTTATTTTAAGCTCTTTATTATTTATTTCAAGTTTATACATTATTCATTTGAAACTATTTTGTTATATTATTTATTTATAGTTGTTTCATTTATTACTTTTTTTAAAACCATTTTATTTATTTTAAAATTTTTCATAAATGATGTTGTTTCATTTTTATTATTATGAATATTGATATTAAAAATATTATACATCGTGTGAACATTGCCATTACATGTCCTAGAAATTATTTGTTAACATCTTCATATTATTGTCATTCACCAACATTGTATCTAATTCGTGTTATTATTCCATACTCTGTTATATTTTTGTTTTATTTCATTTAAATCGTATCATGTTTGAAGTTCGAACGTATTCATCCAATATAGATCGTTTCGTTTTAATGCACATCGTTAAATGTCACGCTCGTTATTATTCAAAAGAAAAATTTTGAAATAAGGCAATGTTTCGCGTTTTGGAACATCGAGGAATTGTGCCCTAACTTACGGGGTTTCAGTTCTCTCGTCGATTCTAAATAGCCAAATATCCTTTTGAGTTTTAAAATACATGGAATTCTAATTAAAATTAAAGATAAACTTACGCTCGAGAATCATTGGTATCGTGTCCTAATTTACGGGATGAGATACTTCGATATCTCGAGACGATGAAATCTTTAGCAATCGTTTTGGTCTAATTCAAGCACGTTTAAACTCAACATTAATAAAAAAGGGATCATATTTTAAAATCCATTCCCGATTTTCAATTTTCGACATTAAGACACTAACTAATCAATTCGGTACCAATTTTTGGGTGTGTCGAGGGTGCTAATCCTTCCTCGCACGTAACCGACTCCCGAACTTGTTTTCTTGAATTTCGTAGACCAAAAATGCCATTTTAGTAAACTAAAATGTTTTATTAAAACAAAGCTGATCCGATCACACCTAATAAAGATCGGTGGCGACTCCCGTTTTTTATTTTCATTTTCAAACATAGTCAATTCCTACTTCTCAAAAAAATGGTTTCAACAGCTTGGCGACTTCGCTGGGGACTTGAGAGTCAAGTCATAAATTTATTGATCTTTTTCCTTTGCTGAAATTTGAAAATTCGTTTTAAACTTATGATCCCTTCACTGCATTTCAACCGTTTTTCTTACGGTTTTCATCATTTTATTCTATTTTCTTTATTGCGTCAAGTTTTTATGCATATATCCTCGCACATTGCATTGCATGACCGTTGTGGTCACACCCTTTAAGTGGAAGTGAGAAACTATTCCTTCGTGAGGTCTTCACCTCCGTATAGGATAGTGGATCGCTTTCGGGATACATCTGTACCTGCGTCTTCGTAAGATTTTCATCTCCGTATAGCCGTAGGGTCCGTATAGCCATAAGGAAATGTATTCCCCTGAATCGAACTTGGTCTATATGAGCCTATAATAGGTGAGGATCGAGGAATCTGCTGGTTCAGGTACCTTTACTTTAGAACCGAACCACTTGTAATGAGCCCTAAGAGCCTACCCTAGGTGGAAACACACCAAACCCTAGTGGTTACCCGATTAGGTGCTTGATTATTTCCTGTTTGCTTTGAGTTCTATTCTTTGTTTTAATACTGACTTGTTGTGTTTTGCTATTATTGCGTGGCATCTCATCATAAAAAGGTATTGATTCACGTTCGGTTACTAGATAGAAAAGCTTAGCATGAAAAAAGGATTTTTTGATAGAGTGGAGGATAATGCGGCCATTCGAGTGTGGTCCGAGAGAACGCAACAAGAGAAGGGAGATAGTTTGACCGAGGGATATGAATCGGAGTTGTGGGATTTCACTCACATCAGTGTGACTCAGAACGACCTGCAAGAATTAAGGGATATATGGAATAGTTGGAATAACGAGGTCAAGAAACTCTTTTACTGTAACTACGGTAACCTACCCTATTTGCTCGATGTAAAGGTGGACAAGTACTTGTTTCGAGCCCTCGCGCAGTTTTGGAATCCCGCCTACAGTTGCTTCACCTTCGGAGGAGTTGATTTAGTGCCTATTGTAGAAGAATACATGGCGTTACATAATTGCCCGAAGATTCAAGCCGACAGGGCCTATTCAAGACCTGTTAATGTTTCAACTTTTTTGAAGAAATTGATGAAGATCACGGGGATGAGCGAACAATGGGTTGCAGCTCGGATCAAGCAGAAAGGGGATAGTAAGTGTATTCCTTGGAGAAATTTGAGGGATTTAATCTTAGCACATCTGTATATGAAAAAGAGGGTTGACGTTTTCGCCTTAAGCCTCTACGGTTTGATCATCATTCTTAAGGCATTAGGGCATGTAGATGAAGCCGTCTCAGATTTATTCGATCGCCTTGATAAAGGAACCCCACCTGTCCCGGTAATCCTAGCAGAAACTTTTAGATCCTTGAATGCATGTCGGAGAGCGGGTGAAAGAAGATTTATTGGTTGTGCATAGCTTCATTGGCTTGGTTCCATAGCAATTTTTGGAAGGTAGAAAAGGTCTCTTATCGGGTTTTCTCTAAGGACTATTCCCCATTAAGAGAGTTAGTGGCTACATCGAGGCGAGACGACATCTCAGAAGGGAAATGGATAACCATTCTCTAGAATTTACGAGTCGAAGATATTGAATGGAGGGCTCCATGGTTGATCCCCGACGAGATCTTATATCGGTGCGGTGATTTTGACTGGGTCCCTCTGGCAGGAATATGGGGAGCCGTTGGATACGCTCCATTACTAGTGTTATGGCAATATTGATCAAGGCAGTTTATACCGGTGACACAAAGGTTGGCACAATGTGAGTTTTCCTATAAAGATAACAATTATAAGAAGAAGGTTCGTGAGATATCGGATGCTTGGAACCAAACACGAAGAATGAAAGGATTCACTACGGGCCCGATGGCGACCCCCGAGTATGATTAGTGGTGGGGTATGAGAGTCAACGACAATATCCCTATGTCGAATCAAGGGAACACCCAACCGATAGAGAAGCATTTATGAGTCATCCCGTCTGAGTTAGAAATCATCAAGCAAGACTTCACGAAAAGGATCTCGGAATTGGGAAAGAAGATAGAGTAATTAGAGGAAGAGAAGATGAAGTAGGGCTTAGACGTTAATATCCACAAGCTAGAGGCCGAGAAGCTAAGGAAAGGGAAGAATAAAGCTGAAGATGACTTGGATAGTCTGAAGATTGATTGTAAGAAGCTGCGTACGTCAATAAGAACTGCCAGTTTGGGTAAGACGTCGGATCAGTGGCGTCAAGAAATTGAAAAAGAAAAGGCTAGAGCTGGCCACTGGGAGAAGAAGTTCCAAGATGTTTGAGTGCGGGAAGATGTTTTGAAAAAGAGTTTGTCAGAAAGGCAAAGCGAAAAAGAGAAATTACAAGCTCGGATAGCTGAATTGGAAAAGTCGCTACATCTGCATCGTAGCCATAACTCCGTAATTGAGTTGAAGACCAGCTTAAACAAAATCGAAGAGTTGAAAGGAAAAATAGAGGAACTCGAGATGACACTAAAAGAGAGCAAAAGTCGAGTGGAATTCCTTGAGGCAAACAATGAACATTGCAAAGAACAACTTCACTACTCTCAAGATCAAATCAGAAATAGAGATTATGTTATGGGCGAAGTTGTGGCTCAAGTTCGAGAAGTAGCCGATCATTTGCAAACCTTGATAGTTCAGGCTGATGTATTAAGCCTAAAATACGAGTCAGAACCAGATCGAGGCCGAAACTTAGCTTGGCTTCTTAGCAAAGTCATATATGTAATCATCTGTTCTATGTAAAGAAAATTTTCTTCTAGTAAAGTTCTTCTAATGAAATTGAATTAGAATCAACGTCCCTTTTTGCATTCATGCATTTGCATTACATTACATTATATGCATTAAAGGCCATGAAAAGATTCTAATTAATTAAAAATGTTTCAGTAATCTAGAAACCGACGAAAATCTCCCGAATACACATCCCTACGGTACAAGAAGGAAAATTGAAGCAATGGATAAAAAACTAGAGAGACTGGAGTAAATGTAGAAAGAAATACAGGAGCAGATGCAAGCGCAAGTACAAGAACAGTTAGCAAAAATCAGCAGGAAATGAGGGACCAGATGCTGGAATCCCAAAAAAATATGATGGAAGAGCCCCGACTATTGACTAGTAGGCCAGACAAAGAAAAGGGCCCTATGACCGATATGGGAAATAACAATGGAGATTCACTTTACCCCCTGGTTTTACCCCGAAAAACGCTCAAACGTAGCATAAGGCACACACGCAGAGGCCATCCATTACTGAAGATCCGCTCTACCCCCTGGTTTCACCCCGATGAATGCTCAAACGCAACCCGAGCTACACATGCGAAGACCGTCCGTTACGATCAGGCCTCAACAATTTTAGGCCGATATCTCGATGCCAATCAATTATCAAACAGGCTCAGGCTCTAATCCCAGGGATAACTCTATTAATCCCACAATCCCTGATCTGGATAATATGGCAGAAGAATAAAGAGTGAGAACGGGGCTCTCGAAAGAATTGAAAGATCGATGCAAGTGGTTGGAGGAAAAGTTCAGAATGATGGAAAGTACTGACTATCATTATGGGATCGACGCTAAAGACTTGAGCTTGGTCCCAGACCTAGTCTTCCCTCCTAAGGCTCACATCACCATGTTTTTTCGAAGAATGGTAGGGTATGTTCATAATGATCAATTATTAATCCATTGCTTTCAAGACAGTTTGGTCGGGTCTACGGCCAAATGGTACAACCAACTAAGTCACGGGCAAATCCATTCATAGAAAGACTTGGCACAAGCTTTCATGAAGCAATACGGCCACGTGACAGACATAGCACCTGATCGAATCACGTTACAAAACATGGAAAAGAAACAAAATGAGAGCTTCAGGCAGTACACCTAAAGATGGACAGAGGTGGTGACGCAAGTCCAACCACCTCTACTGGAGAAAAAAACGGCTATGCTCTTTGTCAACACTCTGAAAACTTCAATTAGCAACCACATGTTGGGAAGCGCTACTAAGAGCTTCTCAAACATAGTAATGTCAGGAGAGATGATAGAGAATGCGATAAGATGCGGAAATATCGAAACAGGGGAAAATGCCAAGAAATTAGCTCCGAGAAGGAAAGAAAATGAAGTGAACAACGCGAGCATATACAATAAGAGTTATTCCAAGCTAGTCACTGTGAGCCAACCAAAGACAGTGACTACCAGCCATCAAGGTTCTGCAAGACAATATTCAAACTCGAGGTCTAACACGGAGAGAGTCCAGTTTACGCCTATCCCAATGTCATACAGGGAGTTGTATCAGAGTTTATTCGATGCCCATGTGGTGTCACCTTACTACTTGAAACCCCTGCAGCCTCCATTCCCTAAATGGTATGACGCAAATGCTCAATGCGAATACCATACAGGAATCTCGGGACATACGATTGAGAACTGCATTGCCTTCAAAAAAGTAGCCGAAAGGCTCATAGGCATGGGCGTTGTGAAGTTTGATGAGCCCGCAGGACCTAATGTGGCGGGGAACCCACTACTTAGTCATTCAGACAAAAGGGTGAACGTGATAATTGAAAATGGAAAGAGAAGAACCAAGATGGATGTATCAGAGGTAAAAACCCCAATGAAATGGGTTTGGAAGAAGATGGTGGAAGGAGGTTTAATCACACAAGATTCAAAGGAATGGCCTAGAGAAGCAAAAAGATACTGCGAGTTTCATGCTGATGAAGGCCATGACATCCAAGAGTGCAATAAATTCAGGTCCATAATGCAAAGTTTGATTGACAATAAGGAGATAGAATTTTACAAAGAAATCGAGGGATCAGAAGAAAGAGAGGTTTACGCCTCAGAGGAAGGAATAACAGAAGGGGTCTAAAGAGTTAATCATCCTGTGGTGATAATTTCGCTACCAAAGAACAATGAAGCAGGAGTACAAATGGTGCTGAGAGTCATAATCCAGAAGCCGGTATCCTTCCCTTACAAGGATAGTAAAAAGGTTCACTGGGATTACGACTGTAATGTGACGATCCTAGGTGGGGGAAAATCAGCTAGTACTTCAAAAGAAAACCAAGATATAGGTTTCTATACACGCAGTGGGAGACGTTGTGATCTTGCCAATACAAGAATTGAAATTGTTAAGGAAAAGACCCCAATAGACAAGCGAAGACAATCATACTTGAATCACCAATCCATGAGCCGGTGACTGAAAAGGAGGCCAAGGAGTTTTTAAAGTTCTTAAAGCACAGCGAATTTAGCATTGTAGAATAGCTACATAAGTAACCAGCTCGCATTTCAGTGCTAGCCTTACTTCTAAGCTCAGAGACACATCGGAGCGCGTTAATGAAGGTATTAAATGAAACCTACGTCACGGATGATATCCCTGTCAACAAGCTGGACCATCTCGTCAACAATATTAGCACCGATAATTTCATATTATTCAATGACGATGAAATACTACCGGGGGAAATGGGGTCAACAAAGGCGCTACACATCACCACCCGCTGTAAAGGACATACACTACCGGGAGTATTGATTGACAATGGGTCTGCACTAAATGTCCTACCCCTATCCACGTTGAATAGGTTGCTAGTGGACAGTTCCCACATGATGACATGCCAAAATGTAGTAAGGGCATTTGATGGCACTGAAAGGAAAGTAATGGGGAGGATTGAAATACCCCTTTTAATCGGTCCAAGCACATACAAGATAGATTTCTTAGTAATGGACATTAAGCCATCTTACAACTGCTTATTAGGGAGGCCATGGATTCATTCAGTAGGGGCAGTACCGTCATCACTGCATCAAAAGCTCAAATTGGTAACGGAAGGCCGATTGGTGACCATAAACGCAGAAGAATATATTATTGCATCCGTTACCAGCGACGCACCATATGTGGGGACAGATGATGAAGCAATAGAATGCTCTTTCCGATCATTAGAATTTGTGAACGCAACCTTTATTGTCGAAGGGAACAAGGTCCTAGTGCCCAAAATATCCAAAACTACCAGGATGAGCTTACAAATGACAGTTGGGAAAGGAGCTTTGCCCGGAAAAAGACTTGAGAGAAGCCTACAAGAAAGGATCGAGGCACCCATGCTCATGGATAAATGAGACCGTTTTGGCTTAGGGTACAAGCCAAATGCAAGGCAGAAGAAGAATGAGTTAGAGAAGAAACAAGAAAGGAGAAGAGCGCGTTTAAATGGAGAAGAGGTCAAATGGGAGTCAATGACCTTTCCTCACATATCTAGAACACTCGTGTCAGGAGGGACTACTTACTCTGAAGAAAAATCGACCAGGAAAGGGTCTGCCAAAGAAATGTTGGAAAATTTGAGCATTAACGCCATATCCGAGGAAGAAACAAGAGACGAAGGTCATGTAGGCATTTGCCCATGCGTGCCCGGGAGCATTTTAAAACTAATTCTGAGTAATGTCTAAAACAAGCTAATTGCTCTAAACTTAGGGGTAATAAGAATCCTTTTGTGAAATAGGCTCTTATCCAGTCTCGTTATTTAAATAAAAATGCATCTTTGCGTATCATCTTGAGCAAATATTCTTTTATTCTTTTCATTTCATTCATAATCATACCACCAATAAATATTCTTAGATTCTTTTATTCTTTGGACTTTTCTTCATCTCTATAACAGGTCTCTAGATATCAAAGACATGAGTAATGCTGCTACTGACTCAGAGCCTCATTTTGAGCAAGATGTGTGTACGGAGGATTCTTAGGATTTTGAGGATGGTAGAACAAAATGAGAAACAAATCCTACCTCACAAGGAGCCAGTAGAAATCATGAGCGTAGGAGAGGGAAAAGAGGTGAAGATTGGAGTTCGTATCGCTATAGAAATAAGGCAAGACCTCATTAAATTACTATAAGAATTCAATGATGTCTTCGCATGGTCATATCAAGACATGCCCGGGTTGAATACTAATATAGTGGTACATCGGCTCCCCATAAAGGAAGGATGCAAGCCAGTGCAGCAAAAGCTCCGAAGGATGAAACCTGATGTTCTTTTGAAAATAAAAGAAGAGGTCAAGAAACAATTTGATGCCGGCTTCTTACAAGTGGTTAAATATTCAAAATGGGTAGCTAATATAGTCTCTGTCCCTAAGAAAGATGAAAAGGTGCGAATATGTGTGGACTATCGAGACCTGAACAAAGCCAGCCCAAAAGATAATTTTTCGTTGCCTCATATTGATATATTAGTGGATAACACGACAGGTTACTTGCTTTTCTCCTTCATGGATGGTTTCTCGGGATACAACCAGATAAAGATGCACCTCGGAGACATGGAAAAAACCACATTCGTAACCATGTGGGGAACGTTTTGTTATAAGGTGATACCATTCGGACTGAAGAACACAGGAGCGACATATCAGAGAGCCATAATAACTCTGTTTCATGATATGATGCACAAGGAGATCGAAGTTTACGTCGATGACATGATTGAAAAATTCAAGAAAAAAAAAGAGCACATACAAGTCTTGAAGAAATTGTTCTTAAGGTTAAGAAAATTTCAATTAAAACTCAATCCCGCAAAATGTACCTTCGGGGCCAGGTTAGGAAAGCTGTTAGGATTCGTAGTCAGTGAAAAGGGGATCGAAATTGACCTAGAAAAAGTCAAAGCCATATAAGAACTACCTCCACCATGCATTCAAAAAGAAGTTCGAGGTTTCCTAGGAAGGCTAAATTACATCACTTGGTTCATTTCACAACTAACGGAGAAATGTGACCTGATATTCCGCCTCCTTAGGAAACACAATCCAGGTGTATGGGATGAGGAGTGCCAAAGAACTTTTGATAAAGTCAAGCATTACCTGTCTAATGCCCCGGTGCTAATGCCACTTTACCCAGATAAACCACTGATACTGTATTTAGCAGTGTTCGAGAACTCCATGGGGTGTGTGTTAGGCCAACATGATAAGTCAGGAAGAAAAGAAAAGGCGATATACTATCTGAGCAAGAAGTTCACTAAATACGAGACAAGATATTCGCCAATCGAAAAATTGTGTTGTGCTTTGATCTGGACAACCCGAAGACTGAGGCAGTACATGTTGTACCATACAACGTGGCTCATCTTAAAACTAGACCCTCTGAAGTACATGATGGAGTCAAATGCTTTGAACGGAAGAATGGCTTCTTGGCAAATTCTGCTTTCTGAATTTGACATAGTCTACGTGAACCAGAAGGCTATAAAAGAGAGTGCGATAGCAGATTTTTTGGCCAGTAGAGCTTTAGAAGATTATGAGCCTTTGAGTTTTGATTTCCCAAATGAAGACTTAATGTACGTTGTGACCATGGAAGAAGACTCTCAAAAAGATCATCCTTGGAGACTGAATTTTGACGGAGCCTCAAATGTTGTGGGTAATGGAATCGGGGCAGTTCTGGTACCCCCAAATAGAGATCATTATCCCTTTACTAGTAAATTGGATTTTGATTGCACAAATAACATGCGGAGTATGAAACATGCATCATGGGTATCCGTGCGGCTATTAAATGCAAAATCAAGGTGTTAGAAGTATATGGAGATTCTGCATTAGTGATCTATCAGCTTAAAGGTGAATGGGAGATGAGAGACCCTAAATTAATCAATTACCGAAAGCTGGTTCTGGAACTAATTGAGGAGTTCGATGATATCACTTTTTGCTATCTCCCACGAGATGAAAACCAGATGGCTGACGCCTTGGCAACTTTAGCTTCTATGATCAAAATAAACAAGCAAGAGGATGTGAAGCCTATCCAGATGAGTATCTACGAGGCCCCGGCTCATTGCTACAACATTGATGAAGAAGAGGAAAAAGACAATCATCCTTGGTATCAGGATATATTACGATATGTAAGAAATCGTGAATACCCTGACCAAGCAACAGAAAATGATAAAAAGACATTGAGAAGGATAGCCAGTAACTATGTCTTAGACGGAGAGATCCAATATAAAAGAAGAAAGGATCAGGTGCTCTTAAGATGCGTGGATGTTGTCGAGTCTAAGCAAATCTTAGAAGAGGTCCATGAGGGTGTCTGCGGAACATACGTTAACGGTTTCACAATGGCTAGACAAATCATGAGGTTCAGATATTATTGGTCCACTATGAAGGGCGATTGCATCAACTATGCCAAGAAGTGCCATAAATGTAAAATTTATGGAGATAAGATTCATGTACCGCCTTTACCTCTTCATGCCATGACTTCCCCATGGCCTTTTTCTATGTTGGGCGTGGATGTCATAGGGCCGATCTCACCAAAAGCATCTAATGGGAACCGATTCATCTTTGTGGTCATCGATTACTTCACCAAGTGGGTAGAAGCCACTTCTTATGCCAACGTCACGAAATCAGTAGTCAGCAAGTTCTTAAAAAAAGAGATCATATGTCGATATGGAGTGCCTGAGAGGATCATATCAGACAATGAGCTGAACTTGAATAACAGTACGATAGCGGAAGTCTGTAGCTAATTCAAGATCAAACACCATAACTCGTCGCCGTATCGCCCAAAAATGAATGGTGCAGTGGAAGCTGCCAATAACAAAATCAAGAAGATCGTGGGAAAAATGATTGAGACTTATAAAGATTGGCATGAGAAGTTACCATTCGCCCTTTACGCCTACCGAACATTAGTCAGAACCTCTATTGGGGCAACGCCTTTCTCCTTAGTCTACGGAATGGAAGCGGTTTTGCAAATCGAAGTTGAGATCCTGTCCCTTCGAGTGTTGTCAGAGTTAAAGTTAGATGAAGCAGAATGGATCCAGTTCTGATATGATCAGCTGAACTTAATTGAAGAAAAGAGGCTGAAAGCTATTCGTCATGGTCAAATGGACCAAAAGCGAATGATGCAGGCTTATAACAAGAAGGTTCATACTAGAGAATTTTATGAAGGAGACCTTGTTTTAAAAAGATTCTCCCCATACAAAAGGATTTCAGAGGAAAATGAATGCCAAATTGGGAAAGACCTTATGTGGTAAAGAAAGCCTTCTCTGGAGGGGCTTTGATTTTGACTGAGATGGATGGAAAAAGTTTGCCTAACCCCATGAATTCAGATTCGGTCAAGAGGTACTTTACTTATAAAAAAAAATAGGGAGAGGCTAAGGCGAAAACTCGCAAAAGGGCACTTTTAGACCAAAGGGGTTTTGAGTTGAAAACCCAGGAATGGGCAATTCAAATTTTGCTTGAAAATGAGGCATACAGTAATTTTGTCTTCTCTGAATTAAAAAGGAGGGATGCTACATATTGGGGCATCAACAAAGTACTCTTGGTCTTCTAAACATATATCAAGTTCAAAGGGTCCTCAAGAAGTTTTGGGCAAAGAAGCTCATGCTATGATATCTAGGGCACCTATTTTTATTCTTTTGTATCTTAGAAAAATTTGCTATATTGATTATCTTATTCATTTCGAGACTTTTCTCAATAGAATTCCATCTTGTCCATTGCGATAATCTTCTTCAAGCACTTTTCATTGAAATAACAATTAATGGACTAATGATATTCAAAAGAAGTTTTACATATTACTCTGAAATGATTTTAAAATGATACAAGGACCTGAAATGGGACTAATTAGTTTGAATTACCCAAATTTAAAGAAACATTGGAAAAGAATACCCCAAATTGTTATTATTCTTTAAAAGATACCAGCGAAAGGAAAAAGGAGTAATATGTCATTGATAAAACCTCGATGAACAGCGAATAATATCAAATTAGGCATTAAAAATAACATTTTTGCATTCACACTAACGTCATCCATGCGCATCTAGTTAGGAGCATTTGATTCATTCATAACATCCTAATCATTTAGCATATGCATAGGCTCAAGAAATCGATTCTACAGGTCATGTCCTTCAGAGGACGGTGTAGCAAGATCGATTGTAATTACAAATTTTGGCGAATCTTATCTTCCTGAAGTTGTAGTGAAGCAGATCGAAGCCACTAACCTTATCTCCCTAAAGTTGCAGTGGAGCAGACTGAAGATGACGAATCTTATCTTCCTGAAGTTGCAGTGAAGCAGATCGAAGTAACTAACCTTATCTCCCTGAAGTTGCAGTGGAGCAGACTAAAGATAGCAAGTCTTATTTCTCTGAAGTTGTAGTGGAACAGATTGAAGCTATGAATAAACAGATCTTATCTCTTTGAAGTTGCAGTAGAGTAGATCAAAACAAACCTTATCTCCCTAAAGTTGCAGTAGAGCAAGTTGAAGTAGCAAGTCTTATCTCCCTGAAGTTGCAGTGGAACAAACTAAAAATAGTGAATCTTATTTCCCTGAAGTTGCAGTGGAATAGATGGAAGCTGTGAATTACAGATCTTATCTATCTGAAGTTGCAGTAGAGTAGGTCAAAACAAGCCTTATTTCCCTGAAGTTACAGTGAAACAGATTGAAACTGTAGATCTTATCCCTCTGAAGTTGCAATAGAGCAGATCAAAACAAGTCTTATCTCCCTGAAGTTGCAGTGGAACAAATTGAAGCCATAAATTACAGATCTTATCTCTCTGAAGTTGCAGTAGAACAGATCAAAACAAACCTTGTCTCCCTGAAGTTGCAGTGGAGCAGATCGAAGTTACAAATCTTACCCCCTGAAGTTGCAATGGAGTAAATCGAAGCTATAGATCACAAACCTTGCCTCCCTGAAGTTGCAGTGGAACAGGTTGAAATAACAAGTCTTATCTCCCTGGAGTTGTAGTAGAGCCGATTGGAATGAGGCATATTGAAGCTACTCGAAGAAAAGAAGCGCCAGGAGAAGTCGAGACTCAGCAAGCCTAGGCAAAATTGGCCCTTTCATAGTCTTTGCTTTATTTTCGTTACACGACAATAAGCAAAGAGGGGCAGCTGTAACGGGCCTATTTTGCCCTGGGCTAAACCAATAACCCAAAAACAAAAATAAAACCAAAATAAGTTAAGAGTCTGAGTCCAATTACAAAAAGAGCCTGAATGTAAAACATACCAGACCCAAATTTACAATCCAAATATAAAACCCAAAATTTTATAGGCCCAAAGCTAAAAAAACCTAGCCCAAGAATAGCCCAAAACCTAAACTCATTCAGCCAAAAAAAACCTAGGCGCCGTTCCCCCCTTTGTGTGCCTCGAGTGCATCGTACCCCTCCATGTGTACCCTTGGCGCACACATCGCCTGATGGCTACTCCTTTGCACCAAAATGGCATGTTTTCACCCTTGTTGACCCTCTTAGCCCTGCAAAACAATCCAGAAACGAGCAAGAACACAACAAAAGGCAACACGCGAAGACAAACAGTGGAGAATAAAGGCTTAAACAAAAACAAAAAAAAAATAGATTGTATTTCGGCTATAAAGCCAAGAAAGAACATATTGTATTTTTTTTACAGACCATTAAGCAATCAAAAAACAAAAGGTTGAATCTCATCTTTTCTTCCCTATTTTTCTGTTTTCATTTTTATTTTTGTTCTTCTGTTTTCAAATTGGTTTAAACAAAAACAAAAAGAATAGAGAAAAAGAGACTTACCCCAAATCCGAAGTCGCATCATCGGAGCTCCTGCTCTATCGGTGAAACCGACTAAAAAGGGTGTCTTTTCTCTCGGATTCATGGGCTAAGGGAATAGGGCCTTCGGGCGCTCTAAAATCGAGGTCAAAAGACCCCTTTCGCGCAACCCCGATCACCACCTACGATGGCTTCATGGCGGCA
The DNA here is from genome assembly GCF_007990345.1 of Gossypium hirsutum. Classification (NCBI taxonomy): domain Eukaryota; kingdom Viridiplantae; phylum Streptophyta; class Magnoliopsida; order Malvales; family Malvaceae; genus Gossypium; species Gossypium hirsutum. Next base: position 13,512,863 of record NC_053436.1, read on the forward strand.
GCGATGATGGGTGCATAAACGCTAGAAGAGCACAAACAGGGGGCTACTCTTTGTTTCTGAGAAGAGAAAGAAAAAATGAATTTTTTTAAAAAAAATTTAGCTTTAATAGGCTTGCAAAATGGTGACGTTTTGCAATCCCCCCACACACCTCAAAAAGGCGTCGTTTAGGGAGGAACCCGTGCGACCCGACCCGTTTAGCAGATGATCCGCGCGTTTTAAAGCCAAATGGGCTATTTTCGCTGTGGATCCTCCCACTTTGTCATTTGTTTACGATTTGATCCTTTTGCTCTTTCTTTTGGGTTTTTAATTTGACCCCATGACTTTGTTGAGTTTTTCAATTGGATCCTCCGACCCATTGGCACGCTGCGAGTGAACACGTGTCCAGAGGCTGGATATTTTACCCATTTAATCCTCAAACCTTGCGCATATTTTCATTTTTACCCCGTTGTTTTATTTTTTTATAGTTTTCACTTCTAATTTCGTTTTTACTCCAATATAACCCCTAATCAGTTTGATTTTGATCCTTTTTTATTTTTCTTTATTTATTCATGTTTTATACAGTATTTATTTTAAAGGATATCGTATTTCATTTATTAAATATTTTTAAAACTGTTCTATTATTTATTCTAAATCATTTTGTTGTTACTTTTTTTTTACCTATTATGTATTGCAAACTATTGACCATTTTAAACTTTATATATATTATTTATTTTAAAATATTATACACATTATTCATTTTGATTTATATATATATATATATCTTCTATTTTAAACCATTTTATATAGATATTATCTATTTTTAAATTTTCTACGTTTTATTTGATTATACTGTTGTATATGTTAATAGTTTTAAATCCCTTTTATTATCATTTATTTTAAATTTTTTATATATATTATTTGTTTAAAAATATTTTTTTACATATTCTTTATTCTAAACTATTTTATACATTATCTATTCAAAATTTTCATATAGTATTTAAACTAAACTGTTTTATACTTTATTCATTTTAAAATTTTCATATTATTTATTTTAAGCTCTTTATTATTTATTTTAAATTTTCATACATTATTCATTTGAAACTATTTTGTTATATTATTTATTTATAGTTGTTTCATTTATTACTTTTTTTTAAAACCGTTTTATTTATTTTAAAATTTTTCATATATGATGTTGTTTTCATTTTTTATTATTATGAATATTGATATTAAAAATATTATACATCGTGTGAACATTGCCATTACATGTCCTAGAAATTATTTGTTAACATCTTCATATTATTGTCATTCACCAACTTTGTATCTAATTCGTGTTATTATTCCATACTCTATGTTATATTTTTGTTTTATTTCATTTAAATCGTATAATGTGTGAAGTTCGAACGTATTCATCCAATATAGATCGTTCCGTTTTAGTTCAAACAAATAATGCACATCGTTAAATGTCACGCTCGTTATTATTCAAAAGATAAATTTTGAAATAAGGCAATGTTTCGCATTTTGGAACATCGAGGAATTGTGCCCTAACTTACGGGGTTTCGGTTCTCTCGTCGATTCTAAATAGTCAAATATCCTTTTGAGTTTTAAAATACATGGAATTCCAATTAAAATTAAAGATAAACTTACGCTCGAGAATCATTGGTATCGTGTCCTAATTTACGGGATGTGATACTTCGATATCTCAAGACGATGAAATCTTTAGCAATCGTTTCGGTCTAATTCAAGCACTTTTAAACTCAACATTAATAAAAAAGGGATCGTATTTTAAAATCTATTCCCGATTTTTAATTTTCGACATTAAGACACTAATTAATCAATTCGGTACCAATTTTTGGGCGTGTCGAGGGTGTTAATCCTTCCTCGCACGTAACCGACTCCCAAACTTGTTCTCTTGAATTTCGTAGACTAAAAATGTTGTTTTAGTAAACTAAAATGTTTTATTAAAACAAAGGTGATCCGATCACACCTAATAAAGATCGGTGGTGACTCCCGTTTTTATTTTCATTTTCAAACATAGTCGATTCCCGCTTCTCAAAAAAATGGTTTCGACAATGGTGATCGGAAATCCGATTATGATTGACTCCTCCGAAAGACTTAATTTTTTTTTTTGAAAATTCTCGTCTAATTTGGCATAGATGGTGATCGACATTCGATGATGATTGGCTCTTTCAAAAGGCCTTTTTTTTTTAAAAAAATGAAAATTATCCTCAAATTTGGCATAGATGGTGATTGACATTCGATGATAGGTGATTCATTCGATGATAATTCTCTTCCAAATAAGCAAAAAAAAAAAAATTCTTATTATTTGCTGAGATTAAATGGCACCGAAAGAGCACTTAGAAACCAGAAAGTTCAGTTTTCGGTCACTTTTAAGTATTTCCTTAGTCTTGCTTATGCTGGATTTGAAGGTGAATGTTTGACATAGTGTATTTTTTGAATACGGGGTATATTCAATTTTTTTCATTTATTTGGAGGATAATAGTAATACCCTCAGTTTCATATCCAGATGTATGCGGGTTTCGAATACTTATAGACATGAAGAGTCCTGGTGGTAACAGAGAGTATAGGGTAAAAGAACACAATTTGGTGCCCTAATTCGGGCATCTTATATATAGAGTTGTATTTGCGGGATGATTCTAAATGGTCTCTTATATAACCGAGAAACAGGTTCTTCATTTTGCTAATAGTTATGCTGTTACGTGTTACCTTTAGATGTCTATCGATTTTCGGGGCTCAAATGGCATTCTGAAAGGATTTTCTATCGATATGTTTCTTTTCTGAAAATAATTTACTTTTAAGCCCACATTTTCGTAACTGTATTCTTTTTTCATTATTTATTGTATATGAAATGAGTATCTTCATATGGATTTTCTCTGTTCTTATTTAATTTGATTAATCTTTTCAGATGGATGAAGTGCTTGCTTCTGTTGCTGAAACCATAAAGAACTTCGCCGTGATATATCTGGTGGACATAACAGAAGTGCCCGACTTCAACACAATGTATGAGTTGTATGATCCGTCAACTGTCATGTTTTTTCTTCAGAAACAAGCACATTATGGTTGATCTTAGCACCGGAAACAACAACAAAATCAATTGGGCTCTCAAGGACAAGCAGGAGTTCATCGACATTGTTGAGACTGTGTACCGTGGGGCTAGAAAGGGTCGTGGTCTGGTAATTGCTCCTAAAGATTACTCCACCAAATACCGCTACTGAGTAATCATTGTTATGAATGTAGCCAATTGAAAGATATTGAAGATCTTCAAGTAAGTGATTTGGAGTCTCAACTGCCCTAGTATATACTTTTTTCCCTTTTAATTCGAACTTGTCGTTCTAATAAGAACCTTCAAACTTAGATTGAAAATGTGTTATACATTGTGTATTGTTCGTTGCTCGTATGTTGCATGCTAGTATAAGCATTTGCGCATTTTTTATGTCTGTTTAAATCCGATGGTATATACTCTTGAAGGGCCTCTTTTCTAATCAATGTTTGGGTTGAAAAGCACCTTTCGACCTCAATGCTAAACAAAGCCTAAGTAGCAACTAGCAAGTTACAAATGTGAGTGAGCTAAAGTTCTGTTGCTGCAGGATTAGTCAAATGCAACATATGCATAGAAGAGCATTGTCTGTAGCATAGCGTCCTCTCAACGAACATGTTGCCATGTTTTTGAGGATGTCTTTTATATATGTATGTATGTATGTATGTATATTTCTGCAAGAAAACTTGGTTATGACTTGCCACACACACACATATCCATGTGTATATATATTGCCACGAGTCTCGGGACTTTTTTACGAAACATGGTTCTGAACCTCAAAGACTGTCGGTGACAGTTGCTTCAGTTTTGTAAGTATTTTTCCATTGGTAGGTGCATTTTGCTGTAATAGAACTGTAATATATAGTAGATAACTAAGTGTTCATCAGATTTTGAAGTTTTAAACATGTTCTTGATAAATATTTTCAATGTTCGTGTATCAGAACCAAAACGCTGGGAGATTCTTTTATAGCAGCGTAGATAGGCATAATTTTCTTCCTCCTGAATGGTTCTTACTTCTTAGGACTTCCATAGATGGATCTAATTCCAATATGCCTTTTCATTGTGCATGTTGCATGGAGAAATGTGGGCAAGAACCAGAAGACAAAACTTGGAACCTATAATTCGGTCTTTAAACAAAATAATTGTAGTAAAATGAAAGACATGCCAAAACAGCGAATTATACAACTTATATTTGACTTTATCTGTGCTTGTGGTGTCTTTGCACTGCCATTCATTTGATTTCAAGTGGAGCTCCAGAGGCCGGAATCACCAAAGTAACTGTAAGTATCCACATAGGCTAGGATTTCAAGTAGGATTTTTTAGATTTTATATAAAAATAAAAATATCCTTAAAATAATATTTTTTATTTATCATTTTTTTTCTTTAAACTTAAAATTAATCAAAATCATTTTATAAAATAATCATGCCATTATTGATGAATATTTTTTATTTTATCATTTTTTCCCCTAAACTTAAAATTAATCAAAATCATTTTATAAAATAATCATGCCATTATTGATGAAATCAGAAGTAATATCCGGATTCCCGAGCAAGAAGCAAGTATATAGTGTGCCAATACTGCAAATGTCCAAAAATGAGGTAAAGAATGTCTTTTTTGGCTTAATAGGTCATTTGTATTAATGAATTTTTTATGACTCAATCCTCTGGCTCCACAACCTCTGCCACATACTGTGCCTACCTCGACACCCTCTAGTCCTCAAAGTTTCACTCTCGTATGTGTACATAGACCTCCTATAGATAAGATTCGTAAATGTGGTGCCAATGAGTTCAGAGGCAAGACATATGACGATCCAGTTAGAACTGAATTTGATGTTTAAATAACTAAACCGTTGGGTCAGAAAGTAGTCAGTTCAATTTGTAAAAAGTGTCTACTAAGAATTTAGGGTTGTGATTTTTTTCCCGGCTGATCTGATGTTATTATCATTCCACGAGCTTGATGTAGTATTGAGTAATGGCTGGTTGACTCTGCATGATGCTGTAGTAAACTGTAGTCAGAAACAAATCGATTTGAGATATCAAATTTAGCAAGTTGATTGCTGTTGAGTCAGACAAAACTGATTGAATTAGAAATGTTACATCTGCGATTTCTACTCAAAGAATGGTTTGTAAATGATGTAAAGCATTATTAGTTTACATTCTACATACATAAGCATAAGAGTCGAAAATTGATCAATTACTGACACACAGAGAATTCATTGTATGTTACTGAAAAACTACTCGGATTATCATTAGAACAAGAAGTTGAATTTACTATTGAGATAATGTCGAGACTACTCTGATATCAATTGATATCAATTGCTCTGTATTAAATGGCTTCGACAGAATTAAAAGAGTTAAGAGTTGGTGGATAAGGATTTCATACAACCAAGTGTGTCATTTGGAAAAATTATATTGTGCTTATGAAAAAAAAAGAAGGGATTTATATAATGATTACAAATAGCAAATCAGAGACCCCATGAAGAACCAGTGTTTGTTATGCCATGGGGATTCCCTCCTTGGAATCGATTGTCTAATAAGTCTGATAAACCGTAATTTATACATATTTTTATCCCATGCTTAGCATAATTTTGGATGAATTATCCTTAGATTTGGTAAATTCGATGCTCCTAATCCTTTAATTTTATATTTTATACTTAGGAGAGCATAGGAGAGTAAAAAGAGCGAGAAATGGGCTAAAAACGGAGAAAATGGGTCAACATGTGAAATCAACACGGCCTGGACTTCCTCACACTGGTAGTTCACACGCTCGTGTCCATTCAACAGACTCGAACACGGTTTCAAGCAATTGCACACGGGCGTGTCCCTGTCGAGCCCAAGTCTAGTTCTATTCGGAAAATGCCACTCTTGAGGGTTTTGAAGCATTCTAAAGCCTATATAAACACCTCAGGAGGTACCTATAACGAACACACAAAGTATGAGGCAAGGAATTACTCGAAGGAAGCCGATTGATCCATCTCAGAAGCTGGATTCACCTTCAAGACTGAAGATCTCCCTTCAATTCCCTTCAAGAGTTCTTAGGTTTTCTTTATGTTTTGTTATCATTATTCTTTTGAGATGTTTACTTTCATAAATATGAACTAAACCCCCTAAACACCTAAGGGGAATGAAACTTAAGATGGATCTTGTTATTATTATTTGAATTATATGATAAATATTTAATTTGTTCTTAATAATGTGTTCTTAATTCTTGCTTTGGCATTCTATGATATTAATTCAAGTTTTGATGTGCTTATTTAGATGAGCAAAAGTTCCTGTCTAAGAGTAGATCTAACATAATTAAGCGGAGTTGATTGCACGCCTAGAGATAGGGTGACATAATTTTGCCGGATTAGGGTTAAACCTAATAAGGGAATCTATAAATCTAGTTAATGCAACACTAAGGGTTTTAATTAGAAAGAGATTTCAATTAATCAACCTAGGGTTAGACGTTGTTAGTCTCGAGAGAGATAATAATATACATTAGGGCTTTCTATTGATCAAGTCAAATGAATAAATCGTCTAATTCAGAGTCAATAACAAGTGAAGTCTAGGTGGATTTTTTCTTAGGTATTGTCCAAATCATTCAGTTTTCCCAAAAGTTATTTCCCCAATTCACTTTCTGTGCATTCTTAGTTTAGTAATTAGTTTAGATAAAACAAACCCCTTTATTTTTAGGCTAGATAATAAAAAGAAAGTTAATACTAATACTTTTAGTTCTTTTGGGTTCGACATCCCGGTCTTGCTATAAGCTATACTACTGTTTAATAAGGTACGCTTGCCTTTGTCGTGATAATAGTTAGTTTTCAAGAATGGACATTCATAAATTATAAAACTTATCACGATTCACATCACATCAAATTTTTGGCGCCGTTGTCGGGGAATTAAGGTATTAGGAACACTTAATTTTTATTACTTTAGCCATTTACTTAATTGTAATTTAAATTTTTTTTTATTTTTGTTACTAAATTTTCTTTTTTCTTATAGTAGATTTTTATAGTTTATGACTAGAATAAACCCGTCAAGACCATTACTTTTTAATAGTGAGATCGATCGTATAGCTCGCAAAAATCAAAGAGAAATAAGGTAAAGCCTAAGATACACAGAGGAAGAGCAAGAGGACGATATTTCCACCACAACCGAGGAGATGGCTGAAAATAAGGAAAATCCGCTACCTCCTGCAATTGCTGCTGATCCAATAAATCAGAATCCTACTCCACGCACTATGTATGATTATGCTAAACCTACTTTAACAGGAACTGAGCTAAGTATAGTTAGACCTACTGTTGCTGCAAATAATTTTGAACTGAAACCTAACACAATTCAAATGATCCAACAGTTTGTTCAGTTTGATGGTTTGCAAGATGAGGACCCAAACGCTCATTTGGCGAATTTCTTAGAGTTTTGCGACAGTTTTAAGATCAATGGCGTTTCTGATGATGCCATTCACCTTCGGTTGTTTCCCTTTTTGTTGAGGAACAAAGCTAAACAGTGGTTGAACTCGTTACCACGAGGGTCAATAATGAAAAATTCTTACTTAAATATTTCCCACCGGCTAAAACGGCTAAGTTGAGGAATGATATCTCTTCTTTTGTACAGATAAATCTAGAAATACTCTATGATGCATGGGAGAGATACAAGGATCTATTGAGAAGGTGCCCTCACTATGAGTTACCTTTATGGTTGCAGGTTCAAACGTTTTACAACGGTGTAAACCCTTCAATAAGGCAACTTATCGACACAGCTGCTGGTGGGACTATAAATAACAAAACACCTGAAGTGACTTACGAATTTATTGAAGAGATGTCACTGAATAACTATCAATGGAAAGTCATGAGAGCAAAGCCGACAAAAGCAGTCAGTGTTTTCAACATCGATGCGGTTACTATGCTATCTAACCAGATAGAACTTTTAAATAAAAAGATTGACGGTTTATGTGGTTCTACTTAAGTACGTCCCGTGATGATGTGCGATTCTAATGGAGGAGGAGTACACACAGAATATCAATCCTTCAACCCTAACATCGAGGAGGAACAAGTCCAATATATGGGTAACAATAATTTTAGATCTCAAAATAACCCATATAGTAACACAGATAATGCAAGTTGGAGGAACCATCCCAATTTCTCGTGGGGTGGTCAAGGGAATCAAAGGCCACAACATCCTCCGGGTTTTCAACAACCATCTTACTAACAGGAAAAAAAGTCGAACCTTGAGGAGATGCTAACAAAATTTATCTCGGTGTCAGAAACTCGCTTTCAGAATACCGAAATAGCACTTAAGAATCAACAAGCATCGATCTAAGGGATCGAAACTCAGATAGGACAGCTCGTTAAACTAATTTCTAAACGACCACAAGGTAGCCTGCCAAGTAACACTGAATCTAACCCAAGGGAACAACTCAACGCGATTACCGTTCAAGATAAGGAAGGGTTAGTTGAACTTGAACCAGAACTGAGGTACGAAATTGTGGTAAGTAAAGGTAAAGGTGAGGTAGTCCACAGTGAGCAAAAATCGGTAAGTAAAGAGTACAAACCACGGGTGTCATACCTCAATGCGACAAGGAAAGACCGCACAGATAAATAATTTGGTAAATTTCTTAAACAGTTGCATATTAACTTACCATTTATTGAAGCTCTTTCACAGATGCCAAACGCAGTTAAATTTTTAAAGGAGCTTCTAGCAAATAAGCGAAAGTTGGATGAGGCGTCGCATGTGGAGATAAATGTAGTTTGTTCAGCCATTTTGCAGAATAAGCTGGCCAACAAATTGAAAGATTCAAAGAGTTTTACGATTCCTTGTTTAATTGGTAGCTTAGACATTAGTAACGCTTTGGCTGATTTATGGGCTAGCATTAATGTCATGCCCTACAAAATGTTTAAACAACTAGGTCTTGGGAAACCCAAACAAACTAGGATGAGCATTCAGTTAGCAGATAAAACAGTTAGACTTCCTAAGGGCATTATTGAAGATGTACTCGTTAAAATTAATAAATTTATATTCCCAATCGATTTTGTTATTCTAGACATAGAAGAGGATAGTGACGTGCCTTTAATTTTAGGAAGGCTCTTTTTAGCAACTGCTGGATCCATAATTGATGTTGATACGGGTGAACTCACACTTCATGTGGGTAACAAAACAATCACTCTTCAAGCTCGAAATTCTACTAATACTGATCATGGGGTGCAAATTTCTTTGCAGGAAATACGTTTGAAAAGTATACATGAGCCTTGTTTAAGTAACAACAAAGAGCTCATCTATGAAGAACAAAGGCTATAAATTGAGGAACTAGATGAATGGCGGACACAGAAATTGAAAGCACACGATAGACCAAAACCACGCCATGACGAGCTTAATGTTTCACCAAATCAACTTAAGGTTTGAGACAAAGTATTACTAGATGCAGCAGACCCTCGTATTGCCATTTCTGAACCTAATGGAGCAATCCCTCTTACAGTACTCAACATTTTTCTATATGGGACAGTCGAGGTAATCCATCCTAAACTTGGCACCTTTAAGGTAAATCGTACCTATCTAAAACCTTATTTTGAGTTTGATAGTAGGAATGAGGTGTGTAAACTCCTCGCACCACCATGACCACGCAACAGAGAGGTAAGTCGAGCTTAGACTATAAATAAGCGCTTCTCGGAGGCAACCCGAGCACTAACAGTGTTAACTTCTTTGAATTTTAGTTTTTAACATCTAATTCACTAATTGAGTCCTTGAACACAGATTTTCCAAATCCACATGGCCAGGCACACGGGCGTGCCTTAGGTCGTGCTCATACCACGGGTGGCGACAAGGCCGTGCGATACGACCATGTGAAAATAGAGCGAAAGATTTTTCTAACACGGGACTCGATACTTTGCCAAGGTCATGCGACATGGCTGTAGACGAAACTGTCAAAACAATACAGGCATGCGCCACGCCCGTGTCTAGAAGCCGTGGTTGAAACTAAAAAATTAACATGGGCGTGCGACACGTCCGTGCCCACCACCCGTGCTCGAGAATGTGAAATTAACACGGGCGTGTGCATCCATACATGACCGTGAGAGAAGCGAACGAAGTAGGACACAGCCGTGTGCACCAACACGCCCAAAGAACACGGGCGTGGGCTGAATTTAAAACGTGCCTAACTTTGAAAATCACGGAACACACGGGCACTTCTTTCTCTTCTTCCATTTTTCTTCTCTCTTCCTCTCTTTCATCCCCTTTTCTCCCCTTACGCGATCCATACGACCCCACCACTCATGCCCGTGGCCAACCCCAACCCTACCCAACCTTCACGCCATCGCTCCTCCGACTACTGGTTCTCTTCTAACGATTTTTTCTTTTCTTTTACTTTCTTTTGATGCTTACTAACATGATTTTTTTACCCTATTATTTTGCTACTAATTGTTTATCATCCTCATTCTTAGGATTTAGTTCACATACTTTGTACCATATCCTTACCATGCTTAGCTACTTTCATCCAATTTGTTTTGTAATTTAGTCATGCTATCACTTTGCCTTTTGCCATAAAATCTCTGTTAAGTTTGATTGCTTTTGGTTGAGTTTTGTTAGTGTTAGTAATTTTTTATTACATTTGTTAGTTTAATTCATGATTAATTCCTTTTTGAATTTGTTGATATCTTTTACATTCATCAAGATAGAAGAGTAGTTCTTCTTGCAAGTATATCATGTCAAATCCACGAGGCAAAAAGACTGTCGTTCCCGCATCGAAAAAATGCAAATGAGCAGCATCCTCCTCATGTCCTTCCGCCGAGATCAGGCACCTATTCCTCTAATTTTCACCGGGACCACAGGAGTAGATATTTCAGATATTACGGGCTCGACCCCTAGCGTGAGCCGTTGCATTGACTGGGCCGCACTAGAACAAATCCAAATGGCTGACGATGTTCGGGCCCTCCTAACGACTGACTTATGTGGGCTATTCTTTGAGATCGTCGAGCCAACGTACCTCGAGCTCACACTCGAACTTTGTTTGACCTTCCACCTTCAAGTTGTTATGATAGAGTTCGATAATCCTGGAATGATCCAGTTCTGTCTCGGCGGTTTAGTCCGCCAGTTGAGCGTACCTGAGTTCGGAGTCCCGTTAGGACTATACATGGAGGAGTTCATGGACAACGACAAATTCGCGAGTCTCCATCGCCACATCCACTACTCACCTTTAAACTGCTGGAGGGCCCCCATCCCTTCTTCGGCCACCTATGACCTGAGTCGTTCCAAAGCATTGGCTCTCGCCCCATTCCTACGGTACCTACACGCCATCCTAGCCCACATTCTGATAGGACGACGAGAGAGCATCGGCGTCGTCAACACTAACGACTTATATTTCTTATGGAGCATGACGAATGGGCACACATTCAACCTCACCTATTTCATTGCCCGCGCCATTCGCCATCAGACGGAGCAGTATAGGAAGGGAGTCATCTCCATCGGCCTTTATGTGACTCGCCTGGCATGGTACTTCGGTTTCCTCAAGACGATAGCGCAAGTATCCTCCCTTACTCGTATCGGTCAGATGTCCCCACAGGGTATCCCGAATATGCTACATATGAGAATGATCGAGCGACGACGTGGATTTGATCTTCCCCAATACAGTCTAGTCCAGTCAGTCGAGTAGGAGAACCTAGAAGACATTGCCGATGATGTCCCTCCACCTCACGAGAATCCAGCCTCTCAACCACCACCTATTCATCGTCCAGTTCATGCTGCGGCTTCACTGTCTGACATCTCTAAACGCCTCACTCGATTCGAGCAGCAATGTTTTCAGCGCTTTGATCACATTGATACAACTCTTCATTAGATTTGTCAGCACCTTCACATCCCATCGCCGCCCCTACCTCGCGAACCATTTAGCAATGAAGATGTTTAAAAATTTTTATTATTATTTCTATTTTAACTTTTATCTTTATTTATATCTTTAAAGTACTTTTTATTTTACTTCCCTTTAATACTATTTCATTTTTAGGTTTTATAATGAATATCAGATAATCTATGTTTTCAGCTATTTCTTTATGAGTAATTATGTTTTTTTATATTTCCTAATGAGTTAGTGATTTTATTGCAATTATAAAGAGCTCCAAAACTCACTATTACTTAGGAATTTGAAAGTCCACTGGAAAAAGTTTTCCACGACTGCCATGTCCTGCTCGACCACGACCATAGCTACCACCAGATATAATATTCTTTTGGCGCAGGACTTATGGACTAACGAACCTTTACCACCACCGGAGTATCCTCCTCCACTCTCATCATTGCCTTGGACGATTATTTTCCATAACTCCAATTCAAGGAATTCATCTACAAATTCAGGAAGTTTCAGTTCTCTCTCTCTCTTATATCTATATTTTTCAGTGAATCTATCTTTATACATTGAGGACAATGTACATCTTAAGTGTGGGGGGGTCATTTATATCATTATCGGAAAAATCCTTGAATTTTTTCCTATTCTCACGTGAATCACTCATATCATTATTAGAATAAATTTTGATTAATTTATGATTTTTATTGATAAATCTTGAATTAAAACATAGGCATTTATGCATTGATTGTTTAAACTTTAAGAAATTAGAGAATCAAGCATAATAAGTTGATTTTTGAGAAGTAAAATGTTTAGGTTGTTCCCCTAAGTTTAGGTATTATCTTGAGTTGAAATTCACAGGTTAAACATCAAAAAGCCATAATTTTTGTGAGATCTTGAGCCTTTAAATCATATATTATTTCTTTCATGCTGACTTTTATTATTGCTTTGAATGCTTCAATATCGAATTGTTATTCTAGAACTTGCTTGATTATGCATGTCAAGACCACACCATTTGAATTGATATGTCGAGATGATAAAGACACTTAGGTTTAACCCACTCACTCCATAAAAGCCTACCTTTATAATTAACCCTTAGTGAAGCCCCTTGAGCCTAACAAGCCATTATTGACTTACCCTCAATATTAACCCATAGCTCATTATTGTTGAAATCCCCTCATTTGATCCCTATTTTTATCGAGATTTAATTTGAATAAATTGCTTAGCTATGTTTTCTTTTTGATAATTAGTAAAGTTCTATGTTATTTTTGACTTGTTCTTAAAAAAAACATACATATATAGTAGTAGTAATTCTTTGTTTTTGAGCTTAAGTATTTAGTTCCTTATTCCATGCAGAAAAGCTCAATTATAGGATCTTCTAATTAGAAATGTAATTTGTCAGTCGTAGTATTTTTCTAGTTAGGTAATTTTTCAATTCAATCTCGATTCTAACCTTCTTTTTCAGCTTTGAACCACACCCCCTAACCAAAGACACGTTACAACCCTCTAAAGCCCTTTTGATTGATGTATCATCTCAATATATAGTGGTAGAGATGTGATTGTCACGCAAGCCTATGGTAATAACTTTTCATATTGACTGTTGAGTGCTAAATTTCTTGTCCTTAAACACCTCGAATGATTTGAGTGAATTCTTAGTGAAGATGTGAAACTCTGTAATATTTTGAATCAAATGTGATTACTTAGATGAGGGGAGACACCTATGTTTTCGTGATAAAATGCTCAACTTGGAATGTTTAAAACTTTGATATCCTTCAAGTTGAATTTTCAATGTATGATTACTTATGGATTATTTTGAGATACTATTGATGAGAATTATAAGATGAGAATAATTTATTTTTATTGTGAGTTGAGGATTTTGCTTGAGAACAAGCAAACGCTTAAGTGTGGGGGTATTTGATAAACCGTAATTTATACATATTTTTATCTCATGCTTAGCATAATTTTGGATGAATTATCCTTAAATTTGGTGAATTCGATGCTCCTAATCCTTTCATTTCATGTTTTATACTTAGAAGAGTATAGGAAAGTAAAAGGAGCAAGAAACCGGCCAAAAACGGAGAAAATGGGTCAACATGGGAAATCAACACGGCCTGGACTTCCTCACACGGGTAGTTCACACGCCTGTGTCTATTCAACAGACTCAAACACGGTTTAAAGCAATTGTACAGAGACGTGTCCCTGTCGAGCTCAAGTCTAGTCCTATTCGGAAAAGGTCACTCTTAAGGGTTTTCAAGCATTTTAAAGCCTATATAAACACCCCAGGAGGTACTTAGAATGAACACACGAAGTAGGAGGAAGGGAATTACTCGAAAGAAGCCGATTGATCCATCTCAGAAGTCAGATTCACCTTCAAAACTGAAGATCTCCCTTCAATTCCCTTCAAGAGTTCTTGGGTTTTCTTTATGTTTTGTTATCATTATTCTTTTGAGATGTTTTCTTTCATAAATATGAACTAAACCCCCTAAATACCTAAGGGGAATGAAACCTAAGACGGATCTTGTTATTACTATCTGAATTATATGATAAATATTTGATTTGTTCTTAATTATGTGTTCTTAATTCTTGCTTTGATAATCCAGGATACTAATTCAAGTTTTGATGTGCTTATTCAAAGGAGCAAAAGTTCCTGTCTAAGAGTAGACCTAACATAACTAAGCGGAGTTGATTGCACGCCTAAATAGGGTGACATAATTTTGCCGGATTAGGGTTAAACTTAATAAGGGAATTCATAAATCTAGTTAATGTAACACTAGGGATTTTAATTAGAAAGAGATTTCAATTAATCAACCTAGGGTTAGACACTGTTAATCTCGAGAGAGATAATAATATAAATTAGGGATTTCTACGGATCAAGTCAAATGAATAAATCGTCTAATTCAGAGTCAATAACAAGTGAAGTCTAGGTGAATTTTTCCTTAGGTATTGTCCAAATCATTCAGTTTTCCCAAAATTTATTTCTCTGATTCACTTTCTGTGCATTCTTAGTTTAGTAATTAGTTTAGATAAAACAAACCCCTTTATTTTTAAGCCAGATAATAAAAAGAAAGTTAATACTAGTACTTTTAGTTCCTTGCCACAAGCTATACTACTGTTTGATAAGCTGTGCTTGCCTTTGTCGTGATAATAGTTAGTTTTCAAGAACGGGCATTCATAAATTATAAAACTTATTACGATTCACATCACATCAAAGTCCAATATCTAAAGTTGGTCACTAAAGAACATGGGGAGGTTGCTATTGAAGCTATTATTGGAAAGATTTAAATGGCGCAACTCTGGAAAATTCAAGTTGATATCTTCGAGTAGTGTCCTGTGTAAGAAATTATCAAAAATGTTAAGAAGAGTAAGCTTTTAGGTTATGTTCTGAAAATTGCTAAGGAAGGGACCAATCAAGTTATTACCACTTAGCCATAATTTTGAAGTGATAATGTGAAGCATCAAAGGAGAAATTTTCTTGACATTAGAAGCACTTAAATACAGAGTACTTAGTTTGAAGGATGGAGAAAAACTTGGTGACATCATCTATGTTTCAACTTCCAAGTGATTAAAAGAAATATCAAGTTTACTTAGCCTCGACAAATTAGCAAAAACACAAAGCAAAATCTTGCCTTAGAGCTCATTGCTTGCTAGAACAAGTGACTCAATATTTGTTAGGTTGCTAATTAGTAAGGAAGGAAAAGAGCCACTAAATTGATTGTTAGAAAGATCCAAGAGGCGGAGTGAGACCATATTTCCAAAGCATGAATAGATGCTTCCAAAGAAACGTTAATACAAATCTCTGGTGAAGAAAATCTCGAACACGCGAACGGAACTCGAACAGAAAAAGAAAAATAGGATAAGGCTCCAAGGCGTGTATCAAACTACTATCTTTAAGGTTATATTTGCCCCCACCTATCTTCGGTGTGCAAATAAGTTCCAAGCAAATTAACCTCGATGATAATGAAGCCAATGACTATTTGCCATTTTGCACTAACAAGAATAGTCCACTAAGCACTAAGTAATGTATAACAACAAATTCAATTTCTATAAAGAATTTCTGCAGTAACTCTTTATAGAACAATCTAATAATATTAGAAAATGAGGAATGATAGAAAGAACTTTTAGAACTTGTTGGTGTGATTTTCAAATGAAATCTCATTCCTATTTATAGGAATTTTCATGTTTCTTCATAGATACATCTTTCAATAGGTGTCTTTATGAACAATTAAACAATAAATAATCAGTCATTTAATTTTATAACTATTCAAGTAATATTGTTTGAACGGTTATAATTCTTTTTCAAAAATCAAATGATATATCTTTTGACCAATGATCTGATTAATTACATCCATTCATTTATAGTTATTGGAATACTATAAATATTTAAAAATGTTCCAATAAGATATTGTTATGAGACAAAATCAGTTCTTCTAGAAACAAATTTTCACATAAGCAGTCTGAAAGATTGCCTTGTAACTCGTTACCGGACAAATCCAAGTTATAAAACGAAAGATATTTGCCCCAACAAATATTGGAGTCATTTTGTATGGAATTGTTACGGAAATTCAACTTTTGAAGCTGATTTAGTTTTTTGAAAACTGCATAGATTTTATCAAAGAAATCTTAGCAGTTATTTGATTTTTATATTAAGTAGCATATAAACATGTTAAGAAAAGCTATTTCATAATAAGTATGAACTATATCACATCTGCCTCAGTCTAACCAAATTGAGAGGATCTAGAATGTTTATAAAAAATTTCACACTTAGAATGAATATAAACAAATAATTATCTAAATAATAGTTTTAGTAACTAAAATAATTAAAATGCATTAATTTATAAAAAATATATATAAATATTATTTCACGTTGAATGAAAATAGACAAAAAGTTGATCTTATTCATTTCAAACATGCTTTTTTTAGTGATTCTATATATTATTAATTTTTCATAAAATATTAGATTTTTATATTATTATTTTGAAATTAAAAATATATACCATCTAAAATTTAAAAAAATATATTTATAAAAAATATAAAAATTAACACCATTTAAGTTTAAAGATAATTTAATAAGATTAACTAATTAAGGGTAATTTAAAAATACATAGAATTATAATCAAATATAAAAATTAAGACTATTAGAATAAGATGATTGCATTTAAATTAAGACCATTTGGACTAGGAAGGTAAATAATATTAGATAATAAACCATTTCCTAAAGGTTTCCACTTCCAAGAAATCAAATAGCCCCAGAAAATAAAAGATAGGAACCCCACACATAATCTTTTAACTTAGCTTTACAATCCTCAAAACCATATTACAGAGTCAAGTCAAGCCATCCGATCTGCAAATCACTTCTCGGTAATATCGACTCGCATTGTTGAGGCATTATTGAGATTTCACAGTTGGGTTCTAGACAACCCACCACAATATGTTCTCATCCTTCAATTTCGCCGCGATGTGTCGTCGAATGCAATCGAAACAGAAACGATGATCGCAACAATTTTTTATATTTTTTTGAATAATCCATATTTTAAATTTTAACTCAAATACAAACACAACTCTTATAAATTTAAATACATATAGCACAACTATTTCCACTTCTAGAATTTTTAAAATAAACTCAATCACGATTGAATTAGAGAATAATATATATTTAATACAAAGTTTCAATATAGATATTACAAAACAAAAATCATATATATATATATTTTGGTGAGAAAAGATAACACTAAAAATTACAAGATTAACGCTTAATCGAAAGAACTGCCTGAAAACTTATCCCTGCCAATTAAAGTACGAGCCATCTCGGGTGGAACGTCAAGAACTTGCAAATTTGCTTTCTCGATCAAAGCTTGTTTAACTAAACAATTTGCAACCTGATTTTGTTCCCTCGGAATATACTGCAAAGACCATTAATTTTCTTGAGACAAAAATATTATGGATTTGCCTAATCAAAGCGAATTTGAGACATTTAAAGAGCTTCCGAGAATGCCTTTAACAACTTCCAAGCTATTAGAATGAATGATAACGTGGTCATAGCCCCTACGTTGAATAAGTTTAAGACCATAAAGAATGCCCCAAAGCTCTGCATCAAAAACTGAATATTTACCAAGAAATCAATGAAAGCCAATGATCCAATGTCCCTCCTTATCACGAACAACTCCCTCAGCTGCAGCAAGTCCAGAATCCAATTGCATTACCCCATCAGTATAAAGATGAACCTATTCTTCAGAGGTGTGAACTTCAACAGAGTGATCAAGACATCCGGAAAGGACCTCTTGAGAGGAAGAGAAGAAATGTATCACCCAACTATGAGATCATTGAACTATTTCTTTTGAGCTCCAAGGTTTGCCTTGAAAGATGTATAAATTTCAATTTTTCTATATGCACCAAATAAGCAATCCAAAAAAAACAAGCCCAACTACTTTCCCCCTCATCAATCAACCTATTCCCCTACAAATTAAGAAGAAACCAATCTTGAAAAAGAAAAGAGAAAAAAATTTGGAATGTACTTACCTGGTTGACCTGAGCCCAAACATCATTGGTTACCGGACAATCTCATAAGATGTGCAGAATATCTTCTGAGTGAAATCCACAAATGAGACAAGAAGGATCATCCGAAAGACCTCTCCTAACTCTTTCAACGTTACTAAGAACTCTTCATTGTAAAATCCTCCAAACAAAGATACGAATCCGTTGAGGACCAGGAAACTTCCAAGCAATCTTCCATTTCTTATCTTCCAGATTCCAGTCTCCTCCTTTAATGGCCTTATAAGCAGATTTAACAGTAAAAGCACCAGATGAAGTGTGACTCTAGGAAATTTTGTCAGGACTTTCAGAAGGATGTGGAGGAGGAATACCCTTAATAGCCTGAATCACATCTTCTAATAGCTAAACTCGGAAGAGATCTAAGTTCCAAGAGCTATCATCAGTAATCATTTCGTGTAGTGGGCAATCATAATTCAGATTAACATCAGGAGAAATGTGTCTAAACAGAGGTCCAATATCAGGAATCCATTTGTCCTTCCAGCACTGGATTTTGTGACCATCTCCAACAGACCAGTGTAAGTTTTCATGAAATAATGACCAAATTTTGGAAAGAGGCTTCCAAAGAAAGGAACTTCTATCTCTATCAATAAAAACAAGTGACTCATCCTTCACTCGATATTTCGATCTAAGCATACGAACCTAAAAAACTTCCTTGTCAGACACTATTTTAAACCCCAACTTCATCAAAAAAGATATATTCTGATAACAAAGATTCCTCAAACCAAGATCGCCACACCTTTGGTTGACAAATGGAATCTCATCCAACCAGAGTCATCTTCTTTTTCCTTTCGGACGATCCCTAGATAAACTGTTTAACTAACCTTTCAATTTCATCATGGGTTTTCCTAGGTATCATCATGGACTACATTAAATAATTAGGAATATACAAGAGAACTGATTGAGCTAAAGTGATTTGCCCTGCTAAAGAGAGTTTTTTGGCTTCCCAACTTTGAAGCTTACCACGTACATTTTCCACCACGAACTGAAGAGTGCCACTAGTAACCCTTTGGTGCAGGAGAGGGACTCTCAAGTAGTGACCAAGTTTATGAACTCGCTGAAAACCGAACATAGTGCTAATCTATCTACTGAAGACTCATCCACGCCTTTAGAAAAGAAAATGTTAGTTTTCCTAGCGTTGATTTTATGCCCAGATAGCGCACAAAATCTACCCAAAATATCTTTCAAAACTCTGCAATGCTTCGAATCTACTTTACTAAAGAAAACCAAATCATCAGCAAAAACAAATGCGAAATATCGGGCCCATCCCTAAAGAGACAAATACGGTTCCATTTTCCTTCCAAAATAGCAGCCAGAATTAAATGTCCGAGCCACTTAATACAAAGCACAAAAACTCCATTCCACATAACCTGCATAATAGAATTAGAAATAGAGAACATAATAACATTCACGAGATACTCGGGGATACCTGCCGCTTGGAGAGAAGCGTCAATAAAGTCTCAACTTACTCTATCATAGGCCTTCTCCAAATCGATTTTAATCGCCATCCATTTCCTCTTTTCTTGACATTTCATAGAATGAATTACCTCTTAAGTTAGAATGATTTTCTCGTTGATATTTCTTCCTGTAATAAAGCAAGTTTGTTCCTGCGCAATAATTTTAAGAAAAATGTGTTTAAAACAATTAGCAATTACCTTCATCGTCAACTTGTAAAGGACCAAGCGGATACTTATTGGTCAGAATTGACAAACACTTCCAGATTAGGCTCAATAGAATTTCAATCAAAAATCTTCCTAACCCAATCACTAACTGTTTCCCAATAGTGCCCCACTGCTTTTGGAAAAAAAGGGCATGAAAACCATCACTGTTTGGTGCTTTAAGGGGGGCCATATCAAAAAAGGGGCCTCCTTAATCTCATTATTAGAGACCGGTTTCCCCAAAAAACTAATATCCACTAGGTCAAGTTGAGGAAAATTGCTAAGAGGTAAAATGCCCAAAGGCGCGAGAATTTCTTTATACAATCTTTGAAAAAACTCATCCACCTCTCCTTTAATGGCCTCAAGGTCATAAATCCAATTACTATCAGAATTGCAAATAGCATAAATACGATTACTTTTCCTCCTTTGCAAAGTGCGAGTATGAAAAAATTTGGCGTTCCTATCTCCCAATTTTAACCAGTCACACCTCGCTTTTTGCCTCCAAAGTAGTTCTTCATTATGAAGAGCATTCTCAAGTTCTTGGCAAAGAGACAAATCCACCTGATTAAAGTGGTGAGAACCAGAGTAATCACTTTTCCTCTGAATGCTGGTAATTTTTTTATAAGATCTTTTTTGCAAGTGGTAATATTACCATAAGCTTGTTTATTCCATTCCTTGAATTTATGAGTGAGCATACCAAGAGAATTAGAAATATTACCGGAGCATTCCCAATTTTCCTTCAAAAAACCATCAAAATCTAGATGTTCAACCCATCTAGTTAAAAATCTAAAAAGTCTTCCCCGAATGAGAGAAATACTCAGATTCAAAACCAAAAGAAGAGGCCGATGATCCGATTTATTTTTTCGGGAGATAGGAAACCATGCAATTAGGAAAATTACATATCCAAGCTTCATTCCTCAAAGCACGGTCTAATCTCTTAAACAAAAAACCCCTATGCCAAGTGAATGGTGGTCCTCTGAACCCTAAATCATGTAGCTCAACAAAGTCAAGAAAATCACCAAAATATGGGCATCGCCTTAGTAAGGCTTCCAGATTTCTCAGAGGAGGAGAGGATCGCATTGAAATCACCAATACCCATCCAAGGAATCTGCCCAATCATATTTGTAATCCTCAAATCATTCCAAAGAAATTGATGTGTTTGCCTATTGGGACTACCATAGACAAAAGAAATAAGAATAGGATGCGGTGAAGGCATCTACCAAACCTGAGTCAAAATAAATTGCGGATGATTATGAACCACCTCAAGATGAATGAAATCTTTCCATCCTAGCAAAATACCCTCAGAAAAGTCAATCGCCTCCACACGG
This sequence comes from Gossypium hirsutum, assembly GCF_007990345.1. Lineage (NCBI taxonomy): Eukaryota > Viridiplantae > Streptophyta > Magnoliopsida > Malvales > Malvaceae > Gossypium > Gossypium hirsutum. The sequence continues at coordinate 13,534,232 of NC_053436.1, forward strand.
TGAGAAAACTAGAAACCTAGCTTAGCAATAATTCTGTCAGCCTTGGCCCCACTTACTCTCAATTCAAGTAAACTAACAATATCAGGTTTGTGTTCTATATTATATTCCCGAAAAATTCTAGGAAATTTAACATTTGCAAAGCCTTGGCAATTCCACGAAAAGACAGTAATATTCATAAAAAATACTAATAATAAAGAAAAGAGATCAAACCTAGCTTTCAAGGCCATTATTGCCTTCCAAGTTAGAACTAACTCCATCTAGCTCAGCATTCGAATTCTTGCTGAGAATTTGAGGAGATAAGAGCATCGTTATCGTCTCCATAGACTCAACTAAAGGAATGCATGTGTTTCCAGAAGGTTTAAACCGATTCTTTCTATCTCGTAAAGCAAAAGAGGTCTTGCGATTACTTTGACTACTGCCGCTTCTTTTGTCTTTAGAACTGTTTAAAATAGGACTCGAAGCCAAATCCAAGAGCTCCATCGACCGCGAATCTGATTTAGCCTGTTGATTAGAAAGAATATTTTTTTTAAAAGTAACTGCTAAATACTTACCTGGATCAAGAGTGTTATCAGATATAGGAACAATAAAACCTTCAGACTTGTTAAACACGGGATTATAATGTGCTTTAATTTTTTCCAAATCTTCGGCATCAATATTGATCTGATCATTAGAAGCCAAAATACCTTGAGTGCCTGCTATATCAAAATGGCTATCATTTTGTGAACCTGCAGGCTTCGAATCTGCTGAAACAGAATAAGAAAATTTTGAAATGGGTAATTTAGTCGAAGAGTCCCCATTATTGTTAAACAAACTATCCAAACCCATAGGCCTTTTCCCCAAAGATTTATCCAAAACATCTTTAGGCATTCGGCCCATACTTTCTAAACTCTCACTACCCAATCCCTTCTTCATAATAGCCCCACTAGGTGAGCCCAACCCCTCATCAGCCCCATGATTGGTATTATCAAAAGAACCCCCAACATCATTGTTACTAACCCTAGGTTTAAAACCCCTTAGTTTAACAACCACCTCCCTATTTTCACTTTCCCTTAAAATTCCTCCATCAGATGATCTCCCATCACCATTTATATCATTCTTCCCCATCAACGCTAAAAATCTAGTCCCTAACTGTTGTTTTGGTTGTTTCGCCATAACCTCAGTCGAGAAATCCCTCTTCCACTATCGTGAATATCTCTTTTCCACCAACATCTATGGCCCAAACTCCAATTCCTTCTTCCTGTTTTTGGAAACCGTTGAATCATTGTCTGATTTGCCTCTGTTTGAAACATCCACCCCGATAGACGATTTACCTTGAGGTACCGCCAGACTTTGATTTGTCACAACTGTTGGGCACGTTTCTTTAACATGCTCATACTTACCACAGGCGAAGCAAACGGTCGGAAGGGCCTCGTACTCGACGCGTTGGACGACTCCATCAGTAATGACCTATGAAATCAATGGTTTTTCCAGGTTAATGTAAACAACCAAATGAGCAAATCTCTCTTTGGTCTGGTTTTCGGTCTGAACATCGAGTTTGACCACCTTCCTGATGAGACCCCTAATGGCTTCTATTATTTTCCGTTTATATATGTATCCCGTAAGATTCGGCAGACGGATCCAAGCCAGCACCATACTAAGATAAGATTGTGAGGGACTAAAGTGTTTAGTCCACGGTTGAACAGTCAGGTACTGGCCATAGACAATCCAAAGGCTTTGCGACAATACTCTGTTGTAATCCTCAACAGCCTAAAATATAACCAAAAAATATATGTTAGCAATGTCCATTAAACGAATAGAATTCACTGGGTTCCAAAGAGAAAGAATGCAATTATGCAAGGCGTTGTAACCAATGTTACGCCCTAGTAGTTTAACGGTGACCATTAATTCTATTTCTTTGAAAAGAATATCCTTCATACGATCTGAAAAAGTGATAGCGGGGACACCGTCAATAATGGTCGTATTCACATCTCCTTCAAGTAACTCAAAATCATTATCGCTCCCTTCAGTAATAACAGTACGGTCCGAGGCAGATTCAACAGTAAGGCCCCTCAAAAGTTTGTCTTTCCATGACATAATCGGTTTTGGATTCAGATCCCCATCCATAGTGATGTCTTCTTCAACTAAGTTGTCATTAAACTTCACTTTTTTAGTATTCCAATCACTTTTAGGGTGAGGATCATCATCCCTATCGTTGCCGAAAAATTGCGGATTGGAGAGTATTCTTTTTTTGTATTTTGTTTTCCTAAAAATCATATATTTTAAGTTTTGAATTTGAGGGGTTCATTAAACTTATAAATTATGGAAAATATAAATTAATAAATGAGTGCATTTTGATAAATTCTCTTTAAAATAAACTTTCTCAAATAGAAAAAACATTTTGTAACCAATTTCTTAATTCAAGGGCGAGGCAAGTAAGACCTTTGACACCCCTAAAATAATTTTTTTTCTTTAAACTCTTTAAAATCTATATTTAATTTTAATAGTGAACATTTAATGGAAGGAAGATTTTATTTTTTTTAAATATAAAAAATAATACTATTTTTTTATAAATAACTATTTTTATTAATATTTAATTTGATGTTAATTATTTATTTATTTTTAATAATTTAAATAAAATATTTAAATTATTTTTATTAAATTTAATTTAAATTAAAATTGAAGAGTAAATTTAATCAAAAATCAAACTTTAGTTTCAAAATTTATTCTAATAAAAGTTAAGAACAAAATTCAATATAGAGTTTAAGTAGAGTGAGAAATTTACCATTAATTTAAAATCTCAATGGCAAGTATAAAAAAATTAAAATATAATGACATTTTAATTTCTAACTAAAGTATAGAAAGCAAATTTGTACATTAGCCCAAACAATTATGTAATATATTTATAAAAAAAATTGGCATAAAAACTAAAGAGGAAAGTATAACAACGGTCAACAAGTATTCAGTTTTTTCTATTTTGTCACCAAACTATTAATTTTTTTCTTTAATCAGTGAATTTTTAAAGATTAAATATTTTAATCACTATTGCCGTCAACTTAGTAACGAGAGTCCAATGTGTCAGAATCCTACTAGTGGCCAAATCACATCTTGCCTTCTTCTAGGAGTGACAATGTGATCCCATAGTTCTCTAACGTGACATTTTAAGACAGCTGAGCAATCAATAGGTGTGAGGTTGGATGTGCTCAAGATGAAAGTAAACCACAGCGAAGGTCTATTAGATGAGAGATCCGCTCGGTGTCAAGAGATTCACACAAAGGTGGACATATGCAGTTTGTAGAAGTGGTATAACATGATGCATGAAATATAAATTTTAAATGCTTTTTAAACAATTAACATTAATTATTTGTAAAATTTAATTTAACATATACACCATATCTTAAATTTTAAATTCAAATACAAACATAACTCTTATAAATTCAAATATATATATAGCACAATTGTTTGGTGGTTTATAATTGTAAACTTGAAATTAATGATTTTTGTTTTGTAATATTGATTATTATCTAATATAAACCATATTGACTTGCTATCTTCTCATTTTATGTAATTAAGTTAGTTGATTTGATTGATATTTTTAGGATAGGTGATTTGCTTGCTTCTATATACTACGATAATTTTGGGAGATTCTCTTATGACAGTGTAAAATGGCATCACTTCCTTCCTCTTGAGTGATAAGTTCACTATACATGGTTCTTATTCTAAACAAATAACTATGAAAAAAAGACATATCAAAATCGCAAAATACATAATTGAAACAGATTTCTCTGCTGTAGAGTAAATTGGTGATGTCTCTACACTGTCATTGCATTTGATTTTAAGTGGGAGTCCACAAAGGCGGGGATTGCCTAAATAACTGTCATCTTCGAATGTCCCGAATTGTTCCCCTATTGGTATCATACCTGATAGATTGTTGAATGATACATCAAAAACTTCGAGAGACAAAATACCAACTAATTCCTGGGGTAATACACCAGACAAATTGTTATGTGAAAGATCTAGGCTTTCTAGAATTGTCATGTTTCCCAAGGAAGAAGGTATTTGACCTGTGAGAAGGTTGTTCGACACATTTAGAAAATTAATACCCTTCAATCGTGTCATTTGGATGGGAATTTTACCTGTTAGTCTATTGCAGGAGACATCTATTCCATTCAAAAATAGCGAAGTATCGCTGTTCCAAGAAGTAACATTGCCAACGTAGTCGGGCATGTCACCAGAAAGATCATTTTTTGAAAGATCTAAAATAGACAGATCCCTCATTTGGCAAATTTGCATCAGTATTTTCCCTTCAAACCGGTTCCTGTCGAGGACTAGAACCTTTAACTTTGGGAGGACAGGCAAGTATGATGAAAGCTCACCTGACAAGTCATTATTCCGAATGTCAATAATTCCTAACTCCATGCTCTTTGACAAGGCATATGGGAATGTTTCAGACAAGTGTTTGTTGTTGAGATAAAGCCCTCTAAGGTTAGGCAAACTCGAGTTTTTAGGAAACAAATCACCTGTCAAATTGTTTCCAAATAACCTCAAATATAGAAGACAACTCATATTACTTGTCATGCCATGGGGAATCCCTCCATGGAATTGATTGTCTGATAAGTCCAGCATCTGAAGTAATTCACTAAAGAATATGGGGAGGTTGCCATTGAAGCTATTATTGGAAAGACCTAAATGACGCGGCTCTGGAAAATTCAAGTTGATATCTTCGGGTAGTGTCCCATGTAGGAAATTGTCAGAAATGTCAACAAGAGTAAGCTTTGAGGTTATGTTCTGAAAATTGCTACTGAAGAGACCAGTCAAATTATTGCCACTTAGCCATAATTCTGAAGTGATATTGTGAAGCATCCAAGGAGAAATTTTCTTGACATTACAACCACCTAAAGAGAGAGTACTTAGTTTGAAAGATGGAAAGCAACTTGGTGACATCATCTCTGTTTCAACTTCCAAGTGATTAAAGGAAATATCAAGTTCACTTAGCCTTGACAAATTAGCAAAAACACAAAGTGAAATCATGCCTTGGAGCTCATTGCTTGATAGAAAAAGTGACTCAATATTTGTTAGGTTGCTAATTATCAAGAAAGGAAAATAGCCACTAAATTGATTGCCAGAGAGATCCAAGAGGCGGAGTGAGGTCATATTTCCTAAGCACGAATTGATGCTTCCAAAAAGATTGTTACTGGACAAATCCAAATTATAAAGCGAAAGATATTTGCCCCAACAGAGATTGGAGCCATTTTGTATGGAATTATTACGAAGATTCAACTTTCGAAGATATTTCAACTTTCTGAAAGCTGCATAGATTTTTTATCGAAGAAATCTTGTCACTTATTTGATTTTTATTTAAAGTAACAGATAAACATGTCAAGAAAAGTTATTTCATAATAAGTAAGTTTAGTTCAAATTTATCACATCTGTCTCAATCTAACCAAATTGAAAGGGTCTAGAATGTTTATAAAAGTTTTCATGCTCAGGATCAATATGAGCAAATGATTATCCAAATAATAATTTTAGTAACTAAAATAATTAAAAATGCATGAATTTATAAAAAAATATAAATACTATTTCACGTTGGAATGAAAATAGACAAATGGTTGCCCTATTCATTTCAAACATGCCATTTTTAGTGATTCTATATATTATTAATTTTTCTTTTTATATTATTAGTTTAAAATTAAAAATATATACCATCTAATTTTTTAAAAACTTTATTTATAAAAATATAAAAAATTAACACCATTTAAGTTTAAAAATAATATAAATAAGGTTAGTTAATTAAAGATAATTTAAAAATACACAATCAAATATAAAAATTAATACAATTATAAAATTAAAGATAATTTCATTCGAATTAAAACAGTTTGTAGCAACTAAATACAAATAAAAAATTCATATATAACTTTTTATAAATTTCTAACAAATAAAATATAATGTAGAGATGTAAATTAAGAGAGTTTAGAATATTTACCATGAAATGAGATGAATCCTCCGATATTATTTCTTGGCAGTTCAAGCTCTTGCAAATCTCTGAACTGAGCAAACAAAGTAGCGTTTGGAAACCATGGCTCGGAATCACTTCTCAAGTGGTAAAAAAAATCTTTTGGATACGAGTATGAAAAGGGTCACACTCAACTCCCTCCCAATCGCAACATTCTTCTACATACCAGTTTGAGAAAGCTGACGATTCAGAGCTGTTCATGGAATCTTTGATTTAGAGAAGAGCTGCTCTTTCTTCTTCTAAGCACCCTTGGCTTTGGAACCAAAGAAGAGCAAGTATGAAGCACCTACAGCAACTGGTAATCCCCATCCCAAGCTTATGCTTAACCATATATGATCTATTTTTTATTTCATCAATTAATGTATAAAGTTTGTCAGTATTTATAGTTGTTGCCCTTGGATGTTTTTGTTGAAAAGTCAATTAAAGGGTGAGTTGAAAAGTCAAAAATAGGAGGTGCAAGTGGCACCGAAAGGAAAAATGGTAGGCAAGTTGTTTAAAATTGAATGGGATAATTGCAATTTTGGTCCCTAATTTTTTAGGCCATTTGCAAGTTAGTCCCTGAACCTCAACTATAAATAGGCCTAACCATTTCTCATTTCAACCATCCCAACCAATCTTTCTCTCTTAGTTTTCTCTCTTCTCCCATTTGAGAATTCTTAAGGAATTCTATTTGTTTGTAATATTTTGGAGATAGTAAAGTTATCATCTGGTGTTAGTGCCCGAGGATGTAGGTATAATTTACCGAACCTCGTTAAAACTCTTGTGTTCTTTTTTGTCCTATTTTTCTTTCAATATTTGAGGGTATAATAGTAGTATTTAATTGTGCTATTAAATTACTATAGAAGGGATATTCTGACTAAGGAAAGACTTGGTATTTAAGAGATCATTGTGACCCTCCTCTCTTCCCTGGGAATTGAACTTTGTGTGATTTTTTAGTACAATAATTTACACGCTTCCGACCCTACTGGAACAACAAGTGGTATCAAGAGCCGAAGGTTAATCGTAGTATGCTCTGTGGTTGCATTTTAAACTGATCTTCCACATCAGAAAAGATTTCCTTAGGTATATTGAAAGATTATGGAGAAAACGGTCAGTGTAGGAGCTTCAACATCGTCCATATGGACAAGACCGACAATTGCAAATGCAAGATTGGCCGTGGAGATCTTTGATGGCATAGGCCATTTTGGTATGTGGCAAAGTGAGGTTCTAGATGCCCTTTTTCAGCAAGGTCTAGACATTGCCATTGATGAAGAGAAACCAGATGATGTACAGGAGAAAGATTGGAAGGCGATCAATCGGTTGGCATGTGGCACAATTCGATCATGCCTTTCTCGAGAGCAGAGGTATGCTTTTTCAAAGGAGACTTCTGCAAATAAGTTGTGGGTGGCACTTGAAGAAAAATTTTTGAAGAAAAACAGTCAAAATAAGCTCCACTTGAAAAAAAGACTGTTTCGCTTCACTTACGTCCCAAGTACCACAATGAATGATCACATCACCAAATTTAATCAGTTAGTCACTGATTTGCTAAATATGGATGAGACATTCAAAAATGAAGATTTGGCTTTGATGCTGTTGGGGTCACTTCCTGAGGAGTTTGAGTTCCTAGAAACTACTCTACTTCATGGCAGGAGTGATATATCTCTGAGCAAAGTCTGTGCGGCCTTATACAGTTATGAACAGAGAAAGAAGGACAAACAGAAAAACTCAATCAGAGATACAGAAGCTTTAGTAGTCCGAGGTCGTTCATACACTCGGAAGAAAACTCAGAAGGGGAGATCAAAGTCAAAGTCCAGACTCGGGAAAGATGAATGTGCCTTTTGTCATGAGAAAGGCCACTGGAAGAAAAATTGTCCAAAGCTGAAGAATAAGGGAAAAGCTGCTGTAGATGCTTGTGTTGTAAAGTATGATACTTGTGACTCTGAACTACCACTGGTTGCATCATCATCGTCGTTCCATTCAGATGAGTGGATATTGGATTCGGGTTGTACCTATCATATGTCCCCTAACTGGGAGTGGTTCTTTGATTTAGTTGAGCTAAATGGAGGAGTTGTTTATATGGGTAATGACAATGCCTGTAAAACTGTTGGGATAGGTTCAATCCAATTAAAGAATCAAGAAGGATCAACTAGAGTTCTGACTGATGTTCGGTACGTGCCCAGTTTGAAGAAAAATCTCATCTCATTGAGAGCCTTGGAATCCAATGGTTCAGTTGTTACTATGAGAGATGGGGTTCTGAAAGTGACATCTGGCGCACTTGTGATATTGAAGGGCATCAGGAAAAATAACTTGTATTACTACCAATGTAGTACAATTATTGGCGCAGTCACTGCAGCTTCCGGTAACAAAGAATTGGACTCAATGCAGTTGTGGCATATGAAGTTGGGACATGCCAGCGAAAAATCCTTGCAAATTCTAGCAAAGCAAGGATTTTTGAAAGGTGCAAAGGCTTGCAAATTAAAATTTTGCGAGCATTGTGTTCTGGGAAAGCAAAAGAGAGTGAAATTCGGCACTGCTATCCATAATACAAAAGGTATTTTGGAATATGTTCACTCAGATGTGTGAGGGCCTTCCAAAACACCTTCGTTGGGAGGAAAACACTACTTTGTTACTTTTGTTGATGACTTTTCCAGAAGAGTTTGGGTGTATACCATGAAAACTAAGGATGAAGTGCTTGGAGTTTTTCTTAAATGGAAAACTATGATCGAAAACCAGACTGGCAAGAAAATCAAGCGGCTTAGGACGGACAATGGAGGGGAATATAGAAGTGATCCGTTCTTCGATGTATGCCAAGAGTATGGTATTGTTCAACACTTCACAGTTAGGGACACACCGCAACAGAATGGAGTGGCAGAGCGTATGAATCGAACGTTGCTAGAGAAAGTTCGATGTATGTTATCCAATGCTGGGTTGGGCAAGCAATTTTGGGCTGAGGCTGTGACATACGCTGGCCATCTTGTTAATCGTTTGCCATCATCTGCATTAGAAAGAAAAATTCCTATGGAGGTATGGTCTGGAAAACCGGCTACAGATTATGATTCCTTACATGTGTTTGGATCCACTGCATATTACCATGTGAAGGAGTCAAAGTTAGATCCGAGGGCAAAGAAAGCTCTCTTTATGGGAATCACTTCTGGAGTGAAGGGATTTCGTCTTTGGTGCTTAGACACAAAAAAAATGATCTGTAGCAGAGATGTTACCTTTGATGAATCTGGCACATTGAAAAAGGTAGCAGGTAAAGATATTCAGACGAGCGATACTCCACAGTAGGTGGAGTGTACTCCAAAACAGGTGGAGTTTGAGCAGATGGGGATTTGCCCTGTTAATAAGTCTAATTCTCCAGCCACAATGGAGGAATTAGAGGTTGAAGAGGTTCTGACCCAAGAACCGTTAAAGACACCAGAACCAGTTGCAGTTGCAAGGCCACGGAGAGAAATTCGTAGACCTGCTCGATTTACTGATATGGTGGCCTACGCCCTTCCCGTTGTTGATGATGATATTCCTATCACTTATCAAGAAGCAATGCAAAGCTTAGAAAGTGATAAATGGAAAAGCGCCATGGATGAAGAAATGCAGTCTCTCCGGAAGAACAATACTTGGGAGTTGACGCAATTACCGAAAGGTAAAAGGGAAATCGGATGCAAGTGGGTATTCGCAAAGAAAGATGGATCTCCTAGCAAGAAAGATATTCGCTACAAGGCAAGATTGGTAGCTAAAGGCTACGCTCAGAAGGATGGAATTGACTACAATGATGTATTTTCCCCTGTTGTGAAGCATTCCTCCATTAGAATTTTGTTGGCCTTGGTAGCACAGTTGAATTTGGAGCTAGCTCAACTTGATGTTAAGACGGCTTTCTTGCATGGTGAGTTAGAAGAGGAGATCTATATGACTCAGCCCGAAGGATACACAAATACTGGTGGTAGAAATTGGGTTTGTAAGCTGAACAAATCGTTATATGGATTGAAGTAATCCTCGAGGCAATGGTACAAGCGATTTGATAGCTTTATGAAAAGGCAGAAGTATACAAGAAGCAAATATGACAATTGTGTGTATTTGCAGAAGCTGCATGACGGATCTTTCATTTATCTACTCTTGTATGTTGATGATATGTTAATCGCTTCGAAGAGCCAAAAGGAGATAGATAAGCTGAAGGCTCAGTTGAATCAAGAGTTCGAGATGAAAGATCTAGGTGAGGCCAAGAAGATTCTCGGCATGGAGATAAGTAGAGATAGACAGAGAGGCAAGCTTTGTTTAAATCAGAAGCAATATCTGAAAAAGATATTACAATGTTTTGGTGTAAATGAAAACACAAAACATGTAAGTACCCCACTTGCTTCTCATTTGAAACTCAGTGCTCAATTATCTCCGAAGACTGAAGATGAAAGAGAATATTTGGCGAAAGTCCCATATGCTAATGCAGTTAGGAGTTTGATGTATGTGATGGTGTGTACGCGGCCTGACATTTCACAAGCTGTTGGAGTTGTGAGCAGGTATATGCATGATCCTGGAAAAGGACATTGGCAAGCTGTGAAATGGATTCTACGGTATCTTCGAAAAACCGTAGACGTTGGTTTAATTTTTGAGCAGGATGAGCACTTGGTCAGTTTGTAGTTGGATATGTTGATTCCGACTTTGCTGGTGATTTAGATAAACGTTGTTCAACTACGGGGTATCTGTTTACTCTTGCGAAAGCCCCAGTGAGTTGGAAGTCTACCTTACAGTATACAGTAGTTGTGTCTACTACAGAAGCGGAATATATGGCAATTACAGAAACTGTTAAGGAGGCTATTTGGCTTAATGGATTGTTGAAAGACTTGGGAGTTGTTCAAAGTCACATTAATCTATATTGTGACAGTCAGAGCGCTATTCATTTAGCGAAAAATCAAGTCTATCATTCAAGAACCAAGCATATCGACGTAAGATATCACTTTGTGCGGGAAGTCTTTGAAAAAGGAAAAATTCTACTTCAGAAGATTCCGACCGCAGATAATCCCGCAGATATGATGACCAAGGTGGTAACAACAATCAAGTTTAATCATTGTTTGAACTTGATTAACATCCTAAAAATTTGAGCACCTTCAGGTGTATGGCGCTCGAGAGCGCATTTGGAGGCACTACAAAAGATAGCTTTATCGAATTTGGGGAGTTGAAGGAAGTATGTGAAGATGTGATTATCCTAATCAAATCTTCAAGGTGGAGATTGTTGAAAAGTCAATTAAAGGGTGAGTTGGAAAGTCAAAAATGGGAGGTGCAAGTGGCACCGAAAGGAAAAATGGTAGGCAAGTTGTTTAAAATTGAATGGGATAATTGCAATTTTGGTCCCTAATTTTTTAGGCCATTTGCAAGTTAGTCCCTGAACCTCAACTATAAATAGGCCTAACCATTTCTCATTTCAACCATCCCAACCAATCTTTCTTTCTTAGTTTTCTCTCTTCTCCCATTTGAGAATTCTTAAGGAATTCTATTTGTTTGTAATATTTTGGAGATAGTAAAGTTATCATCTAGTGTTAGTGCCCGAGGACGTAGGTATAATTTACCGAACCTCATTAAAACTCTTGTGTTCTTTTTTGTCCTATTTTTCTTTCAATATTTGAGGGTATAATAGTAGTATTTAATCGTGCTATTAAATTACTATAGAAGGGATATTCTGACTAAGGAAAGACTTGGTATTTAAGAGATCCTTGTGATCCACCTCTCTTCCCTGGGAATTGAATTTTGTGTGATTTTTTAGTACAATAATTTACACGCTTCCGACCCTATTGGAACAACAGTTTTTTCACAGTGGAATTTCATTTCTAGCCCTTCACCCAATTCATGGTCGCTTTGCAATAAAACTGAAGTTTCAGTAGTTAGAATGAGATGCAGGAGATGAAGAAAGCAAAGACCGTGTTGGAGATTGTGGTCAACATGGCAGTTCCAACACGGCAAAATAAAGGAAGTTTGGTGCTTATATTTATGCTTAACATATTATTTGGTATCCGAATTTGATATTTTATTTTAATTGAATTTGATATTTATATTTAAAAAAAATTATTTTATTTTAATTAAATTTGATATTTATATTTAATAAAAGTTTATATACTCTGATATCTAAAGATAATGGTGTTAATTTTTTTAGTATTTAACTTAGGTTTTAGCGTTAATTTGATGAAAATTAATTGCTAATATTATTAGTTAGTTTATGAATTTTTATCAAATCAATATTAAAACTCGAATTAAACACTAAAAAATTAACTCTGTTATTAAATATCAAATATGGATATCAAATTAGATTAAAAAAACACATATATCATATTAAAAAAAGGTCTAACTCAGATACCAAATTATATGTTAAACTTAATATAAAATTATATAGTATTAGTTGATGAAATATAAAGTAATATGGAAAAATGAGGAAAAAAAAAGAAGGTGATAGTGTTTTTCCACAAAATCAACACAGAAAATACATCTCTACTTCCTGGAAGCTGTAAGTTGGAGTTGGCAAATTTCTTGGTAAATCGGGGAGATGTTGTCCATTAGTAGGACAATGTTATAAGTACGTCATTAACACGTTTAAGCACTATTGTATTTAGATGCTGATTTGAAGATACCACAATTACTTTCTTTAATGAATTTTATCTACATTACCTTTCATATTTTTCTGCTTTCTTTTTTAATTCCCTAGCTATTACAGTAATAAGTAAACTTCCTTACTTCTTAAATTCCCACTTTAGAAGTCTAATAAAACCTTTAGACAAATCTCAAATGAATTTGACATATGAAAATTTTCATGTTAGATAAAATCAACATTGGTATTCTTTGTTTTCTCCTTAGATCATGAAGGTCTTACGGTCATGAATATGGCAAAGATAAACCAACGATTGATTTGGTAACGCAAAATCAGAACAAATAAAGTACTTCGTTCGCTCTCACTATAATTTTTAATCCAGTTCGAGATTTATTTTTTTTATTTTAATTTCGCGTAATTTAAGTTTTAATTATACATTTATATTAAATTATGGCATACTGAAAATAATTATTGTGTAATTTTACCCCTAAAATATAAGTAAGTATTGAAATTTGTCACTTTATTTTATTTTGATTTATGTTAGTCATTATACTTTAAGAATATGGATAAATTTATCACTCAACTTTTATGTGATTGAAATTCAGCAATAAACTTTAAATTTTCCCATCATCTTTGACTTTTTCAAAATAAATTTTTACCATTAGATATTGATTTTAATCATTTGAAAAACAAAATTTGATGGGAAAATATTATTTCAACTATTTTAATTTTAATAGTAAACATTTAATGGAAGGAAGATTTGAATTTTTTAAAAATATATATAAAATAAGAATACTATATTTTTCATAAATAACCATTTTTATTAATATTTAATATTATGTTAATTAATTAGTTCTTTTTAATTATTTAAATAATATATTTAAAATATTTTTATTAAATTAAAATTGAAGAGTAAATTTAACCAAAAATCAAATTTTAGCTTCAAAGTTCATTCAAAATAAAAGTTAAGTGAAAATATTATTTTTATTAATATTCAATTCTCATCCTAAACAAATAACTATGAAAAAAGGACATATCAAAACCGCAAAATACATAATTGAAACAGATTTCTCTGCTCTAGCGTAAATTGGTGGTGTCTCTGCACTGTCATTGCATTTGATTTGAAGTGGATGTCCACAAAGGTTAGGATTGCCTAAATAACTGTCACTTTCGAATGTCCCGAGTTGTTTCTCTATTGGTATCATGCCTGATAGATTGTTGAATGATACGTTAAAAGCTGAGAGAGACACAAGACCAACTAATTCATGGGGTAATACACCGGTCAAATTGTTATGTGAAAGATCTAGGCTTTCTAGGTTTATCAAGTTTCCCAATGAAGAAGGTATTTGACCTATGAGAAGGTTGTTCGACACGTTTAGAGAATGAATCCCCTTCAATCGTGTCATTTGGATGGGAATTTTACCTGTTAGTCTATTGCAAGAGACATCTATTACCCTTAAATATGCCAAAGGAGGGGCACTATAAATGTATCTTGAACCTTTGAACGTCAAATCAATTTTGTTCCAAGAGTCATAAAGAAAATAACCACCATAAGAACTATCCAACCAAGAAGTAACATTGTCAACACAGTCGGGAATGTCTCCAGAAAGATCATTTTCTGAAAGATCTAAAACATGCAAATCCCTCATTTGGCAAATTTGCACTGGTAATTGTCCTCCAAACTGGTTCCCCCCGAGGAGTAGAATCTTTAACTTTGGGAGGACAGGCAAGTATGATGAAAGCTCACCTGACAAGTCATTATTCTGAATGTCAATAATTCCTAACTCCATGCTCTTCGTCAAGGCATATGGAAATATTCCAGACAAGTGATTGTTGTTGAGATAAATCCATCTTAGGTTAGGTAAACTCGAGTTTTTTGGAAACAAATCACCTGTCAAATTGTTTCGGGATAACCTCAAATATAGAAGACAACTCATATTACTTGTCATGCCATGGGGAATCCCTCCTTGGAATTGATTGTCTGATAAGTCCAGCATCTGAAGTTGGACACTGAAGAATATGGGGAGGTTGCCATTGAAGCTATTATTGGAAAGATCTAAATGCCGCAGCTCTGGAAAATTCAAGTTGATACCTTCGGGTAGTGTCCCGTGTAAGAAATTGTCAGAAATGTCAAGAAGAGTCAGCTTTGAGGTTATGTTCTGAAAATTGCTAATGAAGAGACCAGTCAAATTATTGCCACTTAGCCATAATTCTGAAGTGATATTGTGAAGCATCCAAGGAGAAATTTTCTTGACATTACAACCACCTAAAGACAAAGTACTTAGTTTGAAAGATGGAAAACAACTTGGTGACATCATCTCTGTTTCAACTTCCAAGTGATTAAATGAAATATCAAGTTCACTTAGCCTTGACAAATTAGCAAAAACACAAAGTGAAATCTTGCCTTGGAGCTCATTTCTTGATAGAAAAAGCGACTCGATATTTGTTAGGTTGCTAATTATCAAAGAAGGAAAATAACCACTAAATTGATTGTCAGAGAGATCCAAGAGGCGGAGTGAGGTCATATTTCCCAAGCATGAATTGATGCTTCCAAAAAGATTGTTATGGGACAAAATCAGTTCTTTTAAAAACAGGTTGTCACACAAGCATTCTGGAAGATTGCCTTGTAACTTGTTACCGGACAAATCCAAGTTATAAAGCAAAAGATATTTGCCCCAACAGAGATTGGAGCCATTTTGTATGAAATTGTCACGAAGATTCAATTTTCGAAGATGCTTCAGTTTTCTAAAAGCTGCATAGATTTTTTATCAAAGAAATCTTGTTAGTTATTTCATTTTTATATTAAGTAAAAGATAAACATGTCAAGAAAAGCTATTTCATAATAAGTAAGTTTGGTTTAAATTTATCACATCTGTCTCAGTCTAACCAAATTGAGAGGGTCTAGAATGTTTATAAAAATTTTCACGCTTGGAATCAATATGAAAAAATGATTATCCAAATAATAATTTTGAATTTATAAAAAAAATATAAATATTATTTCACATTGGAATGAACATAGACAAATGATTGTCCCTATTCATTTCAAACATGCCTTTTTTTAGTGATTCTATATATTATTAATTTTTCGTAAAATATTAATTTTTATATTATTAGTTTAAAATTAAAAATATATACCATCTCATTTTTAAAATATATATTTATAAAAAATATAAAAATTAACACCATTTAAGTTTAAAGATAATTTAAATAAGATTAATTAATTAAAGATAATTTAAAAATACACAAAATTATAATCAAATATAAAAATTAATACAATTATAAAATTAAAGATAATTTCATTCGAATTAAAACTATTTGTACCAACTAAATAAAAATAAAAAATTCGTATATAACTTTTTTATAAATTTCCAACAAACAAAATATAAGGTAGAGATGTAATTCACAAATATATATATATATATAATGTAGAGATGTAAATTGAGAGTTTAGAATGTTTACCATGAATTGAGATGAATCCTCCTATATAATTTCCTGGCAGTTCAAGCTCTTGCAAATCTTTGAACCGAGCAAATAAAGTAGCGTTTGGAAACCAAGGTTCGGAATCACTTCTCAAGTGGGGAAAGAAAATCTTGTGAATACGAGTATGAGAAGGGTCACACTCAACTCCCTCCCAATCGCAACATTCTTCTACATACCAGTTTGAGAAAGCTGACGATTCGTAGCTGCTCATGGAATCTTTGATTTGGAGAAGAGCTGCTCTTTCTTCTTCTAAGCACCCTTGGCTTTGGAACCAAAGAAGCACAAGTACGAAGCACCTACAGCAACTGGTAATCGCCGTCACAAGCTTATGCTTAGCCATATATGATCTATTTTTTATTTCATCAATTAATGTATGAAGTTTGTCAATATTTATAGTTGCCCTTGGATGCTTTTTCCACAGTGGAATTTCATTTCTAGCCCTTCACCCACTTCATGGGTTGTTTTGCAATAGTATTGAAGTTTAAGTTGTCAGAATCGGAGGTAGAAGATAAAGAAAGCAAAGACCTTGTTGGAGATTGTAGTCAACATGGAAGTTCCAACACGGCAAAATAGAGGAAGTTTGGTGCTTATATTTATGCTTAATATATTATTTGATATCCAAATTTGATATTTTATTTTAATTGAATTTAGTATTTATATTTAACAAAAGATATATATATTTTGATATCTAAAGATAATGGTGTTAATTTTTTAATATGTAATTTAGGTTTTAATGTTGATTTGATAAAAATTAATTGTTAATATTATTAGTTAATTTATGAATTTTTATCAAATTAATATTAAAACTTGAATTAAACACTAAAAAATTAACACTATTACTTTTGGGTACCAAATATAAATTTCTTATCAAATACGAGTACCAGAAACAACATATATATCAGATTAAAAAAGTGTCAAACTCAAATACCAAGTTATATATTAAACTTAATATAAAATGATATAGCATTAGTTGATGAAATATAAAGTCATATGGAAAAAAGAGAAAGAAAAAAAAAAGGTGGTAGTGTTCCACAAAATCAACACAGAAAATACATCTCTACTTCCTGGAAGCTGTAAGTTGGAGTTGGCAAGTTTTCGGGTAAATCCGGGGATGTTGTCCATTAGTAGGACAATGTTATAAGTACGTCATTAACACGTTTAAGCACTATTGTATTTAGATGCTGATTTGAAGATACCACAATTACTTTCTTTAATGAATTTTATCTACATTACCTTTCATATTTTTCTGCTTTCTTTTTTAATTCCCTAGCTATTACAGTAATAAGTAAACTTCCTTACTTCTTAAATTCCCACTTTAGAAGTCTAATAAAACCTTTAGACAAATCTCAAATGAATTTCATGAATCACGCAAACATTAAACAATCAAAATAAACCAGTAATCATGTAATATTCAACACAATAGTAAATTAAACACACAGTTCTCCTTTCATAACATCATAAAATAAATACTCCTATTAGTAGTAACCATGCTAAGAACATCGTTTAACGACGGACCGAGCTTCTACAAAACCAACCCGATCAAGTTTGATTACCACTTGAAATTCAAACAGTAACAGAGTGAGTTATGAACTCAATGCATCAAAAGGAATGTAATACAACATTGGTAACTTATAGAGGATTTTCCAGTTCAGAGATTCGGTTCAACACAGAGACGTGTTCGTTCTAAGTCCAGAGCAGAGACTTTACATATATACATTGTTTCAGTTCAAAAATAATTTAGATCAGATTCAAATGCAATGTCCTTATTCCATCCGCTACACATCAACTTCAGCCATCCCAGCACACCACTATGAACAATTAATGCTCATCCATCCCTGCATACCTTAACAGTGTTCAATGACACTTTCACATAAACCCAGTTTAGCTGCTAGTTCGATAAGCGACAAGCGCCCGAATCAGAGTAACATTTATTATGGCATAGCCACGATTTCAGTACAGACTCCCATCTTCTTCCCAATCTCCCACCACATGATAACTCAGAATACAATAGTTTATATAACATGTTCAGTTATACCAATACATTACATAACTAATAAAGCAGTTCAATAACAAAATAATATCACAGTGTACTTTCAAATATGTGACCCATAGTTCAGTGTCATGTAAGTGAATTCAGTCATTCGTATATCGAGGAAACCAACACCAAAGTGGAGCAACCACCTTAGCCCCAAAATAGTTCTCGGGCCCAACATATTGCCACACGGCCTGGGCACATGCCCATGTTCTTTGGCTGTGTAGAGTTTAAGCACAAATAGAGAGTCACACGACTTGGGCATACGCCCGTGACCCTGGCCGTGTGGTTTTCTACTATGAACAGTGAGTTACACGGCCTGGGCACATGCCCATGTTCCTGGCCGTGTGATTTTATACAATGAACAGTGAGTTACACAGCCTGGACACACACCTGTGTCCCTGGCCGTGTGGTTCTTACACCCCAAACAGGCTTGTGCCCAGGCCGTGTGAACCCTGCACCAGAATGGTCACATACAGCGTAATCCCACGCCCATGTGGCCCTAATTTAGTAAATAATGAGTTACATAGCCGTTCGCACGGCCTACCACATGCTTGTGTGACGCATGCTGCCTAACCACACACCCATGTGCCTGGCCGTGTGTCCTTGACAGCCTCCATTTTTAACGATCTGAAACTTGAAAAGCAGAGTTTCTGATACGCACCTGTTCTGGTTTCGATGGAGAAACGATATGGAGACTACCTGGAACCTAATTATCCATTCCACAAACAATTACATCATCAATTCCAACGTTCAACAAAACCCCACTTATCGTTAACATACGTCGAAAGGTTCGACACCATTCTAATCCAATTCGCACTCTTACCTCGTACGACACAAGAGGAATCAGCCTCACACGGCGTATTACTGTCTTTGACAACACCTTTGCCTAAACAAAGTAGTAAATCGAGCGTTTAACAGTAAGTTAACTAAACGGAAAAGTCCTATTTTGACAGAAAACGATAACAGAACGAAAAGTATAACGACAGAAAGTTACAACGAATTAAACTGAATTGTCACTATATTTTATTTTAATTGATGTTAGTCATTATACTTTAAGAATATGGATAAATTTATCCCTCAACTTTTATGTGATTGAAATTCAGCACTAAACTTTAAATTTTATTTAATTTTCCCATCATCTTTGATTTTTTTTAAAATAAATTTTTACCATTAGATATTGATTTTAATAATTTGAAAACAAAATATGATGGGAAAATATTATTTCAACTATTTTAATTTTAATAGTGAACAGGAAAATTTGAATTTTTAAAAAATATATATAAAATAAGAATACTATATTTTTCATAAATAACCATTTTTATTAATATTTAATATTATGTTAATTAATTAGTTATTTTTAATTATTTAAATAATATATTTAAATTATTTTTATTAAATTAAAATTGAAGAGTAAATTTAATCAAAAATCAAATTTGAGCTTCAAAGTTCAGTCAAAATAAAAGTTAAGTGAAAAATATTATTTTTATTAATATGCAAATCTCATTCTAAACAAATAACTATGAAAAAAAGACATACCAAAACCGCAAAATACATAATTGAAATAGACTTCTCTGCTCTAGCTTAAACTGGTGGTGTCTCTGCACCGTCATTGCATTTAGTTGAAAGTGGGAGTCCACAAAGGTCAGCATTGCCTAAATAACTGTCATTTGAAAATATCGCAAATTGCACCCTTTGTTGTATCATGCCAGATAGATTGTTGAATGCTACGTCAAAAGCTGAGAGAGACACAAGACCAACTAATTCATGGGTAATACACCGATCAATTTGTTATGTGAAAGATCTAGGCTTTCAAGAACTGCCATGTTTCCCAAGGAAGAAGGTATTTGACCTGTGAGAAGGTTGTTCGACACGTTCAGAAAATGAATCCCCTTCAATAGTGTCATTTGGATGGGAATTTTACCTCTTAGTCTATTGCAAGAGACATCTATTCCCCTTATATAAGGCAAAATACTACCCTTAAAAATGTATCTTGAACCTTTGGTCGTCAAAGCAATTTTGTTCCAAGAGTCAACTGGAAGATAACCACCATAAGAACTATCCAACCAAGAAGAAACATTGTCAACACAATGGGGAATGTCACCAGAAAAATCATTTTCTGAAAGATCTAAAACATGCAAATCTCTCATTTGGCAAACTTGCACCGGTATTTGCCCTCCAAATCGATTCCCGGAAGGAGTAGAATCTTTAACTTTGGGAGGACAGGCAAGTATGATGAAAGCTCACCTGACAAGTCATTATTCTGAATGTCAATAATTCCTAACTCCATGCTCTTCGTCAAGGCATATGGAAATATTCCAGACAAGTGATTGTTGTTGAGATAAATCCATCTTAGGTTAGGTAAACTCGAGTTTTTTGGAAACAAATCACCTGTCAAATTGTTTCGGGATAACCTCAAATATACAAAACTCATATTACTTGTCATGCCATGGGGAATCCCTCCTTGGAATTGATTGTCTAATAAGTCCAGCGTCTGAAGTTGGTCACTGAAGAATATGGGGAGGTTGCCATTGAAGCTATTCTTGGAAAGATCTAAATGGCGCAGCTCTGGAAAATTCAAGTTGATATCTTCGAGTAGTGTCACGTGTAAGAAATTGTCAGAAATATCAAGAAGAGTAAGCTTTGAGGTTATGTTCTGAAAATTGCTAATGAAGGGACCAGTCAAATTATTGCCACTTTGCCATAATTCTGAAGTGATATTGTGAAGCATCCAAGGAGAAATTTTCTTGACACTACAACCACTTAAAGACAGAATACTTAGTTTGAAAGATGGAGAACAACTTGGTGACATCATCTCTGTTTCAACATCCAAGTGATTAAAAGAAATATCAAACTCACTTAACCTCGACAAATTAGCAAAAACACAGAGCGAAATCATGCCTTGGAACTCATTGCTTGATAGAATGAGTGACTCAATATTTGTTAGGTTGCTAATTATCAAGGAAGGAAAAAAGCCATTGAATTGATTGTTAGAGAGATCTAAGAGGCGCAGTGAGTTCATATTTCCCAAGCATGAATTGATGCTTCCAAAGAGATTGTTATAAGACAAAATCAATTCCTTTAGAGTTTTCACACAAGCAGTCTGGAAGATTGCCTTGTAACTTGTTACCAGACAAATCCAAGTTATAAAGCGAGAGATATTTGCCCCAACAGAAATTGGAGCCATTTTGTATGGAATTGTCACGTAAATTCAATTTTCGAAGATGCTTCAATTTTTTGAAAGCTGCATAGATTTTATCAAAGAAATCATGGAGGCTGAATTTATCACATCTGATTCAGTCTAACCAAATTGAGAGAGTCTAGAATGTTTACCGTGAGTTGAAAGGAACCCCCCAATCTGATTCCCAGGCAGTTCTAGTAGTTGCAAGTCCTTAAACTGAGCAAACAAGGTAGCGTTTGGGAACCAAGGTTCAACCTCGATATTTCTTTGATCCCTCAATTGGTAAAAGAGGATCTTATGAATGCGAGTACGAGAAGGATCACATTCAACTCCGTCCCAATCACAGCATTCTTCTCCGTACCAGTTTGAGAAACCAGACGATTCTGAAATGTTCATGGAATCTTTTATTTGTAAAAGAGCTGCCCTTTCTTCCTCTAAACACCCTTGGCAACCGAAGTGAATGAGCAAAACCATAAAGCACCTATAGAAACTTGTAATCTCCATCACAAGCTTAGGTGTACCCATATTTTTTTGGTTATTTCATCAATGAATGATCTTTGTCAGTGTTTATGATGGCCGTTTTGCTGCTTTTTCCTCAGGCCAGAGTGGAATATCATTTCCAACCCTTCACCAAATCCGTGGGTCGTTTTGCAACAGCATTGAAGTTTCGTTTGTCAGGATCAGAGGTAGAAGACAAAGATAAAAAGACACTAAGAGTCTAAGACAGTGTTGAGGATTGTAGCCAACATGGCAAAATAGAGGATGTCGATAGATCATTAAACAAATTCATATGTCTTAATTTATGATAATGTACCATCAATAACGAGGAAAAATGAAGAATATATATATATATTCTTTTGCATACTCTTCCCACAAAATCAACACAGAAAATAGGACCACTTCCAAGTCGTAAGGAACTGGCGAAGCTGTAAGTTCAACCAGGCAAGTTTCCAGGTGAATCCCAGCTATGTTGTCATTATTAAGACCACGTTATAACTAAATCTTTGACTTTAACACGTAAATATTAGTACGTCTTTAACATGTTTATGCTCTCATATTTATATATGTTAGAGTTAGTAATATTTGATTTGCTAAAGAAATTTAGCATTGCCACATCAAAGGATGGAGAATGGATGGTGGGCATGGAGACTTTCTTTAGCCTTTGCATGCTATTCCTGCAACCATGATCACCCATCATATCTTGCTTCTTATGAAACCGTATGTTACTCGAATTTTTGTGTGAATTGTCAAATGCGGATATATAACAGAGGCTGATAGGGACTCAGCCCCTAAAATAAAAAATTACAGTTTACCCCTTTAAAATTTATAAATTAGTAACCTCTTAAAAAAGATAAATTTATTATTTAATTAGTTCAAAATTATAAAAATATAAATTTATTAAAATAATAAAATTTTATTTTAATTCATATAAAAATATATCAAAAAAAAATTCGTTTTACCGCTGTAATATAGGTATCATAGTTAGATTTTTTTGAAAAGTCTGCGTAATCTAGGTATCATGGTTAGATTTTTTTGAAAAGTCTTTCATAAATGTGGAGGGTTTTCGAAAATTATATCTCATATTATATATATACATCCATATGTAGGAGATGAGTACAAATAAAAGTGAAGAGTCTAAGAATTATAGCGGAGACACTTTTTCACTAATAAGGTCCATCACAAAAATTCCGCCACTATAATTTTTGAATTGGGCAGCTGCCCGTTACCATATTCCGTCATCGGACTTCTACTTTTTTCACTTTTACCAACACCGAATTCTCATAATTTTAGATTTTATCACAAAATTCCATCGCAATTTGTTGCCTCTATAAATTTTCTTTCTTTTTGGTCACTAAAATGGTCACATTTTAAAATCTTCACAATATTTCTGAAAGGCTAATCTAAATAAAAAAAATTAGAATATTCAATAAAATTAAAAATTATTATTAAATCAAATATCAAGTAATTTACATTGTCAAAATTATAATAATAATATGTTTAAATAAATAGTGCATTCTAATATCTATGGATATGCAAAAATAAATACTCAATGCAAAGTGTACACTTGTCATATATGAACAAAGAACAAACAAACGATCCAACCCTTGTGTCAATCAACTCCTATTTTGCCGTTGGAATAGATTTCAGTAACTCCCCAATTCATCTAAATAACGTCTCAGTTTTTGAGGTAACCACCTGGAGACACAAATCCTATAACAAATAAACTGAAGCATAAAAAGTGTTTACTTGTCTACTCATGTAAATTTCCTGCATAAAATCTAGAAGACCATTCAACTGGAATTACATGGTCCCAAACATTTCTCAAAGTAGTACAATCCCTAATCGCATGAAGCACATCTTGGCAACCATGGCCACAAACCCCACAAACTGTATCATGCCCTATTCCCCTCCAAACTAGTTTCACCTTAGTAAGCAAACATTAATTGAATGCAAGCCAAAGAAAAAGTCTAACCCTTTGGGGCCCTTAAAATTTCCAAAGGATGCACCATATCGACTCTTTCAAATTCCACGACCCTTCTCGAAGCATCTCATAAGCATTTTTGAGGGAAAAATTTTAGACCGCGGTACCTCCCCAAATGATCCTATCAACCCCTGTTGACTGGTGGGGTGGGGGAATCCCAACAATCTTCCGGATCACCTTCTTCAGGAGCCAAAGACGAAATATATCTAAGTTCCAATCGCCATCCTTAGTTAACATATCACTAAGAAGGCAATCTGTAACAACTCGATTTTCAGTGGTGTCAGAAATAGTGGTTTTGGGATCACAAGTCCAACGAGCAAGTTTGAATAATTAGTATTTAAATTATACGAGTCAATAATAATTTTTATATTGAATTTTGATTTGAGGATTTTAACTAGTTGAATTAAAAGTTAGTATAAGTGGTTCGGTTCAAAAGGCAAGTGGTTATTGAAAATGAGGTATTAGGACCCCGTTTCCGTAATTTAAAGCCATAAATATTTAATAAAAATATTTACAGAGTGAAGTTTGGGCTAGTAATTTTGATGATTTGTGGCTTAATTATAGTAAAATAATTAAATTGTAAAAAATGTATAAGTTAATTGCTTTTGATTTAAAATAGTAAAGGGACCAAAATGGTAATTAAACCATGGTAAAAAAGTCCAAGCGGTGGGGACATGATTAAATCCACTAACTTTTGGACTATTTCCTCATTTAATTCTAATTAGTTTAGGATTAAATTGATATTAAGCTTATTTAGTTAAAATTTAAGATAATTGAAGGACCAATTATGCAATTTAAACCTCCTTAATTGGTAATTATACCATTTGAATAGATAGTGGACGGTTTGCAAGGCTAATTGCATAAAATTTTATTGAAATTGTAAGGTTATAATAGTAATTTATGAAATTAGGTAAAATGTTAAATAAAATAAAAAAGCAAAAATTGTTATAATCTTTTTATTTCTTCCTTCAAAACCCGATTCCATCATTTTTGAGAAGAGAAACCTTTGGCCAAGCTAGGATTCGTCGATTAAGTAGGTAAATCTTGCCATTTTTAGTAATTTTTATGCTTTTGAACTCGTAATAGCTTAATCTAGCTAACTCGGAGACTAATTTGTAAAACTATCAAATGTTATGGATTGTGCCATTGATGAATTTGAGTTGTTCTTGAAGTTTTATGGTAGATTATTAATCTTGGTTGCTAAATAGGAATATTTGTAAAGTAGTTTTTGTTGATTTTAATATTTAGGGACTAAAATGTGAAAATAGTAAAAGTAGAAGGACTTGATGCAAAATAACAAGTATGGGAAAGTATGGGCAGTAATGATGGGTTTAATAGATCGGACAAGCTTGGATTTAATAGAAAATGGTTAAATTGCATGATTTGGACGTAGGGACTAAATTGCATAAAAATTAAATGTTGGGGTAATTTCATAAAAATATCAAAAAAGACTTAATTGAATAAAATGATTTAATTTTATTGTTGGAATTAGTTAATTGAATGAAAATATTATTTTTAGATCAAGAACGTGAGGAAAACCGAGGAAATGAGAAAATTATCGAATAGTCTCTATAACTTTGTCATTGTTGCAATTTAGTCAAGTAAGTTCGTTCGATTTTATTTTAGTACATTTATAAATGTATTATATGAACCTAATTGCATAATGTTGGATTATATTAATGTGTTTAATTGAAAATGTAAATAATGAATTGGAATAACGTCGATCACTAATTGAGATACTCTGAGCCATTACTGTAAATCAATCCTATTAGTTTGTATGTTTATTTATACTTCTAATGATTTTGTATTCTTTGTTAATATAATTTTCTTAAATGTTATATTGTATAATAGTATGATCTTGAAAAAGAAAAATGGAATACTGAATGGTCTCAAAGGAGCAATGTCTACTAATTATACTGAATGTGCTCAAACGAACAATATCTACTAAATCTATTGAACGTGCTCAAAAGAGCAATGTCTATTGATTATACTAAAAGTTGATCAAATGAGTGATATCTGTTGATTATACTGAATGTGCTCAAACAAGCAATATCTACTGAATCTACTGAACGTGCTCAAAAGAGCAATGTCTACTAATTATACTGAAAGTTGCTTAAACGAGTGATATCCATTAATTATACTGAATGGGCTCAAACGAGCAATATCTACAGAATATACTGAACATGCTTAAAAGAACAATGTCTACTGATTATACTGAAAGTTGCTCAAACAAGCGATATCCACTAATTATACTGAATCAGCTCAAACGAGCGATATCTACTGATTATACGAAATGCATGCTCAAACAAGCTTTATCCATTGATAACGCGAAATGAGGTCTCACTATACTGATTCAAAAATAAATACCGAAATAATGTTCTGATCACTATTTGTCTATTGAAAGTGGTGATTGATAGGAGCTCTGTTCCCTAATCATTATTTGAATTATTATTTATGTTGATTTGATAAGTTTTACTGTTCAATCGACGGACTTACTAAGCTTTATGAAAACTTACTCGTATTAATTGTCTTATTTCTTGTAGATACATTTTGTGGATCGGGAGATCGAATCAGCACGAAGAAATCACATTATCCAGGGATCATTTGGTAGCTTTTGAATACATCTTGGCTTATATGGCATGTAATATGAACAATTGGTCATGATTATAATGGTTCATAAGTATTTTGTAATGAGTATGTGATGTACTTTGATGTTGTGGTATGAGTAACTAATGTGGTATGCATGTTAGTCTCAAGTTAAAGTAAATGGATGAACATGAAATGGTAAGTTAGTATGAATTAGATATGGTAGGAGAAATTGAGTGCAAAGTATTTTGGGAGTGTAATGATGCATAATTTCTTATGTTATATAACTTGATATGCTTATGTCCTTGATGTATTTATAACTACCTGATGCATGAATGTATGGTACCAACTTCGGTGTAAATGATATGGTTGTGTGATGTAATATGGCAAATGGCATATTAAGTAAGTTTGTGTAAAGGGTCATGAAGTAGAAGTAACATGTTAAGTTGATATGGTTTATAAATGGTTGCTTTGGTAATGAATAGCATGAACTTTATAATGTGATTAGTATGTGATACTTTAGTGTATTTTGATGAATAAAATGACATATTTTAGTTGTCTTAAAGTGTATTTATAGACTTGTGAACCTGTGAGATAAATTGGGTTAGATACTTATGCATTTGTGAGATACAAGAATGAATTTGGACATTTTTGGGCACACATGGCCTGGGACACGTGTGTGTGCCTTGAACATGTTTAGGTAAAGTTTTCACACGGGCTGACACATGACCTGCGACATGCCTGTGTGAGGGTATTTCGAATGTTACACAGGCTAGCACACGACCTGTGACACAACCGTGTGGAATTGTTTCGAAAGGTACACGGTCGGCCACACGGGCATACCCCTACACCACATGGCCGTGTGAACCCTGTCTTTTTAAATTTTTTAGTTTTTCTTGAACTTTTTGATTTGCTTTGAAATGGCCCCTGATTGTTCTTAAACTATTTTTAAGGTCTCGTAGGCTTGATTTAAGGCCCATAAGTATATGTATGCTTCGATCTGAATTATTTAAAAATATATACTATTAATTATTCTAGGGAACTTGATGTTATTATTACTAAATGTTCTAAAACGTGCAATAATATTCCATACCCTAATCCGCTGACAGAAACTGTTATGGATGTTACATTTAGTGGTATGAGCGTCATGGTTTAGTTAATTCTCAGACTGAACGTAGTGTGTTTGAAGTCTAGAAATTTCATGTCATATAAATTGTTAATAATATTTAAAGAAAAAAATTTAAACATCGTCTTACACATTAAGTGGTCCACATTTTATTTCAATCTCATCCACAAGTTATTGTACTCTCTTGTTTAAATTACACTTCTAATCCTTCCTCTCTTTTTTCCATCAATCTAATCCAATCATTTTTATTTTTAATTTTCACACTTTTGCCCCAACATTTTTCACGCTATTGCGATTTAGTCAATACCTCAATTTATTTGCTCTAAATTCAAAAGTCTTTTTAATTCCCTGCAATACACAACTACCTTCTCTACTAATACTCATAATTCCTATTTTATTTACTTCAAAAATTTTAACATATGCAAGTTCCGAAATAGCACTATTCTCACCTTAGAGTAGGGTGAGCGTTCGATCGAATCGAATAAAATCGAATAAAAAAATTTCAAGTTAATCGAGTTTACAAATCCTATTTTATCATACTCGATTTGAAATTTTCTCGAA
The DNA here is from genome assembly GCF_007990345.1 of Gossypium hirsutum. NCBI lineage: Eukaryota > Viridiplantae > Streptophyta > Magnoliopsida > Malvales > Malvaceae > Gossypium > Gossypium hirsutum. Next base: position 13,562,213 of record NC_053436.1, read on the forward strand.
TCTTGTCGAGTGAGATGGAATTCGAATCGAATATATTTATTCGAGTTAAATTAAAAAATAATTTTGGTTTTTTTTATTTTTATGTATTCTTTTTAAAATATTTTTCTTTAAATTTTTTTTAAAATGATCATATAAAGAAAATTTGAACTGAACAAATAAAAGCAGTTGATGAAAAAAAAGAGAGGATTTTTTATTTTTGGGGGTAAAGAGGGAGAAATAAAAGTTTTTTTGAGGGATTTTGATATTTGGGATTAAGAGGGGAGGGAAAGTAAAAAAATTTGGAGATAAGGAGGATAAATAATTTGGGGGGATTTGATTTTTGAGGTAAAAGGGGAGGGAAAGTATAAAAAAAATTGAAGAGAAGAAAGGGGGTTAGGGGTGGGATAGTTTAATATTCGGTTTATTTGAATTATTTGAGTTATTTGAATTCAAAAACTCAACTCGATTCGAATTCGAAATTTGAAAAGAAAAATTCAAGTTGACTCGATTAACTCAATTCGAATAATTCAAAATTTGATTTTTTTTTAGTCGAATTAAATTTTGCTCACCTCTAACTGACTTAGAGTATAACGGTGATGTTACAAGATGTTTGCTTAATAAAATAACAAGTTCTGCCTTGATTTGTGATTATCCAACAAAGAGGATCCAGCAAAGGCTTGGAATTTGGAAGTATTTCAGCCTAGAATTTGTCATTCATCTTTTCAACACAAAAATATTAACTAAAAGAAAAAGTTAAAAAGATAAAAAATAAAATCTAAAACCATATGTTGAAGTTAAACTACTTTCAGTAAATTCAAATTTTAGATTGAATAAAATAAAAGAATACCCTCTATTCTTCAATTGGCAGCATAACTGCTGCCCAAACAAGTGTCATCCTTTGTATATATTCATGCATTGCAATTTTCTTCTCAACAATGTAGTCCTAAACTCTGAATTGCTACAGAAAATTTTCAGATGGCAATCAAAACGAATTTTTTTGAAAAATAAGCAGAATTCTAAATAATAAATTGAAAGGATATAAACCTGCCAAAGGATTATCCCCCAAGCTGCCTATACAAGCGAGAAGTTTCGAGTTGTATTCTTTCCTAAATAACAAGAAAAGAAAAGAATGACATCAAAATTTCTCTTTAAACCCTCTAAAATCTATAAAATATAAATTTTGTTATGAATTATTGGGGTTGTTTGGTGATTTTCGTGGACAGTGACGCAACATTGTTTTGGTTTAACATCAATTCTAGCTTCCCTCGAATAACCTCCATATTTCCTTCTCTTATGTATACAACAAATTAATTAGTATACAAGGTTATCAATGGTAACCATGAATTTTGGATTAAAAGCTTCCATGTGTTTTAGAGGCTTTGCTTACTTTTCTTGTTGGCTTAATTCTCGATGAATATAGAAATGAAAATATAGAGAAGGAAAAGAGAGCTAGAAAAAACTTGGAATTTCTTAGGGAACAAAATAATTATGTGGTGTGTATTCCTCACCACCTAAAATGTTTGTACTCAATAGAAATTGACTATTTCCATATTGACTTGCTATCTTCTCATTTTATGTGATTGAATTAGTTGATTTGAGTAATGTTTTTCAGATGGGTGAAGTGCTAGCTTCTATATACTACTGTAATGGAACAGTAAAGCTTCTTTTATGACAGTATAAAATGGCATCATTTTCTTCCTCTTGAGTGATAAGTTCACCATACATGGTTCTCATTCTAGACAAATAATCATGAAAAAAAGAAATACCAAAATCGTAAAATACATAGTTGAAATGGACTTCTTTGCTCTAGCATAAACTGGTGGTGTCTGTTGAAGTTGGCCTGCATGCAGCACATGAAGCAGCTAAGGAGCAGACCATGCAGCCCGAGCCATGAAGATGTAGTTGAAGATCAAGCTGTTGTTTTGTTTTGTTACTTCAAGCATTAGTTTAGTTACTTAGTTCAAAATGAACTTAGTTGGTATAGTTTTAGATATAACTAGGTGCTGATGGATTGATAAATCAGTATAGCTATGTGTGCAAGCAATGTTTTCATAAGTTTCAATGTAATTAATGGTAGTAGGTGATGATTAGGTGATGTTTGTCTCATTTTGATCAGTATAAGGACTGGTATATGTAATGGCTTAGTGCCTTCATTCAAAAATTAATGAAATTTATCAGAACTCATTACGAAAACTCTCTTTTCTTTGCTTTCATTTTATCATTAAAGCAAATTGTGTTTTGTTTGTTCACCAAGCAATAAGCCTTCAAGCTCAAGGTTTTGTCAAACCTTCATCTTTGTTCTTAGTTCCAACAACTGGCATCTAGAGCTCATTTCTTAGTGGACCTGTTATTTCTTTAACCCTCAAAACCATGTCTTTATCAGGATTCTCTCCAGCTGCACCACCAGTCTTCAATGGAGAAGACTACCACATTTGGGTAGTAAAAATGAGAACCTACTTGCAAGCATTTGACCTATGGGAAGTTGTCAACTCGGATGCTAAACCAGCACCTCTAAGAGCCAATCCTACAGTGGCTCAGATCAGGCAGCACACAGATGAAAGAACCAAAAGACACAAGGGCATGTCATGTATCCAAAATAGTGTGTCTGATGTGATCTTCATAAGGATCATGGCTTGTGAGTCACCAAAGTAGGCTTGGGATAGGCTGAGGGAAGAGTTCCAAGGGACTGAAAGAACAAGACAGCAACAACTACTAAATTTGAAAAGGGACTTTGAAAATTTGAAGATAAAGGAGGAAGAAACAATGAAGTAATACTCAGACAGAATTATGGTTGTAATGAACAGCATCAGATTGCTTGGGGACCAGTTTAGTGAAGCAAGAATTGTAGAAAAGGTCATCTCCACCTTGCCTGAAAGATATGATGCCAGGATCCCATCCTTTAAAGGCTCGAGAGATCTAACTAGCATCTCATTGACTAAGCTGATCAATGCTCTTTACGCTCGAGAGCAAAGGAGAGCTAGCAGATAGGAGGAGCACCAAGAAGGTGCCTTCCAAGCTAAAAGTAGACCTGCCTCAAGCTCCTCTAGCTACAAAGAGAAGAAAACCTGGACAGACAAGCCTAGATCATATGGTGTAAGAAGAAAGAATCAACCTTCCAAACATTGCAAAAGGCTCGGTTATCTAGAGGCAAACTGTTAGTTTAGGCCTGATGTGCAGTGCAAAGTCTGCAAAAAGATGGGTCATGCTGAGAAAGTTTGCAAAAACAAAGGCAAGCTAAGACAAAACCAACCTCAACAGCCAAGAGCTGAAGCTCAAGTGGCAGAAGAAGGTAGTGACTAAAAAGAACAAGTCTTTGTAGTTTCTTACTCATCTGCCAAAAGAAAAGCCATAAAAGGATGGCTGATAGACAATGGTTGCACCAACCATATGACCCCTGATGTTGCTATCTTCAAGAACATTGACAGAAGTTTCAAAACAAGGGTGCAAGTTGGAAACGGACACTTCATCAAAGCTGAAGGTAAGGGAGATGTGCTGATTGATACTCCTACAGGTACAAACTTGTTTCAAATGTCTTGTTTTTGCCTGAATTGCTTAGTATAGCTCAGCTTCTTGAAAAGGGCTATTCAATAGTGTTCAAAGGCAAAGAATGCCTGATCAGTGATCCAAATAGATCCAAATTTATCTCAGTGACCATGGTTGACAGAAGCTTTGTGGTGGAATAGAACTAGGGTTCAGATAGTGCCTACACAATTGCTTTACATGAGTCTAAGTTGTGGCACAAAAGGCTTGGGCATGTCAACTACAAGTCATTGATTCAACTGACCAAATGAGATTTGGTTGAAAACTTCTCCAAATCAGTTGAGAGAGAAGAAGTCTGTGAAGTTTGCCAATTATGAAAGAAAATCAAACTGCCATCCCTTCAAACAAAGCTTGGAAAGCTTCTGAAAGGTTGTAGCTAGTCCACACTTATGTGTGTGGCCCCATGAAGACACTGTCTTTGAATGGCAGCAGGTATTTCATCCTTTTCATTAATGACCACTCAAGGTATTGTTGGATTTACTTCGTAAAGCACAAGTTAGAAATGGCTTCAGTATTTTAGAAGTTCAAGGATGCAGTAGAAACAGAAACAGGTTGCAAGCTGAAGATATTGAGGTCTGATAATGGGATTGAGTACACCTCAGTAAAGTTTCAGGGTTTTTTTGATGAAGTAGGTATCAAGCATCAACTTACTAACACCTACACACCTCAACAGAATGGAGTTAGTGAAAGAAAGAATAGAAGCTTAATAGATATGGTAAGATATTTGTTGTTTGAAAGGAATTTGCCTAAGACTTTGTGGGCTGAGGCAGTTAACACTGCTGTGTACCTCCAAAACAGACTCTTAACCAAGATATTGGTTCAGAAAACTCCATTTGAGGCCTGGTTTGGGTTTAAACCATCACTGGCTCACTTGAGAGTCTTTGGATACACATGCTATGCTCATGTTCCAGCAATAAAGAGAGACAAGCTAGCCAAGAAGGCTCAAACTGCCATATTGGTGGGCTATAGCAATATCAAGAAGGGCTATAGGATCTTGGAAACCTTCAACCAACAGAGTGTTTGTAAGCAGAGATGTTGTATTTGATGAGAAAACAAGCTGGAATTAGGGTAAAAATGAACCAAAGACTACTACTGAAGAACTTGTGACAGATCAGACTAAAACTTATCAAAATGATCCTGGATTGGATATTGATGATAAACCAGTCAGGGGCATTAGACTATTGGTTGAGATATATGAGAGAGTTGAAGCGGCTGCAGTTGAACTATGCTGCTTTGAAGAAGCAGAAGCTTACCAAGGATGGAAACAGGCCATGCCTGATGAAATTAACATGATTGAAAAAAATCAAATCTGGGAGCTAGTTCCAAGACCAGTCAACATGAAGGTCATTGGAGTGAAGTAGGTGTTTCAAGCCAAGCAAAATGCTGATGGAACCTTGAACAAGCTAAAAGCAAGGCTGGTTGTAAAAGGATTCAGTCAGAAATATAGTATTGACTACATTGAAACCTTTGCACCAGTGGCCAGGCTTGACACAATCAAGCTGCTAGTTGCCTTAGCTGTACAAAATCAATGGAAAATACATCAATTTGATGTAAAGTCAGCTTTCCTCAATGGTTTTCTTGAAGAGGAAATCTATGTTGAGCAACTTGAAGGCTTCAAGGTAACTGGCAAGGAAGATAGTGTCTACAAGCTGAAGAAGGCCTTGCATGGCTTAAAACAAGAACCTAGAGCCTGGTATGGCAAAATCGACAGCTATCTAGTCAGTTTGGGATTTGAAAGGAGAATAAGTGAGCCAACCTTGTATGTGAAGAAGGAAGGTGTTGAAACATAGCTCATAGTGTCTTTGTATGTAGATGACCTGCTGGTGACTGAAGGAAATCATGAAATGTTGGCTGATTTCAAAGCCAAAATGGAACAAATGTTTGAGATGTCTGACTTGGGAGAGATGATTTATTTTCTTGGCATAGAAGTGTCTCAAACTGAATAAGGGATCTTCTTAAATCAGAAGGCTTTTGCCTTAAATATTCTAAACAAATTCTCCATACTGAATTGCAAAGAATAAGCACACCAGTTGTTGTTGGAGAAAAGCTATCGAGCCAAGGTGATTTTGAAAAGGTTTATGGAACAACCTACAAAAGTTTGGTTGGATGTTTGCTCTATTTAATTGCCACTAGACCAGACATCATGTTTGATGTGAGTCTACTATCTAGATTCATGCATTGCTGCAATATGAAGCATTCTCAAGCTGCCAAAAGAGTTATCGGGTACATAAAAGGTACACTAAGTTATGGGATAAAGTTCACCAAGGCTGATAGCATGAAGTTACTTGGATATGCTGATACTGGTTGGTCTGGATCGATAGATGACATGAAGAACACCTCAGGCTATCTGCTTACCCTTGGTTTAGCCTTTTTTGTTGGAGTTCGAAGAAGAAAAATGTTGTTGCTCAGTCAACTGCTGAAGCTGAGTATGTAGCAACTGCTGGTGCTGTTAACCAAGCCATTTGGCTAAGGAAAATCATGGTTGATTTGAATCTACACTAAAAATAAGCAATAGAGATTAAATGTGACAACCAATCTGCTATTGCAATTGCAAAGAATCCAGTGTTTCATGGAAGAACAAAGCACTTCAAGATCCAGTTTCATTTTGTTAGGGAGATGGAGCGAGCTTATGAAGTGAGACTGATTCATTACAGTTCTGAAGAATAACTTGCTGATATCTTAACAAAGCCCTTTAGTGTGTAAAGGTTTGCGGATTTAAGAGCCAATATGGGAGTTTGCAGCATGCAAACCAAGAAGGAGTGTTGAAGTTGGCCTAGATGCAGCACATGAAGTAGCTAAGGAGAAGACCATGCAGCCCGAGCCATGAAGTTGCAGTTGAAGATCAAGCTGCTATTTTGTTTTGTTACTTCAAGCATTAGTTTAGTTACTTAGTTCAAAATGAACTTAGTTGGTATAGTTTTTGATATAACTAGGTGCTGATGGATTGATTAATCAATATAGCTATGTGTGCAAGCAATGTTTTCATAAGTTTCAATGTAATTAGTGGTAGTAAGTGATGATTAGGTGATGTTTGTCTCATTTTGATCAGTATATGGACTGGTATATATAATGGCTTAGAGCCTTCATTCAAAAATTAATGAAATTTATCAGAACTTATTACGAAAACTCTTTTTTCTTTGCTTTCATTTTATCATTAAAGAAAATTTTATTTTGTTTGGTCACCAACCAACGAGCCTTCAACCTCAAGGTTCTATCAAACCTTCATCTTTGTTCTTACTTCCAACAGTGTTTCTGCACTACCATTGCATTTGATTTCAAGTGGGGGCCCGCAAAGGCTGGGATTGCCTAAGAAACTGTCACTTTTGAATATATTGAATTGGTACTCTATTGGTATCATGCCTGATAGATTGTTGAATGATACATTAAAAACTAAGAGATCAAGACTAGCTAATTTAGTGGGCAATACACCGAAGAAATTGTTATGTTAAAGATCTAGGAAATCTAAGTTTCTCAAATTTCCCAAAGAAGAAGGTATTTGACCTGTGAACTGGTTGTTCGACACATTTAGAGAATAAATACCCTTCAGTCGTGTCATTTGGATGAGAACTTTACCTGTTAGTCTATTACAAGAGACATCTGCTACCCTTAAATATAGAAAACTAAAGCCCTTATAAATGTATCATGATCCTTTGGTTATCAAATCAATTTTGTTCCAAGAGTCCACTGGAAGATAACCACCATAAGAACTATCTAACCAAGAACTAAAATTGTCAACACAGTGAGGAATGTCACCAAAAAGATCATTTTCTGAAAGATCTAAAATCCACAAATCCCTTATTTGGCAAATTTGCATCAGTATTTTCCCTTCAAACCGGTTCCCACCAAGGAGTAGAACCTTTAACTTTTGGAGGACAGGCAAGTATGATGAAAGCTCACTTGACAAGTCATTATTCTCAATGTCAATCATTCCTAACTCCATGCTCTTCAACAAGGCATATGGAAATGTTCCAGACAAGTGATTATTGTTGAGATAAATCCATTTTAGGTTAGGCAAACTCGAGTTTTTCAGAAACAAATCACCTTTCAAATTGTTTCCAGATAACCTCAAATATACAAGACAACTCATATTACTTGTCATACCATGGGGAATCCTTCCTTGGAATTGATTGTTTAATAAGTCCAGCATCTGAAGTTGGTCTTTGAAGAACATGGGGAGGTTGCCATTGAAGCTATTATTGGAAAGATCTAAATGACGCAGCTGTGGAAAATTCAAGTTGAAATATTTGAGTTGTGTCCCGTGTAGGAAATTGTCAGAAATTTCAAGAAGAGTAAGCTTTGAGGTTATGTTTTGAAAATTGCTAATGAATGGACTAGTCAAATTATTGCCACTTAGCCATAATTCTGAAGTGATATTGTGAAGCATCCAAGGAGAAATTTTCTTAACATTACAACCATCTAAAGACAGAGTACTTAGTTTGAAAGATAGAAAACAACTTGGTGACATCATTTCTGCTTCCACTTCTAAGTGATTAAAAGAAATATCAAGTTCAATTAGCCTCAACAAATTGGCATAAACACTGAGCGATACCATGCCTTGAAACTTATTGTTCGATAGAAAAAGTGACTCAATATTTGTTAGGTTGCTAATTAGCAAGGATGAAAAAGTGCCATTGAACTGATCGTTGGAGAGATCTAAGAGACAGAGTGAGATCATTTCCCAAGCATGAATTGATACTTCCAAAGAGATTATTATGAGATAATCAATTGTTTCATAAGTAAGTTGTCGCACAAATAATCTGGAAGATTGCCTATAACTTGTTACCAGACAAATCCAAGTTATAAAGCGAAAGATATTTGCCCCAACAGAGATTGGAGCCATTTTGTATTGAATTGTCATGGAGATTCAACTTTCGAAGATGCTTTAGTTTTCTGAAAGCAGCATAGGTTTTACCAATGAAATCTTGGTAGTTATTTGATTTTTATATTAAGTAGCAGATAAACATGTCTAGAAAAATTATTTCATGATAAGTAGGTTTGGTTCAAATTTATCACATTTGCCTCATGCTAACCAAATTGAGAGGGTTTGGAATGTTTATAAAAATTTTTACACTTGGAATGAATATGAACAAATGGTTATCCAAATAATAATTTTAGTAAGCAAAATAATTAAAAATGCATCAATTTATTAAAATATATATAATTACTATTTCACGTTGGAATGAACATAGACAAATGATTGTCCCTATACATTTCAAACATGCCTCTTTTAGTGATTCTATATATCATTAATTTTTCATAAAACACTAGGTTTTTATATTATTATTTTGAAATTAAAAATATATACCATCTAATTTTTAAAAATATATTTATAAAAAATATAAAAATTAACACCATTTAAGTTTAAAGATAATTTAAATAAGATTGATTAATTAAAGATAATTTTAAAATACACAATTATAATCAAATATAAAAATTAATACAACTATAAAATTAAAGATAATTTCATTCGAATTAAAACCATTTGTACCAACTAAATACAAATAAAAGAATTTGTATATAACTTTTTATAAATTTCCAACACATAAAATATAATGTAGAAATGTAAATTGAGATATGGTGAGTAGGAAATATTGTATTCACAAGGACTAAAATTCTCACTTTAGAAGTCTAATTAAAATTTTAGATAAATCTCATATGAATTTTGATTTTAGTTTAATTATATATATTAAAATTTCCACTTTGGATAAAATATAATTATTAGTATATGTAACATGTAAACATAGAATAATATTATGTCGATAAGGTGCTAATGAATCGTGAAAATTAAATAAAATCAAAACTTCCATCTATATGATTGCTTGATTTGTTTAAATTCATGTCCACATCAAATCCTAATTTAAATCTCGACAAACCTACTTCTATGGAATAAAAAGAAGGTTTCATTCACGATTTAGCTCTTGACTATAACCGTTTTCTTACTTTGATATTTAAATTTTGCTTGTTATTGTTTTAGTGCCTAACAACTAAGGGTGTTAAGAAAAAAAGTCAACTAATAATGACATGGTATGTTGACCATGCGTTGATCGATGTTGACTGCATTAGTCAAACGTTGATCAATGTTTACCTACGTTGACTAGACATTGATCAGTCAAAAGTTATTCAAAATTATTTAAAAATGATACTGTGTTTATAATAATAATAAAAAAGACAGGATTATGAGAAATATATAATGATTTCAGATAGCAGGTCAGAAACATCATGCAGAACCAGTGTTTGTCATGCCATAGGGATTCCCTCGGAATTGATTGTCAATAAGCCCAACATCTGAAGTTGGTCACTGAAGAACATGGGGAGGTTGCCTTTGAAGCTATTATTGGAAAGCTTTAAATGGCGCAACTTTGGAAAATTCAAATTGATATCTTTCGGTAGTGTCCCGTGTACGAAATTGTCAAAAATGTCAAGAAGAGTAAGCTTTGAGGTTATGTTTTGAAAATTGGTGTAATATCCTGAATTAGGGCTTAATCGGAATAGTGGTTTCGTGACCACAAATCTGAGATAGAAATAATTATTTTATAATTATTTTGATGATTATGATATGATTGCATGATTGTGTGAACATTTCGTGATGAAATTCTATGCCTAAAATGCTTAAATTGAAAGTAGGGACTAAATCGAATAAGTTGCAAATTTTGCATTCTAGAAGGTTTTTTAGTATGAAATTGCATTGAAATATTAATTAGGAGGTCTTAAATAACAATTTGACCAATTTCTAAGTCTATGGACAAAAATTGGACATGGATGAAATTTTTGGAAAGTTTAGTAGTAAGGGCATTTTGGTCATTTAGTTATTAAAATGAATTAAAAACAAAATTAAAAGCCAATTTTTGTCCATCTTCTTCATTAGGCCGAAATTTCAAGGGTTCTCCATAGTTAGGGTTTGTTTCAAGCTTCCAAGCTCCATAGTAAGTGATTCCAAGCCCCGTTTTTAATGTTCTTTACGTTTTTGGAATCCCGGTAGCTCGATTAAACTTATGTTAGCAATAATTCAACCTAGGGTTTATATTTGGAAAAATACCCATAGGTGAAATTTGTGTATTTTGATGTTTTATGAGAGAATATGGGGTTTTAAATTATGTTAGACAACTTGTGCTACTCGGTTTTGAGTGAAAACGAGTAAAAGGGCTTAATCGGCAAAATACCTAATAGTCACAAGTATATGTTAGAGTAAGAATTTGATGTTTCCATAGAAGGGAAAAATGATCAGCATGTTATAAAACATAAGAATAAGGAATAAAGTTTAATTCCCGAGCCTAGGGGAAAAAGTGTAATTATGCAAAAGATTAGGGGCAAAAGTGTAATTTTTCCAAAGTTCGTATTAAATGCTGTTTTGATGAATGTATGTATTAAATAAGATTAATTTGGCATTATAGATCAAGAGAAACGAGATTCAAGTCGCGATCGAGGAAAAGAAAAGATTGTGGACTAAATTGCAAAATCTTTAAATTTTGGTACCAAGGTAAGTTCATGTGTAAATAATGTAGCATAATTGTTATTTTTAAGTTATTGATGCTAATTATATGATATGCTGATTTTTAATCGTGAAATATTATGCTTTGTGGTTAATGTTGAGAAATATGCAAATTATGTTTACTACTTGATAAATATGAATTGCTACCGAGTATCGGTTCCAATATTCCATGGAAGATGGCAAATGTGAGATCGAGGGAAAAAGCCCGTTTCAACCTTAGGAATAGATTAGGATACAAGTGACATGTCACTAGGATAGTTGAGCATCCGAACTCGTTGAGTTGAGTCCGAGTTCACTTATGGATGCGAATGTCCGAACTCGTTAAGTTGAGTTCGAGTTCGTGAGATGTAACTAGGAATCCGAACTCGTTGAGTTGAGTCCGAGTTAACTTATGGATGTGAACGCCTGAGCTTGTTGAGTTGAGTCTGAGTTCATTTAGGGGCGGGTTACATGATTTCTTGATTACATATGAGGCAATTATGTGCAAATTATCCGTGTATCCGAGTTGTATTCCGATGTGTTCAACGGTGAAATTTCTAGTGAAATGGAAGAAAACTTAAGATGCAAGCGGCGTTTTGGTAAGTGTTGTGAAACGGACACTTTGGACAGGTATGTTCTTAACCCTCGGGTTGAAAATAGATACAACAACGATAAGGTGGTAAGATGATGAATGATGTTTAGAAATGTGATATATGTTTTGGTGATACCATGCTAAAGTTGTTTGGTATATTTGTATTGTTATGTTACTTTTTATTTACATATGAACTTACTAAGCATTTATGCTTACTCCCTCCTCTTTATTTACTGTAGTTTTGAACAAGCCAGCTCGGGAATCGGGACGGGTCGAAGGTTCGATCACACTATCCAAAGGACTTTTATCTTGGTAAATGGCTTGTACAACTACTTAAGTATGGCATGCATAGCAATATACCTATTTTGTGTAAATAATTTTATGATATGGTCATGTTTGGTTGAGAAAATGTTTGATATTGATAAGTCATGGTGATGACTAATTTAGATCATGTTTGATATTATGGAAGTTTCAAGATTATCTAGTTCATAAAAATTCATGGAAAGATAAAATTTGCCTTAAAACAGAATATTGCTGCAGCAATGACATGAATTTGAAAAATCACTAAAAATAGTATAAATGGAACTAAATGATGAGTAAGTTATGAAATTGAAGCTTAATGAGTCTATTTTCATGTGGATTGAACAAAATAGGCATATAAATTATATTTTATGAGATATTTAAACTTTTCTGAAATAGGGCCAGAGTGATTTCTGGATCCCCTATTCTGATTTTAAAAATTCATAATAAATTTTACAAAAATAATTAGAAGTTTTTATTTATATGTGCAGATTCCTTATTAAGTCTTGTTTTAAGAGAAACAAACCTCGTAGTCATTGAAATTCTTTATAGATAGATATCTGATTCGTAATACATAGATGTCAGAGCAGTCGAACCCTGAAATAGGGGAGACTTTAACTAATAAAATGTACTAATTGGCCCAACCAAAAATTCTAGAAAAAAATTAGTAAATATATATATGAGTCTAGATTTAGGAAAAATTTACGGATATTTATTTTGAGTTTCGTAACTCGAGATATGATTTTTCTTGTAACTGTGACGCGGGTAGCTAGAAAGCTGTGAATGTAGAAACAAATGATTTGAAGTTCTTAATTTGATAAATTATGTTCGGTAACCCCTCAAGCTCGACTCCGGTGACGGTTTCGAGCGTGGGGGCGTTACATTTGGTGGTATTAGAGCAGGTTTAGTCGGTTCTCGGACTACGTGTTGTATGTACGGATTTTTGCTATACATGCCATATGTATGAATTGTGATAGTGTGACGACTTCTGACCTTTTTAAATGATTTTTATATAGTAAATGGATCCCAATTCAGCTGTGGCAGATGAAGTAGAGAGTAATGCGCCAGTTCCAGCTAAAGGGGCATGCCGACTGAAAACCCACCCCCTACTGTTGGTCAGGGAGGAGGAGAAAGGGATCGGGAAGCCTTTCTCCAAATGATGAGTGCATGGTACACTGAGTTCTTTCGTACGAACCCAAATGTACGACCTCCCCCACCTCCCCCAATTCCTCAACCTATGCCTCCGGTGCCTCAGGGAGTGGATATGATAAAATTTCACAAAACCCCCGTTGACAGAATTCGTAAACAAGGGGCTGAAGAATTTAGAGCAAATATTGATGATGATGCAGAGAAAGCAGAGTTCTGGCTTGAAAATTCTATCCGGGTATTTGATGAATTATCTTCACCTGAAGAATGTTTGAAATGTGCTACATCTTTGTTGAGAGATTCAGCCTATAATTGGTGGAAGACTTTGATTTCGGTGGTACCGAAAGAGAGGGTAACCTGGGAATTCTTTCAAGAAGAGTTTCGGAAGAAATATATTAGTGAAAGATTTATTGATCAGAAATGTAAAGAGTTTCTTGAGCTGAAGCAAGGTAATATGACAGTCTCAGAATATGAAAGAGAGTTTGTTCGATTGAGTAAGTATGCCAGAGAATATGTTCCTACAGAAGCCAAGATGTGCCGACGATTTGAAGACGGGCTTAACGAAGGCATTAAGGTATTTGTTGGGATCCTTGAACTAAAAGAAATGGTGGTACTTGTCGATCGAGCTTGCAAGGCTGAAGAATTACTGAAGGAAAAGAAAAAGGTAGAATCTGAAACACAAAATTGGAAGAAAATACCAATGAGTAATACACCCTCACAGCAAACTGGAAAGTCAAGAAATATGAATCCTCGTTCCCAAGTTTCAGCTGGGCAATCATATGGAAATTTTAAGAAGCGAAATGTGGGTCCTAAATCTCAGACTACTTCTGCGGCTAGTGTGGGAAATACGAGATTTGTTAAACCCGAGTGCCAGCGGTGTGGTAGAAATCATTTTGGTCCGTACAGAGCAAATGAATGTTTTCGATGTGGTTCTCCGGATCATTTTATTAGAGACTGCCCAGAGAGAGCTGAGAAAGAAAAATTTCAGAGTGTAAAAGCTAGTGATGTAAACTCGAGGGGAAAATATCCGAGAAAAGCTGGAAGTGAAACAAGCAGTAAGAATGAAGCCAGAGATGCAGCAGTTAGATCTGAAGGAAGAGCTCCGGCTAGAACTTATGCTATTAAAGCGCGTGAAGATGCTTCCTCACCCGATGTGATTACCGGTACATTTTCTCTTTATGATATTAATGTTATTGCTTTGATTGATCCTGGTTCTACTCATTCATATGTATGCATGAAACTGGTGTCTAGTATGAATATACCTGTTGAGAACACAAAATTTATGATTAGAGTGTCGAATCCACTAGGCAAATGTGTGATAGTTGATAAAGTATGCAAGAAATGCCCTTTAATGATTCGGGGTCATTACTTTCCGGCGGGCTTAATGTTGTTGCCGTTTGATGAATTTGATGTTATTTTGGGTATGGATTGGTTGACATTGCATGATGCTATAGTAAATTGCAAAGAAAAGGTTATAGAATTAAAATGTGAAAGTGGTGAAATCTTGCGGGTTGAACCAGACAAATCAGAGGCAATATTTAGTATGATTTTTTAGATGTCAGCTCAGAGATATTTGAGAAAGGGTTATGAAGCTTATTTGGCGTATGTAATTAATACAAAAGAAGTTAAAAAGAAAGTTGAATCAGTTCCGGTTGTGTGTGAATTTGCGGATGTATTTCCAGAAGAATTGTCGGGTTTGCCTCCAGTCAGGGAAGTAGAATTTGGTATAGATTTGATACCAGGAACAGCTCCGATCTCGATTGCTCCATATAGAATGGCACCAACAGAGTTGAAAGAATTAAAGTTGCAGTTGCAAGAGTTGACTGATAAAGGCTTTGTGAGATCGTGTTTTTCACCTTGGGGTGCTCCCGTGTTATTTGTGAAAAAGAAGGATGGTTCTATGAGATTATGTGTTGATTATCGGCAGTTAAACAAGGTGACAATCAAAAACAAGTATCCATTGCCGAGAATTGATGATTTGTTTGATCAGCTAAAAGGAGCGACATGGTTTTCAAAGATTGACTTGAGATCTGAGTATTATCAGCTGCGAGTGAAAGAGTCAGATGTGCCTAAAACTGCTTTTAGAACAAGGTACGGTCATTATGAATTTTTAGTTATGCCATTCGGGTTGACAAATGCTCCTGTTGTGTTTATGGACTTAATGAATCGCATATTTCGGCCATACCTGGACAGATTTGTTGTGGTGTTTATAGAAGATATTTTAATTTATTCAAAGGATGAGACAAAGCATGCTGAGCATTTGAGGATAGTTTTGCAAACTTTGAGAGATAAGCAGTTGTATGCTAAGTTTAGTAAAAGTGAATTTTGGCTCCGGAAAGTTGGATTTTTGGGTCATATTGTTTCAGGTGATGGTATACGGGTTGATCCTAGTAAAATTTCAGCCATTATTGATTGGAAACCACCGAAAAATGTAACTGAAGTTAGGAGTTTCTTGGGGCTAGCTGGGTATTATCGGCGGTTTGTAAATGGATTTTCTATAATTGCGGCTCCTATGACTAGACTACTCCGAATGGATGTTAAATTTGTAAATTTGAATGATCATTATCCAAATAAATTTATATAATCTTTAGTTATGCTCGTGATAATAGCCATGGTGATAACAATGATGTTAAAGAATCTCAAGTATATTTTACTATAATTTATTTATTATATCATGTTTATTATAATTGAAGACTAATCATGACAACATGAATAGATAGATTTTGATTTGAAATCCATGCATGTTTGCAATGGTGATTATGAAAAAAAGAATCTATTGGGACACTAATAAGTTCGTCCTAGTAAATTTATTGCATTCCCTAAAGTGAATACAAGCACAAAAGAAAATAAAAACCACTATTATTCCAATATTTGGTAGTACAAAACTAGTCGAAAGTTCAAAAAGGGCTAATATATTAATATCTTATGACGGTTAATCCATTGGTTTTAAAAGATATTCATAATGGATCTCATATTGAGATTGTGAATAAGGAAATGATTATATTTCACATGAATCAAAAGAGGATTGGGTTATTGATTTATATTTATTACTCTTGTTATAAATTGAATTGATTGTGACTATCTTTATGATAAACTGTTGTCATCATCCCCATTAAGGATTGAAAGTAAAATATCTGACTGTGAAAGATCATTTATGAGAAATAGAATATGGTAATTTTATCTAAAGCTCGTTATGGTTGGATGCACCTAAAGTTGTAAGTTTTTTTTTTAACTGTGAGTATAACTCTACGATATTCAGAATAAGTTATCAATTAAAATTACGTGAAAAAATATTACTGATAAGAACTTGCAAGAGCGAAAACTTATGTATGAAAAGTCATTGGTTATGTACCTGTTGTACACCTGGAAAATAAAATCCGCCCTTAAAGTTTACTATTAATAGATTTTGATTGGATTCAAAGTCTACTACTGGAGTTCAATTTGCTTACTTCTTGATAAAATCATCAAGACTCAACGAAGAATAAAGATTTTGGCATATTCCCTAAAGCGAATATTGCATATAATTGTTTGGAATTTATATTTATTTTGTTGACTTAGTGACATTATAGACTTCACATTAATTTAGACATTTCCAGTAGTAAATGTCACAGTAGTACTTATATGTGGATATCAAGTAAAAGGAATGACAGTAAGATTATCAATTTGTCACAATTTATATTGATATTATTAGTACAATTGAAATGAATGTTAAAGTAAACTAGAAATTTACTAATACAAATGCATTTACTACTTGGTGTGACCGGTTAGATCATCCTAGATCATATATGATACAAAAATTAATTGACAATTCATATGGACATTCATTAAAAAACCAGAAGATTCTTTAATTTAAAGAATTCTCATTTGTTGCTTATTCTCAATAAAAATTGATTCTGAGAAACTCACTAGCTAAGTTAAGATTTAATGTCTTGCATTTCTGAAATGAATATGGATTTATTCATCCACCATGTGAATGATTTTGATATTATATAATTTTGGTAGATGCATCTACAAAATAATCACATATGTGTTATCTACTTGCAACCTGTCATTTGCAAGATTGTATGTTTAAATAATTAACTTCAGATCATACAATTAAGACAATTCGTCTTGCTAATACTTATGAGTTTATATCTTAGTCTTTTCTTGATTGAGTTTGAAAAACTTTTGTAAAAGTTTGTTATTTATACGCATAATGATTTAGAGAAATTATTGATTGAACGCATCTTATTAACAACTAAACCATTACTTATGAGAACTAAACTTCCTATTTCAATATGAGATTATGTTGATTCTCGTGTTGTACGCATCAAGCTAATAAGTTATAAATACTCCCCATTACAATTGGTTTTTGGTCAAAAGCTAAATATTTCCCATCTTTAAACTTTTGTATGTGCATATATATTCTAATTGTTCCACCACAACACACAAAGATGAGCGAGTCCTTAAAGAAAGTTGGAATATATATTAATTTCGAGTCTCCCTGTATTATTAAATATTTTAAATGTATTGGAGATTCAATTATGACACGATTTGTGATTACTGTTTTGATAGTTTTCCCAACATTAGGGGGAGAAAAATAATAGCTTGTAATGAGTTAGGAGGAGAGTAATTTGAACCAAAAGTTTAAAAAGGATAACTCACTTTATTACAAGTTAACTGTTAGATGTATTTACAAACTTAATGAGAATAACCAACTATTATATACCCTCTAATATTTTCAATCAAAGTCCCAGTAAGACAATCAGTTAGAATAAATAATAGATTGATCAGTTTTAAAGATGAAAATTCTTTAAGATGGTTATATAGTGGAGGTGAGTACTCCAGAAGAGACCCAAGACATAACTAAAACTTTAGAAGAGATTTAGGTACCTGAAACTGAAGGTTAAAATAATGAAAATAAGATATCTCGATAAGTTATGTCAATTCGAGAAAATGTGGAACCGATAATAAAGCTAATCAACGGTGGTTTTGCATGCAATATTATTGTTGAAATAATGAAATAAAAGGAGGACCTTAAATAAATTTATTGGGAAATATAGATATGAAACAAATTGGTCAAATAGAAAGACTCAACTCAAGTACAATTAAATTCGTAGAGTTTTCAAATATCTAAAGGTATAAAGCCAAGAAGGGTACAAATGAAGTAGTTTTGCAAAAGTGAAATAAAAATATGAAATTTTTAGCTAAGTCCTGCCATTGATTATGAAAAGATATAATATTCTTTTATGGTGGATCCAATCACCTTTTGATATATTATTAAACTGACAATTCATAAAAGATTTAACTTGTATCTAATGATTATTGTTACAACCTTATTTTATGAATAACTATATAGTAAAGTTTATATTAAAATCCTTGAAGGATTTAGATTGCTAGAAGCATATTGAAATTCTCAGGAAATTGTTCATTTATATGAATTGAAATATTTGTACATATGTGGTAAATTTGACTTAGTCAATGGTAGTTAAAAGAGGATTATAAAATGATTCAAAATACCTATTTGTATTTTTATAGAGGGGTCATGATTAAAATTTGCTATGATTATTATTGAAACTCTTGAAGAGATCAAAACATATTTTTCCAAAATTTCCTCTTACTCATGATTTTCAAAAGAAAGGTGATATAAATGCTTAGCAGATACGTTCAAATAGCTATTTGAAAAGCTAGTATTCAAGATTGAATACGTAGAATATGAGATATTATATGATGTATTCATGAGGGGAAGTAAATACGCGTTGTACTCTTTTTTCCTTAACCAAGGTTTTGTCCCATTGGGTTTTCCTGGTAAGGTTTTTAATGAAGAAGTATGTTATGCGTATTATAGATATGTGTACTCTTTTTCCATCATTAGGAATTTTTTCTATAAGTTTTTATCTTAGTAAGGTTTTTAACGATGTACAGTATCTACCAATGGATATCCAATGGAGAGTGTTATGAATATCTTATTAAGTGGATGTCCATCAAGATTAAGATAAGTTTTGATGAACTTTAAATTCTAATAGTGATTAGAAGTAGAGTTCTATTTCATTTATATTTCATTGTAAAGAATATTGATAAATAAAATGCGCTCTCTTTTGCTTTCCCATTTTCTTTGTTCGTTATTTTCTCTATCTCTCTTTATTTTATAGCATAATTTTAATATTTATGAAGGAAATGTCCAATATTATTTATAATCTCAATCTATTATAAAGTTATTTTTTTAGGGAATAATTTAATAAATTAAATTCATCACAATATTCTATTATAAATTACTGTTATTATTTATAATTTCAACGAAAATTTTCATCACAAAGTGCTGTCAAGAAATAATATCAAAACTCTATGATGATATTTGTGACGAAATATGATTTTTGTCACATTTCTGTTGCAATCCCGTCTCTAAATTCGTCACAGCAAATGGTTGAATTCTATATATATATATATATATAATTGAAGTAGAAGTTGGAGTAGGATTGCTAAGGATTGAATCTAAATTTTATATTACAACATAAATACTCTTATCACTAGATTGAGAAGTTTATAAAAATGGAATGCATACATAATACATTAATCGAGTTTTAATATAATATATATTTGGAAAGTATTTAAATTTATAAATTCTTAATAATTTCAAAATCACTAAAAAGTTATGAATATTGCTATATTTATATCTCTTTTACCACTTAATTTAATACTAGTTTGAAATCCAAATTTCCAAAATATTGCATCAACATTGGTATTCTTTGTTTTCTCCTTAGATCATGAAGGTCTTACGGTCATGAATATGGCAAAGATAAACCAACGATTGATTTGGTAACGCAAAATCAGAACAAATAAAGTACTTCGTTCGCTCTCACTATAATTTTTAATCCAGTTCGAGATTTATTTTTTTTATTTTAATTTCGCGTAATTTAAGTTTTAATTATACATTTATATTAAATTATGGCATACTGAAAATAATTATTGTGTAATTTTACCCCTAAAATATAAGTAAGTATTGAAATTTGTCACTTTATTTTATTTTGATTTATGTTAGTCATTATACTTTAAGAATATGGATAAATTTATCACTCAACTTTTATGTGATTGAAATTCAGCAATAAACTTTAAATTTTCCCATCATCTTTGACTTTTTCAAAATAAATTTTTACCATTAGATATTGATTTTAATCATTTGAAAAACAAAATTTGATGGGAAAATATTATTTCAACTATTTTAATTTTAATAGTAAACATTTAATGGAAGGAAGATTTGAATTTTTTAAAAATATATATAAAATAAGAATACTATATTTTTCATAAATAACCATTTTTATTAATATTTAATATTATGTTAATTAATTAGTTCTTTTTAATTATTTAAATAATATATTTAAAATATTTTTATTAAATTAAAATTGAAGAGTAAATTTAACCAAAAATCAAATTTTAGCTTCAAAGTTCATTCAAAATAAAAGTTAAGTGAAAATATTATTTTTATTAATATTCAATTCTCATCCTAAACAAATAACTATGAAAAAAGGACATATCAAAACCGCAAAATACATAATTGAAACAGATTTCTCTGCTCTAGCGTAAATTGGTGGTGTCTCTGCACTGTCATTGCATTTGATTTGAAGTGGATGTCCACAAAGGTTAGGATTGCCTAAATAACTGTCACTTTCGAATGTCCCGAGTTGTTTCTCTATTGGTATCATGCCTGATAGATTGTTGAATGATACGTTAAAAGCTGAGAGAGACACAAGACCAACTAATTCATGGGGTAATACACCGGTCAAATTGTTATGTGAAAGATCTAGGCTTTCTAGGTTTATCAAGTTTCCCAATGAAGAAGGTATTTGACCTATGAGAAGGTTGTTCGACACGTTTAGAGAATGAATCCCCTTCAATCGTGTCATTTGGATGGGAATTTTACCTGTTAGTCTATTGCAAGAGACATCTATTACCCTTAAATATGCCAAAGGAGGGGCACTATAAATGTATCTTGAACCTTTGAACGTCAAATCAATTTTGTTCCAAGAGTCATAAAGAAAATAACCACCATAAGAACTATCCAACCAAGAAGTAACATTGTCAACACAGTCGGGAATGTCTCCAGAAAGATCATTTTCTGAAAGATCTAAAACATGCAAATCCCTCATTTGGCAAATTTGCACTGGTAATTGTCCTCCAAACTGGTTCCCCCCGAGGAGTAGAATCTTTAACTTTGGGAGGACAGGCAAGTATGATGAAAGCTCACCTGACAAGTCATTATTCTGAATGTCAATAATTCCTAACTCCATGCTCTTCGTCAAGGCATATGGAAATATTCCAGACAAGTGATTGTTGTTGAGATAAATCCATCTTAGGTTAGGTAAACTCGAGTTTTTTGGAAACAAATCACCTGTCAAATTGTTTCGGGATAACCTCAAATATAGAAGACAACTCATATTACTTGTCATGCCATGGGGAATCCCTCCTTGGAATTGATTGTCTGATAAGTCCAGCATCTGAAGTTGGACACTGAAGAATATGGGGAGGTTGCCATTGAAGCTATTATTGGAAAGATCTAAATGCCGCAGCTCTGGAAAATTCAAGTTGATACCTTCGGGTAGTGTCCCGTGTAAGAAATTGTCAGAAATGTCAAGAAGAGTCAGCTTTGAGGTTATGTTCTGAAAATTGCTAATGAAGAGACCAGTCAAATTATTGCCACTTAGCCATAATTCTGAAGTGATATTGTGAAGCATCCAAGGAGAAATTTTCTTGACATTACAACCACCTAAAGACAAAGTACTTAGTTTGAAAGATGGAAAACAACTTGGTGACATCATCTCTGTTTCAACTTCCAAGTGATTAAATGAAATATCAAGTTCACTTAGCCTTGACAAATTAGCAAAAACACAAAGTGAAATCTTGCCTTGGAGCTCATTTCTTGATAGAAAAAGCGACTCGATATTTGTTAGGTTGCTAATTATCAAAGAAGGAAAATAACCACTAAATTGATTGTCAGAGAGATCCAAGAGGCGGAGTGAGGTCATATTTCCCAAGCATGAATTGATGCTTCCAAAAAGATTGTTATGGGACAAAATCAGTTCTTTTAAAAACAGGTTGTCACACAAGCATTCTGGAAGATTGCCTTGTAACTTGTTACCGGACAAATCCAAGTTATAAAGCAAAAGATATTTGCCCCAACAGAGATTGGAGCCATTTTGTATGAAATTGTCACGAAGATTCAACTTTCGAAGATGCTTCAGTTTTCTAAAAGCTGCATAGATTTTTTATCAAAGAAATCTTGTTAGTTATTTCATTTTTATATTAAGTAAAAGATAAACATGTCAAGAAAAGCTATTTCATAATAAGTAAGTTTGGTTTAAATTTATCACATCTGTCTCAGTCTAACCAAATTGAGAGGGTCTAGAATGTTTATAAAAATTTTCACGCTTGGAATCAATATGAAAAAATGATTATCCAAATAATAATTTTGAATTTATAAAAAAAATATAAATATTATTTCACATTGGAATGAACATAGACAAATGATTGTCCCTATTCATTTCAAACATGCCTTTTTTTAGTGATTCTATATATTATTAATTTTTCGTAAAATATTAATTTTTATATTATTAGTTTAAAATTAAAAATATATACCATCTCATTTTTAAAATATATATTTATAAAAAATATAAAAATTAACACCATTTAAGTTTAAAGATAATTTAAATAAGATTAATTAATTAAAGATAATTTAAAAATACACAAAATTATAATCAAATATAAAAATTAATACAATTATAAAATTAAAGATAATTTCATTCGAATTAAAACTATTTGTACCAACTAAATAAAAATAAAAAATTCGTATATAACTTTTTTATAAATTTCCAACAAACAAAATATAAGGTAGAGATGTAATTCACAAATATATATATATATAATGTAGAGATGTAAATTGAGAGTTTAGAATGTTTACCATGAATTGAGATGAATCCTCCTATATAATTTCCTGGCAGTTCAAGCTCTTGCAAATCTTTGAACCGAGCAAATAAAGTAGCGTTTGGAAACCAAGGTTCGGAATCACTTCTCAAGTGGGGAAAGAAAATCTTGTGAATACGAGTATGAGAAGGGTCACACTCAACTCCCTCCCAATCGCAACATTCTTCTACATACCAGTTTGAGAAAGCTGACGATTCGTAGCTGCTCATGGAATCTTTGATTTGGAGAAGAGCTGCTCTTTCTTCTTCTAAGCACCCTTGGCTTTGGAACCAAAGAAGCACAAGTACGAAGCACCTACAGCAACTGGTAATCGCCGTCACAAGCTTATGCTTAGCCATATATGATCTATTTTTTATTTCATCAATTAATGTATGAAGTTTGTCAATATTTATAGTTGCCCTTGGATGCTTTTTCCACAGTGGAATTTCATTTCTAGCCCTTCACCCACTTCATGGGTTGTTTTGCAATAGTATTGAAGTTTAAGTTGTCAGAATCGGAGGTAGAAGATAAAGAAAGCAAAGACCTTGTTGGAGATTGTAGTCAACATGGAAGTTCCAACACGGCAAAATAGAGGAAGTTTGGTGCTTATATTTATGCTTAATATATTATTTGATATCCAAATTTGATATTTTATTTTAATTGAATTTAGTATTTATATTTAACAAAAGATATATATATTTTGATATCTAAAGATAATGGTGTTAATTTTTTAATATGTAATTTAGGTTTTAATGTTGATTTGATAAAAATTAATTGTTAATATTATTAGTTAATTTATGAATTTTTATCAAATTAATATTAAAACTTGAATTAAACACTAAAAAATTAACACTATTACTTTTGGGTAC
The DNA here is from genome assembly GCF_007990345.1 of Gossypium hirsutum. Classification (NCBI taxonomy): domain Eukaryota; kingdom Viridiplantae; phylum Streptophyta; class Magnoliopsida; order Malvales; family Malvaceae; genus Gossypium; species Gossypium hirsutum. The sequence goes on from NC_053436.1 coordinate 13,586,040, forward strand.
CAAATATAAATTTCTTATCAAATACGAGTACCAGAAACAACATATATATCAGATTAAAAAAGTGTCAAACTCAAATACCAAGTTATATATTAAACTTAATATAAAATGATATAGCATTAGTTGATGAAATATAAAGTCATATGGAAAAAAGAGAAAGAAAAAAAAAAGGTGGTAGTGTTCCACAAAATCAACACAGAAAATACATCTCTACTTCCTGGAAGCTGTAAGTTGGAGTTGGCAAGTTTTCGGGTAAATCCGGGGGATGTTGTCCATTAGTAGGACAATGTTATAAGTACGTCATTAACACGTTTAAGCACTATTGTATTTAGATGCTGATTTGAAGATACCACAATTACTTTCTTTAATGAATTTTATCTACATTACCTTTCATATTTTTCTGCTTTCTTTTTTAATTCCCTAGCTATTACAGTAATAAGTAAACTTCCTTACTTCTTAAATTCCCACTTTAGAAGTCTAATAAAACCTTTAGACAAATCTCAAATGAATTTGACATATGAAAATTTTCATGTTAGATAAAATATAATTATTAGTACATAGAATAATATTATGCCGATAAGGTGTTAATGAATCATAAAAATTAAATAAAATCAAAATTTTCATCCATATGATAACTTGATTTGTTTAAATTTTTGTCCACGTCAAATCCTAATTTAAATCTCGACAAACCTGCTTCTATGAAATAAAAAGAAGGTTTCATTCACTACTTAACTCTTGATTATATATGTTTTCTTACATATTTATATTTTGCATGTTATTGTTTTAGTGCCTAATGATGTCAAGAAAAAAAGTCAACTAATAATAACATGGTATGTTGACCATGCGTTGATCGATGTTGACTTACGTTGTTTAGGCGTTAATCAATTAAAAATTATTTAAAAGTTATAAAAAATAGTACAAACCATTTAGCAAATTTTAAATTTTATTTAAATATGTATAAAAATTATTTTAAAATATTAAAAAAATTTAAATTTTAAAAAAATTGTAAAAACATTAAAAATTATGATTACAAACATCACAATATTATTCGAATAAAAAGATTGAAGATTCATCCCTATGCCTATGGGTAGACAATCACAGATTTCATGCAATATTTGGTTAATTAGGCATCACTATCTAATTTAATTTTTTTCAATAAAATGCTTTAAATTTTTTTGAAAAATAAACTAAACTTTGAATTAGAAAACAAGCATTAAATTCAAATATTATAAGACACATTTAAGAAAAATTGTAAATTTTATTATAATTTTTACAATTTTTTAAATTTATTATGATATTCACAATTTTTAAACAATTTTAAAAGAATATTTGCAATTTTTAATATTTTAAAAAAATATTTTAATGATCTTCACATTTTTACAAATTTATAATTTTTTATAATTGTTAAATGATTGTTAAAAATTTGAAAAAAAATTATAAAAATTGTACTTTTTTTTAATGTGAATTTTCCACAATTCTTAAAAATTTTTTATAGTTTTTTAAAATCGTTATAAATTTTTTACAATTTTAAATAATTTGTTAACATTTTTTATATTTTTACAACTTTCTACTATTTTTATATATGTTTATATTTTTAAAAATAAATTTTAAAAATTTTCTAAATAAATTTTATTAGTTTTTGCAAAAAAAATCATTTTAAAATATTTTATAATTTTTAAATAAAATTTAATGATTTTTTTTGATCGATCAACGACTGGTCAACGATGGTTAATGCCGATCAACATGCCACATCAGTCAAGCTGCCATCTCATTAATGTTGTGGTGCATTTTGATTGGCCGATTCTTTTAATGTTGTTAGTTGATAGGTACCAAAACGAATAACGATACAAAGTTCATGTACTAAAATGGGACAATAAAAAGTTTATGTATCAAATTGAGAAATCATGGGGCTAATTTGTGCATAGAGCCTAAAAGAAAATGTATCGCAAGTAGCCATTTACATTATTTTTTTAGTTAATACATCATTTGGTATCTAAATTTGGTTTTAATATTCAATTTGATACACAAATCAAACAACTTCATATGACCTAATAAATGTTTGACATATGTGCTCTAGTAAAAAAAACATAGATACTTAGTACGAACCCAAAAAACCCATGTACCAAATTGAACATTGAAGCCAAACTTAGGTACTTAACTGGGGAAAAAGAACTCAAGTATCAATTTGAAAAGAAAAAAAAACTTAAGTATCAAAGTGAATATTGAAACCAAACTTATGTATCAAATTGGGAAAAAAACTTAAATACCAAATAAAACATTGAAGTGAAAATCAGTACCAAATACTATATTAACCCTTATATTGTTCATGCTTGCTTTATAATTGGCCTTAATTGCACCATACATCCCCAAATTATAACTTTCATAATACATTAGTCCCTAAACTTTAAAACATTCTAATTACACCTAAACTATCCAAGTTATATCAATAAGGTCATTAATTTTATGTGGCATAGTTTAAATTTTAAAATGAAAAGTTTAAAGAAAAGTGAATATTATAAAAATGGATATAAAAATCTTTGTTTTTTAATTTTCGAAGCTTTTATAAGAACGTTATCGTTCATTCTCTCTCTTTTTTTCAGTTTTACTTTGTTTTTAGTTTTTACTTTTAAAAGTTATACAGTAATATTTTGTTTTTCTTTAAAATTTTTATTTTAAATTATGCCACATAAGATTTGACATATCATCTAATGATTAAATTAACGATTTTAATAATTAAAGGGAGTGATTAATATAACATCGATAGTTTAAAATGTGATTAGAATGTTTCAAAGTTTGGAAGTAAATTTAATCAATGTCATAGTTTAGAAATGTCTAGTGTTATATTAACTCGAAAACCAACTCCTTTTAATTCATTTATCTTTTTATAAAAGAACCCAAAATACAAAAAATGTTAAATTCTTTATTAGTCTCTATACTTTGTAAAAGTTATAGATTTAGTCTATATACTTTAATTTGATCAAATTAAACCCTTTTACTTTTTAAATTAGTAAATTTTAGTTTTTTTACTTTTAAAATTTTGGATTTTTAGTCTTGATCCAGACCCTAACAGTTAAATTCATTCGGTTAAATTCAATTATTAGTCATGTATTATGTATACAATTGTAGATTTAGTCTACATTCTTCAATTGAATCATTCTAATCCCATATACTTTTCAAATTTTGAAATTTTAATCTTGACACAAATAACATACGCTATATTATTAACTAGATTTTTAGTGAGTAATATGTGGAAATAGCAAGCTAACTTAACATTACACATATAATAATTTGTTTGTTGTATCAAATTTTAAAAATATCAGAACTTAACCTAATGAATTTAACAATTATCATTTGGTGAGGACTGGAATTTTAAAATTTGAAAAGTAAAATGACTAAAAATAACCAAATTAAAGTAAAAGGATTAAATACACCATTTTCATAAAAGTACAGGGACTAATAGTAGAGTTTAACCTAAAAAATAAATAAAATGAAAAATTAGAAAAATAAAGAAAAGGGAAGCTAACCAATACAAAAGAGGGCATACTTTTTTCGGTTCTTACAGCGCGAGAGGCAAAGGAGATCCATCACTGAACCAGCACCAGCAACGTCAATGGCTAGACAAGCCTCACGACTCCTCCGATCTTTGTCATCCCAGTTTTCTCATCGCAAATCCCCACTCAGTCCCCTCCATTCACGGTCGTTCTCGGCGGCTCCGGCGCCTCAACCGGCGGTTTTCGTAGACAAGAACACCCGCGTTATTTGCCAAGGCATAACCGGAAAGAATGGCACTTTCCACACCGAGCAAGCCATCGAATATGGCACTAAGATGGTACTTCAAATTCGAATCCAACTTTTATCCCTTTTTTTCATGAATCTGATAAATGAGTATATTTTCTTTTCACAGCAAATACTTGGGGTATTGAGAAAATATGGGAAAGTCAAAGCCTTTATATTATTTGTTTATACATGTCTGAGAACAGGGTTTAAGTTAGTTTTGTAATATGTTATGTAAAATTCTGCATATCATAAATTTTTTCATAATGTACTGTACGAATTGTTGGAATGATCCAAGGGTTCTTATTATTCCTTTGTTTTATGTATTTTTTTGTTTTGATAGGTTGGTGGAGTTACACCGAAGAAGGGCGGCACAGAGCACTTAGGACTTCCTGTTTTCAACTCAGTAGCTGAAGCAAAAGCTGAAACCAAGGCCAATGCTTCTGTCATATATGTTCCTCCCCCTTTTGCTGCGGCGGCTATCATGGAGGCTATGGAAGCTGAGCTGGACCTTGTTGTTTGTATCACAGAAGGAATTCCTCAACATGACATGGTAAATGAATTGGAGGAACCTTAGAACCAAATCTGTTCGTTTAATTGAGTGTCTAAACTTTTTATTCAGTCAGCTTATTTGCATTATGTGTAACTCCAAGAGCATAACTGCAAAATGCTCCTAGGGGCTGCCTTTGGCTCGAGTTACAGTTTATACCTTTGGGGTTATGATTGGAAATGAGTTTTATTGATATTTTGTGATCAAAGCTGATATCTTTGTGCTGCAGGTCCGTGTGAAGGCTGCCCTTAATCAGCAATCAAAAACCAGGCTGATTGGTCCAAACTGCCCTGGCATCATTAAACCTGGGGAATGCAAGATTGGAATTATGCCTGGATATATTCACAAACCAGGTCACATAGGAATTGTTTCTCGATCTGGCACTTTAACATATGAAGCAGTAAGACTTTTTATTTTACACATTTTTTTTAAAATGTTCCTAGATTACTTCATATCTGTGTGTATTAGTCGCTTATTTAATATCTATATGCCTGATGATACATCACCACATGTTTTTTTTTTTTCCTAAACTGCCCAACTTATTTCTCAAGACATTTTGAAGAGGGAGTTTTGCTCTTCTGGCAGAGCTTGTGGCCAAACTGCATGTCTCTATCTTTTTAGTATCTTTGTTCTGTCCACATGGTCTTGTCCTTTTAAGATATCTATGTATGTAACAGACAACTTGGGAGTGGTGGTCATATAACAGTGTTTCTATTTAATAAAGAACAAATGTCCAAAGAGGAAAGTTTTCAAGTGATAAATTTGATTTGATGGAAGTTTTTGAATAGTATGAATAGAATTAACCCTGTGAAGTTTTGTTTGATACTTAAGTTAATCTGCCCTGCCCTTCACTATATATTACATACTATATGTATAAGCTCATAGTTGTTATATTTCAACCACCATAGAACTCAAAAAAACTCGAATAAAGCTGCGTCTTACACTAAACTAACACTGTTTTTCATATGCTGATGTCATGTGCACTCCTGTTGAGTTATTTTTCGATAATAATATGTCATTTTATCTTGTAGGTTTTTCAAACAACTGCAGTTGGTTTGGGGCAATCAACCTGCGTAGGAATTGGTGGAGATCCTTTTAATGGGACCAACTTTGTTGATTGTGTGACCAAATTCCTTGCTGATCCTCAGACAGAAGGTAACATTTTCCTAATTTAGTATTATGTGACTATCATTTATTCTACTTTAGTTATTGAATTAAAGGGTTTTTATTACTGTGTGGCTGTATCTTGTCTATTGTGGCTAGTTCTCTTCTTCTTCTTTTTCCATTTCTTGTTTTCTTTTCTCTCGTTTACACTTTCTCTTTTTGGTTGACGGATTTGGTAGGTAAAACTTACCATTGTGGAAAATGCTTTAAACTGATGTCTAATAGGAAGGCAAACTATCTGATTATTGCAATTTCATTCAGGTATTATTCTAATTGGTGAGATAGGAGGCACAGCAGAAGAAGATGCTGCTGCACTAATAAAGGTAATGTTAATATTTTACTAAAGGAACTAAGGACTCCTTGTTCCAGAAACTGATATTAATTTTTACTAGTTACTGCTTGTGGTACTTATGTGGGTAAAAAATGGTAGCCTTCCATGCAGATTCTCACTTGGTTAATAGCAAGATCAAATATACTATTCAAGAATTGGTTTATAATCTATAGTTCTTTACCCTGGATCCACAAATGAGTATGTGTTTGTCCTCATATATACCTATATGATGAAGACATAATTCAGCCCCTCTAACATATGCTTAATTGGTTTTGCTTTATGCTACATTTTGTTAATTTTACTGCCATATTTATAATGGAAATGTTTGCAATTTATTTCTTTTTTCCATAGTGCAATATACTAGTTTGTAATTTCGAACCTTCTTTATCTCATTTCTACTGCACTCCATAAAACTAAAAGTGGCTAGAGAATCGTCTTCCTTTACCACTTGTGGATTTAACATCTTGTTTTGTTGTATAAATGAAACAGGAAAGTGGGACTGAAAAGCCCATTGTTGCCTTCATTGCTGGACTTACTGCTCCTCCAGGACGGCGTATGGGTCATGCAGGAGGTAATACATTGCTTCAATGTTTTGTTTATTAGGCTTCTGATTGCAGTTGCAAGTACTTTATATCTCTTGCATGCACTCCTGCATAAGCTCAAATATAGCAATCCTAAGACCCTTTTTATTCTTTAAAAGGAAAATGTTCAACCTATATAATAATCAAAACACCTTTTTTTCACATTTTATATGAACGCTATATAGCTAACTCTTTTGTTAATGTATGCAAGTATGTGTTCAAGTTGGGAGGAAACACGATTGAAATTTACTCTTGTGGGCATGGTTTAAAAAAACCGAACCGGTTAGATCTTTTGTTTCCGGTTCAACTAGTTGCACTAAAAAATATAAATTAATAATAATGAAGTAAAATTCAAAAAATGAAGAAAAATATTTTTAAAATGGAAAATTTATTTTTACAAAAGACCAAGGATGAAAAAAAACCAAAAACATAGTGGAAAATCTCAAATTTTCGTTTCAAAAAATCTGGGTTTTTCCCATTTTTTAGTTCTTGGTTTCTCTTTTCTCCGGTTCTGGTCGATGTTCTAATTTTTAGAGTAAACTTCTATGATTGAACTGCTGGAATTGGCTGGTGTGGTTTTTACAACCAATAATATAGCCATTTCTTTTTGCTGTAAAATGTTTTATTCAGTTACTCATTATTCTTGTGATGTCTATACAAACAGCTATAGTATCAGGGGGCAAGGGTACTGCACAGGACAAAATCAAGACTCTAAGGGAAGCTGGAGTGACAGTTGCTGAATCTCCTGCAAAGATTGGTGTAGCAATGCATGATGTTTTCAAGCAAAGAGGCCTCCTGAATTAACACCCTTTTTTTTTTCCTAGAAAAAGGAAAACTTTTTTTCCTGAATAAGTTTCAGGTGGACATTTTTCATATAATTCCATTGTTTTTCTTTTGTCCAAAATTATTTTTATACTAAAAAATGAGGGAAAAATCTTATACCTCAGTCAATGAAACCAGATTTGGCATAAACAAGACGGGCAATACTTTTAACTCTACTTTATTATGTCAACTTAATTTAATTAAATGATAAGAACACAAAAAAAAAAGCTTTATTATGTTAATTTTAATTTTTATATTTTCTGAATTCATTGAGTTTTTTGGGGTGATATTTGGTCTTTCATAATTCATTTTCTTATATATATATATATTTGCTATGTTAGAGTTTTTTTAAACAACATAAAAAATAATCTTATTTTTAATAATAATATATTTTCGCTCATTAAAATTTAATAAAGTAATATACATTTACTTTTTTATTTATTATCTCATTAATAAATACAAATAATTATTTAAGGTAGAAAATTTATAACTGTTATATAGTATTTTATTGATTTATATCATTTCAGCTAATCAATTTTATAATTACATTATTTTTTCTATTTTTAAATATATAATATTTAACTTTATATTATAAAAGCCTATAAATTAATGAAAACGATACTTAATAAGGGAGTTCTTTTAACTCTTTAATTGATATTTAAAAACAAAGAGTAAATAACTAGAGGTAAAAGCTTTTTTTAACTTCACTTATGACATGAACCATCTGTGAAATTAGAAAAAAAATCGTCATCCGATCAAACAATTATTTATTAAATAAAAATTAATTTAATTTGAATAAAATTATAAAATAATAATAATGCAAAGAATACAAGAATAATATAGGAGAATTAAGGGAGATTTCTATTACATTTCTATTCTTTTTCACCATCATTACAAGTAGTATACTCTTATATATGCAAGGAGATTATAAAGAGATAGGTGAAGAGGTAAGGAAGATGAATAGTGAAAAGTTAATTATAATGAACATTCACTTAATAGTATTCATAACACTCTCTCTTGGATGTTCATCACTTCATTGTATAAAATATATGCCTCATTAAAAACCTTATTAGGAAAAACCTTGCTAGATAAAAACCGAGTGAAGGAAAAAAGAGTACATAATCTTTTAATACACAATATGTCACAACCTTAAAAGAAAAATGTAGTACGAATTTTATCTCATTTAATCATCACTTAAGATTTTTGAAACGATGCAATCCAATATTGGAAATTAACTTTTCAAATGTAGCAATAAGGAGTGCCTTAGTAAAAAGAACTGTCAAATTTTCACTTGAACGAATCTATTGAATATTTACGTCTCCATCCTTTTGTAGATTATATTATATCGTTCACTATTACCAATACAATGAGTGCACTGGGCACATAAAGAAATGGTACTTCAGGATCATCGTTTTATAACATTATTGTTTGACCATTTGTATTCATTTTCAATATCTCTAATCTACATGTAAAATTAGTCTGATTAATTTTGATTATATAAACACTATTGGATACTCAATAGTAATTCTTTATAATACCATTGTGTAACAATTTATCCTTATTGAACACTCAATCTTCACGTCGAGACAAAATTTCATTTTTAAATATACTTTCATTATAAAGTTTATCTACCGAATAATTATTACTCTTAAAAATTCTTCAGGAACTCTAATGATATTTGATACATTAATATCAACAATACTAATAATAACATATAGGTTTAAATACATTAATTAATAAAAACTCCTAAACAAAATCATATTTACATTTAATGTTTTTCTCATGAAATTCGAGTTTTATGCTTCAGACATCAATATTATCAAATAATTTATATAAGGTAAATACAAATTTACTAGACCTAAATAAATAATTTATTTAGTGTTAGACTATTGCATCCATAAAAAATTAATTATTTTTCATAACTAAAGTCAAGTGTCTTATGAAAGTTTGTGTTACAAGTCAATTATATAAATTATGACTTATATATTTTTTCCGCTATTATGTTAACATGTACTCCACTTGGCTTTACATCTTCTAGGTGTTTGGACTTCATGTTCGAGATGCATTTCATAAGTTATAATAGAAACACTTATTTATTTTGATGATATGTTTTCATCTTAATGTTTTTAAGTATATTTTCATTCAAGATCCTCTTTTTTTCATAATATTGAAGTGTTCTATGTATATGATCATTGTTGACAAAAATTTCTTTTGTCAGCTCAATCATCTTTGATTATGACATAACTAATTGATATATCTCATTATATTCATAATTTCAGGTACCTAAACCTCTTTTGAGGTTTTATCAAAAGTTATTTCTTGGGTTTCTTTATGAGTACTCGCCTCTTTTAACATGTGACCATCTTCATTTCTTTTTTCTTTCTTTAAAGAATTTTTCATTTTATGGAATCGACTAGTTTGCCATACTTCTAGCATGCCCAAGACTTATTTTAAACACATTGTCCTTCTGGGACATATAATTATTTGGAGCATTTTAGTTGGCATATTTATCAACTAGTATATGCAATCTCTAATGTCATTGTAGCACCCCACGCCCGTATCCAACGCTGGGATAGGGTTCGAGATACTACCGAAATTTTACACCTAATAAATAAACAAAACCGAGTCATAAATCTGTATTTCAATTTAGAATTTCTTAAATTTTATCTTTAAGTCCCTAATATGGACCTACGAGATGCTTAGGAAATGATTTGGGACTAAACCGGGAAGTTTGGAAACTTTTCCTTGAAAATAGGGGCACACACCTGTGTGGCCTGGGACATGCCCGTGTCGCCTGCCTGTGGGGCTCCCATGGCCGTGGGGCCAGCCCGTGAGCAGATCTGTCTTGCTCACACGATCGTGGGACTAGCCTGTGTGCAATTCTGACTTTGCTACACGGCCTGGGCACATGCCCATGTAACTTGGCCTTGTAAAAGCCTGATTTTTCACCATTTTAAGCTATTTTCACATATTAAACACACCTAGTTCATGCCCAATACATTGACTTATAAATCTTGATCAAATAACATTCATTTATCCATTTCCTGTACCTAAACACAATTATACACTAATAGAGTCCAACCAATCAATTTTTTTTCAAGCCAAAACATGTATATTTCATTTTCAAACACAAAACATCACATTCAACATACTTTGCATACTTAATCATTCATACAATTACATTATCAAATCACCTCCTATACATGCCATATAAATCAAAAAGTTGTTTAACAAAATCTACTGAAGTAAATCTAGATAGTGTGATCCTTATTGTAGATCCGATCCTCCGTATGTATAAGTCAATCTACAAAACAAATATCATACACAAGTAAGCTTATAAAAGCTTAGTAAGCTCATAGGCATAAAAACAAAAAATCTTACCGAACATTGTACACAATCATATATCTTTTAATTTAACTACTTTATCCTGTAAATCACAAATTCGTTATTAAACTCCTTTGAATAATTTCCATGTTGCTATTCACGAATTTAACTTCTTTGGGCCCCTTTTTCTCATTTATTTCCATTGACAAATTATGGAACACTAATGGAATTGAGTGCTTCATTATCATATTGCCATATTAAACTATGGACTTGCACATTTTCACATATCACACACCGAAGCCATAGCCTTGTTGTGGTCTTACACGGATCACACCACACACCGATGCCATATCCCAGATATGGTCTTATACGGAATCACATTATCATGTCACACTGATGCCATAGCCTAGCTATGGTCTTATACGAGAACACATATCACATTACACTGATGCCATAGCCCAGCTATAGTCTTAAACGGGCGCACATATTACATCTTTTTCCGTCGATTCATCATAGTCACAAAGTGAAAGCACTCAAATCCATTGTTCCAACTAATTTGTACTTTCAGTTACATATTATTTAGTAATTAATACAATTTGATAATATTCATCTACAATAAAATACTTTAATAATCATAAGATTTTCATATCAAACATTGAACTTTGCCATATGAACTTACCTGGGCTAATTTGCAAAAGTCGTAGAAATTCAGGGATTATTCTTGAATTTTCTCATTTTCACGATTCACTTCGTTTTCTTGATCTATAATTATAAAATCATTCCTTCATTAGCATCTATTTCAATTCTATTCTATTTCACAACTTATGCTCTTAAATTTTTGAAATTACACTATTACCTCAAAACTTTTTAATTTTTACAATTTAGTCCCTACTCAATTTATTCATCAATTAAACTAATTCCTTTCAAATATCATTTTATCTAAACACTACAAACTACTTCTCAGTCTTTGACATTCCATGGTTTAACACAAAACCCTAATTTCAACAACTTTCACAATTAGGTCCTAAAATTAATTTCTATGAAAATCTCTTCATAAAATTATCATATAATAAAATTAAAACTTCAATTCCATGATAAATCATCATAAAATTTCAGCACTTATTCATGGGAACTTCCAAAATTACCCATGAAATCAAAAACTAATGAATTAAACAAGTGGACCTCGTTGTAAAAATCTTAAAAACACAAAAATTACAGAAATAATCAAGAGTTGAACTTACATGCTGTAAAATATAAAAACCAGCTTCTTAAAATCTCTCTAATGGTGTTTTTAGCTGATGAATATGAAGAAAAATGTTGAATTCTCTAGAATTACCAACTACATCATATTTTGCTATTAAATTTTTACCCTATTTCCAATTTTGCCCCTTGTTCACACTTGATTTTTATTTTTCCTGCACACACATGCCGTCCAGCCCAATAATAGGTGTTTAATTGTCCATTTAGTCCTTCTTTAATTATTAGTAGAACTATTTAATCTCATCTCACAATTTTGCACTTAATTCAATTTAGTCTTTTTTACTCAATTAACTACCGAAACCTTAAAATTTCTTGACGAAACTTTAATACTAACTTATTAACACTCCATAAATATTTATAAAAATATTTATGGCTCGGTTTATGAATTTGAGGTCTCGATACCTCGTTTTTATCTCATTTAATCTACAAATTTCTTTTAATTCATAATTTCACTAATTCGAAATTATTTCTAAAACCACACTTAACTTTTACTTACTAATATTTAAACTCACATGTCGGATTTAGTGATCTCAAATCACTGTTCCGATATCACTGAAATTTGGGCCATTACAGTCATCACTAAACATGTCTGGAAAATAATTTTATCCTTCAAACTTTGTGCACAAAATATTAGTAAGGATCACAAAAAATGATGACATAATTATTTAACCAACTTGTCTCCCCTTGATACTAAGAAGATGTGTAACATGATAATACTTTTCAAAATTATAAATATATCTCCTTTCAACTTTTAACATTTAATGAAAATTCTAAATTTTCTCAATTTCATACTTGATGATTCATCGTAGTACATTATGATAGAATATTAAATAGATATAATACATTTAGATATTCTTAGATGAAATCTATTGGCTTATAAATGAAAGTAAATTCTCACGAGACAAATATTTCTTACATGTTGACTTAATGCAAATAAAATTACATGCTTATTGTAAAACTATTCTTATATTAATGGTTAAGTAATTAAATGGAGGTATAGTTTTGCTAACCATTAAGTATAGCATATATAGACATAGACAACTTGACATTATCCTAGTTAAAACTACGAAAATCAAGTTTGAGATATAATGCACCAGTGTTGTTAGCACAAATTACGTACTATAGAGATTGTTCACAATCAATTTATTTCAAGAAATAATATCGCAAACTTTAGATTGCACACATGTGATACATGAGTTCATATATTATTTGGTTATCATCCAAAAATGCAACCAACTTTTAACTTTAGTTGGTGTTAGTTCAATATGTTGTCTAAAGAACTAGTATTGACGACAATTATTAAAATATAACTTCTAATTTTTCAATAAAATCATATAAATGATGATCAAATTATTTTGCATCATCATTGACTCGGGATGTCTAACCGGTCATACCAAAACTATGAACTTCTTTTAAGTGCAATGTATTCCTTCGGGGAATATATATAAAACAAATACATCTAATGTTATTTCTATTTATGGTTTTAATGTATAACACAAAGATTTCCTTCAACATATATTATTTGATTTGAAAAATAATATTATATTTTACAAAATTTTGCATCACAATAAGGTAAAATATTAGTTCTTAAAGAGCTTTTTACAGTTTGAAGCAATATTAGCCCTTTTGGAACATGTAATTATTTTATTAGATAATATTAATGAATGTTTAATTTTTTTTATATAATATACACTTTTACACTTCTTTTCAACATGAAGGATAAAAATTTCTGATCTTCAAGAACTTTATTTATTTATATAAAAATAAAATGAATAGGTATAAATAAAACATATATTAAACATAACAAATAATAAATTTATGTTACTAATAAATCACTATGGTTAGATAATATATATATATATATATATAACACAACAAAATACAAAATATTATAAGACCAGATTAAAATAATTTTATAGCTATTAAGGTTTAACATAAACATTTTCTAACCTCCATCTCAATCATGAAACTATCCAGATAGGGTAAATATTCCAAAATTCATGACAAGTACTTTTACTTTCATTCCAAAATAATCATATATCTTAATCCAAATCAAAATTAAATCAATCAATTCTATTAAAATGAACCAATAAGAAAAATAAAAACATTTATCTCCACATCAACATCCCAATAACTAAATGCGTAAAGAGTTTTAAAAATTCATAGAGTTATGGATAGAGAATTATATAAATTAAACTAAATCAAATCAAATTTCAAAAGAAATTTATTAGACTGACTTAGGTTGCCATGGATGAGAAGTAGTGATTATAAGCATCTTTTGTAATGGAGAGCAAGAGATCATCCTCGAGCCAATATCAAGGAGTCATTGATTCTAATGATTCTTAAACCATTTCAATGCTTGGATCCCAACAAAATTTTGACATAAACTAAGAGCATATTAATCATTCTTATATGTATGATCAACTTTAGCATCATAGTAAAAATTTTCATTTTTTACCGAAAAATTATCCTTCATTTCATCATTTTTGGGATAACGAAATTTATCTCAATATTGTTTCCCTTTTTTTTACTGGATTATTTGATAAAGTTACAGGTACGTAACCAATGCATTTCCATACCACATTGGTAGCATAAATTTTCAATAACCTTCGAATATTTTAACCATTATTTTCTTATTTTTCCTTATTATTCTTTTTTTGGTAGTTAAAAGTATCACTATTATAACCACCATGATAATAATTATTAATATGTCTCAAACCACATCTTTAATTACAACGACAACCACGATATTTGTATTTTAATTTTTCATAATTGTTATTTATTGTTATATTCACGTCAGGGAATAGATCCTTTTTCACTAGAAGGTATGAGATCGTTTCAAAATATTTTTTAAAATCTTTTTCACGATATTGTTGCTGCAGGAGCACATGATATATTTCAATCATAACAAGCTTTATTACCATTTTTTAATGGTCAAATCATTCTTTCAAATTATTACACAATTCAAGAGTCAAAAATGATATTTTGTAATTAGATATTCCACTTTTAATTCTTCATGTAGATGATGTTGGACAAAAATAATAATTTTTACTTTGTCTATATAAAAAGTCAAATTCATTCATACTTACAAATTATGTGTGGCTCTATTAGAAATAATTTAATAGACAACGTAGTACATTTGGTAAATGTCACCAAACAAAATAAAATATTTAAAAAATGGTAGTCATTTTTTAATCATATCAATGGCATATGTTATGGAAGATATACATATTTAAGTAAAGTTATTCAAGTTGTTGATACTTTAATCTTATTCAAAGCCTTAGATCATAAACAAGCATATCATAGAATATATAAAATATAAATCTATACTTAAATACGAAAAAAAACATCACTTTAAACTTTTTTACATTAAGAATATTGAAATATCAAAATCGTTCAAGCATGCATAGAAATCACATACCTTAATAGTGTTGCTTCAATAAGGACGTTATATGTCTAACTTACTTATTTTCCAACAGAATATTGAATATTATCCAACAAGCTCATACTCATAACGTATTATAAAATTATAATAGTGCAAATAACACAAAAATAATATATGAAAATAATGGGGATTTCTATTCTTTTTCATCATCATTATTAGTAGTAGATTTCTCTTTTTTTTAATATATAAATAGAAACGGGGTTATAAAAAAATAGAATGTGAAGAGTTGAAGAAAGATGAAAGATAAAAAGTTGAAAAGGAAGATGAAAAATAAAAAGTTAAAAAAGAAGATGAAAGGTAAAAGATTAATTATAATAAATATATGTTTAAAAATATTCATAACAAATAATATAGTTATTAACTTAAAAAATAAAAAATTAATCTTTAATGACAATATAAATTAATATTAATTCAAATTTAGTAAAATAAATAAAAAAGGAACCATTTTTAGATTTTCAAAATATTTTAGGTTTCTTTATTCTTTTTTTCAGCTCACTGACAGTATCGAAACTTGTTTGGGAAGCAAAAATCTTCTGCACCACGCCCTACCTCTCATTTGTATTTATTTCCACCATCCATTACTTTAGTTTCTCGACGGTGCCGGTGCCGGTGCCGGTGCCGGTGCCGATGAAGGGGCTAAAGCCGACGAGAGCGACTGGTAAAATAATGAACTGGAAGGAGCTATCACGTGGAAGCGACCTAGGAGTATGAGACATCATGATAATAGTAGGATTCTGAGAGCTAAACCCAACTCCACACAAATGCAAGCAAAACCCAAGAATTTGTACGGATTTGGGGTAAAGAAGCTTCCTTTCAAAAGACCCACGACTGATCAAGCCGTGTTTTCTCCCAATAAATTGAAAAAGAAGATTTTTGAAGAAGAAGAAGAAGCAGCAGCTGCTATGGAGGATAGCGTTGATATGGAAACTGATGGCAGTGAAGAAAATGAAGGGGAAGATACAGAAACAGAGAAAGATAATCCTGGTCATTCCCTTAAACGTAAAGATGATGCAAAGAGTAAGAAATGGGAAGAACCTGTGACAAATTATTCACGGAAAAAAAGAAATGTTATGGTAAGAAGAAAATGAACCCTTTTACATTGGTC
Source organism: Gossypium hirsutum (assembly GCF_007990345.1). Lineage (NCBI taxonomy): Eukaryota > Viridiplantae > Streptophyta > Magnoliopsida > Malvales > Malvaceae > Gossypium > Gossypium hirsutum. Next base: position 13,602,393 of record NC_053436.1, read on the forward strand.
CTGATGGTGTTTCTTTTTTTCTCCTTGATTCTCTCTTTTTTTTTTTTTTTGGTTTCAGGAAAGATCATTAATGTGCCATCAGTGCCAGAGGAATGAGAAAGGCCGAGTTATTGAGTGCAAAACTTGCCGCCGGAAACGATATTGCGTTCGCTGTACAAAATGGTATTTCTTTATTTCACTAACTTTGTCTTCTTTCTTTTAACTATTAATGTCTTCTTATTATTGGTTGTTATTACAATTGTTCATCTCCGTAACTTGGTTTTGACTCATAGATGCTTCTCATCAGCCACTTTAGGTTGTATGTGGCTGAGAGCTGATGTTTGAATTCTTTTGCAATACTGGATTATATTGGAGTTCAGGTGTTCACCTTTAGAGCTTTACTGTAATTAAAGCCTGTGTGTTGGTTGGGGCTCTTGTATTTATTATTTCCTTAATGATAACACTTCTTACTTATTCTTGGTGGACTAGTTGATAATTGATATAGCATCACTAAAAATTCTTCAGCTTTTATATGAGTTACATAAGTTTGCTTACTTTTTTTTTCCTTTTCATTTTTCTCATTCCCCCAAACTTTGATACTAGATTTAACTTGTATTTCTGTTTTCATGAGATGGTTTTTCACAAAAGATAAATTGGATCAGAACTAGATAATGTTGGCAATGCTACATTTCAATTGAAAGCCATTATTTTGTTTTGTAGTGATGACATGCTATTAATGCTTCAAGATGATCATTTAACCTTAGCGAGAGAGAGCTATAGTATTGTTATTTAAAGGTCTTCAACTTTGACAGTGATTATCTGGTCAGAAACAGTGCTTCTGTTGAATAAAACTGAGAAGACCTGTTACCTTCTATATTTTATTTAAACACTGAAATATGTTGAGAAATGAATAAAATTGTGTGGTTTGAAGAATTGCTGAAAAGTTGCATATTTGCCTTGCTGGTGCCTCCAAATAGTGCACACTTGGATATATTTTAATCAAAAGAAGTTCCAATGAAGTTTTCTGTAGGTTTTTTCTTAAATAGATAAATTTTATATGTGTTTATTATTCTTCAGCTGTTTTGCCAGGGTGCTTTCTCTTTCCTCTTTATTGTCCCCAATTGCCCTATAAATTATTAATTAGCTTTAGCCAAGAATATTAACACCTGAAAAGCACCAAGAATCATGAAATGTGAACTTTTTTTCAAGTATATATGCATCGCTTTTTCACTTGTTTAATGTTATAGTTGAGTAGTTGACTTCAACAGCAATTTACGTTTTCTTTTTCAAGTGTTTCCCTTCTTCTCTCTAGTCATAATTTACATGTGAGTGCATCTGTATCCTGCTATCTGTATGTGCATTGCTCTGGTTTGTATGCAATTGCTAGCACTTGTTCCTGTTACATACTTTTACATTTTATCTATTGTGAATTTTTGACTAGGTATCCAGGGATGTCAGAGGATGCCATTGCTGATAAGTGCCCAGTTTGTCGGGATAATTGCAATTGCATAGCATGCTTGCGGAAGGATGGTTCTACCATGGTTGGTTCTGTATCTCTTGCTTTACTACATTTTATTCATATTCCTGTAATAAGTGATATATGATATAGTATTTGTGATAAACTGTAGAAATTGGCAAGAAATCTACATTTAAAGTTCACTGATGATGAACAAGTTCCGCACTCCAAATACATGCTTCAGCGTCTTCTCCCACACATTGAACAATTCAGTCAAGAACAAATTAAAGAGAAGTTGATAGAAGCTAAAATTCAAGGTATGTTTTTTTCCCTTCGATCTGGGAGGAAATGTCTGCTCTTTTTGCAATGCAAGAGCTTTTTCTTGCTACTTGTGGCTTTTTATGTGGTCTAGCTTGGCATTGTAGTAAAAGAACAGTCTAAAACCTTTTCTTAGTGTCAAATGTTAAATAATTAAGATTACATTACCTATTTTAGTACGTTATTTACGTTGACTTGTTTTTATCAGTTGTCTTTAAAAAATCTGTGTCTTTATGTGGAAGAACAAAGTTAGCTTGATTATGGAAAGAAGATGCCAATCACTATGCTGCTGAAGTTTGTTGTTAGAATTCAAAATTTCTAAAACATTTTGGCTTTTGATAGATACAAAATTGGTCTACTTGCACTCTTTCTCTTGTGGATTTCTTGATGGATTTGCATGTTGTTTTCAGGGATCAAATTATTCTTTTTATCTTAACATTGTACCCAGGTTGATAAAGCCAGAGTCTTTTATGCTACCATCATTTCTTCATGGCATGGTTTGTTATGCCTTATCAAAATAGAAAATAACATAATGAATTGTTGCTAGGAAAGGATCTTTGTATGTGATATGTAAGTACCCGGTAGAACATTATTAGTTAATATTCATTTAATATTTTCCTTCACTTTAAGTAATTTTTGTGAACTTTGATTTTTTGGATGAGTAGGGGTGTTCCCGTCAGAAATACAGTTGAAGTAGGCAGTTCCTGGTTGTCATAACTGTATATTTTGGTATGTTCTAAATATTGTCATATATTATCATTTTCTATATTGTTGCTAGAGTAAGGATCACTTGATTTGTTATTAAAACTTAAAATATAATGTATTTAACAGATTCCTGATGCCATTATGCATTCTTCTGCAGTGGCAACTGCAGAACTTCAATTGCTGATTATCATCGAAGTTGTCCTAACTGTAAATATGTTCTCTGCCTTATTTGTTGCCGGGAAATCCATGAGGGGCATTTGCAGGTGGGAGAAGAGGAAGTAAACATTCAATATGTTGACAGTGGTGCATGTTACTTGCATGGTGAACTTTGGTCTTTTACATATTCAGAAGAGAGGATGCCTCTTGATTCGTCTTCTGGAATTGACTCTACAAAACACAGCTGTATAGCAGCTAGGTGGAAAGCAAATGAAAACGGTAGCATTTCTTGCCCCCCAAAAGATTTGGGCGGTTGTGGTAGTGCTCTTTTAGAGTTGAGATCTATGTTTAAAGAAAATGCTGTCGTTGAATTGGTAGAAAAGTCAGAGGCAATAGCTAAAGATCTCAGTCTTGAGACCGTGCTGAAGTATCCTAAACAGCAGTGCCTTTGTTACACCTCAATTGATGAAATTGAGTTTGCCAATAATAAACCAAGGAAAGCAGCTTCTCGAGAAGATTCCACTGATAACTATTTATATTGTCCAAAAGCTAAAGATGTTCAGAACAGGAATTTAAAGCATTTCCAAAGGCACTGGACTAAAGGGGAGCCTGTTATTGTTACTAATGTGCTTGAGAATACACCTGGTTTGAGCTGGGAACCGTTTGTTTTGTGGCGTGTCTTATGTCGGATTAAAAGCAACAAGTTTGAACAGCATGTGAAGGCTATTGATTGCTTAGATTGGACAGAGGTCAGTTTTGTTCTCAAATGTCGTGGTTCAAAATTATAAACATACATGACTAAACTTGATTGCATGCACTTGTACCAATGTTTATTGAGTGATGTAGTCAAAATTAATATTCCATTCCCGTTCTAGGTTCTGTACATTATACGATATTGTCTGCACTATAATATGATACTACATGGTAAAATAATTGATTATTGTGTTAAATGATACATTGTATAGTTTCTATACTAAAAGCAGCATTCTTGTTTCTTTTCTATTTTTCTGTAAAACCTTCTGTCACCTTCTATTACATGGAACAGAAATTGTTTGACTTAACATATTGGATTCCTTGTTACCACAGAGTAATAGTCAAATTATTTTCTGGTGAAAGCAATTGCTGTTAATTTTCGTCAGAAATATAATTACCTCAAAGTATGGAATAGATAGTCATAAGCTGACAATCTTATTGTTAGTTTAAAGGTGTTTATAGATGTTTTCAGCGAACATTTCAGTTCTTGAAGTTTGGTTTTGAATCAGCTTTCTATGAAATGCAGGTAGAGATCAATCTTCATCAATTCTTCAAAGGCTATATGTATGGTCGTTTGGGTTACTGTTTATGGCCACAAATTTTGAAATTGAAAGCCTTGCCTGCATCCAAGAAATTTGAGGAGCACCTTCCGCGTCATCATGCTGAGTTTCTTTGTTGTTTGCCCTTCAAGGAATACACGCTCTCTCATTGTGGCCTTAACCTTGATACCAAATTATCAGAGGTACTTCCTAAGCTAGAGATGGGGCCAGAGTTACATCTTGCATATGGAGTAGCTCAAGAGCTTGGGCGGGGAGACTCTGTAACCAAGCTTCACTGCAATATGTCTGATGTGGTATATGGGCTAACATTTTTCCTCCTTTCTGTAAATATTTAATGTTGCATTATTAGAAACTTTACGTCAGATCAGAGGACTTTGAGGAACTTCCATTATTATGCCAACATCTTTTGTTGCAGTGAACAATGTTTCTTTGGGTTATGGGCCTTATCTATAAGATCTGAAAGTCATCTGATAATGTCTGGAAAACAATGGTTCATTTGTTGCCTGATATTGCTGACTGCAAATACTTATGGGGCAAAGGACTAGTTAGCAGTTTCCTTTTGTCAGACATGTAAAATCCCAAATTTACCATATGCATATCATGCATGTGGGAACAAAAAATTGAATATGAATATTAGACAATATACCTGCTTCTGTTTGCTGAGTTTTCCTTTATGGCTAGCGGATATTTTCGATATGCATTTTGGAACACTAGGGAGAATGTTAATGAGTTTCCATTGGTAGTTTCTTGGTTCATAGTCATGTATTTTATGCAACAAAAACTGGAAGAGATATATTTGGTAAACTTCCTTTGTTTGCTTTGTTGTTGTAAACTAGTTTTTTACATCCGCAACTTTGACAAGTTAAGTTCAAATCTTTGTTTGATCATTAGTCCAAAGTAAAATGAGAAAAAGAAAAAAGGAGGAAATTCCTAAAGTATGCAAGTTTGAATGGGAGTGTATTGTCAATTTAGGATTTTTTTATAAATATTATTTATTATATAGATTTATTTGGGTTTCCTATCCATATGTGTTTATGTTTAATGCATTACAATTATTTTATCAATCTTGCCTCAAAGGCATCGGATAAGCTGCATTACTTCCTCTAAACATGTTTTCATTTTTTTTTTCTGTTTAAAGGGTTTTTATACCTAGATTTCTTATTTTCCTCTATTTCTACTTTTTTGGATGCTGCGGGGGGTGAGTTGGGACTGGACTGCATTGATGTAATTTAGTGTGGAGGCTTATAGAGTTTGTGATGTATATTGTACAGACCAGATGCTAGGAATATTTAGGACTGTGTTTCTACAGAGAATATTTACCTAGTACACTAGTTTGGGTGAATGAGGTTGTTCGATTTGAACCTTCAGTTGGTAGTTTTCTTGCATTTTTAGTTCTATCTCTTACATGTGTGGCTCAGACATATATTAGTTGGTATCAACTGCTCCCCATGATAGAGGTCATATTTTCAGATCCTCTTTCCCCAAACAATTAAAAAAGAGCTTGAGTTATACATTGATTCCAACTTTGTGTGCATTAAGTTCAATAGTTTCTGCTTTATCTTTAGCAAGTCTTCGGCTGTTAAGATTTTTGGAATTGTGACTACTTGAACCATATTTTCTCATACGGTGAGATATTATCGATAACTAGCTTTAATGGTCTTTGTTATCAGACAAAGGTAGCATTTCTCAGTAATCTATTTTCTGCAGGATAATGAATTACTCTATGCTTAATTTTCATCATTTATTAGGTCTCAGATTAGTTTCTAAAATAAATTTATTTGTTAATCTTTCTGTTTCAGGTGAATGTTTTGGTGCATGCTGCTGAAGTGAAGCTTAAAGGTGAGCGGCTTGCAAGCATCATGATGTTAAAAGAAAGGCACCATGTGCAAGATCTGAAGGAAATATTTGGGATGAAGAAAAAAGTTGACAGAGTTTAGCCTGCTGGCTACTCCACACAGAATGGCACTAGTTCTGCAAGGGTGTCAAAACTAGAAGACAGTGCGGTGGAAGATGTTCAGGGAGGTGCTATTTAGGATGTTTTCCGGAGAGAAGATGTTCCCCAAGCTAAGGGATTATCTTAACAAGCCCTTTAGGGAGTTCAGGCATATACATTGTTCTCCAGTACCACGGGTAAAAATGCATATAGATGCATATAGAGGTCTATATTTCTTAGAAATATGTCACGGGCCAAAGTGTAAAGCCCATGACCATAGCACAGGACGTGCCCTATAGAGGTCTATCGATTAGATAGGGATCATTTAGCCCATGAGAACTGGCTCGATTCCAAGAATTATTGGATAAGCCTGTCAGGTTGAAGTGGTTAGCCCGATAATAAAAATATGACAACATAGGATATTGTTAGTAACTATGGGAATCATATCTTGTACATTTGATTTAATATGATGTAATCTTGTAAATCCCTAAAATTAAGGGATAGGTTAATATCGTTCGCCGATGTAATAGAATCTTGACCATCCGTTTTGGGGGAGTTCAACTATAAATAGAGAGCGTCCCCCTTATTTGTATCTCATCCATTATAAGTTGAGTTCTTAAAAATAATAGAATTCTTTGAGCATTTACTCAAACACTTTGTGTGCGTTTTTCTGTTGCTTTCTGTTTTTCTTTTTTAGCTTCCTTTGGCACAATTGTTTTCGCTATACAAATTGGTGCCTTAAAAGAACTTTAAAAGAATCCTCATTTTTGGGATTAAAGGCTAACTTAGGCGAGTTTGGAGCTAACAAATTGCCTAAGGTCGTATGGATTGCAAGATGCAAGATTTAGCCTTATGACAAGTGGTATTTGAGCTATTGGTTGCGCAGGTACTATTAGGATGTCGAAAGAAGTTGCTGATCAGAATGAGCCAATGGAGGCTTGTGAGAGGGCCAGAAAAGCAAGTCGCTTGAGGGTCATGCTGACAACTTTGGAAAATTGAGTTGGTATCCTCGAGGAACTCGTGGGGGAAATGAAGGAGACGCTTGAGTTGGTCGAGGTAAGCACAGATGAGTTTGACTTGATGGAAGAGTAACTCAGAGAATTTGTGTTGGATTCTTGATGCCAATGTGGAAAAGATGAATGAATTAGTCAATTTTACTGCAGAAAAGCTGACAGAGAGGGATGATACTGTCGAGGATATGGTGCTAGCCATAAAGAAGGAAATTGAAAAGCTTAAGGGGGAGCTCACGATTTACAAAGCTGCTTTGAGTAATGGGATGTTGACTTTGAGGCCAAAGCAACAAGCAATGAATGTTCTCAAACCAAAGAAGTTCAAGAGTGCAAGGTCCACAAGAGATGTGAACAACTTGTAGGAAATGGAGCAATACTTTTGAACGATAGGTATCGAGGATGATGCCATTAAGGTAAACATTGTTTCAATCTATTTTATTGATGTGGCTCTCTCGTGGTGGTGTCGTAGGTCTACGGATGAGAAACGTGGTAGGTACGCAATTAGGACTTGGGAGAAGTTTCAAAGAGAGTTGAAAAAGTAGTTTTACCCATGATATGCTGAGGAGGCTCGGTCTAAATTGCGTTGTCTTAAGCAACAAGGCATTGTTCGGGAGTATGTTCGGATATTTAGTGAGCTGATGCTTCAAATCTCTAACTTGAGCGAGAAAGAAGCATTCTATTGGTTCGAAGATAGGTTAGAGCCGTGGGCAAAGCATGTGCGTAGGCAAGAAATCACTAAACTTATTGTAGCCATGGCTGAAGCAGAGTTCTTTGTTGAGCTTGGTCCAACAAAAGACAAGTTCGAGTTGTCTAAGCTCAATGGAAAGGGTAATGGTGAGAGAAACCATTAGAAAGATGAAGAGGGACATAACGATGTTGGCAACAGTACCGATAGCACCAGTGGCAATGGAAAATCACGAGGTGTGAAGCAGGGATCCAACAACCCAATGAACAAGGGGAAGGGATAAAATGCTTCATTTGTCAAGAACTAGACATGATGTGAAAATGTTTGAAGAAATTGATAATTTTAGCTATCGAAAAGAAAGATGAGCTAGAAGAAGCAAAGCCTGTTGAGAAAGACATCGAGGATTAATTCGATGGTGCCCTTTCCTAGGAATAAGGATGGTGAAGATGGGTTGGTATTTGTAGACATCAACATTGTAACTCAGAAGCGGAGTGCTTTTGTTGATACGGGAGCATTAGACTTGTTCATATCGGAAAAGACTGCGAAGAAACTTGGTCTCTTGATTAGGAAATCGAATAAGAAGATAAAGATAGTAAATTTCGATAAGGTCCCAATTGTAGGTATAGTTTGAAATATGGAACTACAAATCGGCGAATGGAAAGGCAAGGAAGAATTTGAGGTAATCCACTTAGATTATTACGATTATGTGCTTGGCTTAAATTTTCTTGATAGGATTTAGGCAGTTTTGTATTCATGGGACGATCAAATTCATTTGTCACTGGTCCATTATAAAAAATTATTGTGCCGGTGCATTGGGATATAAAGTTTAGGACCAAGGTGGTGTTTTCAATCCAACTAGTCGAAGATGTTTCGTATAGTAATATTAACTTGATAGAATGGAATGCTACAAAAGCCCCTTTGGAAAAGTTAGTGGAGCATGGAACCAATATAAGGCCTATGAAGTCTACGGTGGAGCCACCACATTTGGGAAAAGTAGGTTATGTATCGGACTTCAAAGGGAAAAAAGTGATACAAAAGCAGTTGAAATGAGTAAATGTTGTAAGGTACATTGTGTACACTCTAATAGTGTTTTGAATTTTGACTTGTTGGCTTGGTAAGGTCGTAGGGGCCCTTTCAAAGTTCTTAAGCAATGAGGCCAAGGGACTATGGGTGGTTTGAAGCAAAGATGCGAAAATCAAAGTGATTCCAATGGAAACAAGTCAAAATTGGGGCTAGTTATAGCGGAAACTTCTTGCCAATGAGATGTATCATAAGTGTAACGGTTCAAGTTAAGAGGCGACAGAAGTCGAGGCAAATGTTCCAAAGGAAGGGACAACCCGATCACAAGACAATTCGGGAAGAAACTAAAGGTAACGAGAAAGTTTCAAGGTGAATCAAGTCAGTGTCATTCGAAAGTCGCAATGAGGGCGTTGCGAGAATGGGTAGGGGAGAATGTCACGGGCCAAAGTATAAAGCCCGTGACCATAACACATGATGCACTCCATGAAGGTCTATTTATTAGACGAGGATCATTTAGTTCACGAAAACTGGCCCGATAATGAAGATATGGCAACATAGGCTATTTTTAGTATCTATAGGAATCATATCTTATAGATTTGATTTGATGTGGTGTAATCTTTTAAATCCCTAAAATCAAGGGATATGTTAGTCTCGTCTTTCGATGTAATTTGATCTTCACTATCGATTTTGGGAGAGCTCAACTATAAATGGAGCCTCCCCTCATTTGTATCTCATCCATTGTAAGTTGAATTCTTAAGAGTAATAGAGTTCTTTGAGCATTTACTCAAACACTTTGTGTACGTTATTTCTGTGGTTTTTTGTTTTTTTTGACACAATTGCTTCCGCTATACAAGTTGATATTTTGGATATTTTAAAAGAATCCTCACTTTTGGGAGTAGAGGCCAACTTAAGCAAGTTTGGAGCTAACGGATCGTAAAACGAAAGATCTAGTCCTGTGACACATAGATGTCTTGCATGCCCAAATTTCAAAGAAGATTATGATAAATCTTAGAGTTGAGCCATTTAGTAAAAATATCAACCAATTGTTTTTCGAATGCTAGATAAGATAGACTTAAGGCACCAATGGCTACTTTTTCCTTGATAAAATTTCGATAAATTTTGATATGCTTGGTTCTATCGTGTTGCATTAGATTTTGAGCTATGCTAATGGCCATTTTGTTGTTATAGTACAAGGTTGATCTATTTTAGTTTAACAATTTTAGCTCTTCCAATACCTTTTACAGCCATAAAAGCTCAAAAACACCTTAAGCCATGGCCTTATATGCAGCCTCTGCACTTGATCGAGCCACAACACTTTGTTTCTTGCTCCTCCAAGTGACTAAGTTTTCTCCTACAAGAGTAGGATAACCTGTTGTAGACCTTCTGTCATCAAGAAAGCTAGCCCAATCTGCAACTGTAAATATTTCTATCTTGGATGACTATTTTTAAAGAATAGAATACCTTTGCTCGGCGTAGACTTAGAATAGCACAAAATTCGTAATACTGTCTACATCTAGGCTTCGCGAGGATCATGCATAAACTGGCTTATCAAACCAATCGCATAGGCTATATCAAGTCTAGTATGAGCGAGATAAATCAATCGTTCGATGAGTCTTTAATATATCTCTTTATCCACCATTTCCCTTGTAAGAGGCCCAATCTGCCCGGGCATAAACTATAAAACAAAATAAGGTCCAAAGTCCAGCATTACAAAACCCAAATGAACACATCCAGATTGGCCTGTTTTTTACAGATTAAACTTACTCAAATACAAGCTCAAAATGATTAAAAACTTACGCTTGAATGGCCCAAAAAATAAATAAATTTTCAGCATGGGTAACCCTAGCTTTCGGCTCCCACAAGCCATCTCCACAACGGCCTCCACACGCGCCACCCTCCAGCTGTACCTGCAAAACAGAATAACAAATTTGACAGCCAAATAACAGTAAGAAAAATAACAGTAACAAATAGAGCAGAAAATTAAAAATTTGTAATTTTTATTTTTATTGTAGCTATATAAAGCCGATTGTAAACAGTGTAAGGGGATCATTTTTTCCACAGAAATATAATACAGAGACACAGATTCTATAAAAAAATAGTTTTGATAAGGTGATTTCCAGGGATTTTGCTATTTTGATCTAGTTTTTATTTTGCTTTTTTTTTCCGTTCTTTTAGATCCGAAAATAAAAGAAAAAGAAAAGGGAAAAGGGCATACCCGAACTTATCTTGGAACAGGGTCGAAAGGTTCATTCTCGTGCGTCACTGGCCACCAAGTATGGTGGTGGTCTGGTGGTGGGACGAAGGTTTTTCCAGGGAAAGGAATAAACCCTTTAAGCTTTTAGGGTTCGTTGTGAAAAGGGGGGAAATTTATTATTATTATTATTATTATAGCAATAGCATAAATGTTTCTTTAATAAAATTTTGGTGCTGGATTCGCGCATTACCGCCTTAAATGAGTAATTTGCGCTATCAGTCCCTCTCTTTTGTGCTTCTGTTTGATTAAAACCCTATTCATTCCCTTTTACTTTTTAATTTTGCCCAAGAATTTTGTGTTAGTTTCATTTTAATCCGTGCTTAAACACTCCGTTTTGGAAACCTGGAATATTTGCATTTTTAATTCCATTGGTTTATGCGTATTTTATTTTAGTCCTTTTAGTATTTATTTATATATTTTTCCCCAAAATTTTATTCTGATTTCAATTCAATCCTAGTTTTATTTAACCTTTTTTATACAAATAGTTCATTTGTTATTTTGTTACTTCATTATTTATTTATTTAGTCTTAGTTTTCAATTTAATATTTTATTGATATTCAATTAGTTAATCTTGTTTATTTAATCTTTTTTTTCATTTTTTATAATTTTTTTATATATATTTTATTTTATTTTTACCTTTGTGTATATTTATTTTAATTTATTTTATGTTTTTCATTCCATTATTATTACTATTATTATTATTATTCTTTTTATTATTATCATTATTATTACTATTACTATTATTATTTTAAAATTATTTTTACAAACTTTTCATTCATTTATTTAATATTAGGATTTTAACTCCAAAATTTTAGTTTTATTTTATTTTACTATTTTTCTTATATTTGTTTAACTTGTATGTATATTTTTACCATTATTATCTTTATTTATATTATTTCATATATTTCATTACAAGATGTACCTTTAATTTCATTTGTATTTTAAAGTGGTTCTCAAATTTTTAATGTTTTTATAAACAATTTTCTCTTATGTTATTCGTGCATTTATTTTATTTATTTCTTCGTTTCTTTAAGTTGGTATTATCCCTTTATGTGCATGCCTTGATATTCCGTTGTTTTTATTTATTTCATGTATCTTCGATTGTTCGCATTGTCATTGGAATAGTGGCATATCATGCGGTACTTGTAAATTGTAGCATTCGATTCGTACATTATTTTTTAATAATTCATTTATTTACTTCCAAATTTATAAAAAGGGAAATTTTTAAACAAGGTAATATTTTGTGATTGGAAATTTGAGAAATCGTGCCCTAACGTGCTGAGTTTCGATTTACCGTTTGACCAAATAATCGAATATCCTTTTAAAATTTCAATGCATGAGTTTTGGAAATCATGAGATGATCTTAGGATCGAGGGTTCGAAATGTCGTATCCTAACGTACTAGATATGATATTTTATTTCTTTGGAACAAGAGCATCTCAATATCCACTTCGAGTTATCCAAAATTTTTTAAAGGGACTGTATTTTAAAATCTTTTCAAATTTTTAACATTAAGACATTAATTAATCAATAAGATACCAATTTTGGGCGTTGCGAGATTGCTAATCCTTCCTCGCACGTAATTAATTCCCGAACTCATTTTCTTGAATTTCGTAGGTCAAAATTAATATTTTAATAAAAATAAATTATTTTATAGGTGATTCGATCATACCTAAATAAAAGGATTGGTGGCGATTTTATATTTTTTTTAAAGTTGATTCTCGTTTTTCAAAATAAAAAAATAGTTTCGACAGTTTTGCGACTCCACTAGGGATAAATAAGATAGTTAAGCCGTAAAATTAATTATTTTTTGTTTTTTTGTCGAAATTGAAATTTTGATTTGAAAATTATGATTCTTTTGTTATATTTGTTTGTGATCATTATGATTGATGTGGTTTGAGTCGTAGAATACTCTTGCATTGCATAACTGTTGTGGTTACACCTTTTAAGTAGGAGTGAGAAACTATGCCTTAGTGAGGTTTTCACCTCCGCATGTGCTAGTGGACTACTTCTAGGATACATCCGTACCTATGTCTTCGTGAGATTTTTATCTCCACATGGCCATAGGGAAATATATTCTCTCGAACTTAATTCGATCCATATGAGTTTATAATGGGTGAGGATTGAGTAATCTGTTAGTTCAGGTATCCTTTTTTTTTATAACTGAACTGCATATATTGAATCCTAAGAGTCCACCCTAGGTAGAGCTATGATGAACCTTAGCAGTTACCAAAATAGGTGTTTGACTATTTTTTTTGTTTACTTTGAATTTTATCATTTGTATATGATACTGACTAGTGTTTGGTTTTAGCTGTAATTGCATGACATTGCACATTTAAAGAGATGTCGATTCGTGTTCGGTTACTAAATTAGAAGCCTTTCCATGGAGAATAATTTTTTTGATAAAGTGGAGGATAATGCGGTTGTCCGTATATGGTCAGAGAAATTGCAATTAGAGAAAGAAGATAGCCTAACTAATGAGTATACGTCAAAATTGTGGGACTTCACCCGTATTAGTGTGACACAAAATAACTTTTAGGAATTGAGAGATATATGAGCTCATTGTGTAACACCCCTTACCCGTATTCCTTACCGGAACAGAGTATGAGGTATTACTAAATTTTTAAAAATTTTCGACAGCATTCCTACTTATTTTTGCTTAAACCTCCTGCAAATTTAGAACACATTCCAATATACCAATCAATTTCATTTGTATAAACACACATATAGTTTAACTATTAATAAACACTACATTTAAAAGGGAACCATAACATATATTTACATGATGATCCCACATTACATAAAGTGTCTATACATGCCATAAAATTTCGGAACACTAGTAGTAAAATACCCCAAATGTGAAGGATAGTGTAGATGATTGTCTGACTTCGTTCCAATTTCCGAGTTGTTGGAAGTCACTATAACCAAGGGAAAAATAAAATCGAGTAAGCATATAGCTTAGTAAGTAAACACATGATAAATAAGTAATTACTCCCATAACTACACCAAAATATAAACTTATTCATGAATAACTTTATTGTTTAGGCAATTTCCAGCAAGCTGTTTTTCTGCGTCATAGTCGCTAATTTATTTTTATCTGGAGCTACAGGGCTCCAAATTGAGTTCCGTAAATTTTCCCTGAAACTAGACTCATATACCATTTCACCATAAAAATTTCAGAATTTTTAACCCAGCCAATTAGTACAGTTTATTCATTAAACCTTCCCCTGTTTCACTGCCCAACGGTTCTGACCCTTCCTCACTAAAATTTACTTAACTCTCTGTACAAAATTTGAAAAATGGGTTTTCTTGTTTCTAATAAAAATAGACTCAATAAGGATTCCAGGGATATAAATTTCATGCCATAATTATTTTTTTTTCAATTTTTGGTAATTTTCCAAAGTTAGAACAGGGGATCTCGAAATCAATCCAGCCCTGTTTTAGTAAAATTCAGATATCTCCAAAAATACAACTCTTTTGCTTATTCTATATCTTTCATATGAAAACAGACACATCCAGCTTCAATTTCATATATTATTCAGCTTCCCATTCATTTTCCACCATTTATGGTGATTTTTCAAAGTTACCCAACTGCTGTTGTTCAACACAGTTTATAATTAAATCGTTCCTTTTTCGTTTTTGATATTTTCTCCCATCTCATACATGGATCGATTTAGTGTCCAACTCAATATTTACCCCATAAAATTTTCCACCATATGGCAATATTCACCTTCCACACTTTTTCGTTGAACACTCGGAATGTTAACCGTTATTGGTGGATCTCGCACTTAGCACCACCACTGAATCGGGGAATCATCACTTAGCAACCCCTCGGGGGAATCAGCACATAGCAACCCCCTTTCACATTTCAAAGATATGGTGGATATCGCACTTAGCAACCCCTCGGGGGAATCAGCACATAGCAACCCCCTTTCACATTTCAAAGATATGGTGGATCACGCACATAGCACCACCCATAAATCGGGGAATCAGCACACAGCAACCCCTTTTATATACAACATACTACGGCTTATTCCGAGTGTTCAACCCATAACCCATATATTGCAACCCTTTATCACCTTTCCCGATTTAACAACATTTTTAGGATATGGCCAAACATTTATTTTAATTCCAAATAAATCTCAACATATATCAATTAATGTCAAAATAATACATCAAGTCACGTGTTTACTTACCTCGGTGCAAAATATCGTAATTTTGCACTTCACTCTACTATCTTTTCTTTTCCTCGTTTGAGATAATCTTCACGTCTTTCTTGATCTATAATAGCAAATTTAACTCATTTAATGTTCACATTCATTAAAATAATCCACCACCCAACTTTTTGAAAAATTACAATTTTGCCCCCAAACTTTCGCATAATTACACTTTTGTCCCCAAGCTCGGAAATTAAACTTCATCACTTATTCTTAGGTTTTATGACATGCTGAATATTTTTCCCTTCTATGGCAACATCAAATTCTCACTCTAACATACACTTATGAACAATAATTATTTTTACCGATTATTCCTATTTACCCGTTTTCGCTTAAAATCGCTTAGCAAAAGTTGTTTAACATAATTTATAGCTTCATATTCCACCATAAAACAGCAAAATAAACACATTTCACCTATGGGTATTTTTCCAAATATGAGCCCTAACACGAATTATTGCTAGAATAAGCTAAACCGAGTTACGAGGATTCCAAAAATGCGAAGAACATTAAAAACGGGGCTAGGATGCACTTACTATGAGCTTGAGAAAGCAAAGAAACCTTAGCTATGGCTTCCTTCAAATTTCGGCAGCAACTAATGAGGAAGATGATGATTTTTGTCATCTTTTTCCCATTTTATTTTTTTTATTACCAAATGACTAATATGCCCCCACTTAAAAAAATCTATTTCTCTCATTTCTTATGTCTATTTTTGTCCATCAACTAACTAATGGTCTAATTACCACATAAAGACCTCCAATTTAAAATTTCATATCAATTAGATACTTCTACATATAGAACTCAACTTTTGCACTATTTACAATTTAGTCCTTTTGACTAAATTGAGTGCCCAAACGTCTCAAATTTCGAACGAAATTTTTACGAAAATTTTCCGTGAAATTGTAGACCATAAAAATATAATAATAACCATATTTTCCCTCGTCGGATTTGTGGTCCCGAAACCACTATTCCGACTAGGCCCAAAATCGGGCTGTTACACATTGAGATGATGAGACTTAATTAGTTCTATCATAATTATTGCGATCTACCCTACTTGCTCGACATAAAAGTGGACAAGTATTTGTTTTGGGCTACGGTTCAGTTTTGGAACCCTGCCTATAGTTGTTTCATTTTCAGGAGGGTGGATTTGGTGCCCACTGTGGAAGAATATACCACCTTGCTTCGCTGTCCAAAGATCCAAGTCGGCAAAGCTTACTCTAGGGTCGTTAACGTCCCAACTTTTATGAAAAACTTAATGAATATTACTAGGATGGGTGAACATTAGGTTACAACCCAAATTTAGCAAAAAGGGGATGGTAAATACATTCTTTGGGTGAGTTTGAAAGACATGATCCTAGCACATCCGGATGTAAAGAAGAATTGATGTCTTCGCATTGAGTATTTATGGTTTGGTAATCTTTCCTAAAGCTTTAAGGCATATAGATGAAGCAGTCACTGATTTATTTAATTGACTTGATAAAAGGGTCACACCTGTACCTGCAGTTCTAGTTGAGATATTCAGATCTTTGAACGTGTCGGAGAGCAGGTGAAGGCAGATTCATCGGATGCGCGCAGTTATTATTGGTATGATTTCATGGTCATTTCTGAAAGGTGAACAAAGTTTCTTACCGAGTATTCTTTGAGAATTATTTCCCATTAAATGAGGAAGCAGCTATGCAAATGAGGGATGACATATCAGAGAAAATATGGATGGTAATTCTTCAAAATCTCAAAGAGGATGTTGAATTGGGAGCTCTTTGGATGGTCCTCGACGAAATCCTTTATCGGTGTGAGAGTTTTGATTGGGTACCTTTACTTGGAATTTGAGGAGTCGCTAGATATGTATTTTGCTCTTATTAATGCAGTATAAATTAAGACAGTTTATATCGGCGACACATGGGCTAGCTCAATGTGAGTTCTCGTATAAGGCGGACAATAAGAAAAAAGTTTAAGAGATTTTTAATGCTTAGAAGGAGACTCGTTGGATGAAGAAATTGGCTGTTGGTTCAATAACGACTCCTGAATACAACGGATGATTTAGTAAAAAAATTAATGATAATATCCCTAGGCCGAATTAAGAGGGCGATCGATCAATGGAGGAATACTTGCAAGTTGTCCCATCAGAGCTAGAGATCATAAGACAAGACTTTGAAAAGAAGAATTTAGAGCTCGGTAAAATGATAGAACAACTAGAAGAGAAAAATATTTATTTGAGACTAGATGTCAATGTTCAAAAATTAGAGATTGGGAAGTTAGGGAAAGAATAAGGCTGAGGAGGATTTGAATAGTTTGAAGACAGATTATAAGAAGCTACGTCTATCGATGAGTACTGCTGGGTTTGGGAAAACTTCAGAGCAGTGGCGCCAAGAGATTTAAGAGGAAAAGATCAAAGCTGATCGGTAGGAAAGAAAATTTCAACAAACTCAAATGCGAAATGAGGCCCTAGAGAAGAGTCTGTCTGAAGCCTAAAATAAGATCGGGTTGAAGGCTAGAATGATCGAAGTAGAAAAATCGCTTCATCAGCATAATAGTCACAACTCCGTAATGGAGCTGAAGGTGAGTTTGGATAAGTTTGAATAATTGAAAAAGGTCCAAGAACTCGAAATTACGCTACAAAATAGTGAGCTCCTGGTTGAGTTCCTTGAAGTAAGTAATGAGCAGTGTAATTAGCAACTCCATCGATCTCGGGGTCAAATTAGAGACAGAAACTACATTATGGGTGAGGCTGTGGCCTAGATTCGGGAGGTGACTGACCATCTATAGACTTTAACAGTTCAAGCATATGTATTGAGTGTAAAATACAAGCTAGAATTAGACTAGGGTCAGGAATTGGCTTGGTTGCTTAGGAAAGTAAAATCTTTGAGCATTAGGGCTAGGTCGTATCTATAATCTATTTCTATGTAAAGAATTTTATTTTCTAGTAAAGTTTTTTAAATGGGATTAAATCATAATCGATGCATTTTTTGCATTTATGCATCTGCATTATATTACATCATATGCATTAAAGTTAACCAAAAGATCTTAATTAATTAAAAAATTATTTCAGTAATCTGGAAATAGATAAAAATCTACCAAGTACACATTCTTACGGTACACAAAGAAAAACTAAAGTAATTAACAAAAGACTAGAAAGGTTGAACAAATGCAGAAGGGGATGCAAGAACAAATGCAAGCATAGATACAAAAGCAAATGGTTAGGATCCAACAGGATATAAGGAACCAAATTCTGAATCACAAAGGAACATAATAAATCAGCTAACACAACCGTTGACTGATGGACAGGAGAAAAGAAAATGGCCAATGGTCAATACTGGAGATGACAATGAGGATCCTCGTTACTCTCTCAGTTTTATCTAGATAAACACACAAACACAAGCCGAGGTGTGCACACAGGCCATCCGTTACAATCAGGCCCCAACGATTTCAGGTTGGTGTTTTCAATCTTAATTAACTATCAAGTTGGCTCATGCTCTAATTCAGGGGATAATTCAATAATCCTGTAGTCCCTGATCTGGATGACATGGTGGAAGCTGAAAGAGTGAGAGTGGAGTTCTAGAAACAATTAGAAGTCCAAAGCAGGTGCTTAGAGAAGTTCAAAGCAATGAAAGTGTTGACTATTACTGTGGGATTGACGCTAAAGGTTTGAGCTTGGTTCTAGACTTGGTGTTTCCCCCAAATTCAAAACTCCTGAGTTTGAGAAATATAACGGGACTTGCTATATTACCATGTTTTGTAGACGAATGATTGGGTACGTCAGCAATGATCAATTATTGATTCACTACTTCTAGGACAGTTTGGTTGAGATAGTAACCAAATGGTACAACCAATTGAGTCGCACTAAGATCAACTAGTGGAAGGACTTAGCTCAAGATTTTATGAGGCAGTATAATCACGTGACGGATATCACTCTGGATAGGATCACATTGCAGAACATGAAAAAAAATTAAATGAGAGCTTCTGATAATACGCCCAAAAGTGGAGAGGTTGTTATACAAGTCCAGCCACCTCTCTTAGAGAAAGAGACTATCATGCTATTCATTAATACCTTAAAAGCTCTATTCATTACTCATATGTTGGGGAGCACCACCAAAAGCTTCTCAGAATAGTAATGACTGGTGAAATGATTGAGAACGCAGTAAGAAGCGCAAAATGGACGTAGGGGAAAATACCAAGAGGTCAGCCCCAAGGAAAAAAAGAATGAGGTGAATAATACGAACACGTACAACAAAAGTTATTCTAAGTCACTGTAAACCAATCAAAGACAGTAACCGCCAATTATTCGGGTACCTTAAAATAAGAATTCAATAAGAGGACGAACACAGAAAGACTACAGTTTACGCCTATACTCATGACATATAGGGAGTTGTATCAAAACCTATTTGATGCGCATTTGGTGACCCCTTTTTACTTAAAGCCATTATAGTTCCTATACCTTAAATGGTACGATGCAAATGCTGAATGTATCATGCAAGGATCATAGGGCATTTGATAGAAAATTACATTACCTTTAAGAAGTTAGTTGAAAGATTTATTGAAATAGGCATTGTGAAGTTTGATGATGCACCTAGTGTAGAAAATTCATTACCCAATCACACCGATAATAGGGTAAACGCAATAAGTGAGAATATAGGGAAAATGATCAAGGCAGATATTACAGAAGTAAAAACTCTTTTAAGATGGGTCTAGAATGAGATGGCAAAGAGGAGGTTAGTTATTTCGAATTCAGAAGGGAGTTGCAAAGAGATAAGGACCTATGCGAGTTCTATCATGAAGAGGGGCACGAAGTCTAAGAATGCGCAGAATTTAAAGCTTTGATGCAAGGCCTGATGGACAATAAAAAGATAGAGTTCTATGAAGAACTTAAAGAAGAAGAAGCATATGCACGTCAGAATCAACAAAGGTCCCAAAAGTCAACTACCCAGTGGTCATTATTTCACGACCCCAAAATAATGAAGTGGGAATACGAGTGCCATCAAAAGTCATAATTCAAAAGCTTGATGTCTTTCCTTATAAAGGCAGTAAGAGGGTCCCATGAAATTACGACTGTAATGTGACGATCCTGGGAAAGGGGAACCTGGTCGATGTTTCAAGGCAAGGTCATGACGTGGGATCTTATATGCGTAGTGGAAGGCGCTACGATTCAGTGGACGCAAAAGCAAAACCTGCAAAAGAAAAAGCTACAGCAGCTGAACAGAAGAAGGAAAGGAAGGCCAGACCTAAATCTCCAGTTAATGAGCCAATCAATGAAGAGAAAGCTAAAAAATTTCTAAATTTTTTAAAGTATAACGAGTACAGTGTTGTGGAGCAGCTGCAAAAACAACTAGCTTGTATCTCGGTGTTAGTCTTACTCTTAAGTTCAGAGGTTCATCGTAGCGCACTGATGAAAGTATTAAACTAAACCTATATCATTATGATATTTCTGTCAACAAGCTAGATCGATTGGTTAGCAATATATGTGCTGATAACTTTATCTTCTTTAATAATGACGAAATACCACCTGTTGGCATATGATCATCTAAGGCTCTACACATCACCACCTGTTGCAAGGGGTATACGCTACCAGGGGTGTTAATTAATAACGGGTCAGCCTTAAATGTCCTACCATTATCCATACTGAACAGATTGCCCATGGATAGCTTTCACATGAAAACCTGTCAAAATATAGTAAGGGCGTTTGATGGCACAGAAAGAAAGGTAATGGGCAGAATTGAAATACCTCTTCTGATCAACCCAACAAACATGAGGTGGATTTCCTGGTGATGGATATTAAACCTTTATACAACTACTTATTGAGAAGACCTTGGATACATTTAGCAGGAGTAGTGCCTTCGTCACTACATTAGAAGTTAAAACTAGTATTAGAAGGTCGACTGGTGACAATAAATGTTGATGAAGATATTATCGCAGCCAATGCATATTTTTTAGAAATCAAGTGGGAACCAATGATATTCTCATACATATCCAAAACTTTCGTATTGGGAGAGATTATTCATCCTGAACAAAGGATGCTAAAAGAAGTAAATATTGGGGAAATGTTAAGAAATATACATATCAATGCCATATCCGAAGAGACAACTGAAGGAGGGACTTTTTCAGATATCTGATAAATATACATTACGGTTGCGATAATATCTTCTTCGGCATTTATTATCACTAGTCGATCTTTTAATACTAGTTTTAACTTCTGATTTAATAACGAAGGCACTGCTCTTACTGAATGTAACCAAGGTCTTCCGAATAAGCAGTTGTATGAATGTTTAATATCCATCACCAAGAAATTCACCTCATGTGTGTTCGGGCCGATCAGAAGAGGTATTTTAATTTTGCCAATTACCCTTCATTCTATGCCATCGAGTGCCCTTACTATATTTTGGCAGGTTTTCATGTAAGAGCTATCCATGGGCAATCTGTTAAGTGTGGATAATGGTAAGAAATTCAAGGCTGACCTATTATCGATCAACACTCCTGGTAGCATATACCCCTTACAACGGGTGGTGATGTGTAGAACCTTAGTTGATTCCATGCCACCATGTGATATTTCGTCATCATTGAAGAAGATGAAGTTATCAACGCTTATATTGTTAACTAAGCGATCTAGTTTGTTGACAGAAATATCATTAGCGACATAGGTTTCGTTTAATACTTTCATCAATGTGTGCGATGGACCTCTGAATTTAGGAGTAAGGTTAACACTGAGATACGAGTTGGTTGTTTTTGCAGTTGCTCTACAACACTGTACTCGCTGTGCTTTAAAAATTCTTTAGCCTCTTCTTTATTGACCGACTCATTAACTAGAGATTCAGGTCTATCCGTTCTTTCTTTTTTTTTGTTCAACCGCTGTAGCTTTTCCTTTTGTGAGTTCCACTTCTGTGTCCACTAAATTGTAGCACCTTCCATTATACATATAAGATCCTACGTCTTAACCTTGCCTTGAAGTATCGGCTGGGTTCTCTCTTCTTGGGATCATCACATTACAGTCATAATTTCATGGGACCCTCTTGCTGTCTTTATAAGGGAAGACCGCAAGCTGTTGGATTATGACTTTTGGTGGCATTCGTATTTCCACTTCATTATTTTTAAGGTTGTGAAATAATGACCACTGGGTAGTTGACTTTTGAGACATTCGTTGTTGATTCTAACGCGCATATGCTTCCTTTTTCTTTAAATTCTTCACAAAATTCTATCTCTTTATTGTCCATCAAACCTTGCACCAAAGCTCTGAATTCTACGCATTCTTGGACTTCGTGCTCCTCTTTATGTTGGAACTCGCAATAATTCTTTATCTTTTTGTAACTCTTCTAGATTCAAAATAACTAACTCCTCTTTGTCATCTCCTTTCAGACCCATCTCAAAGGAGTTTTTACTTCCGTAATATCTGCCTTGATCATTCTCATATTTTCACTTATCACGTTTACCCAATTATCGGTATGATTAGGTAACAGATTTTCTACACTAGGTGCATTATCAAAATTTCAAATGTCCATTTGAATAAATCTTTCAACTAACTTCTTAAAGGTAGTGCAACTTTCTATCGAATGCCCTGTAATCTCTGCATGATACTCACATTGAGCATTTGCATCGTACTATTTGTGGTATTGGGGCTTTAATGGCTTTAAGTAAAAAGGGGCCACTGCATGTGCATCAAATAGGTTTTGATACAGCTCCCTATACATCATGGGTATAGGCATAAACTGTAGTCTTTCTGTGTTCATCCTTATATCAGATTCTTGTTTTAGAGTTCCCAGATGATTGGCGGTTACGGTCTTTGGTTAGTTTACAGTGAGTGACTTGGAATAACCTTTGTTGTACGTGTTTGTATTGTTTACCTCATTCTTCTTTTTCCTTGGGGCTAACCTCTTGGTACTTTCCCTTGCATCTATTTTGCCGCTCCTTACTGCGTTATCAATCATTTTGCCAGTCATCACTATATCTGAGAAGCTTTTGGTGGCGCTCCCCAACATAGAAGTAATGAATGGAGCCTTTAAGGTATTGATGAATAGCATGGTAGTTTTTTTCTTTAAGAGAGATGGCTGGACTTGTATAGCAGCCTCCTTCCACCTTTAGGCATATTGTCAGAAGCTCTTATTCGATTTTTTTCATGTTCTGCAAGGTGATTTTATTCGGAGTTGTATTTGTCACGTGACTATATTACCTCATAAAAGCTTGAGCTAGGTCTTTCCATAAGTTGATTTTAGTACAGCTCAATTAGCTGTACCATTTGGATGCTAACCCAACTAAACTGTCTTGGAAGTAGTGAATCAATAATTGATCATTGTTGACGTACCCAGTCATTCGTCTACAAAACATGGTAATATGAGCCTCAAGGTAGCTAGTCCCGTTATATTTCTCGAACTCAAGAGTTTTGAACTTGGGGGAAAGCATCAAGTCTAGAACCAAGCTCAAATCTTTAGCGTCAATCCCACAGTGATAGTCTACATTTTCCATTACTTTGAACTTCTTCTCTAACCACTTGCATTAGTCTTCCAATTGTTTCTAGAACTCTACTCTCACTCTTTTGGCTTCCACCATGTTATTCAGATCAGGGACAATAAGATTAATTGGGTTATCCCCTAGATTAGAGCCTGAGCCGGCTTGATAGTTAATTGCTATTGAAACACTAGCTTGAAATTGTTGGGGGCCTGATTGTAATGGATGGCCTTCGTGTGCACACCTTGGCTTGTGTTTGTGCGTTCATCGGGGTAAAATCGGGAGGGTAAAGAGGATCCTTATTGTCATCTCCAGTATTGACCATAAGGCCTTTTTCTTTCTCCTATCCACCAATTAGCAGTTGTGTTAGCTGGTTCATCATGTTCCTTTGTGATTCCAGCATTTGGTCCCTCATATCCTGTTGTATCTTAGCCATCTGCTATTGCATCTCTTTTTACATTCGTTTCAACCTTTCTAGTTTTTTGTCCATTACTTTGGTTTTTCTTTGTGTACTGTAAGGATGCGTACTTGGTATATTTTTGCCGGTTTTTATATTACTGAAATAATTTTTTAATTAATTAGGATCTTTTGGTAGACTTTAGTGCATATGATGTAATGTAATGTAGATGCATGAATGCAAAAAATACGACTATTTTGATTCAATTCCATTTAGAAAACTTTACTAGAAAACAAAGTTCTTTACATAGAAATGGATTACAGATACGACCTAGTCCTAATGCTCAAAGATTTTACTTTTCTAAGAAATCAAGCCAATTCCCGGCCCCGGTCTGATTCTAGTTCGTATTTCACACTTAATACATCTGCTTGAACTGCTAAAGTCTATATATGGTCAGCCACCTCCCAAATCTGGGCCACTGTCTCACCCATAATGTAGTCTCTGTCTCTAATTTGACCCCGAGATTGATAGAGTTGCTCATTACTTGCTTTAAGGAGCTCAACTTAGAGCTCACTATTTTGTAGTGCAATTTTAATTTTTTAGACCTTTTTTTTCGTTTTTCAATCTTATCCAAGCTCGTCTTGAGCTTCATTACGGAGTTGCGGTTACGATGCTGATGAAGCGATTTTTCTAGTTCAGCCATTCTAGCCTTCAACCCGATCTTCTCATTTTGGGCTTTTGAAAGACTCTTCTCTAGGGCCTCATTTCGCATTTGAGCATCTTGAAATTTTCTTTCCCACCAATCAGCTTTGATCTTTTCCTCTCGAATCTCTTAGCGCCACTACTCTGATGTTTTCCCCAACCTGGCAGTTCTCATCGATAGACGTAGCTTCTTATAATCTGTCTTCAAACTACCCAGATCCTCATCGGCCTTATTATTTTCTTTTCTTAATTTCCCAATCTCCAATTTCTGAACATCGACATCTAGTCTCAAATGCATCTTTTCCTCTTCTAGTTGTTTTATCTTCTTACTGAGCACTGAATTCTTCCTTTCGAAGTCTTGCATTATGATCTCTAGCTCTGATGAGACAACTTGCAAGTATTCATCCATTGATTGAGCGCCCTTTAAATTCGGCCCAGGGATATTATTATTAATCCTTTTACTAAACCATTCGTTGTATTCAGAAGTCGTTATTGAACCAACAGCCAATCTCTTCATCCAGCGGGTCTACTTCCAAGCATCAGAAATATCTTGAACTTTTTTCTTATAATTGTCCATCTTATACAAGAACTCATATTGAGCTAGCCCGTGAGTCAATGGTATAAACTGCCTTGATTTATACTGCCTTAATACGAACGAAGGGCATACCCAACGGCTCCTCAAATTCTAAGCAAAAAATACTCAATTATAACTCCCACACCGATAAAAGATCTCGTCTGGGACAATTCAAAGAGCTTTTCTTTCAACATCCTCCTCTTTGAGATTCTGAAAAATTGACATCCACCTTTCCTCTGATATGCCATCCCTCCTTTGCTTAGCTGCTTCCTCATTTAATGGGGAATAATTCTCAGAGAAGACTCGGTAAGAGACATTGTCCACCTTCTAGAAATGACCATGAAACCATACCAATAATAGCTGCGTGCATCCAATGAATTTGCCTTCACCTGTCCTCCGATACACGTTCAAAGATCTGAATGTCTCAGCTAGAACTGCCGGTACAGGTGTAACCTTTTTATCAAGTCGATCAAATAAATCAGCGACTGCTTTATCTATATGCATTAAAGCTTTAGGAAAGATTACCAAACTATAAATACTCAAGGCGAAGACGTCAATTTTCTTTTTTACATCCGGATGTGCTAGGATCAGGTCCCTCAAACTCACCCAATTAATTCATTTACCATCCTTTTTTTGCTGAATTCAGGTCATAACCCAATGTTCACTCATTCAGTAATGTTCATTATCTTTTTCACAAAAGTTGGGATGTTAGTGGCCCTAGAGTAAATTTTTTTGACTTGGATCTTTGGACAACGAAGCAATGTGGTATATTCTTCCACAGTGGGCACCAAGTCCACCCTCTCAAAAGTGAAACAACTATAGGCAAGGTTCCAAAACTGAGTCATAGCCTGAAACAAATGCTTGTACACCTTGATGTCAAGCAAGGTAGATCGCCATAATTATGGTAGAACAACTGCTTAGTCTCATCATCCCAATGGGCCCATATATCTCTCAATTCCTAAAGCTCATTTTGTGTCACATTGATACTGGTAAAGTCTCACAATTTTGATGTATACCCCTCAACTAGACTATCTCTTTTCTCTAATTGCAATTTCTTTGACCATATACAGACAGCCGCATTATCTTTCACTTTATTAAGAAATTCATTCTCCGTGGCAAGCCTTCTAACTTAGTAACCGAACATGAATCGGCACCTGTTTAAATATGCAATGTCATGCAATTACGGCCAAAATAAAACACAACAAGTCAGTATAATATACAAATGATAAAATTCAAAGTAAAAAAAAAAGTCCAACACCTATCTGGGTAACCGCTAAGGTTCATCATATCTTTACCTAGGGTGGGCTCTTAGGGTTCCCTATATGCAGTTCAGTTCTAAAGAAAGGGTACCTGAACCAGTAGATTCTTCAATCCTCATCCATTATAGGCTCATATGGATCGAGTTCAGTTCAGGGGAATACATTTCCCTATGGCAATGTAGAGATGAAAATCTTACGAAGACGTAGGTACTGATATATCCCAGAAGCAGTCCACTAGCCCATACGGAGTTGAAAACCTCACGAAGGCATATTTCTCATTCCCACTTAAAAGGTGTAACCATAACGGTCATGCAATGTAATGCAAGAGTATTTTATGAGCCTCAAACCACAGCAATTATAAGGACCACAAACAAATGCAACAAAAGAATCATAGTTTTCAAATCAAACTTTCAATTTTCAACAAAAGGATAGAAAATAATCAGTTTTACGGTTTGACTCTCTTATTTATCCCCAGTGGATCGCCAAGCTGTTGAAATTATTTTTTTATTTTGAAAAACGGAGATTGACTTTAAAAAAATATGGAGTCGCCACCAATCATTTTATTTAGGTGTGATCGGATCGCCTATACAACATTTTATTTTATTAAAATATTGATTTTGGCCTACGAAATTCAAGAAAATGGGTTCGGGAGTCGGTTACATGCAAGGAAGGATTAGCACCCTTGCAGCGCCCAAAATTGGTACCTTATTGATTAATTAATGTCCTAATGTCAAAAATTTAAAAAGATTTTAAAATACAATTCTTTTAAAAAAAATTGGATAGCTAGAAGTGGATATTTAGATTCTCTTGTTCTGAAGAAATAAAATATCATATTCAGCACGTTAGAATACGACATTTCAATCCCTCGATACCAAAATCATCTCATGATTTTTAAAACTCATGCATTGAAATTTTAAAAGGATATTCGGTTATTTGGTCAAATGATAAATCAAAATCCAGCACGTTAGGGAACGACTTCTCGAATTTCCAAACACGAAATATTGTCTTGTTTAAAAATTTCCCTTTTTATGAATTTGGAAGTAAATCAATGGATTACTAAAAAATAATATACGAATCGAATGCTACAATTTACAAGCACCGCATGATATGCCACTATTCCAATGACAATGCGAACAATCGAAGATACATGAAATAAATAAAAATAATGGAATATCAAGGCATGCACCTAAAGGGATAATACCAACTTAAAGAAACGAAGAAATAAACAAAAGAGAAAATTGTTTATAAAAGCATTGAAAATTCGAGAACCACTTTAAAATACAAATGAAAGTAAAGGTACATCTTGTAATGAAATATATGAAATAATATAAATAAAGATAATAACGGTAAAATATATGTACAAGTAAAATAAATATAAAAAAATAGTAAAGTAAAAAAAACTAAAATTTTGGAGTTAAAATCCTAATATTAAATAAATGAATGATAAGTTTGTAAAAATAATTTTAAAATAATAATAATAGTAATAATAATGATAATAATAAGAATAATAAGAATAATAATAGTAGTAATAATATTGGAATGAAAAACATAATAAAACAATTAAAATAAATATGCGCAAAGGTAAAATTAAAAGAAAATATATATAAAAAACAATTATAAAAAACAAAAAAAATATTAAATAAACAAGATAAATAACTAATTGAATATCAATAAAATATTAAATTGAAAACTAAGACTAAATAAATAAATAATGAAGTAACAAAATAACAAATGAACTATTTGTATAAAAAGGTTAAATAAATCTAGGATTGAATTGAAATCAGAATAAAATTTTGGGTATAATTTATAAATAAATACTAAAAGGACTAAAATAAAATACACACAAACCAATGAGATTAAAAATGCAAATATTCCAGGTTCCTAAAATGCAACGTTTAAGCACGGATTAAAATGAAACTGACACAAAATTCCTGGGCAAAATTAAAAAGTAAAAGTCAAACTGCAACGCAAAAAGGAGGGACTGATCGCGAAAATTACCCATTTAAGGCGGGAATGCGCCGATCCAGCACCAAAATTTTATTAAAGATATATTTCTGCTATTGCTATAATAAACAAATAATACTAATAAAAAAATCAAAGATTTCTCCCTTTTTCACAACTAAACCTAAAAGCTTTAAGGGTTTATTCCTTTCCCTTTTCTTCTCCTGGAAAAACCTTCGTCACACCACCGGACCACCACCATTCTTGGTGGCCAGCGACGCACGAAAATGAACCTTTCGACCCTGTTCCAAGGTAAGTTCGAGTAAGCCCTTTTCCTTCATTTTCGGATCTAAAAAGAATGAAAGAAAAGCAAAATAAAAACTAGACCAAAATAGCAAAATCCCTTGAAATCACCTTATCGAAACTTTTTTTTATAGAATCTGCGTGTCTCTGTATTATATTTATGTGGAGAAAAAGATCCCCTTACACTGTTTACAATCGGCTTTATATAGCCGCAATAAAAATAAAAATTACAAATTTCTGATTTTCTGCTTTATTTGTTACTGCTATTTTTTTGCTGTTATTTGGCTGTCAAATTTGTTATTCTATTTTGTAGGTACAGCTAAAGGGTGGCGCGTGTGGAGGTCGTTGTGGAGGTGGCTTGCGGTAGTCGAAAGTTAGTGTTACCCATGTTGAAAATTTATTTATTTTTTGGGCCATTCGGGCCTAAGTTTTTAATCATTTTGGGCTTGTATTTGGGTAAGGTTTGGTCTGTAAAAAACAGGCCAATTGGGCCGTGTTTATTTGGGTTTTGTAATGTTGGACTTTGGACCTTATTTTGTTTTATAGTTTATGCCCGGGCAGATTGGGCCTCTTACAATTATCATTATTATTACTATTATTA
Organism: Gossypium hirsutum; assembly: GCF_007990345.1. Lineage (NCBI taxonomy): Eukaryota > Viridiplantae > Streptophyta > Magnoliopsida > Malvales > Malvaceae > Gossypium > Gossypium hirsutum. The sequence goes on from NC_053436.1 coordinate 13,631,639, forward strand.
TTATTATTTTAAAATTATTTTTACAAACTTTTCATTCATTTATTTAATATTAGGATTTTAACTCCAAAATTTTAGTTTTTTTTACTTTACTATTTTTCTTATATTTATTTTACTTGTACGTATATTTTTACCATTATTATCTTTGTTTATATTATTTCATATATTGCATTACGAGATGTACCTTTAATTTCATTTGTATTTTAAAGTGGTTCTCGAATTTTTAATGCTTTTATAAATAATTTTCTCTTATGTTATTCGTGCATTTATTTTATTTATTTCTTCGTTTCTTTAAGTTGGTATTATCCCTTTATGTGCATGCCTTTATATTCCGTTGTTTTTCTTTATTTCATGTATCTTCAATTGTTCGCATTGTCATTGGAATAGTGGCATATCATGCGGTGCTTGTAATTTGTAGCATTCAGTTCGTATATTATTTTTTAATAATCCATTGATTTACTTCCAAATTTATAAAAAGGGAAATTTTTAAACAAGGCAATATTTCGTAATTGGAAATTTGAGAAATCGTGCCTTAACGTGCTGGGTTTCGATTTACCATTTGACCAAATAACCGAATATCCTTTTAAAATTTCAATGCATGAGTTTTTGAAATCATGAGATGATCTTGGTATCGAGGGTTTGAAATGTCATATTTTAACGTGCTGGATATGATATTTTATTTCTTCGGAACAAGAGAATCTAAATATCCACTTCGAGTTATCCAAAATTTTTAAAGGGATTGTGTTTTAAAATCTTTTTAAATTTTCAACATTAGGACATTAATTAATTAATAAGGTACCAATTTTGGGCGCTGCGAGGGTGCTAATCCTTCCTCACATGTAATCGACTCCCGAACCTTTTTTCTTAAAATTTGTAGGAATATTTTAATAAAATAAAATGTTTTATAAGTGATCCAATCACACCTAAATAAAAGGATTGGTGGCGACTCCATATTTCTTTTTAAAGTCGATTCCTGTTTTTTAAAATAAAAAAATGGTTTCGACATCACTAATCCCTGCTTGTAACTTATTATTACTTTCAATAGGTGATTTTACTAGTTTGCAACCTAACATGCTAGTCTTTGTCAGAAGATCTAAGACATATTTTTTGGGGGAAATAAAGATTTCCTTTTTCGATATAGCCTATTCTATTTTGAGGAAATATTGTAACTTTCCCAAGTTTTTAATTTTGAATTCTTGAGCCAATTGTTTCTTAAGTTAGACCATTTCTTCCTTGTCATCTCTTGTCATAATTATGTCATCAACAAAAACTATAAAGAGAGTAATTTTACCCTTGTGATGTTTGATAAAGAGGATATGATCAGCATTACTTTGTCGATAGCCAAACGACACCATGGCTTTACTAAATATGTCAAACCAGTCTGGGAGAGTGCTTTAGTCCATATAGGGCCTTTTTCAATCTACATACCTTCCCTTGGGTGTCTTTATCCTTGAATCTTAAAGGAACTTTCATATACACTTCTTTTTCTAGGTTTCCATGTAAGGAAACATTTTTTACATCAAATTATTGTAAGTCCTAATCGAGATTTACTACACATGATAGAAGGATCCTAATCGTATTCAATTTAGCAACTGGAGGAAATATTTCTTGATAATCCACTTCATATGTCTGAGTGAATCCTTGCGCTACTAGTCTGTTTGAGTCTTTCAATTGAACCATCAATCTTATACTTGATAGTAAACACTCATTTGCTGCCAACCATTTTTTGTCCCTTAGTAGTATTAACCAATTCTCACGTCTCATTTTTTGCTAAAGCCTTCATTTCTTCAATCATTTCCTTTTTCCATCTTGGATCAGTGATGACTTCTCTACAATCTTGTGGAGCAAACATATAAAACAAAAACAAAGCAAAAACTCTATAGGATGAGGATAAGGAATCATAAGAGACAAAGTCAGAGATAGGATGTATATTGCAAATTCTAACACCTTTTCGTTGGGCTATTGGTAATTCTAAATCAGTAGCAACCTCAGGTAAAGAATACTCACTTGATAGTGAAGATTCAAGGCATAAAGTAGATTGTATGATGTTGTCTTCTTTCTTGCCTTTTCTTGTGTATGTCCTTAAATTAGGCCTATCCAACAACCGTCCACTAGTCTTCTCTTGAACCGAAGTCTCTATTGGAACTAAATTCTCCCTCGAAAAGGTAACAGAACAGGGTGTTATCTCTTCATTTTCAATAACCTCTCCTGAAAAGATAGTTGTGATGAAGAAAAGTAGGGCTCACCCTGGCGAAATGTTACATCCATACTTACATAATACTTTTTAGATAGCGGATGATGACATTTATAAACCTTTTGTGTGGGAGAGTATCCAATGAAAACACATTTGACTGCTCGAGGATCCAGTTTGCTCCCATGTCAAGGATGAATAAAGTTAACACAACTAAAGACCTTCAGTGAAACTGGGTAATCCGTCTTGCCCTATAAGATTTTTTAGGGACTTTTAAAATTAAGGACCTAAAGAGGCATCCAATTACTGAGATAAGTTGTAACCAAAATTGCATCATTCAAGTAAGGCTTTGGGAGGTTCATAGTGAACATAAGTGTGATCTAACAACCACCAAAGGATGTCGATTTTTTTCTTTTAGCAACATCATTCTGAGCATTTGTACCTAGACAATTGGTCTGATGCTAAATTCCATATAGTTCTAAATAATCATTAAAGTTATACTCTATTTCATTATCAGTTCACAAGATCTTAACCTTAGCATCAAACTAAGTAGTTATCAATTTATGAAAAGAACTGAAACACGAGAAAACATCACTTTTGGATTTTAACAAAAACACCCATATCATCCAAGTGTAACAGTTAATAAATGTAACAAACCAACGATTACCAGAAAAAAAAGTAAAGCGAGTAGGGCCCCAAACATTCGAATGAATAATCTTAAAAGGAATAATACTTCTATTATTATGTAAAGGATAATTGTTTCTTGTATGCTTAGCAAATTCATAGGCATCACAAACTAAAGAGTCTAACTGAGTTCTTGAAAACAAAGTAGGAAACATCTTGGCAAGAACAATAAATGACGAATGTCCTAACAAAGTAGGAAAAATATTGGCAAGAACAGTAAATGACGAATGTCCTAACTGCCTATGCCATTCAATTATCTCCCGATTGACATCTTTATTGTCTCCAAATAAGGCTTGAGACATACTGGCTGATTGATCTAGAAGATATAAGCCATCACACAATCTATCATTGTCAATCGTCTTTCATGTGTGGATGTCTTAAAAGACACAGTAATCGAAAAAGAATTCAAGTTTATAATTTAAGACTTTAGTGATATAAATTATAGCATGCATCTCTGAGAAGAGTGGCACGGCCAAACATCATCCCAGAAGCGAATCGGCTTACCATTGCCCAATCAAAGTCTAGCCCAAGTTCTGCTAACAAATAAGAGGTTAACTGGGAAATTAGGGACATGGAGGACAGAGGATAAAGTGAGATTGAGAGTACAAACAACAGAACTTGTTTCAGAGATAAAGGTAAGGGAATCATCGATTATTCGCACTCTATTTGTAAATGGAAAAGTATTATAGTTAAATAAATTTTTATTTGATCCTGTCATATGCCAATTCGCACCGGAATCAATAATCCAAGATTCAGAAGTAGATGGAGCATTTAAAACAGTACCTGATTTCGCATGATTAGACTTGGCAATTAAGGTAGAGTCCAATTAAGACAAGAGGTGTCAGATATGTTGAATCTCATGTGAGGTAAAACTCCCAGTAGAAGTGGACTTGTCCTCTGTTGACATAGAGTCTGACAAATGTGCCTGATACCCCCTCGTTTTCCGCCACGACCTCGAGTGAAGAGACTATGCAACTTCTAACATGAATCTTCAGTGTGCCGAGGCTTACCATAATAGTCATATGTCAAGTGATCCTTGTCAGACTTACCACCCGATGGACCATCTTGGTTGGCAATGAGATCAACTTTCTCAAGAGATGGATTATAGAGCATAATAACACGACGAGTCTCCTCCTGTTGTACATAAGAGTATGCCTCATGGAGAGAAAGGAACGAAGTTTTGCCAAGAACTTGAACTCGAATCTAATCATACTCAGTATTCAACCTAGCCAAGAAATAAAAAGCGCGCTCCTTTTCCACCATATTTTGAAATTTTTTGACATCATTGCTACAAGACGCCTGAAAATCTTGATAATAATCAAGTTCTTACCACAACCCACTTAGTTTAAAAAAATATTGAGAAATCGTTAGCTCCTCTGTTTTGTACCATAGACCTTATTACGAATCTAAAAAATTTGAGCATCATTCCCAACACGAGAATAAGTGAGACCAGCAACATTCCAAATTTTTTCTGCAATATCAAGCAACAAATAGGTTTTAGAAATATTGGGTTGCATAGAGTTGATAAGTCATGCTATAATAAGAGAGTTCGTTGAATCCCACTGACTAAATGTTGAATTAGTGAGTTTAGGTTTCGACGTTGTACCGGTGATGTATCTTTGCAAGCCATGAGCCTTGATAAACAAGTAGGACCTTGACCTAAATTCCGTCAAGCATCACAAGACTAATTTGCAACGAGGGATTATCGGTTAGAATCACGAACTTTCGTCCTTAGACATAATGCTGGAAAAAAAAACAACTAATACCCAAAAAAACTGCTTGGAAAATTAGGGAAAAAAACACCCAAAAAAACACAAAAGAGATACCAACAAAAACTTAGCCAAAAAATGGCACCACTTAGAGGAGAATGACCTAAAGGGAGCAGAGAGCACAGTGACGGTGCCGGAAAAAACATGGCGGCAGTAGGTGAAGGCCATGCGCGGTGCGTGAAACAAAGATGTAAAAGCTTGTGACAGCGTGTGAGGCCCAAGTGCAAGTCTTTTGGTCATTGGATTTTTGGGTTTCGCCAGGGAGTGGATGTCGACTCCAATGGTAGGGGCGGTGAGAGAAAAGATAAGGCTAGGGTGGAAAGTATCAATTTTGTGTTTCTAGGGTTTTTTTGGAATAAAATTTAAAATCCGAAAAAAATCTCAAAAAATCGAATAAAAAACTGATACCATGATAAAATTAGAGAGAAATACTCTAATGTATTGAGGAAAATCTGACTCAAAAGTATGTATTTCTTAAAAATATGTACAGGTATATATACATGAACGATTGAAAGAATATCTCTAAATAAAATCCCTAAAAATCAGCTGTATTCTCTAAAGCTATACTATTCAATGCTATCAAATAATCAAAGATTCTCAACAGTATTGCCATGCATAGATTTGATTTCTTATGGTGAACGGTCAATATGGTTAGGCTGCTTATATTTTTCTGATTCTATTTTGTCATTTTTGAACAGTCTTGCGTAAACGTTGCACTTAATTTTGTTTCACCTGAAAGTATTGGTGAATGTATTCGTTTGACGGAAGAATATCGTGTACTTCCCCAAGGCCATAGCGCTAAAGTGGACAAACTGAAGGTATGTGGATGGTTAATTACTAATTAACTTCTGGTATGTTGGTTGAGTTTTGAGATTGATGCACTGTTGAATATACTGTTTCTGCTTATGTATATATAAAACTTATAGCATGTTATTACGCCTGAGTGCTTTATTCTTTTTTATGTTGTTTGTCTGTAAATGCTATCTGAAACAGGTGAGGAGCATGGCTCTACAAGCAATGTGTTGGGCAGTGAATTGTTTGGATCCAACTGCATGGTGAGTTACTTCAAATGCATATTCCTTGTGAATTCTCTAGTATATTGCTACTTTATTAAAGCTGCAATAACTTCTTTTTTCTGCAAAACCCTCGTGATGTGCTGCTGTTTTTTGGGCCTTCGGTTATTTTGTTTTGTAGATTCTATTCTTCTTACTGCTTGTGCCGTAAAATGCATATCCAAATAATCATGTCTTTATGCTGGGGATGTGTTTGGGATTTCTTTCTAGGTTGTTGTCAGAGTAATGTTATCATACATCCGTTAAGTCTTAGTAGACACAGTGTGTTAATTAATTGTTAGATGTTTGAATAGCAATTCTGTAGGTTGTCTTGGTGTAGTATTTAATTGGATAATTACAAGAAGAAGTGGAAAATAGAGATGCAAGGAGAACTTGGTGACTCTTCTCAATTGATTATTTGAATCATTTTGAAAGCTATGCTAGTGGGAATTCCTGAGGGTGCATTACAGTTAGATTCCCTTGCTTTTATGCAGCGATAATGATTGCAAACAACATGCATATGATTTGATGAACTCATCTGTAACATAAAATTTATATGGCTTAACTACAAAATTTGTCTCCAAACTATATTGCTTTTCCTTAAATTATTAATTTCGTCTCATTTTACTCAGAAAGTGTATGATGTCCAATAAGAGCATGCCTGTCATATTTTTATTGGCTACTATAATGTTTTGAGGATAAATGAGACTAAATTAATAGTTTAAGTATCAATATAGTTTGAGGGCCAATTTTGCATTTAAGTCTATCTAAATTGCTAAAACCTGAAAATTGTAATCTAAATATTAGTATTGTGCCTTGGTTTCTGCATGGCAAAAGTTTCTTTCCTCTATTGTTCTGTTGACTGAAAGTGTTCAGAGAAGGATCGATTGATGTAAAAAGTTTTCTGTTTATGCTAGTTAATAGTATTGGCTGACCAAGTCTTGTGGCATAAAGATTTCTTTTTTAATTTTAAAATTTAAAATTATGTAAATTAACTCGTCTTATCCAGGAGTTTTATTGATAATTTATGTGTATAAATAGATGCTCATTTCAGGAATAAAACACAGCTCGTTTTCATCTTTTTGACAAACTTCTTTAAATAGTGATCCAATACAATTTCATACCATGATCTCAAGATTGAGAGGAATATCGTTGAATTTATTGAGTAATTGAGTTTCTTGTTTAGAAGAAGTATTCAAGGACAAAAGAATATATATTACTGAGTTCTGTGGTTTTATAGCTACCATGATATTTGTGGAAACACTGTATGATTCCATATTGTTTTTGAGTTTGTATTAGATGAGCTTTTCCGAAATTTGATCTAGCAATGCTCATCATGTTAAGCCTTGTTTTGTCCCACATCTAAATATGGAGCTAATTTTATGAGTTTGAATTAAAGGCTTTTATTTGTTTCTCAGCATTAAATTAAACCCTACTTTGTCCAGACCTGAGGGTACTTTTGGTTCAAATGCTGCATGCAAGCATGGTGTTGAGAGTGGATCTGCCTGTAGGAAGCCAGTTAGAGGGCAAGGATTTGATACGGAAGAGTGGGACACTAGAGGTAAAGAATATAAGGTTGTTTCTGATGAAAAGTCTGATTGGTGTGATCATGGTGGCGATTCTTACATTGATGAGGAAGCTGAGGTTGCTCATAATGGAGAAACAGAAGTCCAGTCTGAGGCAGTCATTAGTGACCCTGATGAAGACACAATGGAGAAGGAAGCTGAAATTGAGGTAGATGCCATCAATACTGACAATGACGGACAATTCTTTAGGCCCTTGTTCTAACCCCACAATGGAAGACCCTGACATTGACAAGGAAGATGAGGCTGCTTGCTATCAAGAAGCAGAAGTCCATATCAAGGCAGTTGTTAGGGAGCCTGACAGAGGCACAATGGAGGAGGACGTTGAAATTGAGGTAGTTGTGACGGATGCTGACAATGGCATGGAAGATCCTTACCCCATAGACATCATCGCTCCATCTTATTCAAAGGAGCATGTTGCCTCTCCGGTTCATGCACATGTATGCAGTTCACCAGCAACTTCTACCATGCATCACACAGACTGTAGCACGGTTGATTTCTATGGTTTCAAGGTCTCGGCACACCACAAGCAATACTTGGAAGTCATCTACAACATCGAGGGTCCTTTCTGGAAGAACTGCATCATCCAAAGTCCAGAGTGGATCGCATCCTTGCTGAGGCTGTTCGGCGATGCTTTGGCATTGTCCGATAGACCATGGAGCTCACTATCTCAAGAGATCTAGTACGCATGGTACGGACCATCGAAGACGGAGGGGCAGTAGGGTTCAGTGTTCATTGTTTGGAGCCTCTCATTGAAGAGGCTAGGACCATGATAGCATCGTACGATGACTATTTCAGACTGGTAAGCCAGTATACTAAAGTGAAAGAGGAAATAGAATCAGTCAAGGGCAAGTTGGCATCATTGAGAAATCAAAGGAGAGAGCTGAAAGGAAAGATGCATGCTCATTACAGTGCTGTTGGGCGTACTGCATTCAGCGTTGTTTCTAGAGTTAATTACATACTTGTTGGCTCTCCCATATGAGAAAATGTACATGTTATTTTGTATTGCACAAGTAGTCATAGTTTTATCTAGGTTTAAATATGGTTCAGTACACTTCTAACTTCTTAAATTTAGTTATTGTTAGATTACTTTTTATGAGAGGTGTTTATAAGTTCGCTTGGTCCAATCAACTTAGCCTGCATTATCTAAATTTGGGTTTATATTTTTCTAATTTTCATCGAGCTCAATTTTATTGGTATAAAATATAAAAAATAATTTTATATGAATATTTATATATTTATAAAAATGAAGAAGCCTTTGGGGCGGGTATGATTTGGAAATTGTTTCGAGGTTTCAAATAATATTAATAACTACAATTGTGTTGTGAAATGTAATGATCCATTTGTTAAAATAGCAATTATATACAAAATTTAAAAATATATATGTAAAATTAATTAGTTTTATATCAATATCTCTCCTCTCTCTATAATAAAAAAAATAAATTAAGATAATTCAATTTAGATCAGTTTAATATAGATTAAGTCGATTCAAGTTTCAAAATTTTTGGATATTTTAGTTTGACATAATTTTAGCCTCTACTAAATTTGAGCTTGAATTGTTTTAAGTTTGGATTAGGTTTGAGGTTTGAATTTTTCGAATTAAGTCATTACAAATTTAAATCATTTTAAATTCAGATTGACTGAACTAATGTTGTTTACTTATTCAATCAAATTAACTTTGAATAGATTTAAGGTTTTATTAAGAAATTTTTTAATTTTTATTCAAGTCTTTTTTAAATTTTTATTTAAAAAATATTTAAAATTTCTCATTAAGTCTCAAAGATTTTAATTAAGCCTCAAAATTTATTATCAATTAGACTTGTTTAAGAAAGATTTTAATTAAGCCTCAAAATTTATTATCCATTAGACTTGTTTAAGAGTTGGACTACTCGTCCAATTCCTAAAGTTCATCCAAAACATGAGAAGATCTAGACAAAAGTATGAGGCTCAAGAAATAGGTTTAGACAAAAATTAATCTTGTTTGAAATATGGACTAAGTTTATGCTCTAACAGTCAAGGCCGACACTTTATTCTATTTATTTTATTTTTATATAGGGATAAATCTCAAAACTATGCCTAAACTATGGTTTAATGTACAATTATAAACACGAAATTTGATTTTATGTAATTTTATATATGAAATTTTGATATGATTCAATTCTTGTAAATTATTAACACAATTGGTATGTTTCTTTCTTTAAATGTGTATGATTAAATCAAAATTAAAGTTTCAAATATACATTTGAATCACAATTAAAGTTTTACATGTATAACTGCACCAAATTAACATTCATGTATATGATTGCACATTAAATTAAGTTCATGTATAATTTTAAGATTTATTCCTTCTATATACTATGTAAATTAAATTAAATTAAATTAAATATATAATAATATAACATAAATATTAAAAGATATGTTAAACTGTCCATGTTTAAAATTTAACTCAATAAAAATTTGAATTAATAAATATTAAATTAAAATAATATAATTAAAATAACTAAACATAATAATATAGATGAAATTAAAACATTTGAGTTAACTATTGACAAATATAAATAAATTAACATAAAATTTAAAATTTATATTTCAAATCGAAACTAAATTTAAGTAAATATAAAATATCGTAATAGATAAATTCAAGCATGTCACTATTAGTAATCATGATGAAACTTGGGAGCAGTTTGATGGGTAAGGCTAAAAGGGCATGTGAGAAACTGAGCACCCCCTAAAATGAGGGGCTGCTAAGTGCTAAAGATAGTGGACCTAAAACCGCTTCTGCCATCGCCCTTCCCATTTCTGGTCATCTCTCCCCATCTTCTCCTTTCGTTTCTTTTCTTCAGTCTCCAATGCTGACCTTCACTCATATGGTCTTCGCTCTTTTACCACTATTACATTTCAATTATATATGTATACATGCATTAAAACGAAGACAATGACCCCCCCCCCCACTTTCCACTTCAGCTTCAGCTTCAGCTTCAACTCTCTTAGCCGATTACGATTTTAACCCATTAGAGAGTAGAGAGAAACATAGTTTGAGAGAGTAGTCACGCGCTTAAGCTTTTCAATTTTATATATGTTAAACATGGTTAATCGAGTTAAGATTCATCGTCAGAAAGAAGTTTAGTTAAGATTTTGTAATATTTGAGGATTTGGATTATCTATCTATCGAATTAATTTTGGGTTGTTTATTTCTATATATGGCCATTAATTGTGGGTTTAGATAATATTAGTGTCATTTTAGGTTTAAGTCATTCCGGATTTGAGTCAAATTAGTTTTGATTCAACTTAATTTAGGTCAAGTTAGTTCAGATTTTAAAATTTTCGAGTTATTTCAAATCTAAATCACTTTGAGTTCAAATTAATTCTAAATTTTAAGTCATTTTTTATCTAAACCATTTTGAGGTTTGAGTTTGTCCATCAAATTTTCTGAATCAGATTATCTTCAATTGAATATGTATAAATTTTTTACTTTCTAAAATTAACCTAGAATCGAATATAAGTATGAATTAATCAAATTAATATTTTTTAAGTAAAATAGTAATGAAATTGATATTTAGAATATAATCAAAATGGCCTAATATATATTTATCGTAATCAATCATGATAACATTTATTACGTTTGGAATTACGATAAATGGAGATGGGATGTGTAATGGCAATTTAAATCAGTGACGTTGAGTAGGGATGAAAATGGTAGACAAACTTTGGGGGACCAAAAGGATAGCCATAGAGCATCCAGTTTTGGAAAACCTAATGCGTATGGTCTGTCTAGGGCTTGTTTCTAAAACTAGACTCACACAAATGCTTGATTAATTAAACTATAACATAATAAAAATTAAACATGCATGGTAAATACATGTCCATGCATTCTCAGGATTTTATTTTTGGAAATAAGTAAACTATATTTTAACTAGGGTTAAATTATGGGTTTTTTTTTGTTGTTGAATTACAAAAGAAGGGTAAAGTTTTAATAGCAACGCGACTAGCGCAACTCAAATCTAAATTGCACTTGAGACGATGAACACCTTGACCATCAAGCCAACACACAGGGTTCGGTTAAGTTATGGTTTTGATTTCTTTTTATTACATTAAAAAGATAATTATTTTAATCTCAGTAGAGTAAAATCAAATTGACAAGTTGGTTTAAGATAATATTCCATGTTTAAATTTGATATTTAATCTCTACATTTTAATAATTTGATCTCTTTAATTTTATAATATCATTAATTAACTCATTTAATTAACAGTTAAAATGCTGAGTTGAAACTTTCTTCTTAAAAACACTTCTTTCAACACACAAAAAAATAAAATACATGATAACATGATGAATTAATAGAGAGATTGTATTACTATTTAAATTAATTAATAATATTATAAAAAATAAAGAATTAAATTATGTTAAATTTCTTTGATGGTGATAATAATATATATAATTAATCCAAACTTAATTAAATTGATTCATTAAACTTTATTTGAAGAAAAAGGGAATTAAGTATGTTTAAAATTCGAATATGATCATGTATATTACTCAACCTCATTTAGGATAAGATTGAGGAAGAAAAATTGAGAAATCGAATCCAAATTAAAATGTTTGGATGGTTTAAGAAATATATATTTAAAAACTATGGTTATTTAAATTGAAGTTAATTTTTTTATTTAATTTTTAATTATTTTTTGTTATGTAAAAATATTTTATATTTAAAATAGTGGAAATAAATTAATTTTTTATATAATATATATTATAAAAATACTATATAAAAGACTTGAAACTTTAATAAAATAATATCTAAAAAAATTAAACAAAATTCATTTTTTCAAAATAAATTCTTAAATAAAAAATAAAAAATCAATGAAAAAAATCGAGAACCAAATCAAATTATAATTCTAAAAAAAAAAAATCAAACCCAGCTCATTTCACCCTAAATTAGGATGTGGTTTTTTTTTTTTGAAAAAATCTTTACCAAAAAGGAAAAAAAAAAGAAATTGCTTTCTGATCAACTCCAAAGTAATGACTTGTGTGTATGTAGTTGGTGCTAGATCAATATCTGGTGGGAAGTAAAATTAAAAAGAGGCCTCATTGCTTTAAAGCACCTACCATATGAAAAAGCAAAAGTTTGGTTTTTCACCACACTGGCTTTTGATCAGATTTCATGTGTTGAATACTTGCTGTATTACCATTTTTAGCTGTAAAAAATAAAATAAAATAGGCTTTCAGTCCCTCTATTTGGACAAAATGTAACAATATTATCATATATATTCACTGAGTTCATGATAATTTACTGCTTAAGCTGGTATGATTGCATGAGTGTATTGATGATAAAATTTGATGGTAATACTAACAATGTCAAAGATTGGTTAGGATTTTATTTATTGCTTAAGGGTCCAACTCGACTCGACTCTAAATTTAGTCAAAACCCGGTGTAACTTAAATACTTTTACATCTCAAGGTTTAGACGTAAAAGAATCACCAATTTTCACATTTACATTTTTTACCTCAAATAATTTTCTTTCAAGGTGGTGGTGATGCTGAATGACCATAGCATGAACTATACATATAGGTCTTAGTCATGGGATTGTTACAGTTTGTCGTTTCCGAATAGGGGGGTGATTAGGGTTTTTGGGGTTTGAAAATAATTCTTTTCCTTTTCCTAGATAGCCAGAGTTTTGCAAATTGTAGCAAAGAAAAAGGAAATACTGGAAATGGTAAAATTCAGGTAGCTTGGCAGAAGAGATCAGAAGAGTGGTTAAGGGTCACAGCACCCTTTTGCCTATGTTTCCGCATAAGACAATTAAAGGAATACTTATTGCTATTGAATTGCTGATAATGCCACTCCTCCTCCTTGGCCAGGCCAAAATCCAAGATTTTCAAGCCTTTGTTAATGGATGTGGTGATTATCCATTAAAACTAATGAAACCCTCCCTCCCTTGCTCTCCTTTAAACCCTAACATTGATTTCAATCAGAGAATTTGAGGATTTTTATGTTGGAATTTATTTCAAGTTCGGATTATTTGAGTTTGAGGTTAGATCTTTCATGTTTAAGCTACTTAGGTTATAGTAAATTTTGAGTTCAAGTAGATTCGAATTCGAATTGAACGAGTTTGAGTTGTTGGTTTTTTATGGTGAAATCAGTTGAGTCGAATTTAGGGTTTAGGTTGGATTTTTGGTTCGAATAATTTGTATTTGAGGCTTGTGTTTTTCTAATAAAATCATTTCGAATTTTAGTCACTTTAAGTTTGGATCATTTTGAGCTGCTTGTTCGAGTTATTTCAAATTAAATTCGAATTTATTCATATTTACATTGGACAGGTTTAAACTGTTGACTTTTTATGCTCTAATCAAGTTGAGTCCAATTTGGGTTCGATAAAGATTGACAGGTTTAATTTCAAAATGCGCAAGGCGAGAGCATTAAGGGTAGATAAAAACCTCAACCCAAAATGATAAATTTATGATTAATTTTCACTAAAAATTATAATTTCTAAAGTAATAAAATAATAAAAATTGCATTTTGAGTCTAAATTTAAAATTCATTCCTATCCTAAAATTTTTAACTCTGCATAACACAAATCATTAACCTATAAACATTTATATAATTAAATTGTTAAGAAAACTATGATATAAATATACTTATTAAAAATTAACATAATTTTAGTTGAAATAAAAAAAAAATAGCTTGAGGATAATTTGGAGAACGTGGGTGGGTTATAGAATAAATTCCTCGTTGCTATACGCTTTGACCAAAAAAGGAGCAAAGAGGAGTTTTTAGAAGCAAAGGAATAGGTAAACTCACAGTCATCTTTTTCTTCCTTTCTTCCCTTCCTGTTTTTATGAACTATAAAACTTGTTATTTTAGGGTTGCAGATAGTTTTTAATTTCCATTTTATCATCACATTTCTTTCTGTGTCCACTTTGTCCCTTATTTCACTTCTTTATTAGCCTCACCTCCTTTCCTTTCTTCTTCATTTTCCCTTTTTTTTTTGTGTGTGTGTGTGTGTGGGTTTTTTGGAAGTGAATTAAAAGAGAACATAGTTCCCTGATTTTGTCTTTTCCTTAACTAGAGAAGATTCATAGACACACAAAGAAATTTTTTTTCGAAGGTGGTGTTTTTGCTTAATATGGGACGTGGAAAGATAGCCATCAAGAGGATCGAGAACCAAACGACACGGCAAGTCACCTTTTCGAAGCGCCGAGCTGGGCTTTTGAAGAAGACTCATGAGCTCTCCGTTCTCTGCGATGCTCAAATTGGCCTCATCATCTTCTCTAGCACCGGCAAGATGTGCCAGTATTGCACTCAACCTTATAGGTTTCTCTCTCCCCCACGCCCTTTTTTCTTTTCTTCATTTCATCATTCATACATATGGCCTAAAAATGCGTGAAAATTTGGTTGTTGTTGATAGACCACGATTGGGTTGGTTCTGGTTTTACTCCTCCATGTCCCAATAATTCTGATAACATAGCTACCTAGGGTTTCTTCTATGGTCATAACTCCCAAGTCAATTTTGATTTTTTGTTGTGTGTAACGGATGGTCAAGATTTTAGGTTCATTAAATTTCCTAATGATTTCTAATATTATATATGTAATTTTTTTTAATATTAATCTTGTTATTATATTTGTTCTTTTTGATAAAATGTTTAGAGCTATTCATGGCCCTTTTCCAATAAATAAATAAGATAATAATATATTTCAGCGCATTCAAACTCATGATTTCTTACAATATTGTCAGTATCAATCTAGCTAAAATTTAATCGGTTATATATATGTAATTAATTTGCATAATCAGTTGACTAGTGTCTTATGTCTGTTATAATCATGGGGGGTTTCAAGTCCCTGGGCAAAAAGTACTATGCAAATGCATACATTTCTATGGTTTTGAGTGAATTATAGATATCTATATGTTTATGATACAAGTATTATTCTGATATATTCTAACCTTAATATTTGTAACTCTCTTCCCAAACTAAATCTGAAAGAGCCTCTCTTTTATATGAAAAAAAAATCTATTTTTTATCCGAAATTGCAGTTTCACATGATATTATAAAGATTCAAGCTCTTACCCTTTTCTTTTATGGTTTATATATATATATGTATATTATATGCAGAATGGAGCAAATCATTGAAAGGTACCAGAAGGTCACTGGGACTCGCATTCCTGAGCATGACAATCGGGTAAGATTCATTGATTAATTATTTTTTTGGGGTACAAATTGATTAATTATTTAGGAACTTTTCAATTAATCATCTTTCTCAATTTGATCACTAGATTTGGATTACGTTTAATTGTGCCCATCAGACTAAATTGAGAAAAGCTGTCAAGTTTCAGGACTATAATGTGAAAAAAATAGTTCATGGACTAAAATAATAATGTTACAAAATTCAAGGACTAAATGCTACTTAATCTCAATTATTTAACATTCATTACTTGGAAACTTTTCAAGTCTTACCCTTTGATTTTATATGTATGTGTAAGTAGGAACATTTGTACAATGAATTGGCAGTGTTGAGGAAAGAAACCCGTCGTCTTCAACTAAGCATGAGACGCTACACCGGTGAGGACATGAGCTCTATACCCTACGAGGAGCTCGATCAACTCGAACAAGAACTCGAACGCTCCGTCAACAAGGTCCGAGAGCGAAAGGTACCGTTTGAAAATTCTAAGTTTAATTCATTTGGTTCTTACAATCGCTTCTAAAAATTTGAGATCTAGATATAAATTGGCTTGAAAATTTGGCAGAATGAGCTCTTGCAGCAACAGCTTGATAATCTACGTAGAAAGGTGATATGCCAATTATAAAGCCCTTCAAAATTTCACCATATGTGTAGGTTTAATTATGCTCTCAGTCCTTGTACTCTTAGAACTTTTGAAATTTTGTCTCTTTGCTTTTACTTCTGATAATTTAGTCCTCCTATTTGTCTGGTTTAAAAATCAAGTCCAATTGATAAAACTATTAAATTGATTTCTATTAAATTTGAATATGTACTATTAATTGGGATTCAATTTTTAAAACCAAACCTTTGAATATGAGAATGTCACAGTTCATTATCAGAATTATTAATTACACTTTAATTTTTAAATCAAACAAACAGAGAAACTAAATTTCAAAGATACAAAGACTACAAGGACTGGTGACATAATTAAACCGCTCAGATGCATGTACTAAATTATCAGATAGGCTAATATCAATCCTGGGTTTATTGCATGTTTGTAGGAACGAATGCTAGAGGAAGAAAACAACAAC
Source organism: Gossypium hirsutum (assembly GCF_007990345.1). NCBI lineage: Eukaryota > Viridiplantae > Streptophyta > Magnoliopsida > Malvales > Malvaceae > Gossypium > Gossypium hirsutum. The sequence goes on from NC_053436.1 coordinate 13,648,153, forward strand.
ATGTATCGTTGGGTAAGTAACAATTAGATTAAACTTTGTATAATAAATAAAAGCATTCTGATAAAATTATATAATTTCATTTTTAGTCCCTTTAACAAACTAATAATCCAATTTAAACCTTTCTAGTATACAATTTTTTGGCTTTGGTGTTCAACCATTTATATTTTTATCTTGGCTCCCTAAAAAAAATTTCCTGCCTTCGCCTCTGACCTCACAGATTCAAGAACACCGAGCGGCAATCGAGTATCAACAACATGGAGGGCTAGAAGCTAAGCCAGTGGAGCATCATCAACAAGTTCTTGATGAATTCCCCTTCTACGGAGAGCCAAGCAGTGTGCTTCAGCTTGCAACCATTCCTCAACAGTTCTCCTATCAACTTCAGCTTGCTCAGCCCAACCTTCAAGATTCAAATGTTTAGTTATATATATAAACCCTCAAGATTAAATATGTTTGGTTTAAGGGTTTAGGGAATTCATAAGAGACATATTTATTTTAGGAAGTGTGCTATGATTTCATGTTTCTTAAGTTCAAACATTCATCTGAAGATTAATGACCCTTTTTCTGTGTGTTTCTGAATTTCTTTTTCCCTTTTTATAATGTATTATGCTATTGAGTGTAGATAGAAATATGAATTACTGATTATATACATTTATATTATAGGTGAAAATTGTTATCTAAAAGAATTTAAATTATGTTGTTATGGATTTAATTTTTATATTTTAATTTGTTTAATTTTAATTTTAATTTTTGTATTTTATGAATTTTAAAATTTTAAACCTGATGAAGTATTAATCATTAAATTCATTAAATTTCACTGTTTTTAAAATGTTATGCGACAAATATATATTATCACTTGTGTAATGCAAAACCAGCTTGTTATTTCCATATACTATTTATAAAAAAGTTGAGTTAATAGATTTAGCAGTTATCGTTTGTATCAATACTTAAATTTCAAATTTCAAAAAGTATAGGGACTAAGAATGATTTAATTAAAAAATATGGACTAAATCTATAACTTTGCACATAATATAAGACTAATAACAAAATTTAACCTAATGAATTTAACTGTTACCGATTAAGTGAAAATTAAAATATCAAAATTTGAAAAGGATAAAAATTAATATTAACCAACTTGAAAAGTTCATAGTCTAAAATTGATTAAAAGTAAAATATAGGGAATAATTACATAATTTAACCTTTAAAAATACATAAAATCAGCATCAAGGATTAAACTTGCACCCAAAAGATTTTAAATTCCTCAACTTAACCACTCACCACTCACATGCATTTTAAATTTTCTTTTAAAAATATAGTTTAAGCTATTTAATTTAAAAAGAAATTATGAAGTTATTTTTTAAAAAAATTTTAAATTGAATTTATCCAATTAACTCATTACACCAATTCAATTATAGAATTTATAAATAATATACATATTTTTAAAGAAAATACATGAATTAAAACGTATAAATGATTTTTTTTATGTTTCATCTCAAAATTCTTTGCAATAAACTATTTTAAGGTAATTCTAATACCTTTTAACCCGAATAAGAGACAACCCTAATTAAACAGCGTTGCTTTTAATGTCTAAGACAAACTCCAATGACTTCATCGTTGATCGGAGATAAATTATCTAACCATTTTAGCATCCTTAAACAAATAACCTACGGTGAAATCCATGACTTTGACCACCTACATACATGCCACTAAAGGATAGATAGATACACCAATCAAACAATGGTTTACTTATAAAATCGTGACTCGCGCGTAGGAGGTGATTCAACTCTTCAAACTTTGAAATCAACTCGGCAAACCTGCACACGAGATAAAAACAATGCATTGAGTATAAAATACTTAGTGGTAACTCTATGAATATCAAACGGTTAATATCAATCCAGAAAATAGTTAATACATTTGTAATACCTATCTTTTAATTCATTTACAATAGATATGTAATGTACATTATGTGGGAAAATTGAATTTGGAAAATACAGCAGAAAATAGGTTTAAGGGAAAATTAAAGTTTTAATTTTTTCTCCCAAAACAAGAACTTGGTTGTGTTATCTAAAATAATAAACACTTAATCAAATTTCATACCTTTTTTATTCGTCTAGGATGAACACTTAGACCGAATGGTCTTCTCCGCTATCATCAAGCTTAAGTCCGTAAAGTGTGGGCTTGCTTTGAATTATAAATTTTTTTCACAAAATTACCAGTGGTGTTGTAACATCCCAAAAATCAGGGGTTAGTAGAATTGGGTTTGTGAATCGAGAGAAAGTGGTCATGCCTTAATTTTTAAAATTTATCTATACATTTTTAGTAAATAAATGAGGTATTGGTTTGTCGGGTAAGTATTAGTGAAATGTTCCTTGAAACCTAAGTTCAAATCCCTTCTCTCTCACCATTTTTATTATTTTGCAAATTTTGCCTTAAACCCTAGTATGCGACAGGCCGTGTTTTTAAAATAAATATTGCAAAATTATTTCAAGAATAAGGAAAATTTCCAATGGTTAAAAAAATATGAGAAAGTATGGAAATTAAATGAGGTCCCAAGTTCAAATCCCTTCCCTTATGAAATAATTAAATTTTGCAAAATTTCTTATTTTTTTAATGTGTGTGCCATCCATGCCCTTGAACCCTAAGTATAAATATAACTTTTTATTGTATTTTTCAGCCTTTAATTCAACTTTTACCTACCCAAGCTGTTCACCCTCTTCCTCTCCTCTTTTCTCTTCAATTTTCTTTCTTTCTCCCATTGTTGTCATCGCCTACACCTAGTTTTACCATCTTTTTCTTCTTTTTCTTTTTGCCACAAGATTTGTTAACATATTCTCCACCATATTGTTTTCATTTTTCCTCATTAAAATTAGCCCCAAATCTGAAATCTTGAACTTCAAGATTGATCTTGAACATTGCCAAGAAAGTACCATTGTCGTTTCTCTCGACTAGCTTGGGTAAGGTCTCTTCTCTCTTCAATTTCTTAATTAATCTTGTCCATTCAAAACCTAAATTTCCAGATCTAGAATTTGGTGGATTTTAAATTATTTCAAAGGTATTTTTCCAAATTTTAATGAAATCTTAAACTATTTTAAAATTCAACCCCAATTTTGGCCACCGTGAGTGGTGGTGCGTGCGCTTATGGGCAAGAAAAGGGGCTGTTTTGTTTCTTGGTTCTTGCCTATATTTTTCTAGTATTAATTTGAGTTCGTGAACCCTCCTAATCAGATTTTAAACCTATTTCAATTAGGGAAAAATGTTGTTGATTGATTGGTCATTCGGATCCCACAAATCGTGAAGCGTAAGTGCAATTAAGGGTAACTAGTTTGTTATTTCGACATAGTTGTTGGGTAAAGGTTATGATTTGATTAAATGAAGGAGTTTAATCATTAATTAGACACTAATTTTTCAGTATATTATTGAATTAGGTGCTAACCCAAACACCCCAAACCATCCGTAAAGGCGAAGAACGATTGTACGTACAGTTCGCATCGATACAGTGTAAGGAATCTAACTAGTTTCGATTCATAAAATAGTTATAATTTCAACGATTGGTTTGAGCTCAAAAGTGGGTGTTTGGGGGCTGGTTTAATGGTAAATTGATTGAATTCATACTGAATTTTGGTTTAGGTTCGTTTAAAGAATTATTAACGAAAATTGGAAGATTCGCTAGTGTGCTGCGAGGAAGCAAAAAATAAGGTGTGGATCCTAAACTCATAAAATTGTTTGAAAATGTTAAATATCATGTTATATATGATAAATTAGCTTGTTGATTGGATTGTCTTAATAGCCAAATTATTGATTTTTTGAGTGGCCGAACCAGGTATGTTTCGAGCATTAAAAGATTGACATGTTGGCAAAATTGCTAGTTTGATAGTTTGGATGTTTGATTGAGTTTGTAATTGCACATTTGAGTTATGAGATGTGAGAATGTTTGACTAAATGATATAATGTGTTGAGATATTAAGCTTATGTATGATTTAAACGCATGAGATATTTGTTATATTGGGTATTGAAAAGGGTGTTATTTATGCACAATAAAAATCTGCAAAGTATGTGAAATTGAACGATATTGATTGATACCAACTCAATGGTAATTTGAAAGATTGGAACATTGTTTCCATTTATTGAAAGTATGTGATTATTGAGGACATGCTGAGCATGTCAAATGAATGTGAAAAGTATTGAGATATGATTATATATGAGATTGTATGACATATTGCATATGCATTGGGTTGGGTTGGGATTTTGTGGTAGACGGAGGAATTCCGTAGAGTACCGGCAGCATATTAAGCCCGTATTATTCGTAGCCAGTGCACTACACTTGGATTATCGAGGGGATTGGCAATTTTATCGCATATTACATGTTATTGGCAATATTATCGCACTATTTGATATCCGGCAGATTTTCTGCATTATTGATTATTTGGTCATTTTACCAAATCAAGATATGCTCATAATGTTTTGGAGTTTGGCAGACAGGTTCTGGAAACTCGGGTGTGTAGCGGATGGTATGGGTAGAAAACTTTTTGCATTGCATCATGTGCACGACATATTCAAATATTATTGATTTATGCTATGTATTGTATTTTGTTGTATTAATTGGTATCGAAATTAATGATTGTTACTCGAATGAATGATGACCTATGCTTATGCACCATTTGACATCAATTTGATAATGGCTATGTAACGATATGAAATTCCTATGATGGTTTTGTTTTCTTCTATTAAAACTAATATGTTTCACTGTATTTGATATTTATGTTTGTTTAAATAATTGTTTGACTCACACTGAGCTTTTCATAAGCTCACCCCCGATAGTGTTTAACTTTTTAGGTAAACCTCAAAATTATGACTGGATTCAGCATTTGGAGAATCAACTTAGACCTCGGATTATTATTATTTTTAATTAAGTATTATTAAGTCTTCATTGGTTTTGGCTTGTAATTTTTAATTATTTCTAGTCCGTGGCTTGGTAACTTTTCTTTTGGAAATTTTTGCATGCATGAATTACTCAAGCATAATAACGGGATAATGCATTATATCGGGCTTAAGTAAAATTTGATATTGTTTCCTAGTTTCCACTACATTGCAAATGAACTATTTTTGAAAAACAAATCGATAAGGCAACTAATTTTCCAAAATGACTTGAAAAATAGTTTTTCCGCTGCAATAGTTTAACATCGAGTTTTTTTTTAAAGAAGAGCAACAAGCAAACAATTTTTCTAAAATAACTCTCTCAACAATAAAATGAATCGTAAGCATACACGACCTAATGAATGAATGTTTTTAAGTTAACTCAAAGTACAGCTACAGTTTTCTTTAAAATGAGTTTATTTAAAGTCTTCAAAAGTAACGTAAGTTAACTTAGCCTTTTTGGTGGCTAATGTAGCCTTCTCAATCTAGCCATAACGTCTAGGCCGAATTTGGGAGGTTACAGGTGCAATTTCGTAACTTTTGTAAACTCCTAGGGTCAAGTTATAAATAATAAAAAATAACTCTAGAAATTTCCTAGAATAATTTTTTTAGAGATTTTTCTCTCTACAACTTTTCTTGAATTCAAGTGTGTGAGAATAATGACCTAGGCTTTCTTTATATAGAGAGAGTTTAGAGAGAGTTCAACTAGGATTGAAATTACTCACATTAAATTAATAAAATATTATCAAGATAAATATTAAATCAAATTTAATATCTCACATTAATATTAAATTAATAAAATACTATCAAGATAAATATTAAATTAAATTTAATATTAAATTTATTAAAATAATATTTTTTTTGAAAAAGTTAATTTGAAATCAAGTTATCGTTAGAGTCCTTGTAACGCACCAATTTTCAGGAATTCTGTGAATGTTGGCATAGGTTTAATTATGTTAGTGGGCCTCTAGAAGGCCCAAGCTTAAGATAGAACCCGGCAATTTTAGTTAATTTTTGATCCATAAGAAAAAGGGGGTGAAATTATGAAATAGAACCTATATGAAAATATTTGAAAATGCTATAGGCTAAATTGAAGTGGCCACCCGTTCTGAAAGTTTGGTTTTCTTCTGGTGAACTGGACATCCTATTATTTACGTTGAGGTTTGGGTTTTTAAATGTAATAAGGTCGCTGAATTATTTTTGATGGTTTTAATATGTATTACTAAGATAGGTATTACTTATTTTAACTGTTGAAATTGGATAGTTTTAGGGCGCGTTTTCAAAAAAAACATTTGATTTCAAAATAACACGACAACAAATAAAACTTCCACAATGAAAGTATTTTCCAAAATTAATCACTTTTCCTAAAAATGACTTAATCAAATCGGTTTCCTAGAAATATCAATGACGTTAAGGTGTGGCAATGGCGGTATGCATATCTAGGATTAGATCCGAAGGGAGTTTGGTACTTAAGCAGTCCGATGGACTCACCACCTCTTTTCCGGTTTCCTACCTGGTGCACAACTTCCATTCACTTTAACCTATAATGAAATTATCCTTTAAAACACTAAGTAAGTTTTTTCTGGACCAATAATATAAAATGTTTTGAACGCATGTCGGATCCGGTCATAACGTCTGGGCCGGGTTAGGGGTGCTACATTTAGTGGTATCAGAGCCTAGGTTGTAACAACTCTGTTGTGGAATGGGTTTACAAAAAACAAAGATTTTCAAAAATAATTTTTTTTTTGCGAAAAACGCGATTTTCAAAATTTAGATCTTTAGAATGTGGCATTCCGAATCTCCGGCCCAAGCCTGTAAGTATTACTCTGAACTCTTCTGAATATTTTTCTGACTTATCTGTCTGTACTGAAATCCTGCTAGGATACTCTAGATAGGATGATACTGAAACCATAGGAAAATCTGATAAGAGACTGAAACTGTAGCTAGACTTCGATTCTGCGAAAACAAACTCTGAACTACTGTCTGATTCATAAAACATCTGTAATAAACACTGGAATATTAATTGATGCATAAAAATTCGTAATCAAGATAATACGATATGAGTACAAGAGGCCGTGGACGGAGCCGAGGAAGTGCTCGAACGAGATCTTCGTCTTTGAGACATTCCAACGGTGGATGCACCAGTACCACCGGCAACAGAGGTAGAGTCTCATGACCGCAGTGCCGAGGATGATGCCCTGTCATAGGCAATGCTTCGTGTTCTGGAAAGGGTTGCCGGGACAAGTTCGGGCAACGAAATTCGAGGATCGATTTCTGAACGACTCCGGCCAACGGAGCGGAGATCTTTAGGGGCGTGTCTGGTATAGCCCGAAATGTGGCGGAATATTGGTTGGAGGCCACAGAACGGATTATGGACAACTTGGACTACTCTGAGGAGATTGTAAGTGGGGTATCTGTACTAAGTCATTTAAGTCACTCGGTTAGGGTAGACAAACTGTATAGGGATGAACCCTTAGAAACTCAAGGTAAGATTTTCCCTGGAGATCTGATGGAGTTACCGTTCAGAGAGTTTGATCTCATTTTGGGAATGGACTGGCTTGTTAAGCATAAAGCGACTCTGGATTGTACTGTTAAACGAATGGTGTTAAGAACCACAAAGGATGAGGAAGTTATGGTGATAGGTGAGCGAAGGGATTATTTGTCCAATGTGGTATTGGCATTAAGAGCCGAGAAATGGATTTAGAAAGGTTGTGAGGCCTATTTGGCATTTGTAAGTCAGTCGGAAGAGGAGGGACTGACAGTGGATAAGGTTAGGACCGTAAAGGAGTTCCAAGATGTTTTTCTGGAGGAGCTTCCAAGATTACCTCCGAACCGGGAAGTTGAGTTTGGAATAGATTTGTTGCCTGAAACGGCGCCCGTGTCCATCGCACCGTATAGGATGGAACCGAAGGAGTTAGTGGAGTTAAAGGCTCAAATTCCAGAGTTTTTGGATAGGGGCTTAATTAGGGCAAGCGTGTCTCCATGGGGAGCATCGGTGCTATTCGTGAAAAAGAAGGATGGTACGATGCGGATGTGCATTGATTATCTCCAGTTGAACAAACTGATGATTAAGAATAAGTATCCACTACAAGGACTGACGATCTGTTCGACAGCTTAGAGGAGCTTCTATATTTTCTAAGATCGACCTCCGATTTGGATATCATCAGTTAAGGGTTAAGGAGGCAAATATCCACAAGACGGCATTCAGGACTCGGTATGGTTATTACGAGTTTCTAGTTATGCCATTTGGACTGACGAACGCTCCTGTAGCGTTTATGGATCTGATGAATCATGTTTTCCAACCATGTTTGGATTAGTTCGCAGTCGTCTTTATTGACGATATCTTGGTATATTCTGAAACTGAAGCGAAACATGATGAGCATCTTTGTATAGTGCTGCAAGTGTTAAGGGAGAAGGAACTCTTTGTGAAGTTCAGCAAGTGTGAATTTTGGTTGAGGGGGGTAACATTCTTAGGACATGTGGTCTCTGCTGAAGAGATTAAGGTGGACCCTCGGAAAATTGAAGCGATTTTGGAATGGAAGCCGCCTAGGTCAGTGTCGAAAATACGGAGTTTCCTAGGACTGGCAGGATACTACAGAAGGTTTGTAGAAGGTTTTTCTGTGATGGCAGCACCTCTAATAAAACTCATAAGGAAAGGAGTACTGTTTGTATGGACTAAGAAGCAGCAAGAAGCTTTTGAGAAGTTGAAGAAAGTTCTGACTGAAGCACCTGTATTAATTCAACCGAAGTCTGGGAAGGATTTTACTGTGTACAGTAACGCATCACATGTAGGCTTGGGCTGCGTGTTAATGCAAGAGGGTAAGGTGGTTACATATGCATCACGACAGCTTAAACCTCACGAAGGAAACTATCTTACTCATGATTTAGAGTTGGCAGGAGTGATATTTGCACTTAAGATTTGGAGACATTACTTGTACGGAGAAAGGTGTATTATATACACAGACCACAAGAGTTTTAAGTATTTGTTGACTCAGAAGGAGCTGAACCTTAGGAAAAGGAGATGGATTGAGTTGCTTAAGGATTATGACTATTCGATCGAGTATCACCCAGGTAAGGCTAATGTGGTAGCCGATGCTTTAAGTCGTAGAATCGTATCTGATCTGAGAGCAATGTTTGCTCGTTTGAGTCTGTATGATGATGGCAGTTTGTTGGCTGAATTGCAAGTAAGGCCAACCTGGGTGGACCAGATTAAGGAAAAGCAGTTGAAAGATGAGTCTTTGGTTGCTCGTTTTCAACAAGTTAAGGAAGGGGAAACTTCTGAGTTCGGTTTAAATGGTGATGGAGTTCTGTGTTTCCGAGGAAGAATTTGTGTTCCGAAGGACTCTGATTTAAGGCAGACAATATTGAAGGAAGCTCATGGGGGACTATGTGTCATGCATCCTGGAGGGAATAAGTTGTATCACGACTTGCGAGAATTGTACTGGTGGCCTGGACTTAAACGAGAAGTAACGAAGTTTGTAGGGAAATGTCTGACATGCCAGCAAGTGAAAGTTGAGCATCAATTACCTTCTGGACTGTTGCAGCCAGTGAAGATACCACTTTGGAAGTGGGAGAGGGTAACCGTGGACTTTGTGAGTGGGTTGCCTTTGACACCATCAAAGAAAGACTCGGTGTGGGTGATTGTGGATAGGTTGACCAAATCGACCCATTTTATACCTATTCGTACTGACTTTTCACTTCAAAAGTTAGCCAAGTTGTATGTGGCAGACATTGTGCGACTTCATGGAGTCCCAGTTTCAATTATTTCTGATCGAGATCCCAGATTTACATCTCGATTTTGGCAAAGGTTGCATGAGGTGTTGGGGACGCGATTGAATTTTAGTACGGCTTTTCATCCCCAGACTGATGGTCAATCGGAAGGGGTTATTCAGATTCTGGAGGACATGTTGAGGGGATGCGTGATTGACTTTCGAGGTAGTTGGGAGGATTACTTGCCATTGGCAGAATTTGCGTACAATAACAATTACCAGGCGAGTATTCGAATGGCACCATATGAAGCACTATATGGACGAAGGTGTCGTACACCTAGTTGTTAGACCAAACTAGGAGAGCGACAAGTTCTTGGACCAGAGTTGGTAGCTGATACTGAGGATAAGGTCAGAATAATTAGGGACCGGTTAAAAGAAGCATCTGATAGGCAAAAGTCGTATGTAGATTTGAAGTGTAAGGAGATTGAGTACTCAGAAGGTGATATGGTCTTCTTAAAGGTTTCTCCTTGGAATAAGATATTAAGGTTCGGTAAGAAGAGCAAGTTGAGTCCGCGGTTCATTGGACCTTATCGAGTTTTGAAGCGAGTAGGCCCAGTGGCTTATCAATTGGAATTGCCTCCAGAGTTAGACAGGATTCACGATGTTTTTCACGTCTCCATGCTAAGGCGTTATCGTGCTGACCCTGCTCATGTCCTGCCAGTTGCAGAAATTGAAGTTCAGACTTATTTGACCTTGAGGAGGAGCCTGTGAAATATTGGCTCGAGATGTTAAGGTTCTCAGAAGGAAATCTATGAAAGTACTTTGGCGTAATCATGGAAGGGAAGAAGCTACTTGGGAATCAGAAGAGACTATGCGTCAACAATACCCTCAACTAGTTAGATCAGGTAAATTTCGAGAACGAAATTTCTTTAAGGAGGGTAGAGTTGTAATGCCCCAATTTTCAAGAATTCTGTGAATGTTGGCATAGGTTTAATTATGTTAGTGGGCCTCTAGAAGGCCCAAGCTTAAGATAGAACCCGACAATTTTAGTTAATTTTTGTTCCATAAGAAAAGTGGGTGAAATTATGAAATAGAACCTATATGAAAATCTTTGAAAATGCTATAGGCTAAATTGAAGTGGCCACCCATTCTGAAAGTTTGGTTTTCTTCTGGTGAACTGGACATCCTATTATTTACGTTGAGGTTTGGGTTTTTAAATGTAATAAGCCCGCTTAATTATTTTTGATGGTTTTAATATGTATTACTAAGATAGGTATTACTTATTTTAACTGTTGAAATTGGATAGCTTTAGGGCGCGTTTTCAAAAAAAACATTTGATTTCAAAATAACACGACAACAAATAAAGCTTCTACAATGAAAGTATTTTCCAAAATTAATCACTTTTCCTAAAAATGACTTAATCAAATTGGTTTCCTAGAAATATCCATGACGTTAAGGTGTGGCAATGGCGGTATGCATGTCTAGGATTGGATCCGAAGGGAGCTTGGTACTTAAGCAGTCCGATGGACTCACCACCTCTTTTCTGGTTTCCTACCTGGTGCACAGCTTCCATTCACTTTAACTTATAATGAAATTATTCTTTAAAACACTAAGTAAGTTTTTTCTGGACCAATAATATAAAATGTTTTGAATGCATGTCGGATCCGGTCATAACGTCTAGGCCGGGTTAGGGGTGCTATATTTAGTGGTATCGGAGCCTAGGTTCAAATGAAATAAATTATGTAATTAAAGCTTGTTGAGTCTAGTTTCAAATGAAATAAACGAGAACATATTTTGAATTCTGTACAATGAGAAATTTGATTCGTAATGAAGAGTGGTCAGATTAGTCAAACAGTAAAACATAGGAAATTTTAAGAAAAATCTGGTATTGATTGGCCAAACCAAAAATTTTGAAAATTTTATGGATAGAAGATATATGAGTTTATTTTCAGGGAAAATTAACGGCACTTGATTTGGAGTTTCGTAGCTCCAGTTATAAATGATTTAATGACTGTTGTTCAGGAAGACAGCTTGCAGTGAAATTATGATTATGTGGTAAACATTGACAAAAATTTGTTAATGAGTTGCTTATTGATTTCTTATAAGCTTACTATGATCTGTAGGTGTGGTTGGCCGAATATTGTAAGGGGTTAATACATAGTTTGTATTTGAATAGTTAGATTAACGTGTTAGTAATCCAATTGTAGGCGGTTCGTGTGTGGATCTCGTCAGCATATCGTCGCAAACAGGTGTGTAACTAACACCCTCTTTCTTAGTCTAGATCGGCAAAAGACAAAAAGCCGAAATGCCGAAAACCGGTATTTTGTAGATTTGCGAGTGTGCGAATGCTCGTGAGGTAAATCGATTAATGTTTTAGGTAAGCTGCAATGTTTGGACTGCAAAGTGCATGATTTCTGTGCCCTCGATATTTTTGGGCTAATGGGCCAAAATTGGAATGATGGGTCAACGGGCCCAATTCGGTAAGAACCCTCGACAGTGATTCTGTTAGTACGTGAAAGGTAGGAATATGCATGAAAAACCCTAAAATAGATAAATTACTGAAATACCTTTAAAAGTGGAAAATTTACAGTTTTACCCCTAGAAGATAAATTACCAAAATACCCCTAGGGTTAAATTGACCTAAATGCATGTTTGACTGTTGTTATTTACTGCATGCCATGTTGTTATTATCTGATGCATGGGACTGGGATATTGACGGAAGAAGTACTGAAAGTGGCTTGTCTACGTACTAGAGGCTTTGCCTCAATTTACTGTTAACTGAGCAGCAAGGCTGCAATTGTGGAGTGTTGGGCTGGGTGGGTTGAGCTATTCCCCACATGAAGTATATGGCTGGTACGGGTGGTGTGTAGTGGTTGGTGGGTTGAGTAGTCTCCCCAAATGGGCTTGCATATGTTTACTGATGTTGCATGTATTTTGAAATGGGCCTATGGGCCATACTGTTATCTGAATAAGGGGCTAAGGCCCAGTTTATTGTAATCTGAAAAGGGCTCTGGCCCAGTACCACTGTTACCTGAATGGGCTTAAGCCCAATAGGCTTGAGCTGACTTGGGCTTTGAATGGGTTTTCCTTACACACTGAGTTTCCCCAAACTCACCCCTTTTATTTTCATCCATGCAGGAAATCCCCAACCATAGTGGGCTTGGAGCTGTGAGGAAATTCGGAGTAGCCACCCGTTCTGAAAGTTTGATTTTCTTCTAGTGAACTGGACATCCTTTTATTTACGTTTGAAGTTTTGGGTTTTTAAATGTAATAAGGCCGCTTAATTATTTTTGATGGTTTTAATATGTATTATACTAAGATAGGTATTACTTATTTTAACTGTTGAAATTGGATAGCTTTAGGGCGCGTTTTCAAAAACAACAATTGATTTCAAAATAACACGACAACAAATAAAGCTTCCACAATGAAAGTATTTTCCAAAATTAATCACTTTTCCTAAAAATGACTTAATCAAATCGGTTTCCTAGAAATATCCATGACGTTAAGGTGTGGCAATATCGGTATGCATGTCTAGGATTGGATCCGAAGGGAGCTTGGTACTTAAGCAGTCCGATGGACTCACCACCTCTTTTCCGGTTTCCTACCTGGTGCACAGCTTCCATTCACTTTAACCTATAATGAAATTATCTTTTAAAACACTAAGTAAGTTTTTTCTGGACCAATAATATAAAATGTTTTGAACGCTTCGATGTGGCATGTCGAATCTGGTCATAACGTCTGGGCCGGGTTTGGGGTGTTACAGTCCTACTAAGAGTATAATTTTTCCGCTGCTCTACCACCGAAGAACCACCGTCGTCGACCATCTTTCAACTGTTGGATCGCTGTCGTTGTAGCCGTCATGCCTGGTGGTGTCATCGTTGAACAACTTCCCCCAGCACCCCGAATCGTTGTCGTTTTTCTCAAATGGGCTTGACCTGCTTGGCATTCGTGCTTGGGGCGGGGTTGAATGGCTAGCCCTACGCCCAACCTCCACTTTTTTTTCCAATTGACGGGTGTCTGCCCAGGCCGATCGATTGCACGACCAGCCGCATAAAGTGCAGCGTGTAACAGCCTAATTTTCAGTGGTATCAGGAATAGAGATTTGAGATCACTAAATCCGACGGGTGAGTTGAAAATTTAATAAATTAATACCTATGAGTCAAATGTGAATATAAAAGCATTTTTGAATTAGTGAATTTGGTGATTTAAAAGAATTAATTAGGTAAATTGGGTCGAGAATGAGCTATCGAAACCTCGACTTCATAAATTGAGCCATAAATATTTTTATAAATATTTATGGAGTGTTGGTGAGGTAGTAATAAAATTTAGTCAGAAAATTTTGACGTTTGGGTGGTTAATTAAATAAAAAGGACTAAATTGAAAAGGGTGTAAAAGTTGCTAAAAGGATTAAATAGCTCAATTTTCAAATGAGGAAGGACCTAAAGTGAAAATAAGCCCAAAGGAGATATTTTGGGCGGCAATAGCTGAGAAAAATCAGGAAATGGGTGAAATAAGGGAAAAATTGGAAAATTGACAAAATTGGCTAAATAAAAATGGGACTAAATTGGAATATCTAGAATTCTCTTCATTTCTTTTCATATTCATCAGCTGAAAAAACAGCCATGGAGGATGGTTCAAGCTGGTTTTCATACTCTAGCTTCATGTAAGTTTAATTCTTGCTTTCTCCTTGAAATTTTTATGTTTTTGGACTTTTAAAATTGGGTCCAACTTACTATTTCATTAGTTTTTGATTCCATGTCTAATTTTTGAAGTTGTTATGGATGAGTGCTGGAAGTATATGATGATTTGGCATGGAATTAGAGCTTTAAATTGTTTATATTCTGATTTTATTGAAAGAATTGAATAGAAAGTGAATGTTTGGGACCTAATTGTAAAAGAGTTTGAAGTTAGAGTTTTATGTGGAAATTCTGAATTTCAATAGTTATGAAATAACTTATAATTTCTAGAAAAAGTATTAATTAAGAAAATTATCTTAATTGAGGGGTTAATTGAGCAAGGACTGAATTGTATGAATTATGAAATTTGGGGTAAAATGGAAATCAACATTTTCCACTAAAACTGTTTTGGGCAGCAGCAGTAGTTTAACTTTGAAAAATCACCAAAAATTTTAGAAATCAAATTAGAGGATGAATAAAATATGAAATTAAATCTTATTGAGTCTAGTTTCTTATAAAAGAAATTATGTAAGCAATGGAATTGTAAATCATGAGATACAATAACTTTTGTGAGACAAGGTTAGAATGATTTTGGGTTTCCCTGTTCTGAATTTGGAAAATCATCAAAAATTGGATAAAAATAATTAGAGGCTTAAATTTATATGTTTAGAATCCTGAATGAGTCTATTTTCAAGAGAAACAAATGAGGACATCATTCGAATCTTGTACTAGAAGATAATTAATTTTTAGTGAAGAAGGGTCGGAACTGTCAGACAGCAGAACAGGGGAGACTTCAATGAATAAACTGTATTAATTTTCCCAACCAAAAATTATAAAATTTTTATGGTAAGAAGACATATGAGTCTAGTTTCTGGGAAAATTTATGGACCTTAATTTGGAGTTCTGTAGCTCAAGATAAAAATAATTTAGTGACTATGACACAGATGGACAGCTTGAATATTCACATAAGTAGATAGTGAAAATTATGGATAATGTTACCTACAAGTGTGTTGTTTATACTAAGGATGTGGATGGAGAGGAGGAGGAGGAAACTATACAAAAATATATGAATGACTCGTGTATAAATTGATCACATGCCCGATTATATTCGATAAGTGTTGGATTAGAAATGATATAATGTTTTATTTGGTATATTTATTATGAAATTATGATTATCGTTATAATACAAAAATTGAACTTATGAGTTGATATGGTTAAATTTTAGTGATTATTTGTTAATTTTATGAATTTCATGATGTGTTATTTCATATGTATTGATGATAAAATCGTGAATAATGTAAAAGCATGAAAATTGAATAAATGATATTTCAGTTCAGTGACAAGATGAATTGAAGGAAAAGACCATGGTTGGATCATGGCAACAAATGATAAGTGATAGCTTCGGCTACACTTATCTGATCATTGAAAGGTGAAAGTGATAAGTGATAGCTTCGGCTACACTTATCTGATCAATGACAAATGACAAGTGAAAAGTGGTAGCTTCAGCTACCTGATCAGTGAAAAGTGGTAGCTTCTACTACTTGATCAGTGAAAAGTGGTAGTTCCGGCTACCTGATCAGTGAAAAATGGTAGCTCCGGCTACCTGATCAGTGAATAGTGGTAGCTTCGGCTACAAGTGACAAGTGACAAGTGACAAGTGACAAGTGATTTCCGTATAAGACCATATATGGGATATGGCATCGGTGTGATATATGCTACAGTATAAGACCATATCCGGGATATGGCATCAGTGAGATATGTGATTCGTGTAAGACCATAATTGGGATATGGCATCGATATATGAATATGTAAGACCATAGCTGGGCTATGGCATCATTATGTGAAGATGTGTAAGACCATAGTTGAACTATGGCATCGAGAAAACGAAGTACTCAATTCCGTAAGACGTTCACTAATTTGACAAAGTTTGGTAAGTGTTACATGGAATTATGTGATATAAGGAAGTACGAGTTGATAAGATACGAGTATAGAACTTGGTTGATAAATGAATTCATTTGTGATTATATAATTGTTCATCTTGAATGTACTGTCCATATGTATTGATAATTCAAATGTTTTAATGAATAAAATTTCGATAATGGAATAAATTGAACACGAGACAAATAATTATGAAATTGAACTCAGAATTCATGAAAATGACGGTTATTGATATATTGAAACATGAGACATTGATATATGAATATGAAAAATGTTTGATAAATGTGTTTATTCATAATTATAGAATTATATACCTCATGTGTACTATTTGCATAAAGATGATATTTCAAATACTTTGGTTATTTAAGCTTAAATATGAAATAGTCTGAAATCAAGATAAGTTGTTATGAAAATATATTTAGATTACAGAGATATGGCTGATATTTGTTGTATGATTACATAACGTGAAATTGTGTATATATATGAGAAATTGAATGAGAATTAAGCCCATACACGTTTCTTGTTATTTATATGAAGTGTACGACTAACAATGGTGATGAAGTTATAAACAGAGAGTTACACGGGTTGAAAACACGAGCATGTGACTCTCCAAAGTGTGAAAATTTTCTAAGTGTTGCAAAAGTTTCATATGTTTACGGTTTGGTCCCGAACCACCCTGAATGTATGTTTTGGGCCTAAGGGACGTTAAACATATGTATGAAAGTTTTTAATTTAGAAGAAATTTTATGGCTGATTTTTTTACATGATTGATCATATTAAGTTTGGTACTGCCTCGTACCCGATTCTAGGCTCAGAATACGGGTAGGGGGTGTTACACAGCGTCCCTTGGCTAGGCATTTGAACGCTTGGCTCGGTGATGTCAATAGGGTTGGTCGAGACCCCTAGCAAGTTGTTCGAACAGCTTGCTGCCATAGCCGAGGCACCATCTGCTAGCCATTCGCATGTTTGGATGGTGCGATAGCCAGTTCGACTGTTGTCGATTCAGTCTGGGCCAATGACGATGTAATAACCCAAAATTCACGGGCACCGAAAAAGTGAGTTATAAGGCCTTCGTCTTAGTGAAATAAGTTCGAAAATAATTATTAAACATATTTGTGAGCCTAGTGGTGTGTCTAATTAGGTCTTAATTAGGTGAATTTAGCTTAATTTAGAGTAATTAGTAAAAAGGACTAAATTGAATAAGGGGTAAAAATTTAATTCTAAAATAATAGAAAATAAAAAGGATTAAAATGGTAATTAAATCATTTACAAAAGTTGAGGCGACATATATGTATTACAATCTAAGATTTTATTTAGGTTATATTTAAATATTATATATAATTATTATAATATTAATTAACATTATGGTTTATATTAGATTATTATTATAATTAGTATTATTATTAAATAAATTAAATAGTAAATAATTGTATGGTAATAAAATATACATGCGTAAAATTATATTGATACATTGTAAATTAAATACTCAAATACTTATAATTTAAGTATAATGATATTTATAATAATTAATTGTATTAATTATATTATGAGATTTTTATAAATTAAAGTTATGACAAATGTATGAGGATGATAGGGTACAAATGTAATATATGTAATTGATATTAAAATAGATATTTATTAATTATTATTATTATGTTAAAGATATTTATTGGATAAATAATTAAAACAAGATTTTTGGTATGAAAAACAAATTAGATAATGACATTTGTAATAATATAAATATGTACACTTGTTATTTAATTATTAATTTACTTAATATTAAAGTAAAAGATATTTTAATATATGATATTACTATTATATTATGTTAATAAAATAATAAAGCATAAAAGAAATAAAGAAAAAGGAAAAACTAAGGGTTTAGGGTTTAAAGCTTTGATAGGTAAGTCAATCAAGCCATTTTCTTTTAATTTTGATGTTTTAGAAGTCTTAAAACAAGATTTTGATAGAATTAAGTTGATAGTTTGGAAGTTTATAAGTTTTTAAGTAAAGTTTATGTTGAACAAAAAGAAGAATTAGGGATTTAATTGAATGAATTTTAAGTTAGAATTGAATTAAAGGATTAAATTGTAAACTAGGCTATAAGTTTTATGTTGTATGGATTAAATTAAAGAAATTTCGAAATTAGGAAAATATGCTGAAAAATTAATAGTTAAATGTAAGTATGGAGGAAATTTGAATAGAAATAAAGTATGAATTGAATTAGAAAAGTAAGTAAAATTATTTAGGATTAAATTGGGAATAAGGTAGGAATTGATTAGAAATTCAATTATTTATTTTAATTAGTGTTGTAATTAATATTATAATTATTTTAATTTTCGTAGCTAACAAAGAACCAGAGATATCGGCTCAAAAGGGAAAGGAGAAGATTACTGAGGAATAAATCAAGAATTTCGGGTTTGTATTACTATAATTCAAGTTATTTATTTTTAAGTATTAATTTTAAATTTATTTATTTTATAGTAAGTAAATATTGAGGTAAGTAATTTTATTGAATTAAATTTAGAAAATTGAATTGAATGAGAAATACGTGTTAGTATTACTATAATTCGAATTTAATTATTATTAATTGTCGAATTTTAAGTTAATATGCATGGTAAGTATTAGTATTGAATTGTATGAAATTAAATTGAATTGTGATTATATGTGAATAATTGAAATGCATATTGAATTAAGAAAGTGTATTGAATTATAAATATGTGAATTGAAAATTGATTGAAAAGTGGAAAATGATTGAATTGAAAGTGTGAGAAATTGCGGCTGAATTTAATTGAGATTTATATGTGATCCGGAAACCCTATTAACTAGTCAGGCTGAGTCGGATATAGTTGGCATGCTATAGGATTGGAAGTGTTCAGGGATGCTTCGACCTTGAGTCGATGAGACACTGGGTGTCACTATTTTACTTCGGATAGATTCGATGAGGTACTGGGTACCACTTTACTTCGGCTAGGCCGATGAACACTGGGTGTCAACTTTGCTTCGAACTATCCGATGAAGCACTGGGTGTCAAATTAGTGTGTTTGGTTGGATCCGTGTATCTACCAAAGTCCGAGTCTGTTAATAGGGGTAATTAAAAGAATAGTTAAGTTGAATAAATGAATTGATTGAGCCACTGAAAGAAATGTAAAAATGGAACATGAATTGAAAATGTGAGTTTAAATGTAAGTATGAGAATGGAAAGCATGAATTAATGTTTCATGAATTAGACAATGGCTCAACATGAATGTTTATGATTTCAATTGACGAATAGCTAAATTAAAATTGTATGAATATATTGAGAATGGCAAATTTATGCTTGAATTGGTTTAGTAAGTATTAAAGTTAGATGATTTAATTTACATGATTATTATGTTTATAATTTGAATTATGGTAATACCATTGAGTATAAAATACTCAGTGTACGGTTGTTTTCGTGCGCAGGTTAGTAGGTATTCAGAGTCTCGGTTTAGCATCCAGGCAATCCCGACTCCAGCGCAAAACTCGGTGATGTATTCTTCTTTTGGCAAAAGTGGCATGTACATAGGTGTTAATTTAGTCACTTTAAAATGTTATATAATTTTTGTTGTAAAGAATGATATTTGGTATTTTGGTGTTTAAACTAACGAGATAGTATGAAAATTTACATGATATTCATGGTATAATTGGTGCTAAATTTAGAATGGATGAATGAAATTCTAATTTAATTTTTAATGGGAACATAAATGTTCATAGAGTAAATTATCAAATTATTGTTATAGGTATAATTTTAATACGATTAAATATGAAATTGCATTGGTTGAAATATTGGTTTTGGATTGGTTCCGGTTTGAAATTACAAGGAAGGTTAGATATTTATAAAATGAGTTATATTGAATTTTTTATCGAAATTTAAAAAAAAAGAGTCAATTAGCAAAAGGTTATATGAATTTATGATTATATTATAATATGTTCGATAATTATTTGAATATTAATCGTAAATTGTCCGATTGTTCGGTAATACCTTGTAACCCTGTTCCGGCGATGGTTTAAGGTTAAGGGGTGTTACAGACAGCCTGACCAATCCGGCTTGACAACCAGTTAGGTCGTTGGCCCAATTTCATACACTGGGTTTGGTTCAACTAGTTTTGGGTCTCGGTCTCAATTTTTGGTTCTCGAGTCCAATTTTTTATCTCAAGTCCAATTTTTAAATTCAATTACCCATTGGGCTAATTGTCTAACTTGAAAACTAATTTTCAAAAATATTATATTTATTTTAATTAATTTGATTAATTTAATTTTATTTGATAAAAATTAATTTTCCCAAAAACCACTGAGTTTTTCTAAATTAATTTTTCAAAAAAATTCTTTAATCAAATTCTCTAATTTAATAAATTCTCACGACCGCCTAATTTAACTCTCATTCGAATAAATTGGCTCAATTAAATTATTTCTAAAATCGTAAAATTTTCTTCTGATTCAAAGGTAATATGATTGAGCTTTTGTTGAGCTAGCAGAGGGACCAATCAAGCATACAATTAGACTTGTGTAATTGCAATTATGTCCAAAAGTATCGTTCTGATAATTCACAATTTACTTAATCATGAAGTCAGCCCATAAGAAGTACCATGATTGAAAACTCCTTATTATGTACTCTTTACGAAAGCAAATCATCAAACTACTTTTCCCAATGACCTTGTCATGTGTGTGTTACATTCATATGATACCCTTGATTCTTTTGAGTTAAATCTGTTTACTCAATACAATCATATTTTATCTCATTGTCACAATTGTTTCTTCTTAATGATTAATATGATCACTGTCAACTACTGATTGTGATAAATTGCTCATTCGAGAACCTACAACCCGTGGTCACATTCCATATTTATCAATCCACGCAACGCTAATGAGAGGATATGTAACGACCCAAAAGTCAATGGCGTCGGAAAGTGTAGTTCAAAACCTCATTTTCGTAAACCGGGCTTGTTAATTTTTGTAGCGACGTAAAAATTTTCGCTTTCGGTCGCTAATTGTGGCAATTTATTAAACATTTGAAAACCAATTTTCGATTTTAAGAAAAAAAGGGAGTCGCCACCGATCTTTTTCCGAGGTGTGACCGGGCACCTAATAAATCCTTCTTTTTTAGAAAAGAAAACTTATTCTTGCACAGAAATGAAGGCCGAATTTAGGTCTACGTCAAAAGCCAGAATAAAGTTGGGTTCGGGAGTCAGTTACGTGCGAGGAAGGTGTTAGCACCCTCGCGACGCCCAAAATTGGTATCTTATTAAACAAGCGTTGTCTTAATTTTCAAAATTGCAAGTTCAAAGTAAGATTTAATCGTGATCCGATTGAAAAGACGAGAAATTTCAATTCTTTTGATTTTTGAGAAGGACATACCGTTTTAACACGAGTCGATTAATTTTCACCCAACATAGCGATGAAATCAATGGCTTAATGTTAAATCGGTACGTTGCCTTGATTATTGAAATTAATTAGAAAACAAGAATATGGTTTTTGAAGTAATGCAAAGCAAATTAATAAATAAAAAATAAATAAAAGACAAATCTAGAGGTACATTGAATCGAATATAAATGTGACAATAATATTATAAACAATAAAGATATATATGATACTAGAATTAAATATGAAATGGAAATAATGAATGTAGATACATGATATTAAGGGTATGTATGTAAACTATATATAATGTTTGATCGTAAGAATATAACTAATAATGTTAAAATATATACATAATATATACATATATACATATGAAAAATGTGTGCACATGACGTATATGAAAAATATATACATAGTAATATAAAATAATAAGTGATAATAGTGAAAATAATGGGTATAATAATTATAATGATATACGAAAATAATACTATATATAAAATATGCATACAAGTATAATAAAATATATGTCTTGATATTAATGAATAAAATAAATGTAATAATGATATATACACAATATGAATATATATATACACACAATATAGTATTTAAAAATATATACATAAGATGGTATAAAAACATGTACATGGAAATGTATAAGAAATATATATAATTAGTAATATTAAAAATATATACATAATATACATAAAACATGTACAATATATACATACCTTGGAAATGATAATAATAATAATAAACTACTTTGTACACTACACAAATATACACACACATATACATACATATATAAATAATAGTATTAGAAATATACAATATAATATTATAAATATACATATAATAGTATAAAAATATATATAACTAATAATATTAAAATATATAGTAATATATAAAAAAATATAATATTGAAACATATATATAACATATATGAAGAATATATAATATAATATTTAAACATTTGCATAATATATACATATTAGAAATAAATAACGACTAATAATAATAATAATATTAGAAATAATAATGAAATATATAAAAAGCAAATATAATATGATAGTAATATTAAAATAAAGTAATTAAAATAGTACTATATATAAATATATATACATACATATATAATATACATACACTAATATTAATAATAATAATAAAACCAGAAATAATAATAATTAGTAATAATAATACGTTAGAAAATAATTAATATGTTAATAAAAATAATAGTAATGAAAATAATACTAACAGTAATAATAAAGATAATAATAGAAATAAAATAATAGTAATAATATTAATAATATGTAAAAAAATGAAAATAAACGAAAAAAGGACTAAATCGAACTAAGAACAGAATTTTGGGGAAAATTTAAAAAGAAATAAAGGGCAAAGAGCCAAAATGAACACGCGAGCAACTCTGGGGGACCAAAAGCGCAATATTCCCTCCTCCTAAAACGCCGCGCATGGCAGAGGACTAGATCACAAAGCGCAACAAATTCCGGGGCCTAATTAGGAAATATTAAAAAACTCAATAGCGAAAACATGAAAAGGCGGAAGGGCCAATCGCGCAAGTAGACCATCAAACAAAAAACACGCGAATCCTAGGGTAAGACGGGTCGGGTCGGATCGGGTTAGGCCAAAACGACGTCGTTTTGGGGCTTAAGTATAGCCCCCAAAACGACGTCGTTTTGGAGGGCTATAAATAGGTGAAAAAAAATCATTTGTGAAGGGAAGAGAAAAAAAAAGAAAGAGAAAATGAGAGAAGAAGAGTGAGGAGGGAGAGGGGAGGGATTCCGGCATGGGGGGCACCCGTCCGATCGCCGGACCACCATGCGTCGCCGGCGCCGGCCACCGCGCGCGGTGGCCTAAAGTTCAAAAGGTAATTTTTTTTTTGAAAATTTTCTTTTTTATGTTAATATGTTCTATATATATAGGTTAAAAAAGGGTCTGAAAGCGAAATTAAAAATAGAAAAAATAAAAATAAAAATCACCTTAATGTTTGATGTTTGCGTTTTGATTACTGGATTAATGCTATTCTTGTGTTTTCCTTGTATATTTTTTTGAATCTGCTTGTTTATTAGAATCCTTGGTATTGAGACAAAATCCCCTCTTTGTTTTGATTTCTTCTCGGCTTTATAGCCGATTACAATAGTAGAAAAATATTGTTTTTCTTTGTCATTCTCTATTTGTCTGCTTCTGTCTTGGTGCTTGCTTCACTTTGCAGGTGTCAGATGACCCTCAGAGACGTGGTGGCTCCGCATGCGAGGGGCGTGGTGGCCGACATGGTGGCATGGAGAGCTGGGGCGCCAGGGTATGGGGCTGATGGCTGGTGTCAAAACAAGTGGAAGCCGAAAATGGGGCTAGGGTTTCAGTTGTAAATGGGCTAGTTTAGGGTTGTTGAATTGGGCATGGGTAGTTTGGTTTTGGGCTTGCCGGGCCATTGTAAAAAAGGACTATTTATTTTGGTTTATTTGTAAATGGACTGGGCCAAAATTGGCCTATAACAATTTTTTTTATTTTTTAATATTTATAGAGTTATTATAGAAGCGAATCGAAATTCAGTTGAAATTTTGTTGAATCAGTATTTAATTAAAGTAAAGGAACTAAATCAAATAAGTGATAACAATAGGAACTAATACTAAATTATAAGGTGGATTTAGATTAAGGGACTTATTAAATAAATTAGCCATTATTTATATAGGTATGTGATTGTGGACGGTTATAGTAATATTATAAGTATTATATGTTAAGTTATTATAATACTTAAATTAAAATTATGTTATAAAAGAATATATAATGTTAATAATAATGTTGGGTATTAGTTAGCGGAGAGAAGAAAGCCAAGCATATTTTTCGAAACAAAAGGAAGGGGTAGAAGTCACGTACGGCCAAGAGCTAAATATTGCATGTGTAATTTGGTTAGTAGATTTTGGTTATTTTTACATGAAATTTATGTTTTTGAAGTCTTAATCTCATGAGTTAATCTGCCCATGTTCAAATTTTTAGAATTGTTGAGATTTATGGAAGTTTCCATTGTAGAGGAATTTAAGCTTTTGTTGTTGTTTTGATAGATTTTAAGGTTGGTAGTGAAATAAGATTGTTTTGTAAAATCAAATTATGAAATTGTGCATTAGGATCTAATTTATAAAAAATCACGAAATTGGAGGTTTAATTGAGAAATAAGAAATCCTATAAGGACTCTAGGAAAATTCGGTTAAGCATGGATAGGGTAAATTCATGTTAAATTGGAAGTATCGATTTTTGGGACTAATGTGAATAAAAGTAGAAGTTTAGAGTTAATATGTAAAATAGTACTAATGAATTGATTATATGAATTAAATTATTAAAGGTTTTGGTTGGGATTAATTGGATTGAATTGTTAAAATTAGATCAAGAAATAAGTAGATCGGTCGATAATCGTGGAAGGGAAAAGCTGTTGAATAATCATCATCGAATACCGATAGCTATTGCGAAGGTAAGTTCATAGTCTTCAACTTGAGCTCTATGTATTTACTTTAAAATTTTTAATTAATACTTTGATATCTTAATTACATTTATATATATATATGCAAATATTGAGTTGTGAAATAAGATATTTGTGGAGTATGCAATTAAGTATGTAACTGTCGGTTTATCCGACTAGTGCTAAGCATACATTCAATCTCGCCGGTTTATCCGACTAGCGCAGGGCGCAAATCTCTGTTAGTTTATCTGACTAATGCTAGGCACACATTCGATCTCGCCAATTTATCCGACTAGAGTAAGGCGCAAATTTCTGTTGGTTTATCCGACTAATATTGGGCACACAATTGAAATCATAGTTATCTGACTAGCGCTGGGCGCAAATCTTTGTCAATTTATTTTACTAGTGCAGTGCACATCTACTGTCGATTTAACTGACTAGTGTTGGGCACAAAACTTGTCACAATTTATCCATCAAGTATCGAGTACCAATAATAGGTTGGTCAATATTAATAATGTTTAATCGATTCCTTGAAGATGGTTGGTAAATAAGAGATGGCTTGAATTGTATACGAATTGTTCATGAAGAATTTATGGTACACTATGTGGTAATAACCATTACGAGATTGATAGTTGAATTGATGGATTATTAAGCACATATGTAGTTCTTTGGGTTAAGGAATTTATTCAGTATTTGATCATTCTTTTGTGTGCAAGTTAAGTACCTATATTTTGACTATCAACTCAGCATCCAACGACAAATCCCGAATTCAATGTTGGTGACGTTTTCCTTTTTGTGTCTTAGCATGTACCTAGGATAATGACATTTTAAGTAATAGTCTGGTTAAACTTAGTGTAAGATACTTATATTGAATGTTATATAATTTTTGAGATGTGTTTTGCCTTGAAACAAATGTTTGTATATAGATATGAATGAAATAAACATGTTTGATAAGTTTAACTCTTTTGGATGTGTATAATTGTTGATGTGAATTGGTAAATGTTATGTGCAATGTCAATTTGGTGAAATGGTTATATTTGGTTATTATGGTGGATGTTTGAGAGTGGAAATTGTAGTTAGTGCCATATGCTCTTTAACTTGGTTATTTCAATGATTAATCTTGGTGTGAGGTGCCTTTGAATGACGCATTGGTTAAGTATAGGATTAATGAAATTTTTGCTTGTAATTGATGATTTAAATGTGGTGTCAATGAGGGCACATTGGTTAGGCACATAAATTGTATGAATTTGACTTGTTTTACTTGGTTTGGAAGTGTTTTTGGTGGTGTTTATAAAAGATGTTGTATGCTTAGTTTGTTACCTAAGATAGGTGTGAATTATACCTTGTCCTGGAATCAAATTTTGGTACACACTGCCTGAGGCACAGGTTGTCACACGTCGTGTGTCTTAACATTTTCAGGTATAGGGTACAAATGGCCTGCAACACTGCCATGTGTTTCAAAACAGTTTCGAACACAGTCTGGCACACAGCTTGCAATATGGCCGTGTGACCAAACATTGAATGTACACACAGGCTGGCACATGGTCCGCGACACGACCGTGTGTCATAATTTCGAATATCCACATGGACGAGCATACGAGCTAGGGCACGGTTGTGTGTCTGGACTTAGAATATCCACACGGTCTGGCCTGTGACACACGGCCTGGCCATATGGCTGTGTGTCCCCTGTTTTCAAAATTTTTAACTTTTTCTTAACTTTTCTGTTTTATTTTGTATGGCCATTTTATTTTGTTCTAATCAGTTTTGGACTATTTGCAAACTTTTGGGATTGTTGTTTGGGTTATATTTTCTGTTTTTATTTGTCTTAACGATTTTGGTTGATTAAGATTAAAATTGCAAAACGTTGAATTTTATTTTTTCAATAACAAATCGCGTTTTTCAAAACTGGACTCAACTAAGATTTTTCCGTTGCAATGTAAATGTTTTACAAGTAAATAATCGACAAATTTATCAAAATATTTAAGAAAGGTATTTTCTCCAAACAAACTTGAACTTTCTGTAACAAGAACTAGAAATGCTTTACAAGTCAAATGAATCCTGAATTTTTAAATAATATGTAGTAACATCCCCAGATCTGGTCATAACGTTTAGGTCGGGTTTAGAATGTTACAAGATATCTGTTGGGTTATTCAACTTTTAATGTTTATCACATGCTTCTTATCATCATCTATTAATCCTTGATCAAGTTCATCATCATCTGAATTTAAATATGCATCATTAAGATTATGAATATCTCATTCTTCTATGTATTATTCGAAATATATGGATTATCACAATTCCACCTATAATTGAAGTTATAAAATATGTAACATACTAGTACAATCCACCTTTTTTATGTCATACTAAGGTGACATTGTTAATATGATAAATATTTTTTAGAACAAAAAATATCTTCTCAACCACATTCTGAAGTCTTGAATGTGTCAAACTAAATAAATCGCAAGTTGTTTTTGGTACTTGTGTTTGGAACCATTCTCTCAAATAGTATCATACCCTACTATATGGTGTAAGAAAACATTTTCTATTGGCATAATAAGCATCGACCTTATAATATTTAGGTTTACAATGCAAATAGCCGGTAGCTTTAATTATAAAAACTTATATAAACTTAATTTAGATAAAAACTTATGATAGGTTATATCCCTTTTCATAATAAGTAAATTAAGTCAAAATAATATAAAATTTGTAATATTTAACCTTTATAAAAAGAGGTTTTATAAATTGTCCAAAACTTTCATAATACTTCTTATAAATAATATTTTTTTGTCATTACTTTTAAAAGTTATTTTTATAAATAAATTATGATAAAAAATTTATATTTTTTTTATGAATAGGTATATTATTTTTATAATATATAGCATAGACACATAAATAAGTTTATCTATAATTTTTTTATAAATAAATATTTTATAAAATTTTTATAGCATATAAATTAATTTTTATAATAAACTTTTAGACATAAATTTAGAAATATTTTAGGGTTCAAATAATTTTTTGTTATAACTTTATAAAATACACAAGTTATATTTATAATATAATTTTTTAGAATTTATAACATAAGAAAATTTTTGTCATAACTATCTCAAGTACTCATACATGTCATGCTTATAATATAATTTTATAATTTGTATAAAAAAATATTTTTTAAATTGGATTTGAGTGTAAATTATCTATGTAATTACTCTAATTCTCACATTAAGAATCGGGAAGTGTAATTGGATTTGAGTTATTCTCAATTCGGTGAGAACTACCAATTATAAACAATTACATCGAAATCCAATTATTAGATGGTTTTGAAAATACTATCAACTCAATTTCATGTAAAAACTTATGTTTTTCTTAAATAATATTTTTTTAAAGTAATAAAATTATTTCTAAATAAAGGAAATAAGTTATTAAAATTAAATTTTATTTAAAGTTGAGTGACTAAAATAAGTATAAAATAATATTACCTAATTCAAACTAACAACGGATGACCAAAAGTAAAACAATCGTTAACAACAATGCATAAAATACACTTTTTTCAGTCATTTTTTTTTCATTTCATTTCGTTGACCGTTAATATTTCTTGTTTTTTTTCTCAGCGAATTTTATCTTGATTTAGTTTCATTTATCTATATTATTATTTAAGTCATTGACTGAGTTGGTGTTATAAGTTGGTTGTGCACCAACTCAATCAGAGAAATTATGAAAAATACCCTTCTGTAATTAAAATAAATTATATTATTAAAGGTATTTTTTATTTTTGATTTTTGATTTTTTTAAAAAATTAATAAAAATTTATACATGATTGAATTTGAACTCACTCTAAATACATTAATAAAAACTTAAATTTACCATTAAACCAAAACTTTATATTAAAATTTTATTTTAATATTATACATATGAAATTATTAATTAACTTTAATAATATGTTTTATTATTTATTATATATTATTTTGGACGTAAAGTTTGTATTTATTTTCATTTCTCAATACATTCCACACAAATTCGGACTCTCCAGGAAAAAAAATACATATTCCGATATATAATCAAACGCGTTGCTGGTAAAAACCGGCACAAGAAAAACTCTGACTCGTCAATCCGTCATAGGTTACCCATTCCATTCATGCAATGCTTTAGAAATATCAACACGTTTTTTATATTTGTGCTTACTCAAACCTCATATCAACTATTTCCTTAATAATCCTTTATTTTTTATTAAAACATTTTGAAAATAATTTAGCATTTTTATTTTTATTTAAAAAAAAACAACAACGCCAATTTATTATTAAAGTTGAAAATTATTGGAAATAATGTCTATTATCATTGTGAAATGCTTTAGAAAAAAAATTTATCTTAGACAAAATTTAATAGGAAATAAAAAAAATATTTTTTCAAAAGTGAGAATGACTTGAATTAAAATCTTAATTTAAAATTAATATTTGATTTAAAAAGCTCTTTATTTAATTTTTTTCAAAAAGAGATCAATTTTAAAATTATAAATAAACTACTTTTATGTTATTCTTATAATATGTATTTTATTTAATTTTATACAATTAATATAAAATGAAACAGTTTATGTAATATTTCGAGGAAGTTTTTTAATTAAATTTAGGTATTAAAATTTTAAATAAATTAAATTCAAAATTCATAAAATAAAATCAAAATAAAAAGAATATATAATTAATATATCAAATATTAACCTAAAAAATAAAATAAAAAAATGGAGGAGGGAGACATAAACCCACTCTCCACCTTATCCCGGATCATAGAAAGTCTAAATAAATCCTTCAATTAATTTATTAATTAAGATTGGTAGGTAGCCTTCGAGAAGCCTCCACGGAAAATGGAAAATTGCAATTAACATTTCTTTTATGGTTATTTTGAGGGTTTTTTTTTTAATATTAACTATTTTTTATCAAATTCAAAATAAATTAATTATAAAATTCTCCTCTAAGATTACCGTACATTATTTTTCCAAATAGAACAATATATATATTAAAAACATCGAAAGCAAAATTCATTTCTCTGGCTGTCCCGTTGAAACCATCTAAGACCTGAAAACATGTCGTTCGACGCCAGCGTCCACGGTGGCGGCGGCGACGCTAACACCGACGGCGCGACCAACAAGCCTTTCTTTTGCTACCAATGTAACCGTACCGTCACCGTAACAATCTACCCTTCCGCTGACCCTTCTTGTCCTCTATGCAACGAAGGGTTCCTCGAAGAATACGAAAACCCTAGCTTTGAAAACCCGAATCCGAACTCAAACCCGTTATCCGAACCCTTTTTGTCGGTATCGGATCCGTTCTCTTCCTTGCTCCCGCTCCTTTTCCCTTCCTCTTCTTCAACGACGAATTCTTCGCCGTCTCCTGCTTCAATTGACCTTCATAACCCTAACTTATTCGGGTCGACCCGGTCAGGCCGGGGTGACCCATTCGCTTTCGATCCATTTACCTTCATCCAAAACCATCTCAACGATCTCCGTTCAAGAGGAGCCCAAATCGAGTTCGTGATCCAGAATAATCCGTCCGAGCCGGGTTTTCGGCTTCCAGCGAACATTGGGGATTATTTCATCGGACCGGGCCTCGAACAACTGATCCAGCAACTGGCTGAGAACGATCCGAACCGGTATGGGACCCCACCAGCATCGAAATCGGCCATCGACGCGCTGCCTTCGGTGAAGATAGCGAAGAATAACTTGAATTCGGAGTTCAACCAGTGCGCGGTTTGTATGGACGAGTTCGAGCAAGGGGCTGAAGCGAAGCAAATGCCCTGTAAGCATCTTTATCACAAGGACTGCATACTTCCGTGGCTGGAATTGCATAATTCCTGCCCTGTTTGTCGTCACGAGCTGCCTACCGATGATCCTGATTATGAGAGGAGGGTTCGTGGGGCGCAGGCTACTGGTGGAGGTAATGACGGCGATAGTAGTGGCGGTGATAATGAGCAGAGGTCGGGGGATAATCGGACGGCGGAGAGGAGTTTTAGGATATCGCTGCCCTGGCCGTTTCGGGCTCGTGGGTCGGGTTCAGGATCAGGATCAGGTGATAATCCGCAGACCAGGCAAGAAGATTTGGATTGAAAACTGTAAGTTCTTTTTTATTTCTTTGCCTTCTTTAACAACTATATCTATCGCATATTCCCTTTTATATGTGTTGCCTTTCAATTTGCGGTTGTTGAAATTCTGGGTTTTAGTTTAATTTCTTGTGTACCATCTACCATGTATGATGAACATGATCATCAAATTTTCTTCCATATGATTGTGCCCTTTGAGGGTTTGAAGGTCTTAGGGCCTGGCAGCATTTGCTAACAAATCATAGGTGTCATTTATGTGAATTTGATCGAAAAGTAATAGTCGAAGCAATCAAATATATGCATTCTTTTAGGGTAACTAAGCTCGAGCAAGAACTTAGATTATTAGTATTTCATTTTATGCACTCATTAATACATAAAGCTTGGTAATTATCTCTATAATAGGAGTGTAGTTATGAAGTTTGAGATCAAGGCTCTTTTTAAATATTCACTGTATCTTAGCTGCTATTATGAAAACCATAAATTACAGTGATAACAGAAGGGTCTTTTTAATAATTTACTTTCCACTGCATGACAGTTACCACTTAAGGTCACTAATGGTTTTGCCAAGTTTGGTTGAGGGTGCATTTTTTGTATTCGACACTCCTGTTAGTTTTTTAATTCTTTATATGGATACTTGCTACATTGATTTTGGAGGTATTATAAGTGGTTTGTTTTCTGAACTTAAATGCTTGCAACTATGTAGTTAACTGGTGTTAACTGTGAACGGCTTGGTGGTCAATCTTTCAGGCTTAAGGTGGTGGGAACTAATCTTACATAAAGATTGAATAGTAAGCTGGAGTTTTCGGTAAAGTGAAATTCACAGGGGCATTGAAAGATGGGGTAGCTGAATCAAGACATGTTTTCTGAAATATTTTGAAGAACAGAAAATTGTAGGACCATGTGATTTTCTTATGGAATTCTTATTACTTATTTAGGCAACTGTTCAACATAAGAGAAAAAGTTAACTCTAACCTTATTTAAGTTGGGACATCCAATATATAACTAGAAATGTATGTAAATAAGTTGCAAGAGAAAAGGGGTGGTGGCTGAGTGTGAGAAATAAAAAATTTGAAAGGTATGTTATTTGTGTACATCCAATATATAATTTGTGACACTAAAATCATATATTGTGGAAGAATCTCCGGGCAAGTTCTGATGGTCATGTAATGTCTAGGTTGTGTATGTGGTGTTGTTCAATATTTCAATCTTAAGCTTGTTCCTTTAAAAGGCAGTTTGAATAAACTTGTGGTCCTAGTAGCCTAGGTTCTTAAGCGATTATATTTTTCTTCTGTGCAAATCTGGCAAATTGTTGTGGACATCTTGATACTTGGAAGGGCAAGTAGCTTTGATTATTCACTTTTAGTTCTGCATGTGGCTTTTCTTGCATTAACATACTGGCGAACTCAATCTGAACATATCTTAAATCCTGTTGAAATATCGGTAAATGAATCGATCTGGATGTAAAAATACAAATATCCATGGTGGAGTTGACTTTTTTTTAATCCATGTTTACTTGATAATTTTACCTCTCAGTGCATCAATCATCCCTAAGTAGCTAACTCTAACGTTGTAATGAGGTTGAATGTTATAGTTATTAAAATTTTAGGCTGCAATGGATCTCTTGTAGGTTTAGGATCATTCTATACCAACCAAGAAAGGTGAAAGGCCACATTTTAAAATTGATTAAAATGTTGAAATTTGTTTTTTGATAAAGAATTTATGCTGCAATTATTCCACAGTACTTGCTATTAATAGAACTGTCTCCTTCTACACTTGTTTTCTATGGTACTTGGTCAAAAAACTTGGGTATTTAGCGGATTCAGTCTATAGAAAGTAAATTTTTTCTGCTATTAAGACAAATGTTATTCATGAAGACCTTCATGCTTGGTGGAAAGGTGATATAGAAGTGTGGTTTTGTTATTTAAGCGTTGGAATTGGAAATAACATTTACTTACAGAACCTATTGTTTCTTGATTCATCAAGTAAAATTATGATATACACAAATCAGAGCTTCCCTCCTCCCCTATAGAACCTATGTTTGCATGGTGTAGTAGTAGTAGTTGCATTCAAATTTACTTTTATATGCATTTTCATGGTCAATTTGAATATACCCTAACTTGGATTTGATTTTTGGCAGCCTTGAAGTGCTGCAAAATATCAGGCATTTCTATCATGAGACGTGGTAATAGATCGACCTCTTTGGATGTCTGGAAAGCGGGGTATGTTCTAAATTAAACATGGAGAACTAAGATTAGAGTGGTTACATTTTAAGAAAATATTAGTTTTTGCCATTTGCTGGTATTATATGTATATCTGAATTCGCTTTGTTTGTTGCATGTGGGATTCAATTAGACTTCCATACATTGTTTGTTGTATAGATTCTTTGGTCCTTTTGCTCAAATTTGCAAACTACTAGAGTGTGAAAATGAACAAAAGGTTCCAAAGTAATGTAGAAAGACAACATGCATGTAGCATATGTTTCAATGTAGAGAATAATAATTTTCAATCATTAAATATATATTTTAAAAAGTAATATTTTTATTGATATGTTTGAGACATAGAGATATTTGATTGATACAAAGTTTCAAGTAAATTTTTTTTTTTAAAATTGTCATTATCTCATTTTCTTAATGTTTTTGTACTATATCCTATACCTACATGACACCCTGTCAATCTTGCTTGTGTGATAATATGCCAAATAGTTTTCTTAATCTAATGTGTAAAAGTAAATTAATTTTACACATTTTTGTAACCAAGTATTTGTTTGATGTAAAAGGAAAATTTAATGTTGAAGGGATATATTTTTTATCAATATGATATAAATCTGATTTTCTTAGTTTATGTTTATAACATGTATATTTATATTGAGTATTTCCAATAATTTAATCATTATAGTTTGATTAAACTTGGCCATCGTCGAAGCTTAAATATGAGCAAACTTCATATGCAATCCAAGTTTTAGTCAATACTTCCAATTGTATTTATGGGACGAAATAATTATATTTTAAGATAAATTTCTTGTATATTAAAAATTTCGAGGTAAGATGGTCTTTTATACTTTTGTTAACTACTTTTGAAATTAAAAGTACTAAAAACTATTTCTTGGAAATTTGAAATTCTTTATTTGTATTACTATTATATCTTCAGTCTGATTTTTTATGTAACTAATGTATTTATTTTTGGAAAAAAAATTATAAATACAATTTGAATCACTAAAATTAAAATTAATTATTACAAAGTTTAATTATATTTTGATGTATGTGAATGGAGAAATTCTAAGTAACTAGGATGTATTATATAAATTTAGATAAGAGTCTGTGTGAGTTAAATTAAAATAAATCTAAAAAGAATATATACATAATTTACTAAGACTTAAATTTGAAATATTAAAGCCTTCGTGACCTTAACTTCAAAACAACTCATTGGTATTTTGACTGATCAACGATGGAAATATTAGGTGGGCATTAAGTTAAATGATAAGGAATTGGATAATTCTTTAAGTAAGATTTTTTTTTGTTTATTTAGAGATTTAATTTAGCTTAATTTTAAATTTAATCGAAGTTAAATACGATTATTGAATCATTGAAGGGTCTCAGCTAATATATATATATAATGTAAAGTGAATTATTTATGAAAAATTATTTCAAGGGTTCTTAACATATTATTTATGATCTCAACCAATTAAAAATAAATATTTTATCTTTTTTTCACGTCATCTCTTCTTACTAACTATATATGTGACGTAAAAAAAAGATGATGTTATTTTTAATTAATAGCGACTATAAATGATGTGGTAAGGAGAGATCACAAAATAATCTCTCCTTATTTTGATGAGAATGACTGAATCATTTTGTACAGGCATGGACTCAATGGTGTTGGCCCATTCATAAGTGAAAAATGGGCCGTCCAAGTCAAGCTCGTTAAGCAACAGATTAAACCCTCAGTACTGGCGTCGTTCGTTGTGAGCTTGGCGGTGTAAGCGGTTTTTTTTTTAATTTTTTTCAGTTTCCGGCAAAACAAAAAAGTGCGGGCACCCACGAAATAATGGAAACGGAGAAGACAAAAACCACCACTTGCAGTAGCAATCAAGTATCGGAGATGGAAGAAGACACCACAACATCAAAAATGGATTCCCCCACCAATTCCCAGCAAACCAGTAGTTTTTTCTTCTCTTAGTCCTTTTATTCTCCTTTAATCTTCACTGGCTTCTCTACCATATATAATTGAAACTCCAGTAGAGAATTTAGCCCTCTTAGTGAATTTCTCGTAGTTTGGTTGCGATTTGTTGGCTAATTATATATATTAGTTAAATTCCAGTATTTAGAAATATTGATTTTGGTTATCCCCCGTTTCCATGCTATTTTTCTCTTTGGCTTCAAGGATCTCGACTAAATTCGAATTCGAGCTATGCGGGATGCTATTTCAGGGGCAAATTCTTCCAATGCTGTTTTCCCTTTACATGATTCAAACTAGAGACCTTGCCAAGCATTAGTCTTTTCCATGCTATCTTGAAACATGACAAGTTGGTATTGTTTAACATTTAAGGGTACCAACCAACGTTTGTTGGATCCGAGTACTTGGTACCCGTAATCAAGAAGTCTCTAGTTTGAATCTTGTGAAAGGAGGAAATAATGCTGGTAGCGTTTTGTCTTTCGTTTAGGAGCTCAACCCAACTTGACTCTAGATTTAGTCAGGTTCAATATTTGCCTTTTTATAGGATATAGAGTAATTTAGTTTTCAATCTATAGTACAATGGCCTGTGAAGTATTTTAGCCAATTATACATTCTAGGTAAAAACACCTCTCCAATCCCTCTCAATTTCGATATTGGGTAAATTGGTTCCTCTCAAAAAAATCACTTAATGTTAATGTTTTTCCGTCTATTTTAGATAATTTTGATTGGTATAGCAACAAATTTAGCCTTCAAAGTTTACATATCCTGTCTCTTTTTATATATTTTTTGAAGCTAAAGTTTTATATATTCTTTTTTAATTTTTATACTTTTTTTCAGATAAAGCTTTTTAGAATCTAGACCAAATTGACAGAATATGTAAATATTGAGGGCTTATTTGTTATTATACCAATTAAAATTACATATAATTGATGAAAAACATTAATGTCGTGATTAATTTTCCTTGGTTGCTCACTTTCGAAATTACAAGGACTGGATTGCTTCGATTTTTTGAGAGGGGCCAATTTGCTTAATATTAAAATTGAAAAGGGTAGGAGAGATGTTTTTACCTAAATTCATTAATATATTTGGTTTTGTAAGAAGTGGCAATAATATGAAGCAGCTATTCTTTCAGTTTTGTTATTGAAGAAAGAGCAGATAAATTTTCTTTTATAGTATACATGATGAACATGAGTTGTTGTGGAACTGTCCATCTGCATATTAATATCTGGTCCTTCCATAAAATCTAATCGGAATTGTTGATTGTGCTGTGTGCATTTTCAGTTTCTGACGATGATGAGATAGACTATTCGATCAAACCAGAATTCTATGACCCGAACCTTGACGACAAAGATGAATTATGGGTCCAAAGTAAGAGGAAAGGTTGTGTTTCTGATGCCGTGCTAAGCTGTCCTGCTTGTTTTACCACCCTTTGCCTTGAGTGTCAACGGTACGTACATTTAATCTCTCCGTTTTTGGCAATATGCAAGTCATTGGAAAACCAAGATACACATTGGATCAGACATTGGTCTTTGAATATTGTCTAGCTACATCAAGCATATCAGTTTTCATGTCATTGTCCTATCATTATGTGTCACTATTCCGTTATTGCAAGTTCTTTTAAGTCTGAATCGAACATTTTCTTAACAATTGTGATTTGTGTATGATAGTATCGGGAAAAGAAATGGACGTATTGTAAAGATGTCGAGTCAAATTGAAATTTGGCTTGTCTTGATCGTGTAATGTTATCTTACCGCACAGTCACATGTACACTCACTCCCTGAGTGAAAAAATTATATATAACATATAATGAAAATAAGATATTTCGAATAAAAAATGTAAAAGATGATGAAAAATGTTAAATAACTGAATATACCAAGAGTGAAAATAGAAGAGTGGATATATGAGGAAAATAATCTTATTTAAATGAAAAAGATCAAATTACTAATATAATTTGATAAGTATATGTTGTTTATTTTGTAGTTTGGTTTTTATGTACTTTTCTACAAAGTATAGCTAAGTCAAGTGACACCAAGCTCAAACAGGCGCTAAAGCTAACTTCCGGTGATATAACTTCTGGCAATAAGATACGACCTCAAGCTATTTCTTCCTTGCATCAAGTTATGGTTCTTTTTGGTTTGAGAGAATAATTACTTTGCAGCTTTTATGTAGTTTTGTTTATGTAATGGCTACATGTAGCATAATATCCTTTTACTGTGATTTAGAGACTCTATTCTTCTTTGTAGCATTATCAAGAAATCTGTGATGCAGTTGAAACGTGCATTTCTTCTTGCCATTAAGCTAAGCTTAATCGGGGTTTTGCAGGCATGAAAAATATGTGACACAATACAGGGCGATTTTTGTTGCGAACTGCAAGATTGAAGATGGAAAAGTCAGGCAAGAAAGGGTAAAACCAAAAAGAGGCAAGCGAAGAAGAGAAACTGTTGAGGGTGAAGCAGTTGCTGCTGCTGGTGGGGAAACATTCAAGTCGGTCCACTGTTCGGTCTGCGCAACGGAGGTCGGTGTCATTGATGAAGATGAGGTATATCACTTTTTCAATGTTCTTCCAAGTGAGTCTTGAGTCTTAGACCTGCTGCTCAAGCTACCAAAATAGTTCGGTGATAGTTCAGTTTTCATGCTTCTTAGTAATGGAATTACCAAGTGATTGTCGCAGCCAATATATTATTATTTTTCCCTTTGGTATATATGGTTGTTCTCGACGCTGATCCGAAACCAATAGTTAAATCATTCGAGCTTTGATCTAATTCGATTTTTTTATAAAATTCAATAATTTAAACTTGAACTTTTCCGAATTAGGAAATACTTTTAACAATAAACAATCTGAATATGTAACTCGAAATCACCAGAATTGATCTGAACATGTAATTTTTATTTGATCCAGCTACAATTTGGTATGATCATTAAAAGGTAATCATCCAAAACTTTCCTGATGTGCTCAATTGATAGGTAAACCTTGTTTAGGTTTATTTTAATTAGTTGATGTAACCAACCTAACGAGGGTTACTTAGAAACAAAGTTAAGATCTGCACTCCAAAGTTGAGACAAATACTTGGATTAGTAATTGCTGCATGATTTAATGTCCAAATCAATTTTGTGCCTTGTTTGATTTTTTGTAATAATATAAGTAGTGAAAAGGTTAATTTCAAAAGTCTGTATAATATGATGACCTACCACATATTTTTACCGTCAATAAAGCCCCAATTAGCATTGAAATCAAAGCAATTCATCTCTCTAATTTGTGAACTATAATGTACCCAAAAATGGAAAGTCCAACCTTTTATACCAACAAAATCTAATTTATCTAGAGTTTTTTTCTTAAATTTTGAACATTTCTTAATTTCTTCCTTGAGAAATATTCATCAGGATTACCAATTTGATAGGAATTTTATTAGTATATAAATTTTTTGAACACCAGGACTGAAGTGCAAGGTTAATTAAAAAATTGTTCTACTCATAAACACCAATATAATCACACACGTTTGTATTTTTTTTTAAATAAAGAAATTATTCAAACACAAATCCAAATTTTTAAATTAGACAAAAAATTCACTCATTTTACAACGTACACGTAACGCTTTCTAATAATAAATTATGGAAAAAGGTTTGAGAATATATGGTCGTCCCAACACAACACCCACAGACTGGCAAATGATGATGGCCCATTGTTCATACAAGTATCCACCATGTGTCAAGTTTCCATTTGTGCTTTACAAATTTACACAAGCTCAGTATCTTGAGAACCAAGAAAAACATTTAGAGATTTTTTTGTATATGTTTTTCTTATCTTAAAGTAATTATTATGTATATTTTGTTAATATTTGATCTCTGATTTTACTTGTGAGTTTAAACATTTCATGATAATATATTTATTTATGAAATTTTATTGATTTTATAAAAATATTTTTTTTGTAAAAAATATTTTTTAATCATTTTGCGGAATTTAAGAAAAAACTCAAATAAAATATATCATATTAAATATAAAATCCGTTAAATAAATAGTAATAAATCGAAGTGAGGTTGTATAAAAAAAAGAGGCGGAGGCGGAGGCAATAGTCATTTTCATAAATAGCTCCAAAAACAGGTAGAGATGGGGTCCAGCTGTTTGACATGTTATTAATGATTTTGTGGCTTTAACTATTTTCTCCTCTCATGGAAATGATAGAATCACCCATGTGGGGCCTTTACTTTTGCTTCAACTTCTGCACTTATGACACTGAGCGTGAGTTTGGATGGGCGGTGCGTTTACTTGCGGTTAGTGTAAAAATAGCGGTGGCGGTGAGATTAGATACTGTAGCGATACTGTAGCGTGAGACAAAAAGTAAACTAAATGCACCGCACCACACCCAATCGCCCATCCAAACCCACCCTGAGTTGGGAACAAACTACGTTTCTATTTCCAACTGTTTCCTCATTTCCTACTTCCCAACTCAACCTTTCTTTTTTCCATTTATTTTTTAAATCTTTTCTATTTTACTTTTTTTTTGCAATGTTTTAATTATTTAATTTTAATATTTCTATAATATTTCTATAAATTTTATGATCTTTGAGTATTTTTTGTATTTTTTTAAAAGTAAAAAATTAAATCAAAAGCTACTGCATATCTCTATTTTATTGATTTTTTTATTTATATTTTAACGATTAATATGAATAAAACGGGAATCATTAACCAAAGGAGTTTAATTGATTTTTTTATATATTTAAATATGATTAATTTCATAGGTTCAATACATACTTTTATTTTACTAAATTTAAATTTATATAATTGTTACACATTTACACATAAGTACCTTTTCAAACACCGTTATAAATAAGGCATCGTTGCGAAACCACTAAACTCAATCTCATTAATATTAACTCCCCAAAAAAATATCACATCTTCTAAAAATATGATTATGAGATGAATGATCAAACCCCAATCCTCTCCAGGAAAAACAAAAGAAGGCTACATACATTTTCTAATCAAATAATTTCTTGGCTCAAATAAATGATCAACTTAGTGACTCTTCGCATTATCTACAATGTAAACTACCATTTTTAGAGAATATTTGCGCCATCTATAAAATAAATCGTCAACATAGTCACCCCTAATATCTTATATAATCTAATTGTTATTAACATTAAAAATTATAAAAATAATTTGTTTAAGGGTTAGACTATTTGTTTAAGTTCAAATGTCTATATGGTATTTTAGAGGATTTGAATAATATATTAGATCCAAAAAATAAAATTAAATAAAACTTATTTAAAATACAGACCAAATTTGATTACCAATATTCAAAGTTGTTTATATCTAGAAATTTAATCAAATTTATACAATACTAGTAAAAAAGTACATAATTATTAAATATTAAATAAAAATATTTTTAAAAAACAAAAAAAAATCATGAGACTAAATAGTCCAAGTAGTCATTTACAATTATGATTAAACTTGAATAGAACTTAGGGTTTATATTATGAATTTAGCAAAATTTAAGTTGGGTTTGGATGGGTGGTGTATTTATCTACAGTTAGTGTAAAAACAGTAGTGGCGGTGATATTAATTACTATAGCGATATTGTAATGTGAGACAAAAAGTAAACTAAACACATCATACCACACCGCACTACACCACACCACCTATCCAAACCTGTTCTTAGTGTTAATATACATGTGAACGTGGTTCCATCCCAACCAAGTTCTTATCCTTACCAAGTTCTAATTATATTGACTGCACCACTTTCTTACCCTTACCAAGTTCTTTCATGTCTAAATAACTTTTACACAAAGTGCAAATATGTTAATGCTTTAAAGAATTAATGATATTTAATGTACCATAATAGGTGAATAATAATATAATGTATTATCATCAAGCAAAGAAAAAAATCATTGAAATACTTATAAATAACTATTAATAATTTTAATTAAATATAATTAAATATTATTTGTAATTGTTATATTTTTTGCATTTATGATTTAAGTTTTAGAGAGTATCAAGTCATAAATTTAAAGTTTGAGTTTAGTGTTTATAATTTATATTAAATTTTATATTTCAGATTTAGAATTTATACTTTAAATAAAATTATTAATAATTTTTTTTTATAAAAACCAACTATTTTTTAATTTCACCGATAATAAAAAAATATTATATCGTTATTCATGCATAAAAGTTATATTCAAATATTCACCTTTAAAAAATAATACAAATGTCAAAATTCATTGGTAACAAAATTTTTCCCAATACATTTAAGCCATTCACTCTTTCTTAAAAAAGCAGACAATATTAAGATAAAATTGAGATATTAATGGGATGGGGCCCTTCCACTGACAAAAGTACAGCCATTTTAATAGAATGCGACCTTTCATTGACATAAAAATAAAATAATAATTACAAAAGAATTTTCTTTGAATTAACCATTTTGACGAAATTTAAAAAAAAAAAAGGTATTTCAATGGAGACATAAAAAGGGAAAAAAAAATTGGAGGCATGAAACATTGTACAATAATAAAATAAGTAGGTTAATAAATGGGGGCTTAGTGGGAATTAAATAAATGGAAAATG
The DNA here is from genome assembly GCF_007990345.1 of Gossypium hirsutum. Lineage (NCBI taxonomy): Eukaryota > Viridiplantae > Streptophyta > Magnoliopsida > Malvales > Malvaceae > Gossypium > Gossypium hirsutum. The sequence continues at coordinate 13,690,039 of NC_053436.1, forward strand.
AAGATGCTGATCACTAAGGAATGTTCTATTCAAAATAATTAACAAATAATAATAGATGTTATCCAATTATGATTACGTACAGCAAATCTTTGGCTCCATTATCCTTTGTCGTTTCTCCTAATTATCATTTTAATAATACTAACAACGGTAACAAGGGTTAAATCAACATTTAGCCCCTGATTTTTATGGGTCCTTCAACTTCCTTATTATTATTATTATTATTGTTATTCTTAGATTTGGCAGCAGTTTTTTTTTTCTGAATTCGTTCCCTAAAATTGGATCCATAGCATCTAGGACTGTGGCCATGTCATCGTCTGATTTTTTTAAAAATTATATATATATTGTACTTTTTAGATTTTATATAAAATTTTAAAAATTCATGTAATGGTGTGGTACAATATTGAAATGTCGCGTCATCACATCTTAACGTAATCTAAATTTTGAGACCAATTCAAAAAATTTTATAAAGTTTCAGAATTAACATGAACAAAAGAAAATTAAGGACCACGTTAAAATTTTTTATCAAGGTAAAAAACTGACTTCAAGAAGTCAACTTAAATTGGCCTCTCTTGATTAAATGGTATATTTCCGGTTTTAGTCCCATTGTTTTATCAAGAATTCAACTTAAGCTTTTTAAGCTTAATTTTTACCTTTTAACCCCTAACAATTCTAAAATTTTATTTTGATTCCCAATACTAAATTTCTAACTTCGCTCTTCTAGAACAACGTAATTAATTCCATACTAATCTATGACCGTCTGTTCTAATTAAATTAGCCAATAAATGAGTGATTATTGTTGGTATTAAACAGTCAAAAACGACATCATTTACGCACATAACTAATTAGTGTTGAGATTATTAGCTAAAGTTTAAATAGTTAATTGAAAAGTTTTTTTTTTTTTTTTAATTTTGACTTTAGTTTAACTACTTTGTTTTTTTCTAAGTGCGGCCCACGTCAGGCCCATGTAATTTTATGAGGTAATCTAAGGAGTCTTTACTGCTGAAAAAATAGTGTAAAAGACAAAGCAATAATAAATATTCAATTTTTGGATTTAGTAATTTTATGGTGCCACATTTTGATATTGTGACACGTCATCACTTGAAAAATATTAATACACTATAAAGAAATTATAAAAATTAAAAAAAATTCAAGCAATAACAAGGTAGTGTGACACAATTTCAAAGAACCACATTATCATACCTTAACGGAATTTAATTTTAGAGATCAATTTAGAAGAAAGACTTATGTAAATGAAAATTTTAGAGATCAAATAGTCAAGAAAAAATAATAATCTCAATTTCAACACAAAAATAACTTTAAAAATGCCATCATATTATAACCCAAATAAAAAAAAAAGTAAGATTATTTTTCTTAGTTTGGATTTTTAAATGTTTTTTCCGAACTTAGAATACATTATTGAAAAAGTTAATGGATTTTTTTTTGCACAATCTCAATATAGATTTTGATCATATCCATATTTCTTGACACAATACTTAGAACAATTCGTAATCCCTCTCCAACTCATAAATAGAAGAATAATGTGCTTTAACGCACTCGAACCCATGTTCTTTTATATTGACAATAATGTCTATACCATATTTTAATTATATTTTTTAATGTTATTATTTAAAAAAAAAAGTTGATGTACAAACGCAAATTCAGTCTGCTTTAACTTTGTGATTCATTGTTGATATATTTGGAAAATGTTAGGCCTATATTTTATATTAATATCTATATGTTATTTAAATAAAAATATTTAATGAAAATTGCAGTCAAAATATACGAATTATCTAACACGTTTAATAAATAAAAAATTGATATGTGTAATTAAGATAAGTAAAATTTTAATTTTATTATATGACTAAGTTGGTGTTTGGGATTAGTCATTTTCTGTATAATAAAAGCTTGTCTCAGCCACCAATCAAGAATTTTAGTAGGTAGGGATATGTTCTTTTTAATGCAACGCAGGCCCATTCAACCAACACCCAAGATTTTTATTTTCTTTTTCTTTTTTTCTAATTTCAACAAAAATTAATATATAACTAAGAAAAAACATGTGAACTGTAATCTTTTTTTTTTAAGGGAAATAAAAGAATCTTACACAGTTCTTCAAGTTCCATACAACTCTTCAATACTTACTATAAAATGATAATGTAATATAATTAATCCTCTCAAATAACATCGTTAAAATTTTAAATTTTATTGAGCGATGGTTGTTATACACTTGAACCGTGTTTGAGATTGTAGTTGAGGGAAAAAAAACACATTTTCACATTTTTCACCCTAATCACAAAATGTTTTTTCTTCTTAACACAAAAGTTAAACTCTTTTTAAGGTAAATTTATTAAAATAATCTTATTGACTTTATTTATATTAGCTATTTAAAAAACTAGATTAATTAATATTTTATGTATCATTATATTATATCATTTAAATATAAGTTACTATTATATTAAATTATTTAAATATCTTCGCTATTATATTTAAAATTTTAAAATATTATATGTATTTAAAATTAAAAATAATTTATTAATTAGTTAAAAATATTCAAAATGTATAATTCAAGCATAAATTAAATAACTAAAATGAATATTTTAACTTTTTACTATAAATTTTTATAATAATACCAAACACTTGGTACTTTTTCACATTGCTTTCCCACAACACTTTTCAAGCAATGTCAAACACTAACCCCTATAATAATATTTGATATTTAAATTATATTTGAATTTTTCAATTTTCAAATTTAAAAACTACAATATATTAACTATAATATTAACTAGTGAGATTTAGATAATATGTTTAAATAATTCAATTTATTAAATATTATTTTTATTCAATAAATATGATTAATAAATTTTTTAGATAAAATGTAAAAAAAAATTTGAAATAATATCTTAACTACAATTTATTATTATTTTTTCACTTATGAATAGGACAAGATGTTATTATAAATAACTAATTTACTAAGGCTAATTGTTCTATCCATTGCCAGTGGAGCCGAGTGTCTTTTTTAAATTATTTTATCATTATTTTAATACACTCTAAAAACAATTGGCATCTTTTGGTCAAAAAAATAAATAATTGGCATCAACCCAACCCCGCTTGTAAAGGTTTTTCTTTACTTTATTAGTAATGTATAGAATAATAACTCATTTACTAAATAGCAAACTTTATACTTTATTGTTATTGTTATTATATATATAAAATAAATAAAATATAAAAAAAATTTGGTTCTACAATAAACTTGACTATTATAATGAAATGTTGTTTATAGAAGGTGATTATGATTAAAAAAAACCCCTCAAAATCAGTTAAGATCTCAATCCGCCTTCACTCTTGACATTTTTTCTTCCAAGTTTGAGCAAGTTGATTTTTTTTTTATATTCTTTGAGTTGATTTTAGGTAAACATGCTTGATTTATTTGTTGAAACTCTATTCTTTTAAATTTATACCTATTTATATATTTTTTCTAATTATAATATGTTAATTTTTTTAGTAATTCATAACATATAGTTCAATTTAACCTTCTTTTTTTTATAATAGCTTAATTTTATAATATTTAGTATAATTTTGTTAAAAATAATATATTGTAAAGCATTATTTAAATTTTCAAGATAAGTTATAATGTGATTGAAGAAGCCATATAAAAATATTAAATAAAAAATAAGATAAGTTTAGTTGCATATAAACTAATATGGAAAGAGTTCAGAGAGGTATAAGTCATAGTTCGGCGTGTGAGGTTTGTGGACATATCATTGAGGATGTGTTGCATGTTATTAGGGATTGTCTTGCTGTAAGAGATATTTGAAATCGTTTAATTCCTACTAATAAAATTGTTAGTTTTTATTTAGGTAGTTTATAGGAATGGATCGTCTCAAACATGTAGAACAAGCATGACTTGGGATTTGGAGAGGTTGACTGGAAATGGTTTTTTGGGGTCCTTATATGGCGCATGTGGAAAAATCGCAATCTCTTTAATTTTCAAGGGACATTTTGGAGTAATATCGATACGATTAAGGTCTCTTATAGCTGGGCCAGACAGTTGCCCAACGAGATCACCTCAAGCTTCAACATCGTGTTTTAATTTACATGGGAATTGAGTCTACTCGAATATTGATGGTTCAGTAAAACTTGAGGATGACTCTGCTTTAACAGGAGAAATTGTGCGAGATCAAGCTGGGAATTGGATCTTTGGCTTTAATAGATTCTTGGGGAGCTACTCAGAATTCGAGGCTGAAATGTAGGACACCTTAGATGGCTTAGACATCTTGAGTGATCGAGGTTATGTTGATGTACGGTTCAGACGAATAGTCTAGAAGTGGTGTCTGCCATTCAGGAGGGTTTCAAAATAGGATCTAACTCTACTTTGATTAGGAGAACTCTGCAGTGGTTATCTGAGTTTCATCATTGGAGTATTTGTCATATCCCTAGAGAAGAAAATCAGAAAGTTGATAGACTAGTTAAATTGGCTCATTTGGATGGTCAAGGTTTACAAGTGTTTGAAGTTTTCCCATTTAAGGAAATGGGTTACATGATGTAATTTGTTCTTTTATTTTCTTTGTCACACACACACACAAAAAAAAAAATCGCCTTACTTTATTGTCATCCCTACTCGTATTTCCAATATATAGGTGTTGATGAATAACCTTAAGATTGTAATTATAAATATAATAAACGGATGATGAGAGATATACGGTAAAGTTTTTATTTTTAAGTCATTGAACTTAGCATTAACTTTTATTTAAGTTGTAAACTTTTGATGTTATCAAATTATATCATTAACAAAGTAGTTCACTTATGCTAACTTGGTTAACTAATTATATATATGAAAATTTTGAGTTTTAGGATAATTTTTCAAGTTCTAAAATACTTCCTTTTTAGTTATATTGAAATTAAATATCGTTTTCTAAATTTAGATTTGGTTTTGTTGCCATTAATAATAATACATACTTTTATTAAAACCATCAAATCAAATTTAATATTCATAAAACATATATTTTCTAAAGAATGCCACCAAATTTTTATTTAAATAAATTCAATATTAATTACTCCCTTAAATAAATAGTAAACTTGCAAATGTTGTTTTATGTGATATTTAACCGGTTAATATTTTATTAATTTATAAATATGATTTTAGAATTTTAATTTTAATTTTTAAATCTTTTAACACATATTTTAATATAATTTATTTATATAGTGCCCTATTAAATCTCACTAAATCAAACATTTTAAAATAATAAAACTTTTATACGTCAGTATATAAATATCTGGGATTTATTTTACAAATATTATTTTCAAGACAGAAAATAAAAAGATTAAATTATAAAATAATTTAATATTTTTTATTTAATACTTTCTAATATTTTTCATCTTAAACATTTTGTTTTTATTTTTATAACAATATGTAAAAATACAAATTCATTAACTTATTCAAGTTTAACCTAATTAGAAATATATATATATACCTATGCAATTAAGATGTGCATATATGGATATTAAATTTTAGAATTAAAAATATAAATACTGTTGAGTAATATTTTCTCGTGTTGTACTACAGGAAATATAAGGGTTATTTATACACATTCCTACTGCTATTATTACAGCTCACAATGGGCACTCTATTTTGTCTTGACCTTTAGGCCGATGATACTGACATTCCTTGTCCCTAGTACTGACATTCTCTAGGCCTCATTTGGCTTATTAGACGTTTGTTTGCAGAGCATACGGTCATTTCTGATCCTAAGACTGACTCTCCTAGCGAACCTCACACCTGTTAGTCACGAGTGGGGGTCCTCTTCATAGACATGACTCGCGACCTCATCCTAGTGAGGTTTGAGCGAGCTCTCCTCTTGCGACCTCATTCCTGCAAAGCTTACGCGAACTCCCTCGCAGGCTTCCCGCACGAGCTATCTTTTCGAACATCTTGTATTCCCACAAGTTCCTCATCTGACTATGCCTGTAGGCGAACATTCTTCTTCTGGGTTAGGTTCATCCAAGTCGAAGGTCCAAATCCTATCACTCACTTAGACTATCGATTCCCAAATCCTAACAAGTTCATATATATATTTTTTAAATATCAATAAATTCTAAGTGATACATATAAACTCATCTATATCAACATGCATCAATATTAAAATAAAAGAATTCGTCTATGGTTTAGTTTTCATGACATACAAAGTTTAGATAAGAAGATGTTATTTTGATTAAAGGTTAAGTATGTCATCGATCTCATAAACAATTTTGTTTTTTTATTTCACTTTAATACTCAATAATTTAGTCACTAAAAACGAGTAAAACAACATTTAATCTTGAAACTTGATTGTTGTTCTTGATTTGATATTTAAGTGTGATGATGTGCTAGCAAGAGTTTATACCATATCATCACATGAACTTTAAAATATATATTTATAATTTTTTTAATAAATTCATAAATTTGTGTTTTTTAGATTTTATATATATATATTTTTAAAAATTTCGAGTAATGATATTGTTTTTTTGAGAGAGTGTCACGTCCTCACAACTTAATATGAAATCTAAATTTAAAAATTAAATTACGAAAATTAAAAATCTAATGTCTCTTTTGATTTTCAATACAATAATATTGAAGAAAAAATTTATTTAATACATATGTATTAAAATAGTTGGACCTATAATAAACAATTCTAAACTTTAAATTAAAAAATAACAAAAAAATGTTATAAAAAATAAAACATTTTCAAAATAAATAAAAACTTATTTCTATTTACAAAAAAGAAGAAGAAGAAAGTGAAAGTAAGTAAATATTAACTATTAAATTAATTTATCATTAACTTATATATTAAAATTAAAAAAATACTTGAAGTTAAAAATTTAAGGGTCAATTTAGATGGAGGATAAATTAAAATATATTTAATTTATTTTTTATCTTATATTATAATAATTTTATAATATTTAATCTCATTGTGACTGATATTTTTATACAGACTATAAATAAACCTATCATCAATCTAAATCCACCGTAGATGTTAATTTAGCTATGGGTACGATAAGATGAAACGAAAGGAAGAGGGTAGAGGTATAGTTGAGAGGGAAATAATTGAAAAAAGCGTAATTTTAATGTGATTCAAAAGGGGGCGTAGGAAGTGGGAACCACCACCCATGTGCCCTCCCTCCTGTCTCCACCAGCTGCTGCCGCTCAATGATTAGCACTCTGCTCCCTCCCCAATATCCATCCCTCTCCTCTCTGTATTTCCATTAATTTGTTTTTTTTTTTTTTTTGCTTTTCTTTTCACATCAAACACCTACAATAACACTGCAACCAATCTTTTCAGCTTAACCCCCCCCAACAAAAAAAAAGAAAAAGGAAAAAGAAAAAAACTAAGTGAGAACATTTTCAGTGAGCCTAGTCGAAATTGTATACGGTTTTGGGGTTTTGTTTGGTGCCGCATGTCAAATTCAGAGGCTGCTGCTAAAAACGGAGCAACAATGGATACCCAGAGACAACAAGCGCCGGGGAACGGTGCCCTTGCCGTCAAGAAACCTCCCTCCAAAGACCGTCACAGCAAAGTAGACGGTCGTGGACGGAGGATAAGGATGCCCATCATTTGCGCCGCTCGTGTTTTCCAGTTGACTCGCGAGTTGGGTCATAAATCCGACGGTCAGACCATCGAGTGGCTGTTACGCCAGGCCGAGCCTTCCATCATAGCCGCTACAGGTACGGGGACGACTCCAGCCAGCTTCTCCACCGTGTCAGTTTCCGTCCGCGGAGCCAATTCCACTTCTTTGCCGTCAACGACTTCTTCGTCGTTGGATCATAAGCCTTTGTTGGGTTCCACCCCCTTTTTACTCGGAAAACGTGTCCGGCCCGACGACGATAACGCCGGGAAGGACGATTCCGGAGGGGCCACGGTGGGACCGGGCGTGGGTTCTATCGTGGGGCCCGCTGGAACACACACGGGTGCGTTCTGGGCTGTTCCAGCTAGGCCTGACTTTGGTCAAATATGGAGCTTCGCGCCCCCGCCTCCTCCCGAGATGGTGGTACAAACAGCGGCTCAGCAACCAGCTGCAGCTGCGTTTTTCGTTCAGCAACAGCAAGCGATGGGTGAAGCGTCGGCGGCGAGGGTTGGCAATTATCTTCCCGGTCATCTGAATTTGTTAGCCTCCTTGTCGGGTGCTCCGGGAGGTTCGGGTCAAAGAGACGATGACCCTCGTTGAATTTGGGTGGACCGGTTTACCCTTGTTGTTGGGAGTATATATATATTTATATGAATACATAGATTCTATAAATATTTGTGTATCAATGTTGTTTTCATGTGTGTGGATGTGGAAGATCATTTCTAGTTGGAATTTTTAGGGATAGGGGAGTTAGGGTTTTTGAGGAAACGATTTGGGAGTTTGGAGTCTGATGAATGGTTTCAAATTAGGGTTTTCCCCTTAGCACTTCTATTTGATGATTAATTAGGGTTTTAGAGCTTTCACAATTGTTTAGGAATTTGAGAGTTTATGTTGGAGAAGAAGAGGGGCTCAAGAATTAGAGCTTTCATGAGTGATATATACTTGGGGATTTCTTTTGTCATTAATTTGGGTTTGCTTATTGCTCTTTGATTTTGAGCAAGTACTTGCTGATTTCTTGCTGCATTGAAGAATTAGAGGTTTCAAGCCTGGATTTGGAGAATTCAGGCTTTTCCCTCATTGGCAAGTTCTTCCATTGTTCTTGTCATAGGAACGACGAACGAGCAAAGCGATTAATCTTACTTCTGGATTGTACTTGATTTACATATTATTGGGGTTTGATCGGTTAACCAAAATAGGGTGACTGGATGCTGAACGCCAGAGATTTGCTTGCTTGGCTACTTAACTTGATGCTGTGGATATATGGTCTCCCTAAATATTCTGGAATTCCTTCTATTGCTATGGTTGTTTGAGGACTATTAGTTTCTTTGCAGCTGTTGCTTAGCATCGGAAATTATGGTTCTTAAGTGCATAGCTCATGGTATGCTGTTGACGTGGGTTGATCTGGCCCTCTCTCTTCTGCTTTCAGTGTTTGTGTTTGATCGCATGGTCTCAAAGGAGACTGCTGTGTGAAAGATTGCATTCCTTTCTGTAAGATTTTTATTTTGGAAAACTTTAGCTGTACTTTTAGCCATTTCTTAGATTTATCGTGTGCAAATAATGTGTTCTTCATGTATTGTTTTGGGTGCCTGTTGTGTGAATAAAAAAACCCATATGTTTTTCTCAATTTTAGTTCCTTCTGCACATTAATTATCCCCATCATCTTCTCTTGTACGCATGACTTTTGTTTTGCTATTGATTATTTGTGCAAATTCAATGTCTGAGTCGTGTTTGATTTTTTATATACGTTTACCTCTGGCTTACTAACTCTTGTTCCTTCAATGGTGGATGTCTTCTTTTGATATCTCTAGTAACCAATAAACAGATCCCATATGCTGATTAATAGTTTGGTTTAGAGGTACAATAATCTGATCACTGTAGCTTCATCGACATATTCACTATGAGCTTTGTGAACATTAGACACTAGAATTAGCTTCTTTGATCTTGATGATAAGAGAGCCTAGAACTTTAAAACTAGCTACGATTCTCAATTTAGTCCTTGGAAATTAGTTGCCACTAACTTGGATTTTAATGACTTTCTCATGCTATTTATTGCTACTATTTCTCGGACCTATGAACGTATATTTGCATATGCTTAAATGATACTTTCATGACTCTTCTTCTTAGCACTTGGAGAGGTCAGTAACGAGCACATGCAGCTGTCATCGCAGACCCTCCACCGGAAAAAAATGTTGCAGTTAATGCAAAGCTCAGTGGTGATGGTTCAAATCATACTTTTTCAGAAGGTGTTGCTTGGTAGGGAATTGAACTATTTGTGGATCTTTGAACTTTTACTTGCATATCAATTCTAATATGGATTGGTTCAGTCGGTTGAGTACATAGCAGTCCCCATTTGGCAAGTGTTAGGACCCTCTATGAGGCTGGTGGCATGTTCTGACCCTAGAAAAATATACTACTAGGAATTAGCATGAACTGCTGCGACTAGTAAGCATTTTCTTGGAAGCAATGACAGGCACTGAGTTCAGTTCCTTGAAAACTTGGCCATCTCATGATTTGAGAATGGATTTGACTATCAAAAAATAGCTAGCGAAGATGGTGACTTCATTCTGTGTTTTCCAGGAAAAGAAATGGGACATGAAGATTGATAGTATATTTTATTGAATTGGGGGGTAGAAAATATAAAAAAAGTGAGGAAACAAACAAGTAGTGAAGGCAGCAATGAACAAAGCAAATATTAGTGAAGATAGAATGAGTACAAAAATCATTCATCATTGTACCTTTGTTTGAATATTAAATTATTGCAGGCAGGTCCCCAATAATTGATGATGGCGGGCCCCCCTTTCATTGGGGGGATTAAATGGCTTGTTGAAAAAAAAGAAGGAAATTGGGGATTGTCTTATGATGTCATTGGAGGATCTCAATCCCTATCCTAATTCAAAAATCTTAATAGCCATTTAGATTTCAGACAGGCGAAATTTGGTCCCTAACTGAAAAATGGGGCCACCATATCCTTTCATTCATGGGGTTGGGCCATAGTAGTTGAGATAATCCTTGGCTACTGAAGCAGAGCACATGCAAGTGCAACAGCAATGCTTTTGCAAATCATGGGGGGGCCTCAATTTTCAGATTTTGTGATTGCTCCAATTTTTATATATGTTTTCTTTGCTCCTTTTTGGGGAGCATTTTACTCGTGTATATATATACACACGTATATATGATATTGTTGGAATGGGTTGTTTTCTTTTGGTCTAAGATTGTTCCGAATTCGGTAATTACGTTTGATCTCGCTTAAATTCGGAAAATAGTGATTATTCTTTACTCTATAGTGGGTCTTCTCAGTTTAGGGCCCATGAAAAATGAATAAAGACTACTAAGGGGCATTTAATCCCTTTTAACTATAATTAAGTACATGTTTTATGAAAAAAAAAAGAAATTTGAAAGAGAAATTATCTTTAAATTTCATTTGGGATTAATTGGATTGAAAATATGATAGAGTTATTTTATAAGAAATTGTCTTTTAAACAATTATTATTTTATAGTATCGAAAAAACAATTATTTTATAGAAAATAATAAATGCATAATATGTGGTAGTTATTAACAAAAGGGTTCTTTTTTAAAAGCTAAAAAGGGGTTATTTTTAAGAAAGAAAAAATGGTTTTTTTTTTTTTAAAGTAGATGAGTATTTTTCAATTAATTAAGGCAAATATATATATTTTTATTTTAGACCTAAAGTAGCTAAATAAGGTTTGTTTTTTTCACCATTCTTTAGAAATAAACACTTTCGATTAAAAAGTGAGACAATAATTTTGTAACTTTGGTTTATAGAATTACAAACAAGAAGGGTGAAAATCAGAATTTTACCTTATTTTCTTTTTAGAATAAATATAGCCCCTAAAACAACAGCAAAGATATTACACGTATTTCCCTCTATATTTGCGCTTTGATTCTTTGCTCAGTTTCTGCTGGACTGAAAACAGAAGAGTGAAGATTTTTACCTTCTTCCAACCACTTGGAATGATTCGCCTTGAACTCCAAATGTTTCATCCAAGCTGCCAACGCAAGTTCCTCGGTGTACGAGGACGTCTTTACCATGGTGAGTAAAACCCGACTGTATCGTGAGCTGAGTATCTGTTCTGAAGTGGCAACCAACTCGAAACATGGATGCTCAGGGAAATGATCTTCGCACGAGTCTTCTTCTCTCGACACGGGATAAAAGAATACGAGCCTGCCACCAATTACAAGCATCCTAGCAGCAAGGTCAAGCAAGTCATGCACACACTCAGCTAAGCTGTAAGGCGCAGTTGAAGGTATATGGTCTGCCCTTTTGTCATCTGGAACAGTGTAAGGGCCAATAACCCCCTTCAGCAATTTCCGGCCTCCAGATTTCCGTCCACCAGCTCGAACTCCATATGGAGGATCACAAATTATTGCATCAAACACCTATGTAAAAGCAGAGCGAAAACATCATACAAGTAAATTTCAGAATATATGACAGTTAATGGACAGCAAAGATTGCCTTTTCCCTCACAAAATAAACCTTTGAACTTTATCAATTTATTTAGATAAGCCCTTATACCTTTATTTACACCCAAATAAGTCTATAATCTTTAACTTGTACCCAAATAAGGTATATATAGGGGCTTATTTGGGTACAAGAAAAGTATAAGGGGCTTATTTAGCAAAAGTAAACTAGTCCAAGGGCTCTTTTAGTTGTTTACCCATTAATGAATGACTGATTATGATGACATAGCGAATTAAGCAAATGTACCAGCCACATACTGTGTTTTTGTATTTCAATCAAAACAATGCCTAGATGGAACAAATCAAATTCAAATACGAATAAAGAAGGCACTAACATATTCAAAAGCAAGCAATTTTTACAAGAAATTACCTCCTTTAATCCAGGACGCCAAGGAGGAAGGTTGTTATCCGCCCTCAACAAAGCAATTGGCATCGGCAATCCGTACTAAAAAGATGCAGGGCAAATGAGCATGTAATCTCATGCAGAACTATTTGCAGGTGGGTTTCAGGAAAAAGGTATTGCTAGTTATATTGCAGATTCACCTGTTTGAAGTTGCTCCAAACATTACGGTCAGGGCCGCGCCCATCACGCACCACTCGGATGTCAATATCAGCACCCTGGATGAATTCAAACAGTTCCCGTATGATTTCCAATAATAATAATAATAATAATAAGCAATGGGATGAAGAATAAATCAGACTAAAATAAGAAAATAAAACACCATTGTCATTGCTCCAAAGTGAGCTGCTGAAACCAGAATGCTCCCCGTGCCAACAAAGGGGTCATATACAAGTTTCCCAGGCGCAGCCTGCGCTTGATTGGCCATTAAGAAAGCCATTTCCGCATCCATTGCTGTTGGTCCAAGATAATTTCGGCTTTTCAACTGATACGTGGGGAGAAGCTTCCTATCTGCTCCACCAACTTCCCTACCGAAGAATATTCTCCTTTGTGCTACCGGTGGAAGTCCATTATTAGTTGCAATGTCATCAGTTTCCATGAGCCAGAAATTGTGATCAGGGTTCTTTAAATTAACTCGACCCTGCAAACATGTTGATTACAGTTACCATAGCAAATACGATCTATCTACCTCCAGACTTCATTTCAATATGCGTTCTATACATATTCGGGGATATGGTAAAACTTAAAAAGAAAACAAAGCATACATGTGCTAGACACATGCCCATCCAACATTCACCATGAGTCAAGTAACATAAAATACAATTAAAGAAAAAGCACCAAAATATGAAAATATAACATCTTTGTTGCTCGGATTCTAATTCTTCTTGAAGTACCTGATATAGGATACAAACTCCAAGGATCCTCCAAATACATGCCTGTATCAGAACACTCACTCACGAGTCCGAGTAACATATTATAACATTTTATTTTTCCTTTTACTCTACATGCCCCAGCTATGGCTTTAATGTTCCAAAGGAAACCGGTCATTCAAAGCAAACTTCAGGATCAAGAAAATCATATTAAGAACCAAACCTTAAAAGAAATATATGAAAGCCCCCGAATCCGTTCATTCTGCTCCAGAAGGCTCATAACCTTCCCAAAACTATCCACGGTAATCTTAAACGTACTTTCAGACCCCAAATATGGCAACTTTCGCTCATCAGGGTAGCTTTTAACAGCCTCTTCAAGCTCCTCATAGCTACCTCCTTCTCCCCAAAGTTCATATATTCCCTTCACAAGTATACCTACAAAGGGATTCACAAAACTTCTTAGAATGAAAAAAAAAGGTTCAAACTATGATTTTGGTCCCTCTATTCTGCTCAAAATTGGAATTTAATCATATTATAATTCAATCCTTCTTTGTGTGTAAACCCAGGGTGTCCTCAAGTCATATTGAACTTAAGAATAGTCCTTATCGACCCGAGAGTTAAAGTATTCCCAACAAGTGCGCTTCCAAGATTCAAACTTGTGTTCCCACCCTCAGATGAGATCACTACAACCTTAAACTACAGCCTGTGGTATAATCCATTATTTTACTTTCAAAATATTAACTAACACCGCTAACCATTCCTCTAGTTTTAGCATAATATACTTTTATATTGCTCTAACTATGATTTTATTCCAAATAACTAAATACCATTAACTATTGCAATTAAAATATAAACGAAATAAGGTTAAAGTATATGCGAAGTCCATCTATTATAAGGACTAGATCAAATTAGTCCCTTTACTATTAAATGGATCAATTTAATCCCTATTCTATTAAAAAAAAATCAAATAAGACCAATTTGTAACAAGTTAACATTTACTATTTAAAAAATGACATAATTTTTTTTTCCTTATTTGCAGTTTAACTCCAAACAAAATGTTCTGTTTGCAGAATCATAAAAAGCTTTCAAAATATAACTCCTCGAAATTTAGAATCCAGAATCATTGGATTCTTTTTAATAGTGCATGTACTAAATTGATCCATTTATAATTTGATCTGGTCTCTATAATAGAGGGACATTCCAGTTACATTCACTAATGAAATCATGTAAGTTATGCAAATAGATTTTTTTTTTCAGATGTGTTTTCATCATTTTATGGGGAAAAAAAATCTAAATCAGCATTTTAATTGTGAGGATAATCGCTGTTAATTATTAGAATTATCAGACTATGCCAAACTAAAGTAAAAGACTAAATTCCAAGTTTAAGTATAGTAGAGGGACTAAAACCACAATTTGACTAAAAGACATTTTTTAAAATGAAAGAAATAGGAAGTGGCGGCAGTACTTACTTCGATTGGCGACGTTCTTGGCCACGTCCTCGGAAGGCAAGTCGACGAAATAGAAAGGGGAGTCGGGGTGATGGTGTTGAGGTAGCCGCCATTGTAGAACTCGGTTACCAGGGCGCCGTTTGTCTTCGAAAGCTCCGAAAAGGTCAGCCAGGGACTCGACTTCGGGTTTCCGGTAATCGAGCAGCCTGTGGTAAAACACACATAAATACCACATCGATTAATGTTGGGGAACAGTCTTTTTTTGCAAGCTTGAAGAAGGAGAATTCAACGAATGCCTGGCCAATAACGATCCAAATTCAAAAACCCCCATACCAAAAACCCTTCTCTTTTCAATCAAGGGACATACGGTGCCGTTTTAGTCAAAGCTAAAGCATAGATGGGTGGGTTGGATCTAAACTTGATAACGGTCGAGTCATGTCGATACAAAATTTTAGGCTTATTTTTCAGGCTTGACCTGGTTCATCCTTAAAATGACTTAAAATTTTATTCAAGCTCGATCTAAATTAAAAAATTTTAACCTAAGCCCGACTTGGCCTATCTATATTCAAAATTTTTAGATTATTTTTTTAATATAAGAACAAATTTTAAAAATATAATATATCGAATACACTAAAATATTAAAATAAATATTTCTCAATAATTGAAAATAAATTTTTAAAAAAGTATTTAATATTTATGCTTAAATAATCCTAATATAGGTTCAACTTAGAAAGCAAATGACTCTAAAATAGTAACAAAATTAATAATAAAACAGGAGCTATACAATATTCAAATTATAATAATAGAATAGTAACAATATAATAATGAAATGATAGCAAAACAACAGTGAAATGACAATAAAACAACAGTGAAACAACAACAAAATAATTGATTCGGATTGGGCCCAGGCCGAATATCCTACCCAACCCCAACTCGTTTAGAAAATGAGTCTTATTTTTTGTCCAAGTTTATTTTTTGGGTCTTTATTTTTGTCTAAACTCTTTCACTTTTTGGGCAGGCCTTCGCCAACCCATGATCAAGTCTAGTTGAATCCATTTGGATTCAAATAATTTGAGTTCTTAAATTTACAATCAGATTATTTTGGATTTAGTTTATTTTGGGTTCAAATTATTTTAAATTCAAGTATTTTAAATTAGGTTGTCAAATTTTCAAGATATTTTAAATTATAAGTTATGATGATGGATTATTTTAGTTTTAAATTATTTTAAATTTAGATTATTTTTAATTTAAATTATTTTTTAATTTGAATTGTTGCATTTTATACTAAATGGAGTTAAATAAGGGGTGCTATCATTCATAAAAATCTCCTAAATGGGCACTTGGGAGAAAAGCATACAGTAATTTTGTACCAATCAAAATAAATTTAAGGTGGTTTTTTTTAAGAGAAAAGTGGCTTTCTTAATAAATTATGAAAATGACCTATTTTCAATATTAATTATTGGAATGGCCTGAAATCTACAATAGACATCAATGCTGCCACTTCTTAAGGCGATACTACTCTAAAATTTTACCCAATCATCAGCCAATCATTTAGATATTGACTACATTCAAAAATAATTTTTTTTGTGCCACCAATTTTCCAGATGGCATCTGTATGTATTTTTTAAAATACATTTATTTTCACAGGTAATCCTGAAATAGAAAAAAAAATTAATTCTGGTGATAGCTCCAAATGTGGTGGCACCAGTGTCAATAATTTCTTTATTATTATTATTATTTTTTTTGGGTGCTGCCTCTTCATGTAAAGGCACCAAATTCTGTAAAAAAATTATTTTCTTGGTCCGAATTCCAAATGTGGCAACACTTGTGTGGAGTCACCAAAATCTGTAGAGAAAATAAAAATCTTGGTTTCAGCTTTAAGTGTCACACCCCAAAAACTAGTTTAGAATAATCGGGTTAATAAATTGAGGGTTTAAGTCGGATACCAAAATTAGTGTCGTAAATAATTAGTTAAAATTTCAGTAACCTCAGCCAGCTTGTCAAAAAAAAACATAATTAGGTTTTTATTTTATTAATCAACTTAAAACGAAATTCAATTGCGAGGTCTAATTTGAAAACAATGTGTTTTAATTGAGTTAGGACCTAATTGGAAAATTAGGTAAATTTAATTAAAATATTAATAATTAGACTTGACTATAAGTATTAATTATTGTATATAAATTAAAATCGGAATGCATTAAAAATTATAAAGTTAAATAAGTTCATAAAAAAATTGAGTAAATGTATAAGCTAATAAAGAATAGGTAAGTTGAGCCCGAAATAAATATATACAATTAATAAATAAAATTATGTAAGAAATGAGTTTTAAGTTTGATGGTTAAGTGCTATTTCTCTATCTTAAAGGTCCTTCCTTTTTTTATTATATATATATTTTTTATTTTCAATAAATTAGGATAAAAAACACACTAAAACAAATATATTTGAGGGAAAAACTAAAAAAGAAATAGGCTTAGGCCTAATGGGTAGCACACTAAGTTCCTTCCTAATTGACCCAAGTTTAAATCCCTTTTTTTTTCATAATTTCGCCAAAGACACTACAAACATTAAAATATGTAATTTTTAAGTGTAAAAATTGAGCAAGAATGAGTAACAGGCTCAATGGTAATGCGTTGGTACTCATTGAAACTAGGGTTTAAGCTGCTGCCTCCTTTCATTTTAATTTTAGATTCGGCAAAAATTTAGGAAAATTTGCAGATGTTGCCCCTAAGGTTAACAAACCCTAAGAATTGACTTAATTCTTTCCTAATTATAATTCATATCTTACTATTTCTCAAAATTCCAATAGAATTAGAATTCTACCATCTTTTTATCTTATTTTCCTAATTAAAATTTCGATTTCCCCCTTTTCAAATCCTAATAAAATTTGTCATCCATCCTTTTATTTATTCTCTTTTTGTTTTCTTTCTATTCTCTTTACACCATATTTTCATCTTTCTCGTTATTGATTATTTTGTTTTTCCAGATTAAAACATCTTTCATTCAATCATTCTTTCTATCGGATTTGTGATTGACGTTAATAGTATCTCTATTCTTGCCAAGAATTGGTAAATACATCTTGTTTTCGAGGTTTAGATCCTGAATTTTCATAATATTACTATTTGATGCTAATCTTATGTTCGATTAACCAATCATTTATGGTTCTTGCCAAAATATTTCATTAATCTTAATTGAATCTTGATACCCAATGTTAACTCGTGTATAAATATAGTTTGAATGACTCGTTTTAGGTGTATCAGATCATATTTGAATCGTGAGAAATGTTGATTGGACTCCCAGAGACAGGCGTGTGTTCTTTTACAAGTGAATCAAAGCAAAATCATGCCTAAGATAGGGCTACACAGTTTTCCTCACGGGCGTGTAGACCACACAGACCCTCACACGACCATGTTCCCCTGAAACCCTAGGATAGTTTGAATCGCACACGGTCTAAGACCTTCTACACGTCTTGCCACACAGTCGTGTCTCCCTTGTACCTTGATTTTGTAAATTCCATATGGCCACAGGCTATATGGCCATGTAACCCCTCCAACGACTTAAACATTTCCACATGGCCTGCTACATGATCATGTGCTCCTATTTTTTAAATTTTAAAATTTTACCAAAAATTTTATGATTTTTTCAATTTAGTCCCTAAATGGTTCCCAAACTATTTTAATGTTTTATTTTATTCAATTTAGTCCTTGATAATATAAGTAATACTAGAATCCATGATCTAATTGGCTGAGTTAATGTTATATAGATATTTGCATGAATGGTGAGTAATACACATGTCTATTGTATCTGCATTTGTGATTGTACGTACAACATGCCTTATGTTACCATTAAACCAAACACTTAATAAGCATGACTTTTGGTATTGAGTTGATCTGTTATAAGCATATTATTTGCAACTATGTTGAACTGTTATAAGCATACTAATTGCTATCATATTGTTCTGTTAAAAACATAATTAAATGCTACCGTATTGATTTGTTTGAGCTTTTCATATTGCATTGCATGCGATGGGACTATATGTACGAATGAAGTATTAGCAGCTTGTCTGCACCATTTAATGGATTATCTATACCGTACTAGCAACCTTTATCTGCACTGAATTAGTGGTTTACCTACACTGTATTAACAACTTTTATTTGCAAATGTGTTGTGTATCCACAACCTATTAATAGCTCGTCTGCAAAAATTATTTTATAAGAAAAAAAAACCTGGTGGTTTATCCACATCGTATTACCAGTTCATCTGCAACATTAGTGATCCATCCACATTGTGGTGTAAAGGTAAAGAACTTTTGGGGAATTCCTATTGTGGTGTCTAGTGGTGGGGTAGGAACCTTTGTACTGTTCAATTGAAACTGTATTGCATCTATAAGTATTTACATGACTATTAACACTAAGATAATATGTTGATGAAGTGATTTGATTTAACGATATTTTGCATTGCTATCTAATTGTGATTTATTTTATGAGTTGATATTTTGTATGAATTGTCTACTGTTCGCACTAGTTTTCTTGTGACAAAATCACACTGGACTTCATAGCTCACTCCCTTTTTAATTTCCATCCTTACAGACAACCCATCAAGTTAGGACGCGAACACGACATATAGAGGACTTAAATTTATTTTATTTATATGAAAGTATTATTGGGCTTATTATTATAATTTATACTATTTCACGAACTGTACTATTTTATTTATTTTGTGGCATGAGACTCATATTTAGGTTTTGGTTTTTAGTTAACATGCATGACTTTTAAATTTCTTTTAAGTGATGAAATAATGATTATATTCAAGTATGCATTAAATATAGGTTTTATTAAAGCTAAATTGAATATCACTTTTTCCATTGTCAAGCTATAAACAAATTTTGGGAATAATAAATAAATTGAGTAAGTTTTCAAAAATAATCATCGTTATAAGAAAAATGTTAAAGTTAATCAGTTTTGATAACTCACGAGTTTTTCCGAAAATAAACTAAGTTTTCTTCTAAAGTAAATAATCGTCTAAAAATTACTTTTTATAAAACCCCGATCGCTACTAGGCCATTTCGGTGGCCGATGTAATCCCTCGAATTCGGGCCTAAAGTCTAGGTCGAGTTGCAGAGGTTACACCAAATTTGGTGGCTAAGGGTGAATATTTGATCGAGTCTAGTTGAATTGAGTAAAAAAAATTTGAGTCTAGTTAACGAATCCTATTATTTATACTCAATGTTGCGTTTATATGGATCGATTATTTAACTGGTAGACGAAGTACAAGATTATTTAACTATATAAATAATATAATGATTTTACCTTTTAACTTAATGAGTAAATATTTATCAAAATAACATAATTTTACCTTTTAACTTTAGAAAAGATAAACATTTATCAAAACAATGTAGTTTTACCTTTTCTTATTTGGATTTTCAGATAACTCGAATTGTGTAATTCATATTCGAGTTAAACCAAAAAACTTAATTTTTGTATTCGAGTTGATCTGAATAACTTGATTAACTCAAATAACTCGAACAATTTAATTCAAAATTTGAATTTTTTTCGAGTTTTTAGAATCGAATCGGATTTTGCTCCCCCTAGTGGTGGCACTAGTATTTTTGTTTCTTTTTTGGTGCTGCCTCTTCATGTGGAGGCACCAAAATCTGTAAAAGTAATTTATTTCTCTAATGCCAACTCCAAATGTAGTGGCACCAATAAATTTTTTTGGATTTTTCACTTTCGCCTCTTCATGTAGAGGCACCAAAATCAGTAAAAAAAATTTTCCTGGTGCCAACTCTAAATGTGGCGGCACCAAAAACTGTTTTTTGAATATTTTAGTGCCGCCTCTTTATGTGGAGGCACCAAAATCAGTAAAAAAAAATTATTTCTCTGGTACTAACTCTAAATGTGGCGGCACCAATATATATATATTTTACATTTTGGGTGTCGCCTCTTCATGTGGAGACACTAAAATCATTAAATTTTTTTCTTAGTGTCAACTCCAAATGTGGCAGCCCAGGTAAATTCCTTTTAGGTGCCGCCAATAAATGTGAAGGCACCAAAATCAATATGTCTATATAACCCCTCATCCCGACACAGTTCATTTATCTGTGTTTGTTTTGTCACATTTGTTGCTAGTTGTTGAAGAGAGGAGAGAAAAAAAGGCAGTCTTTTTTTTGTAGTTGGAGTATAAAACATAAAAATTGTATCGAAGATGAATAACCAAATTCTCATTTAAGTTCCTTTTGATGGAATCATTTTACAAAGGGCGGTTGGTTGTGTATTTGAATATTGTCTGTATAGCCCAATATTTGCCCGGGTTTGAACCCAAACTAAACCTACCCAATACACATCAGCCAACCTTTACCCACTAACCCAATACAAAACAGCCCAATATCTAACCTAAACCCGAATGGCCCACTACAACCCATTCCAACCTAATACCCACCCCAATTTCATCAGCCCAACATCATCAAACCCAATCTAAACTAACAGCCCACCTAAACTAACCCACTCAAAACCGAAACCCTAACAAACCCTAGCCCATTTTCGGCTTCCCACTTGTACCTGCCCTCTGACACCAGCCATCAGCACCATACCCTGGCGCCCCAGCTCTCCATGCCACCGTTCAACCACCCTGCAAGGACAAAATAGAACACGCAACAGCAAAAACGGAAAAACAGACAGTGTAAAACATAGGCTATAAAAGGCCGAATGAAAAACAGATTAGGGGTTGGATTTTTTCTATCAATACAAAGGATTTTTCTTTATTTTTTTTAATACTAGCAGATTAAATACAAGAACAATTCCAAACATCAAAGCAGTAGAATAGCATCAAATCAAACCAAAACCCTAAGGTGAATTTTCTATTTTTATTTTCCATTTTATTTTCGAATCTATTTCTTCTATATCTATAAATACATAAATATAAATAAAAGAATAATATTATAAAACGTAAAAAAAATAATAATAATAAATAAAAATTTTTACCTTTTTCGGCCACCGTGCACGGTGGCCGGCGCCGGCGCCGGCGACGGTCCGACGATCGACCGGTGATAAGTCCACGGCCGAATTTCCTTCCCCTCTCCCTTTTTTTCTTCCACCGGTTCCAAATGAATTTTTTTAAAAAATTTTGTCTTTTATAGGGACCAAAACGGTGTGTTTCGGTCCCCCCCGTTTTAACGAAAAACGATGTCGTTTTGGCCACGGGTCGGGTCGACCCGACCCGCTCCAGCTAGGATCCGCGTGTTTTTTTCTCTTAGGGGCTATTTGCGAAAACGGTCCTTCTGTATTTTTGGTGTTTTAAATCAGGTTTATATTTATTTACAAATTAGCCCTGAAATTTAATCTGTTTTATAAATTGGCCCCCTTTACTGCGCAGCGTTTTAATAGTTGGGGATATTGCACTATTGGTCCCTCCAGGTCATGCGCGCGTTGCAATTTGGCCCGATTTCCTATTTTATTTCTAATTTCACCCCAAGAATTCTATTTTGGTCACGATTTCGTCCTCTTTTTGTTTTTGTCCTTAAATAGTATTTGTAATATTAGTTTTGCTATATTATTATTATATTATTGTTGCTTATTATTATTGTTGTTGTGAACATATTATACTATACTTAATATTATTATTATATTTACTATTAGTTTTTATAAATATTAGTGTACTTTGTATATGTATATATAGGTAGTAATGTTTTATTACTTTATTTTTATATGTTTATTATCATAGTAACTTTTTGTATCTCAATATTATTATTTATATTATTATTATTCTTACCATTTCTTTCATGTTTTATAATAATACTATTATTATAATCTTACTTTATTATTATCATTCTTATCTAATACATTCTTATTATTTCACCATATTATTATTTTATACATTATTGCTGTTATTAACATACTATTACTATTATTATACTTATTAATAATATTATTAGTACTAGTATTGATTTTCACTTAATATTTATATATGTATATGCATGTATGTATTTATGTGTTGTATTAATAGTTTTTTTTATATATTATTATCATTTCTAATATATATATCGTATATGTTTATGTATATATCATATATATTTTTCAATATTATTAGTTATATATTTTTTATACTATATCATGTATATTTTATATATATTATCCTTATTATTATTATTAATCTTAGTATATGTTTATTTATATATGTATATGTCTTTAACATATATATAGGTATATATTTATGTAATATTGTAATAGATTTTTTATCATGGTATGTATATATTATGTAAATATTTTAACATCATATTGTAAATGCATTTTATATATTATGTATATATATATACCTTTTTAATAGTGTATTTTTATATATATCATGTATATATTGCGAATATTATATATGGTATATTTCTAATACTATTACTATTTATATATATATCACGTATATATCCTTAATATCATTATTATGTATATACCTTCATTGTTTCCATTTCCTGTTTAATTCTAGTATTACGTTTAATATCGCATATATCTTTATTGTTTTTTTTTATATTATTGTTACACTTATATATGCTTTAATATATTTCTAGCTCTGTCTTGTATTTATTTTTATTTCATATCAATTTGCTTTGCATTATTTCGAAAATCTTGTTCTCGTTTTCTAATTAATTTCAATACATAAGGCAATGTACCGATTTAACATCAAGTCATCGATTTCATCGCTATGTTGGGTGAAATTCGTTGGCTCGAGTTAAAACGGGACACCCTTCTAAAAAATAAAAAAAATAATTACTCTATTGTTTTAACCGGATTACGACTAAATGTTACATTGAACTTGTATTTTTGAAAATCAAGACAACACGTGTTTAACAAGATACCAATTTTGGGCGTCGCGAGGATGCTAATACCTTCCTCGCGCGTAACCGACTCCCGAACCCTACTTTACTCTGATTTTCACGTAGACCTAAATTTGGCCTTCATTTTTGTTCAAGAATAAATTTTCCTTTCAAAAAAAAAGATGATTTATTAGGTGTCGAATCACACCTAGGAAAAAAGATCGGTGGCGACTCCCCTCTTTATTTCAAAATCAAACTTCAGTTTTCAAGTTTTCATTAAATCGCCACAATTAGCGACCAAGCTAAAATTTTACGTCGCTACAGTTGGCGACTCCACTAGGGACGCCTTTTTTGAGAGTCGTGTCTGGAATTAAACTCGCGTTGTCAAAATTTTCAAAGTTCTTTATTCAAATTAACATTTAGTCGTGATCTTCAAATTTTTGTTTTTAGAAAAAGGTCATGCATTCGCATTATGTTGTAAATGTTTTTCTAACTCGTTTTGTCCTTTTGTTTTTCAGCTTTAAGTTTTATGGTTTTAGTTCAGTAGTTTTTTAAATAAAATGAAAGGTTTGTGAGTTTCTCCCCACACACCGTGCACGTGCATCTTTGCATAACATGAGCTTTATACCCGGGCTCCGTCCGTTTAAGTGAAAGTAAACGCTATGCCTTCGTGAGTTAACTCGTCCCTCCGTACAGGCTAGTGAATACTTTCAGGTTACATATGACTTATGCTTTCGTGAGTAACTTGTCTCTCCGCATAGACATAAGTAAATGTAATCCCTCGAATTGATCTCGTAAGCCTATGATGGGCCATAACCGAGGCTCTGTACTAATCTTAGTAAATGTCAGTACAGACAATTCGAGTACCCACCTAGAACCAAAACCGCATATAGTGAACCGTACAAACCCCCTAACTAGAGCCATGCCGAACCTCTGCTCGTTTAGTAGTCACCAAGATAAGTGTATGGGAGGAACGCCTCTTACCTTTTGCATTTTCAATTACAAGGGGATTGGGTCTGTTTAATAAACGAGATTGGGTAGTTCGATTTGTTAAATTTTCCATGTTTTTCTGCCTGTATTTAATTACTAATCAAGGTTGTTTGTCTTTGCATTTTTTTCATCAGGCATTATAGGCATCATATTAAGGAGGCGTTGACTAGAGATCGGTTGCCAAAAAACGAATTTCTAATGGAAGAGTCAATTATACAAACAACCGAGAAGAATGCCGTGGTTCGGGACTGGTCTTTAAAAACTCAGAAAGAAAAAGGGGATACTTTAGTGGAGGGATGTATTGCCAATTTGCCCGAGCACGTAACTGTGAACGTTCGCCAGAATAACCTTGAAGACTTGGTTCGAGTTTGGAATCAGTGGGACTCGGACACTAGGGGTATCTTCACTGAGAGGTACGGAGATTTAGCCCACCTGATCACTATCAACATAGACGAGCATTTGATTCAAGCCATGGTCAGATTCTAGGATCCAGCTTACCAGTGTTTCACCTTCAATCAGAAAGACATGACCCCAACTATAGAAGAATACGCTGCTTTGTTTCGTATTGATAATGTGCAATCCTACAAAATATATGTGAAAGAACCCAAGCCGATGACCTTCAAGAAAAAGTTAAGGAGATTGACAGACATGATCGATACATGGGGAGAAAAATAGATAAAGAAGAAGAATGAAAACAGCTATATTCCGTGGTTTTCCCTGCGGGATTTAGTCCTAAATCATCCCGATATTTTGAAAAGAGTGAATCTGTTCGCTTTGGCCATTTACGGATTGGTCGTCTTCCCAAAAGTTCTGGGACATATAGAGGTTGTAGTAGTGGACTTCTTTGAAAAGTTAAAACAAGGAATCAACCCTATCCCAACTGTTTTGGCCGAGACCTTCAAATCCCTAAGCAGTTGTAGGAGGAAAGGGGAAGGGCGCTTTATCGGATGCGCGCAGTTGCTCAATGTCTGGATTTTGAGCCATTTTTAGAAAGTAGAGCGTACACCGTACCACATGTTTTCAAAAACCTTCGCCTCGTTGGAAACCTAGCTTGAGAGAGAATGGCCAAAGGATGTCACTGAAGAGCATTGGGTTTCAGTTTTTCAGAACCTTCGAGCTGAAGATGTAAGCTGAAGAGCACCGTGGATCTGCCCTTTGGTTCTATTATACAAGGTTGGGCAACGAGTGAATAGTCAGCACGTCTCGTCGACAAATTACACTGTCCAGAATCCTTTCTCGGAAGAAGTGCCATCTGAGCTAGAAATGGCAAGACAAGAATTTGAACGAGAAAAGGCTAAGATGTCTCAGGACCTTAGTGCTCTTCAAGAGGAAAATTACCAACTGAAGATCGACGTTCAGATTGAAAGATCCAGAATCGAAAAAGTGCAAATAGAAGCTGAAGTCGTAAGAAATGACTTAAGAGACCTCCATTTGGAAAATAAAAAGTTAAGAGGCACAATAAAGAATAGTGGGTTGGGCAAGTCATCAGTGGAATGGAAAGAAGAATTAAGCAACATCAAAGGAGGGATGGAATTCTGGAAAGGGAAAGTGAAGAAAGAAGAAGAAAAAGCTGCGCGGGCTATGATGAAGTTAAGGAAGAAAAACACCGAATATGAAGCTGTGTCTGCTGAGGTAATGACTAGTCGGTCTAAACGTCAAGAACTAAAAGAGAGGATACGGGATTTAGAAAACATGCTGCAAGATCGTCAACAACAGCTAGATACTCTCTTGGAGGCTTTGGAAGAAAAGAATAGTCAGTATGATAGAGACATTCGTGCTTACGAAGAGTGCCTCCAAGAAAAAGAAATGCAACTTAGCTATTTAATCAATAAAATTCGTGGGGTAGTCATGCACGTGGTACAACTATCGGAAGAAGCTGAAATTCTCATTTACCAATTCCCTCTAAGTCGAAGATCAAACATATCAGAATTCTTAGCACGAGTAAAGAAATATGGCGATATAGCTAGGAAGTTTGTGTAATGGTTGAATCGAAAATGGCAAAATATTTTGTAATGGACTCTTTTGATAAATGAAATGCCTAAATAGGGGCCATCTTGAAATCAACACTAAATTCTTGCATATTCATTCACGACTAACATTCATTTGACATTTATGCATTCATTCATTCATTCTTTCATTGCATATCCCATAATCGTTCGCTGAGGTTAAAACATACAATTCGCAGTTGTAATATCGCAAGACTGGAACCACGTCATTTGTATAGGACACGCCGACAAGCTAGAGTAATGGAGGCTGAATTCAATGAAAGGATTGAAAGGATGAAAATGATTCAAAAGGAATTACAAGAGCAGTTGGCCAAGTCGCAGCAAGAGACAATGGACTTAATGGTGAGATCTCGAGAAGAAACGCTCGAACAAAATGACCAAATGGCCAAGATAATGGAAATGATGTCAGCTCTGGTAAAAGGAAAGGGACCTATGAACCCTGACATTGTGGAGCCACAGTCAAGGGTTAACCTCGATCAGGATCCGCCCCATCTTCCACGATTTACTCTACTGCACACCCACACAACACAAAGAGGGTACGCTCAATGGGAACCTACAGGCCTAGAGCAACGACCAGCGCCACCTGCTAATCTGGGGCAAAGAATGTTCGTATCAAACCCGGGGGCTAGTCCTACTGACCCACTTGTTCCAGATTTGGACGATTCAGCAGAGATAGCCAGGTTGAAATTGGATGATCACGATGCAAAGGAGAAATATAGGAGCCTAGAGGAAAGGCTTAAGGTGATAGAAAGCACTGAAGTCCTCTCTGCACTGAGCGCTAAAAAGCTCAGTTTGGTACCCGATTTAGTTTTGCCTCCAAAGTTTAAGGTACCGGATTTTGAAAAGTACGATGGGACAAGATGCCCAAAAGTGCATCTCATCATATTTTGCTGGAAGATGACCGGCTATGTGAGTGAAGATAAGCTGTTCATACACTGCTTTCAGGATAGCTTAGTCGGATCGGCTCTTCGGTGGTACAACCAGCTTAGTAGGGAAAAGATCCGATCTTGGAAGGACTTGGCATCAGCATTCTGTGAGCAGTACAAGCATGTATCGGATATGGTGCCTGATCGAATGACTTTACAAATGATGGAAAAGAAACCAACAGAAATCTTTAAACAGTATGCGCAAAGGTGGAGAGACATCTCAGCCCAAGTGGAACCTCCACTGACTAAGACTGAGATAACGATCCTTTTCATCAACACGTTGAAAGCACTATTCTATGACAAACTAGTGGGAAGTGTCTTAAAGGACTTTGCGGATATTGTGATATCTGGGGAACTTATTGAGAATGCCATAAAGAGTGGAAGGATGGAAGGTTCTGATAGTTCAAGAAGGGCGGCACCCGTAAAGAAAAGAGAGCTAGAAAACCATTTGGTAGGAACTGGAAGCCGTTACACTCCAAACCCATATCCAAATCAACCCCGACCTCAATATCACTCATCTCCAAATGTCTATTTCCCTCCTCAAAACCCTCACTATCAAACACCACCTCCTTATCCATCCTACCCTGTATATGCCACGAACAACCAAACACTAGTCACTGCATTCCCACAAAATATTATACCCTTCCAAGGCGAGCCTAAAAAAGAACAAAGGCCACCAAGACCTAATCCTGAGAAACTGCAATTTACTCCTATTCCTGTGTCGTATGGGGAACTGTACCCAAAACTCTTGGAGAAACAATTAATATCTCCCTATTACATGGCACCGCTTAAGCCTCCATACCCGAAATGGTTCGATCCAAACACTAGTTGTGCATACCATGCCGGGAACCAGGGGCACTCTACGAAAAACTGCCTTGCTTTCGAAAGGAGAGTTGAAAGACTCATCGATGCGGGTATTCTGCGATTTGATGGTACTGGCGGTAAGGCCGGAAAATCATTCCCAAACCACACCGAAGGGAATGTGAGCGTAGTGGGAGAGGAGGACAAACGGCAAAGTAGAAGATGAGTTTCTGAAATAAGAACATCTCTACAGAAAATCTGGGAGGTACTAGTTGAAAAGGGGTTGCTCTGTCATCTTAACAGAGTATTCGAAGGAAAAAATGCAAAAGGTCAAAGTTTTTGCGAATTCCATGGTATTAAAGGGCACGACATTTAGTCCTGCGAGAAGTTCAGGAGATTACTACAAAATATGATAGATAATAAGGAGATTAGGATTTTTTATAAAGGCGAAGAGGCCAATAAAGGAGAAATATGTGCCTCTGACAATCAATCGTCAGGTTTCCCGTATAGCGCTGATCGACCGTTAATAATTTATTACGACGCAAAGAAAGAGCCGGTAAAACTAAAGATGATTATCGAAGTACCATCTCCTTTCCCCTACAAAGACAATAAAGCAATACCATGGAAATACGACGTCAATATCGTCACACCTGGAGATGAAAAACCCAAAGACGTGATTGGAAGTGTTGGGGAAGTAGGTCATTTCACTCGTAGTAGAAGATGTTATTCAAAAGAGGTGAACCAGTGAAGAAGAATAGTGATTTGAAACAAAAAGGAAAGGCACCAGTGTACAAGGCTGAAGTCGAGCAGGAAACTCCTCCCGTGCAAGAAGCTAAAAAGCCCGTGGATGGGGAGGAAGTACAGGAATTCTTGAAATTTATCAAGCACAGTGAATACAATGTGGTGGAACAATTGAATAAGCAACCAACACGAATCTCGATTTTATCTCTACTGTTAAATTCAGAGCCACACTGGAACGCCTTGTTAAATGTGTTGAATCAAGCTTATGTGGCAAACAATATATCTGTTGAGAAGCTTGACAGATGGGTGAATAATCTAAACGCGGATAATTTCATTTCTTTTAGTGATGATGAAATACCACCCAATGGTAGAGGCTCCGTGAAAGTATTGCATATCACAACCCGCTGCAAGGGTTACATAATACCGCATGTGTTCATCGATAATGGGTTGGCACTCAACGTCATGCCTTTGGCCATGCTTTCCAAAATTTCGATGGATCTGTCCTATTAAAGGCATTGTCATTTCAAAGTAAGAGCATTCGATGGGACAAGACGTGAAGTCATGGGAAAGATTGAGATCCCTCTAGAAGTGGGTCCCTACATATATGATGTTTAGTTCCAAGTCATGGACATTACACCCTCGTATAACTGCCTCTTGGGAAGACCTTGGATCTATTCTGCTGAAGCAGTTCCGTCCTCTCTCCATCAAAAAGTGAAGTTTATCATGGAGGGCTGTTTGGTCACTGTTGAGGGAGAAGAAGACATTGTCGCATCTATCTCTGCCAATGCACCGTACCTGGAAGTGAGTAAAGATGCAATAGAATGTTCCTTCCGATCCTTGGAATTTGTCAATGCCACTTTTGTTGTTAAAGGAAATAGAATTCCCATGTCTAAGCTGTCAAGGAATACCAAGATGGAAGTTGAGCTGATTGTAGGAAAATGAGCCCGAGTAAGGAAAGGTTTGGGAAGGTACCTGCAAGGAATAGTCATGGCTTTAAAGCCAGTACATCACAAAGCTCGATACGGTTTAGGGTTCCAACTAGATGTGCGTCAAAGAAGAAAACAATGGAAGAAAGATCAAGAAAGAAGGATCGCAAGAACCTTGGGTCGAGAATTAGAATGGGAGCCCATAACGTACCCTCCTTTGTCAAAAACATTTACATCTACAGGAATGATATACCCCGGGAAAGATAATCCACAAAGCACTCTGTTATTAATTGAAAGGGGTCTTTAGAATGTCAGTATAAATGTCATTGACAAAGGAAGTGATGCAATTAAAGATGTTTCAACAATACGCCATTGTCCTTCTGTATTCGTTTTGAATAATTGGACTGCTGTGGATCTCCTTGTAGTTTCTAAATCTTCTCCAGAGTAATGCTCAATATTAACACTATTCTTTTTGTGTGTCCCTAAGTAATAGAGGGATTTTTTTGTAAGAGTTTATGATTTGCTCTTTATCATTTAAATGAACATTAATGAAGATGCATTTTGTCATAGTCTCTACATTCTCATTAACTTCATAATTTTTCCCTCTTCTCACAGCCTGTCATTGCATATATCTCACATCATGCTTATTGGTCCCAATACTTTGATGCTCCTCTATAGTTTCCTTTTCCATTCAACTTTCAGGTGCTTAGATATCAACGGCATGAACAAACCCGTTACGAGTCCTGAAATCGATTTTGAGAAGGCTGTTTGTTTAGGAGAATTTGAAGCCGAAGAAAATGCTGAAGACTATGTCTCATCTCCTAACTTGCTAAGAATGGTAGAACAAAAGGATAAACAGATTTTGCCTCATCAAGAATCTGTTGAAACAATAAATTTGGGAATTGAAGAAATGAAGCAAGAAGTGAAGATTGGGACCTCTATTTCAGGGGGCACCAGGCACAATTTGATTGTTTTGCTCCGCGATTACTAAGATGTATTCGCCTAGTCATATCAGGATATGCCAGGATTTGATGAAGATGTAGTGGTCCATAAGCTCCCATTAAAGCCAGAATGCAAACCCATTCAAAAAAAGCTAAGACGAATGAGACCTGAAATGCTGTTAAAGATAAAAGAGGAAGCCAAGAAGCAATTTGATGCTGGCTTCTTACAAGTCTCCAAATATCCAGAATGGGTGGCTAACATAGTCCTGGTACCAAAGAAAGACGACAAAGTACGAATGTGCGTGGATTATCGCGACCTGAATCGAGCAAGTCCTAAAGATAATTTTCCCTTACCACACATTCATACGTTGGTGGATAACACGGCAAAGCATTCATTATTTTCCTTCATGGATGGATTCTCGGGGTATAATCAGATCAAGATGGCCCCTGAGGATATGGAGAAAACTACCTTCGTAACAATGTGGGGAACTTTCTGCTACAAGGTGATGCCATTTGGGTTAAAGAATGTTGGGGCAACATATCAGAAGGCTATGGTGATGTTATTCCATGACATGATGCATAAAGAAATAGAGGTCTACGTCGACGATATGATTGTTAAATCCCGAGGGGAAGAAGAGCATGTAGTGAACTTCAATAAGTTGTTCGGAAGGCTGAGAAAGTTTCAGCTAAAGCTTAATCCAGCGAAATGTACGTTTGGGGTTACCTCGGGAAAGTTGCTAGGCTTCATTGTTAGTGAAAGAGGTATCGAGGTTGATTCAAATAAAATAAAAGCCATTCAAGAGTTACCACCTCCGCGCACGCAAAAGGAAGTCAGAGGATTTTTAGGGAGGTTAAACTAAATCGCCCGATTCATCGCTCAACTTACCAATCAATGTGACCCAATCTTTTGACTTCTTCGAAAACATAACCTAGAAGAATGGAATAAGGAATGCCAGGTGGCCTTTGATAAGATAAAACAGTATTTGTCTAGTCCTCCAGTGCTAGTACCGCCAACTCCGGGAAAACCATTGATATTGTATTTGATTGTGCTCAAAAATTCAATGGGTTGCGTACTGGGGCAACACGACGAGTCAGGAAAGAAAGAAAAAACGATCTACTACCTCAGCAAAAAGTTCACTGAATATGAGGCAAAGTATTCGTCCATTGAAAAATACTATTGCGCTTTGGTTTGGGTAGCTCGGAGACTCAGGCAATAAATGTTGTATCATACGACATGGTTAATTTCAAAGCTGAACCCAATAAAGTACATGATGGAATCACCTGCACTCTCAGGAAGAATGGCACGGTGGCAAATCTTACTATCGGAATACGACATCATCTATGTAAGTCAAAAGTCAATAAAAGGAAGCGCAATAGCTGACTTTTTAGCAACTCGAACAACGGATGAATACGAGCCATTGAGATTTGATTTTTTGGATGAAGACTTGATATGCATTATAGAAAAAAAGGGCGAGTCATCAAAAGAGAAGTCATGGAAGATGAGCTTTGATGGTGCATCGAACGCATTGGGGCATGGGATTGGAGCAGTCTTAATATAACCAGAAGGGAACCATTATCCATTCACTGCCAGATTAAACTTCTTCTATACCAATAACATAGCGGAATCTGAGGCTTGTATCATGGGACTTCGTGCAGCAATTGAACAAAACATCAACACGTTAGAGGTATACGGAGACTCAGCATTGGTGATTTACCAAATCCGTGGAGATTGGGAAGTGAGAAATCCAAAATTAGCCAAATACAGTGATCTAGTGGCAGGACTGATTAAAGAATTCAAAGAAATAACTTTAATTACTTTCCATTCCACTTTGGCTTCAATGTTCAAAGCAAACAGAGAAACAGAAATAATGCCTCTTCAAATGAGCATATATGAAGTCCCTGCACATTGTTTCAGTATTGAAAAAGAGCCAGATGGACGGCCATGATTCCATGATGTCTTAGAATGTATCAAGAATCAAAAGTATCCCGAACAAGCAAATGAGAACGACAAAAGAATAATCAAAAGAATGGCAGCGGAATTCATTCTTGATGGGGACATCCTGTATAAAAGAGGAAAAGATCAAGTGCTCTTGAGATGTGTAGATGCTGTTGAAGCCCAAAATATACTTGAAGATGTCCATGAGGGAATCTGCGGGATACATGCCAGTGGTTTCACTATGGCCAGGAAGATTATGAGACTCGGTTACTACTGGTTGATGATGGAAAGTGACTGCATTAATTTTGCACGAAAATTCCACAAATGTCAAATTTATGGTGATAAAATTCATGTAGCCCCTTCGCCCCTTCATGTCATGACTTCTCCGTGGCCTTTTTTTATGTGGGGCATGGATGTTATAGGGAAAATTTCCCCAAAAGCCTCTAATGGACACCGATTCATTTTTGTGGTTATTGATTACTTCACAAAATGGATAGAAGCCGCTTCGTTTGCCAATGTGACAAAGACCGCAGTTTGCAAGTTTTTGAAAAAAGAAATCATTTGTCGATATAGTTTGCCTGAAAGAATTATTTCAGATAACGCCTTGAATCTGAACAATAAGTTGATGAAGGAGGTGTGTGAGCAGTTTCAAATAAAGCATCATAACTCATCACCCTATCGCCCGAAAATGAACGGAGCTGTTGAAGCAGCCAATAAGAATATTAAGAAGATCATTGAGAAAATGACCGAGACATATAAAGACTGGCACGAGAAGCTACCATTTGCTTTGTATGCATATCGCACATCCGTGCAGACATCTACGGGAGCAACCCCTTTCTCTTTGGCCTATGGGATGGAAGTTGTGTTACCCATCGAAGTTGAGATCCCCTCTCTACGAGTCTTAATGGAGTCGAAATTAGAGGAAGCAGAATGGGTTTGAGCTCGATATGACCAGTTGAACCTTATCGAAGAAAAACGTTTGAAGGCAATCTGTTATGGACAGATGTACCAGAAGAGAATGATGGCAGCCCATGACAAGAAAGTACGGCCAAGAGAATTCCACGAAGGAGAACTCATGCTGAGAAAGATTCTCCCAATACAAAAAGACTTACGAGAAAAAGGGGCACCAAATTGGGAAGGACCATAAGTCGTAAAGAAGGCTTTCTTAGGTGGAGCTTTGATTCTCACTGAAATGGATGGGAAAGAGTTACCAAATCCAGTGAACTCAGATGTTGTGAAGAAATATTATGCTTGAAAAAAGAAAATCAAGATGAAAACCGAAAATGGCATTTTAAAAAAAATAAAAAAAATGAATGATTAAGGTGAAAACCCGAAAAGGGCATCTTGATTAACACAAAAAGATTAGGATGAAAACCTGAGAGGGTTTCCTAATGAAGTAACCTAGGCTTAAAGAGCAAGGCGATTTGAACGATGGGTCAAACGACAAGGCTATAGCATTTAAAGCATTTCTGAAAGCTCGAGATCTTCTACGCAAGAAGCCATGCTTGAAAAGATTCTTGATTAAGAAACGTGGAAGAGTTCATACGTTGAAAATCCAAGCATTTGTATCCATTGAATATAATCCCCTTTCTTTTCATGACGCTTTAAACTCTTCTTGGTCAACTTTTTTTGTTTATTACTTTTGAACTAAATAAATGTGGGGCATCTTTTTGTTTCGTACCTTACTTGACCATTTTCATACATCCCATTATGTGGTTTATTTAAATGATAAATAGTGAAATGACATACTCTGGACAAAAGAAATGTTGAGCATCACCTGGATAAGAATTTGATAAGTACAAGAGTCTCAGAGTAAGGACAAAGTTCAACCAGGGGAAAAAGAGTGATATCCAAGAAACGCAGATTGTTTGTAAAGCTTGAGGATGGGTACAGGGCCTAAAGAGAAAGTTAATAGCCGAAGTAATGAAATTGTGACGAAAAAGGACATACGACAAACATGCCTAAGGCGCATAGCATAATCATGTAGGCATAAAGGCATTTAAGACAAACATGTGCACATCATGATAACTTCATGCATGACAGGTACTCCAGTAGAGCAAGAGGATGTAATATAGCTGTACTGAATCAAAAGAAAAGACACCTGAGTTCCACCAGATAACATGTTTTGGTATTTTAATGTTTTTATTTTTGTGTTCAAAATTCAACTCATATTGCGAGAGGTGAGTTGAGCCTCAGGACATGCTGAGGTAATTTCAATTTCTGTTTGTCAAAAAATCAAATCATATTGCGAGAGGTAAGTTGAGCCTCAGGTCGCACGCTGAGGAATTTTAGTTTCTATTTTTCAAAAAAATCAACTCATATTGCGAGAGGTGAGTTGAGCCTCGGGACACGCTAAGGTATTTTCAATTTATGTTTTTCAAAAAATCAATTCATGTCGCTAGAGGTGAGTTGAACCTCGGGTCACATGCCGAGGTATTTTTAATTTATGTTTAAAAAAATCAACTCATATTGCGAGAAATGAGTTGAGCTTCAGGTCACGCTGAGGTATTTTCAACTTCTGTTTGTCAAAAATCAACTCATATTGCGGGAGGTGAGTTGAGCCTCAGGGCACGCTGAGGTATTTTCAATTTCTGCTTCTTAAATTATATTTTTCAAAAAAAATCAACTCATATTGCGAGAGGTGAGTTAAGCCGCGGGTCACATGTCGAGGTATTTTCAAAATCTGTTTTGCAAATTCTGTTTTCAAGAATCAACTCATATTGCGAGAGGTGAGTTGAGCCTTGGTTCATGTGCTGAGGTAATTTCAATTTCTGTTCTTTTAATTATATTTAAAAAAAATCAACTCATATTGCGAGAAGTGAGTTGGGTCTTGGTTCACATGTCAAGGTATTTTCAAAATCTGCTTTTCAAATTAAGTTTCAAAAAAGACCAACTCATATTGCGAGAGTTGAGCTCAGGATCGCATGTTGAGCAAAGAGTAAAGATTGGAGCTGATGGAAGACACTAGATTTGGCCTCCCTGAAGTTGCAGTGGGGCAGGTCAAATTTGCAAGTCTTGTCTCCCTGAAGTTGCAGTGGAGCTGATCGAGGATATTAGATCTTGCCTTTCTAAGTTACAGAAGAAAAGACCATAAACCTTATCTCACTAAGGCGATAGAAGAGCAGATTGAAGTTGTAGATCTTATCTTTCTGAAGTTACAGTGAAGCAGATTGAAGCCACAAATCTCATATCCTTGAATTGCATTGGAGTAGAGTAAAGCTACGAGGAATACATCAGAAGATGCAGTGGATTGAACCAGAGCTACAAGATGGGATGGACTGGAAAGAGACTACTTGGAAAAGAGGAGCTCCAAAACAAGTCAAGACCCAGCAAGACCGGGCAAATTTGGCCTTTCTTTTTGTCTTTGCTCTATTACCATTATACGGCAATGAGCAAAGAGGGGCAGCTGTATAGCCCAATATTTGCCCGGGTTTGAACCCAAATTAAACCTACCCAATAACAGCAGCCAACCCTTACCCACTAACCCAATACAAAACAGCCCAATATCTAACCCAAACCCGAATGGCCCACTACAACCCATTCCAACCTAATACCCACCACAATTTCATCAGCCCAACATCATCAAACCCAATCTAAACTAACAGCCCACCTAAACTAACCCACTCACAACCGAAACCCTAACAAACCCTAGCCCATTTTCGGCTTCCCACTTGCACCTACCCTCTGACATTAGCCATCAGCACCATACCCTGGCGCCCCAGCTCTCCATGCCACCGTTCAACCACCCTGCAAGGACAAAACAGAAAACACAACAGCAAAAAGGGAAAAACAGACAGTGTAAAACATAAGCTACAAAAGGCCGAATGAAAAATAGATTAGGGGTTGGATTTTTTCTATCAATACAAAAGATTTTTCTTTGTTTTTTTTTAATACTAGCAGATTAAATACAAGAACAATTCCAAACATCAAAGCAGTAGAATAACATCAAATCAAACCAAAACCCTAAGGTGAATTTTCTATTTTTATTTTCCATTTTATTTTCGAATCTATTTCTTCTATATCTATAAATACATAAATATAAATAAAAGAATAATATTATAAAACGTAAAAAAATAATAAAAAACAAAATTTTTTACCTTTTTCGGCCACCGCGCACGGTGGCCGGCGCCGGCGCCGGTGACGGTCCAACGATCGACCGGTCATCGGCCCACGGCCGGATTTCCTTCCCCTATCCCTCTTCTCTCCCTTTTTTTCTTCCACCGGTTCCAAATGAATTTTTTTTAAAAATTTTGTCTTTTATAGAGACCAAAACGGTGTGTTTTGGTCCCCCCGTTTTAACAAAAAACGACGTCGTTTTGGCCACGGGTCGGGTCGACCCGACCCGCTCCAGCTAGGATCAGCGTGTTTTTTTCTCTTAGGGGCTATTTGCGCAATCGGTCCTTCCGCATTTTTGGTGTTTTAAATCAGGTTTATATTTATTTACAAATTGGCCCCTTTACTGCGCAGCGTTTTAATAGTTGGGGATATTGCACCATTGGTCCCTCCAGGTCATGCGCGTGTTGCAATTTGGCCCGATTTCCTATTTTATTTCTAATTTCACCCCAAGAATTCTGTTTTGGTCACGATTTCGTCCTCTTTTTGTTTTTGTCCTTAAATAGTATTTGTAATATTAGTTTTGCCATATTATTATTATATTATTGTTGCTTATTATTATTGTTGTTGTGAACATATTATACTATACTTAATATTATTATTATATTTACTATTAGTTTTTATAAATATTAGTGTACTTTGTATATGTATATATAGGTAGTAATGTTTTATTACATATAGGTAGTAATGTTTTATTACTTTATTTTTATATGTTTATTATCATAGTAACTTTTTGTATCTCAATATTATTATTCATATTATTATTATTCTTACCATTTCTTTCATGTTTTTATAATAATACTATTATTATGATCTTGCTTTATTATTATCATTCTTATCTAATACATTCTTATTATTTCAAAATATTATTATTTTATACATTATTGCTGTTATTAACATACTATTACTATTATTATACTTATTAATAATATTATTAGTACTAGTATTGATTTTCACTTAATATTTATATATGTATATGCATGTATGTATTTATGTGTTGTATTAATAGTTTTTTTTATATATTATTATCATTTCTAATATATATATATCGTATATGTTTATGTATATATCATATATATTTTTTAATATTATTAGTTATATATTTTTTATACTATATCGTGTATATTTTTTTTATATATATTATCCTTATTATTATTATTAATCTTAGCATATGTTTATTTATATATGTATATGTCTTTAACATATATATAGGTATATATTTATGTAATATTGTAATAGATTTTTTATCATGGTATGTATATATTATGTAAATATTTTAACATCATATTGTAAATGCATTTTATATATTATGTATATATATACCTTTTTAATAGTGTATTTTTATATATATCATGTATATATTGTGAATATTATATATGGTATATTTCTAATACTATTACTATTTATATATATATCTATCACGTATATATCCTTAATATCATTATTATGTATATATCTTCATTGTTTCCATTTTCTGTTTAATTCTAGTATTACGTTTAATATCGCATATATCTTTATTGTTTTTTTATATTATTGTCACACTTATATCTGCTTTAATATATTTCTAGCTCTGTCTTGTATTTATTTTTATTTCATATCAATTTGCTTTGCATTATTTCGAAAATCTTGTTCTCGTTTTCTAATTAATTTCAATACATAAGGCAATGTACAGATTTAACATCAAGTCATCGATTTCATTGCTATGTTGGGTGAAATTCGTCGGCTCGAGTTAAAAGGGACACCCTTCTAAAAAATAAAAAAATAATTACTCTCGTGTTTTAACCGGATTACGACTAAATGTTACATTGAACTTGTATTTTTGAAATTCAAGACAACACGTGTTTAACAAGATACCAATTTTGGGCGTCGCGAGGGTGCTAATACCTTCCTCGCGCGTAACTGACTCCCGAACCCTACTTTACTCTGATTTTCACGTAGACCCAAATTTGGCCTTCATTTTTGTTCGAGAATAAATTTTCCTTCCAAAAAAAAAGATGATTTATTAGGTGTCCGATCACACCTAGGAAAAAAGATCGGTGGCGACTCCCCTCTTTATTTCAAAATCAAACTTCAGTTTTCAAGTTTTCATTAAATCGCCACAATTTGCGACAAAGCTAAAATTTTACGTCGCTACATTGTCAGAAGGTTGGAATGAGGTTCGATAAAAATGTAGGGGTGCAAGAAATGAAACAAAGGATTGGTGTCACAATACTTGGATGTTGTGGGAGAAGAATGTCCAAACTATTCTACGTATTTCCAATTTCTTTCAATCCGTTGAAATTTCAGCATATGGAGCTTGTAGACAAAGAAGAGTTAGGCGCAATGGTGAGAATTTATTGCTCGAATGGAGACGACAACACTAAACTAGTTCAATTGTTTGTCGAGTTAATCGACCTCGAGCTCGTGTTCAAGTACCCAATTGAGTGCCAAAAAAAAATAGAGGCTTAATTGCTTTTTTTGAAAATGTTTGAGGGTTTTTTTGATACATTTAAAAAATGCAAGTACCCAATTGAGTGAAAAAAAAGAAGAAGAAGAGACTTAATTACTTTTTTTGAAAAATTTTGAGGACTTTTTACACTCTTAAGCCTGCTAAATATAACCATACTTATATAAAATCATATATTAGGAAAGGAAATATATGTTATAATAAAAAGAATAATGCGTCATTTTTCAGTTATAGAATAATTACAATATAACAACTAAATAAAAATAAAGTTAGTAATAACTATACCTCCAGATTTGGGGTTAGAGTTTAGGATTCAAAGTTCTAAATTTGGGGTTCAAAGTAAAAAAAAATAACTAAAATTATATGTCAAGAACATGGAAAAAAATTGTTGAAATATCATTAAATAATTAGAAAGGGACCATGGATGATGTGGTGAGAAATGTTCATACACATGATCAGTATTCATTTGTGATATATATTATATCAACCCATACAAATGGGTACAAACTTTTATGAAAGTTAATTGGTTGTAAATTAGTAAACATAAGTAGATTAATTTAACAGTAGTAGTGCGTTTGGTAAGAGTATCATTTTTATGCATGTTTTAATATATGAATTAGTAATATATTAATTTAATTGATAATATTTAGTCACTGTGACTTATTTTTAGTAAAGAAAAAGATTTTTTTTTGCTTATTTTGAAGAGATCGTATTTTTTTTATAAGAGTTATTAGTCAATCTTTTTAATTTCAAGTTTAAAATTGTAATAATTATTCTTTATTTTATGCCTAACTAATGTAATACTTATGTAATAATTAACATATTTTGCACCGATGTACAATGGATACATTCATTGGAAATGATTGTATTTTTTTGAGGAGAGGGGAATGAAGTTGTTTGAGATTGAATTCAAACTCTCGTGCGTACAACATAATATTTTTGTCACTAGACCAAGAGATTATTGGTAAAAACCTGTATTTATTTGTACAAAGTTTTTTTATACAATTTAAATTATAACTCTTTATTATAATTTCAATACATATTTATTAAAATAATTATAATGACTTTAATTTTAATAAAATTAAAGTCTTGTTACCTACATGAATATTAACTTTAGTGACTTAAAATGTAAATCATATTAATAAGGTTTTTTTTTTGAAATGCCCAACTGATGCTTTTATTTGATGGGATTTTAGCTAATACCAGATGCAACATTTAATGCTTCCTACAGCTGTCCTATTTTAAATGGCAACCAGAATGATGCCTTGGTAAATATGAAAGCAGTAAATAAATGAAATCGTTTAGAAATCAAAACAGATAAATGAAAGGCTTTAAACTAAAACAGAAAAATGAAATGCTAACCCTAGAAACCCTTTTTCTTTTTGCTATACCCATGAGTTCTTAGTGCATCAGTTGCTATGGAGACTCTTCCTCTGTGACCTGTTCAGCATATAACTTTTCAAACACCAGCTTCCGTTGATTTCACGAGTTCATCTAATCATTCTGTCATTTCCAGATCTGGACTTGTCATTATCACCTCTTCTATCATTGTTGCGATTTCTGTGACGACTCACCAGTTCCTCCATCTCACTGGGTACCTCTTCCATCCAGTACTGTGGACCATCGTACTTCCATCCCTCATTCGCCAGTCCGTGCACTACTTTATTGGCTTCTCATTGTACGTGATTAAACTGTATGCTTCTAACTCTGCTAGATTTTCTTTTAATTTCTTGGATGTAACCTTGGATAAATGATCTGTCTTTTGATTCCAGATTTATTTTTCTAATAACTATCAATGCGTCTCCCTCAACATCTACATCTTGGAAGCCTATTTCCTCCACCATGATGACTATCTATAAACATGCTCTAGCCTCAGCCGTAGTCGGATTTAAGCTATTTTTTCCTGGGTAAGTGCACGATGCCATAAATAACCATATTTGTTTCTCGCAATGATTCCTGACACTGATTTATGTTAGTTCTGGTTGAAAGCCGCATCAAAATTGATTTTTATTATATCTCCTCTGGGCTGTCGTCATACCTTATTGTTATTCTCGTTGTTGAACTTTAGCACTTCACTCATAAGTTTAATTTCTATATAGTATGCGTTGATAAAACCCAAGACTTCATGCACTAGAGCCCTACTTCCATCATGATACATTTTGTTTCTATTATGCCAAATAGCCTATAAAAGGATAGTTCTTTTTGTGCCTTCCTCTTCAGTAAAATGTTCATACTCAATCGCTAACCATGTTTTCCAATTTGTTTCCCTGTTGCATGGTGAGTTACTACTTCCCAGTTCCCGAAGTACTTGTTGAGTGAAATAACAGTCCCGAAAGATATGACTCATCGTCTCCTTTTCTTCTTGGCATACTAGACACAGTGTATTAATCACCAATTTGTGGATTTTTAGATTATACCGAACTGGCACCTACTCATTAGCCACTTTCCACAGATGTGTGCGGATCTTGCTTGGTATTTTTAGGATCCTATAATTTTTTGTAAAACTTAGTTAGTGGATTATGTTGTATATTGGGTTCTTTTGTTGTATTCCTCCATTTGTACCCATTTTTTGCTATGTATACCCCTGTGTTATCCCCCCTCTAAACTAAGGTATCTTATGCCTCGTTGTTCGCCAATAAGATTGAGACAATTCTCTGCGTATGTTCCTCACCAAATAAAGATCGAATTTTCTCATGTTTCTAGGTAACAGTATCTCTATCAATCAAATCTGACACGGTAGAATACCTGATATTGATTTGTTGACATTGAACTCTCTCGTTTCCAGCTCCCGATAGTCATGCGTCATTCCAAATATTGATATTCTTGTCGTTCCCAATTCTCCAGCCAAGCCCCTCTTCTAGTAGGCGTCTGGCTCCCCAGATGCTTTGCCAGGTATACGAAGGGTAAGAAACAATTCTTGCACTCATAAACTTTCCTTTTGGGAAGTACTTCGCTTTCATTACTCGTACAAACAAACAATTAGGTTGCGTAATAATCTTTCATCCCTATTTCGCCAACAGGGCCATATTAAACATTGAGAAAATTTTAAAACGCAACCCTCCCTTCTTTTTGGGGATGCACATATCATTCCACTTACACGAATGAATACCTCTATTATTTTTTGGATTACGCCACCAGAATTTACACATAATATTCTCTAAGTCATGGAAAAAAGAAACTGGTAATTGAAAGCATTGCATCGCATAGATTGGAATAGCCTGTAAAACGGATTTAATAAATATCACTTTTCCCCTAGTCGATAAAACTCGAACACTCCAATTGTTTATCAATTTGTTGAAACGATCTTTCATATCATTGAAAGCCTATTTTTTCCTTTGGCCCAACATTGTAGGAAGCCCCAAATACTTTTCCGGATTATTTGAAATTCGTACTCCAAATATATTACCCCCCTATTACTCTATTTCTCGTTCGACATTTCCACTAAAGTAGATCAATGATTTGTCAAAATTGACCTTTTGCCCTGATATTGCTTCATACTCGTTAATTATACTTTTCATGTTAGCATCATCAATCGATGCTTCTCAAAACAACATACTATCATTAGCAAAAAATAGAAGCGTTACTGAAATATTGCTTCTTCCTACCTTTGCCCTTAAAATACTCCCCTCTCTTTTTGCATTGTCAAGAAGTTGTGAAAAGCCTTCAGCACAAATAAGGAATAAATACAGGCTTAAAGGATCGCCTTGCCTTAACCCTCTTGTAGGTCAGAATTCTTCACCATTTTTTCCATTGGTCACCACCGTATACTTGACACTAATTATACACTTCATTATAAGTGTAATCCGTTCTTTACAAAATCCCATTCGTTGCATCATTTTTTTACAAAACACCATTCAATTCTATCGTATGCTTTACTCATGTCGAGTTTTAAAGCAAAACCTTTATTCAATCTCCCTCTTTTTTTTCTTAAGAGAGTGAAGGATCTCGTAAGCCACTAATATATTATCTGTGATTTGCCTTCCTGGCACGAATGCTCCTTGACTGTCATCAATACAATATTGCAAAGTAAGACGAAATCTGTTGACAATCACGTTTGAAATTATTTTATAAATCACATTGCAAAGGCTAATGGGACGAAACTGACTCATGTTCTTCGGTGAAATCACCTTAGGAATAAGGACTATACTTGTATGATTCACCTCCTCCATATTTCTTCGACCATTAAGGACATGCAAACAGTACCTAGTAATATCCTCCCCTACAATATTCCTGTATTTTTGAAAAAAGATTGCAGGAAAGTCGCCATTCCCTGAAGCTTTAAGAGGGGCTATAGATTTTATTGCTTCTAAAACCTCTGCTGCTTGAAATTCCTTCCTCAGATTATCATTGAGCTCTTCCGTAATACAACGAAATATTGTCGAAATTAAACCGTCGCTGCTACTAACTGCACTTGACGAAAACAAATCTTTGAAATAATCAGTAGGAATTTAAATAGAGGTCCGATATCAGAATAGCGGCTGTTATATAGCGGTAACGACGCCGTCTGAAACCGCTACTACTGAAAATAGCGGTGTGAAGCAAAATTATACCAATAGCAGTGGATCGCGGTCGTAATTTAATAGGTAACGACCAATTGCAGCAATAACGGGCTGCTATTCCCATTATTTTTGTTACAGTAAATAAATAAAAAAATCCATCTCCTCCAAACGAAAATAAACAAAAACACGATAAAACAAAAGAGAATATATTCCCTTACCTTCAAAATCAGAGAGTTTTCAATCAAAAAAAGTAAAAAGAAGTCCAAGTAAACAAAAAAAAAGCAATCAAAACTCAAAAGCAATAGAAAATATGAAATTTTATTTCTCATATTTCGGTTTAGACCGTAAACTCCAAAGACCAAACGGCAAACAAAATCACAACACAGCAGAACTACCATTGGAGTATTGAACCTGAAAAACAAACCCTGATGACTTGCACATTCAGAGATTGATAATTTTCAAGTAAGTACCTGAGATTATTGTCTTGATTCTTGCTTGTATGTCTTAAATCTGCAATGCAAATATGTTCTTTAGAGTTTAGACTTTAAGGATGAAGGGAGGAGGCACAACCAGCATATTCTAAGAATTTGATATGCAAAGTAGAGGATATGAGTTTTCAGAGGAGAGGATGATAGAGTTTCTCTTCAGTTTTTCTTCTTTCTAAGTTTTGTGTGTTTAGGGATTTAAGAAAAGAGGTGTTTCTGCCGT
Source organism: Gossypium hirsutum (assembly GCF_007990345.1). Taxonomy (NCBI): domain Eukaryota; kingdom Viridiplantae; phylum Streptophyta; class Magnoliopsida; order Malvales; family Malvaceae; genus Gossypium; species Gossypium hirsutum. The sequence continues at coordinate 13,734,662 of NC_053436.1, forward strand.
TTCATTTCCTTTGTTTTTTCATTTTAATTTTCATTTACTCTTAGGCAAAACCGAGGCTATTTATTAAATATCCTCTTTTAGAAGCTTCGTGCAATGTGTTTCCGTTGGGACATTAAGTGAATCAAAGTTGTAAACAACTGGAACCATAAAAGAGAAAGGAAGAAAAGAAACTGGTCCTAATAATAATGTAACACCCTTAATCCTATACCGTCACTGGAACAAGGTTACGAGCATTATCGGACATATTGAACAAATTCCAAATAACTCACAAATAATTAACATACAAAGTATAAATTTAATCCTTAAGTCCCTATAATGGACCCTCGAGGTCCAAAACAGGTATTAGAAGTGGATCGAGACTTATCCAAGTGCTCGAAGAATTTTCGTAAATTTTTAATTTTTTTATTTAATCTTTCATTTACCAATTTAAATCATCACATATTATTCTTACAATCCAAAACCACATTAACTCAAAATACAACGTAGGTACATGCCAAATATACCAAAATAAAATATACATTACCAAGGTTGCTGAGATTAGGATTGGTTCGGATGCTGGACCAGATTTTGACTCATACTGACCTGTGCACGGAAAATAACCGTGCGCTGAGTATAGAAATATTCAGTGGTATTACTATAATTCAAACTATAATAACAATAATGAAGTATAAATATTAAACATATAACAATTGAATTTTCTCAAATATTAGCTTGTTCTTAAACTTCATTCGTTAATAATAGTAACAATTTCAACTATTTATCAGTTTCAAACAAATATCATAGACTTCGATTTCTTCACTTCATCAATGTTTAGTTCATGCCTTCCATTTCCAATCTCAATTTCAATCCACAATTTAAATTTCTCATTTCAGTTTTTCACCCTATTAACAGACCCAGACTTTAGCGGATACACGGATCTAACCAAACACACCAGAATGGCACTCAGTGCCTCATTGGATAGTTCGAAGTAAAGTTGACACCCAGTGTCTCATCGGCCTAGCCGAAGTAAAGTGGTACCCAATACCTCATTGAAACTATCTGAAGTACAATAGTGACACCCAGTGTCTGATCGACTCGAGGTCGAAGTATCCCTAAACACTTCTAATCCTATGGCATGCTAACTATATCCGACTTAGCCTGACTAGTTAATAGGGTATTTAATTCACTTTCTCTGTTTCAATCAATATTCACATCAATTCCACTTAAATCACAATTTCACTTTCATTTCAAAAATCCACTTTCAAAATCAAATACACTTTCCATTCACCAATCAAAATACAATTCAATACTAACACATATTTCTCATTCAATTCAACTTCACTTTAAATTCCAAATTCTTTTTCAATTCAACAATTCAATCATAATCCAATACTAAAATTTATTTAACAACCATTTCAATTATCATTCAATTCCATAACAACATTTACCTCATAATTTACTTACCAAATACATAATTTAATTTAACATTTAATAAATAAATAAATAATTTGAATTATAGTAATACAAGCCCCGATTTGTTCGATTACTCTTTGACAACTTTTTCTTTTCCTTTCAGTATCGATTTGCTAGCTACGAGAATAATAATTTTCACTATTAATTACAGCATTAAATTATCATAAATAATTGGATTTTATTCAATTCCTGTAACGCCCCAATTTTCGGGAATCCTGTGAATGTTGGCATAGGTTTAATTATGTTAGTGGGCCTCTAGAAGGCCCAAGCTTAAGATAGAACCCAGTAATTTTAGTTAATTTTTTTGTTCTATAAGAAAAAGGAGGTGAAATTATGAAATAGAACCTATGTGAAAATGTTTGAAAATGCTATAGGCTAAATTGAAGTGGCCAAATAAATAGGAGTGCAAAATAGGAGGATTTGCATGACAAACCTCCCATTTTACATGAAGTGGCCAGCCATCATGTTGTTGGAGACAAAATGTGCACTTGATATCCATAATTTATGGTACAAATTGATACAAATTGATAATAGGTTAGGTAAATATTCCATGATAATAGGTTAGGTAAATGTTCCATGATAATGGGTTAGGTAAATGTTTCATGATAATGGGTTAGGTAAATGTTTCATGATAAGAATTTCATGTCTTTTGTCCATCTTTCTTAGTCTGGATCGGCAAAATTCGAAATGCCGAAATGCCGAAAACCGGTATTTTTTAGATTTGCGAGTGTGCGAATGCTCGTGAGGTAAATCTATTAATGTTTTTGGTAAGCTGCAAAATTTGGACTGCAAAGTGCATGATTTCTGTGCCCTCGATATTTTTGGGCTTAATGGGCCAAAATTGGAATGATGGATCAACGGGCTTAATTCGGTAAGAACCCTCGGTACGTGAAAGGTAGGAATATGCATGAAAAACCTTAAAATAGATAAATTACTAAAATACCTTTAAAAGTGAAAAATTTATAGTTTTACCCCTAGTAGATAAATTATTGGAATACCCCTAGGGTTAAATTGACTTAAATGCATGTTTGACTGTTGTTATTTACTGCATGCCATGTTATTATCTGATGCATGGGATTGGGATATTGACGGAGGAAGTACTGAAAGTGGCTTGTCCACGTATTGGAGGCTTTGCCTCAATTTACTGTTAACTGAGCAGCAAGGCTGTAACTGTGGAGTGTTGGGCTGGGTGGGTTGAGCTATTCCCCACATGGAGTGTATGGCTGGTACGGGTGGAGTGTAGTGGTTGGTGGGTTGAGTAGTCTTCCCAAATTGGCTTGCATATGTTTATTGATGTTGTATGTATTTTGAAATGGGCCTATGGGCCATACTATTATCTGAATAAGGGGCTAAGGCCCAGTTTATTGTAATCTGAAAAGGGCTCTGGCCCAGTATCACTGTTACCTGAATGGGCTTAGGCCCAATGGGCTTGAGCTGACTTGGGATTTGAATAGGTTTTCCTTACACACCGAGTTTCCCCAAACTCACCCCTTTTATTTTCATCCACGCAGGAAATCCCCAACCATAGTGGGCTTGGAGCTGTGAGGGAATTCGGAGTGGCCACCCGTTCTGAAAATTTGATTTTCTTCTGGTGAACTGGACATCCTTTTATTTACGTTTGAAGTTTTGGGTTTTTAAATGTAATAAGGCCGCTTAATTATTTTTAATGGTTTTAATATGTATTACTAAGATAGGTATTACTTATTTTAACTGTTGAAATTGGATAGCTTTAGGGCGCGTTTTCAAAAACAACAGTTGATTTCAAAATAACACGACAACAAGCAAAGCTTCCGCAATGAAAGTATTTTCCAAAATTAATCACTTTTCCTAAAAATGACATAATCAAATCGGTTTACTAGAAATATCCATAACGTTAAGGTGTGGCAATGGCGGTATGCATGTCTAGGATTGGATCCGAAAGGAGCTTGGTACTTAAGCAGTTCGATGGACTCACCACCTCTTTTCCGGTTTCCTACCTGGTGCACAGCTTCCATTCACTTTAACCTATAATGAAATTATCTTTTAAAATACTAAGTAAGTTTTTCTGGTTCAACAATATAAAATGTTTTGAATGTTTCGATGTGGCATGTCGGATCCGGTCATAACGTCTGGGCCGGGTTTGGGGTGCTACAATTCCTACTTATTCTCAATTTAATCCTAACTAAGTTTACTTACTTTTTTAAATTAATTCATACTTCTTTTCTACTTAATTTCTTGCCATATGAAACTCAACTATTCAATATTCATAATAAAATCCTAATTTAAAATTTCTTTCAATTTAATCCCTCTATCACAAAACTTATAGCTTCTTTTACAATTTAATCCCTTTATTAATTCTAACTTGAAATTCATTCAGTTAAATTCCTAATTCACTATTTTGTTCAGCATGAACTATATTCAAAAACCTTTAAACTTCCAAAACCTCAACTTAATTTCATCAAAATTTTATTCCAAAGATTCTAAAACATCAAATTTAAGAGAAAATGGCTTAATTGACTTACCAAATTAAACTTCAAGCTTTAAAACTTTAGTTTCTCCTTTTCTTTTCTTTCTTTCCTTTCCCACTTTCTCTGTTTCTTTCTATGTTTTATTTCCTTTCTTTCCTTTATTTGTTTCTTTTTCTTATTTACTTTATAATTATAACTTAATATATATATTAACTATAATTTATAAATATCTATTTGATAACAAATATATACGTTACAATTGTACATTATCTCTATCCTACATTTGTCTTGATCTAATCTATTTCATAATATGATAATATAATATTAATAAATAATAATTATCTATTTACTTAAATAAAAAGTAATTAAATAAAAATATTACAATTGTATGTACATGATTTATCACACTTGTATTTTACTATCACCTTATATTTGTCATCTTATTAATTTATTCATTAATTTAATAATATAATATCAATTAAATAATAAATATAATAAGTATCTATTTAATACACAAATACATTTGTTACAAATATACATTGTTACATTGTTACATTTGTATATCATCATCAGTATCCATTTGTCATGAATTTAATTTATTTATCATATAAAAATCTTTTAATATAATTAATAATCATAAAATATCTTTATACTTAAATTATGAGTAAATTATGTTTTTAAATTACAATTGTACAAATATAATTTTTACACATGTATATTTTTATTACCATACATTTGTATTTATTTAATTTGTTTCATAATATATAATATAATTATAATATAATCTAATAATAATAATATATATATACCTAAGAAAAATCTCAGATTTTTCAATCTAATTGCCGCCTCAATTATATCAAATGGCATATTTTCCATTTTGGTCCCCTTTTCTTTTTATTAATCTATAATTCAACTTTTTCCCCTATTCAATTTAGTCTTTTTTCCTAATTACTCTTAATTAAGCTAAATTTACTTAATTAAAACCTAATTAGACACACTACTAGACTCATAGGTATTTCTAATAATTATTTACAGGTTTGGTTTACTGAGACGAATGCCCTATAATGTACTTTTTTCGATACCCGTGAATTTTGAGTCATTACAAATAATAATAATACATTATTAATGGTTGTTCCTTGGTTCTATGCATGTCAATTTAAGCGTTTGGTGCCTCCTTTCTATGTTTAATTATAGTGCATGCAGATATGTATGTAACAAATTTAAACCAAGCTTTAACTCAAATTTCCAAGGATTTTATTTGAATTGGAAAACGAAGGAAAACACTCGTAATTATGCGGTTGAGGTTGGGGTTGGCGACCGAACCGAATAGGTGCATTCAGGTTTTTATTTCAGAAAAAAATAATCACTAAAAAATTATAGATTAATAGGTTAGAATTGTTTGGAGAGATTTTACTGAAAATGAAAATTACTTTGACGATAATCATATTATTATATTTTTTAATATGAAAGCTTCAATCTTATCAGATTTATAATTTTACTTTATATATTATTTTTTAATTAATATTGTAATTATAATTTATAATTTATAATTTATAATGATAATTATTTATTATTTATTATTATTATTTTAAAATTTCATAACTTTCATTACTCAGGTTGTTTAGGGTTACACACAAAATTAATGAAAAAATTATAGCCTCCATCACTTATGACTTGTATTATAAAAGGTAAAAAATCAAGACAAATTAATTCATTGTGTTTTTCTTTATCAAATCCGATAGATGACTTCAATTCAACATTAGATAAATCTCTATTGATTTTAGTTTGCATAAAATGAAAAACTTGAATTTTTAAATTTAACCTAATTTGAATTTAAATTTTATTAAGATGGAACAAAACAAACTATTTATACCAAAAACTTTGGAACCAAGTAATAATGGGTTATGGTGTATTGTTGTTTTTAAAAAATAAATAAATTATGTATGGATTATGCAATAAATTTAAATTTTCCATGTTAACGATGTTTACTTTATTTTGTATTATATTGTTGATAATATAAGTAATGAGTTGCTTATATTTCTAAATATAATTTTATATTTCTTATATATAAATAAAAATAAAGCATGCCACCATGTAAAGAGTTCCCGACTAAAGGATTGGAGAGTGCACAAAGTAATGATATATAGGTTGGCACTTTGGAACTTCAGTGCCAAATGCGAAAGGAAATATCGTATGTAAACTTTGTGGTAAAGTTGTGAAAGGAGGAATAACACGATTTAAAGAGCACATTGCTCATAAAATCGGCAATGTTGCACCATGCCCTAATGTTATTGGTACGTGATACTTTATTGTTATTTTTAAATGTTATTGTAAATTTATCAATAAATATTATATATAATGGATAATAATATAAAGTGTGAATTATCTTTATTTTATTAACATGTGTCATAGAGAAAGTATGATGAATATACTGAAAGAAAGCAACACTAAGAAAATAGACAAAAATAGGAGAAATATGAATTCTTATCTCAATTAAGAGAAGAGGAGGATGAACACGAGGAATTCATTGATGAGGTTTCTGCTATAAGGCAAGCAACTCGAGAAAGTATGCAATCACAACACGAGTGGCATAGAAGGGAAGAATTTAGATGAAGTACTGGTGGTTGGAAAAACATTTATGAAGAAGGGCGATCTTCTCATGGATCAGCTAGAGAATATCATAGAGAAAGAACAAGTAAATCCATCTCAAGCGAGTTTGAGTTTACCTTAAGGGGAGCTATACCTGAATTGGTTAGAAGCAAAAGTTCAAAGCAACCAAAGGTCAATGACTCTTTTTTAAAAAGTTTTTGAAGGAAGATAGGTGAAGCGGTATCTAAATTTTTAATATATGAAAGACTTCCTTTTCAATTAGCAAGCTCTCCATGGTTGTATAACTTAATTCAAGTGTCAACAGAAGTTGGACAATGTGTAATGCTCCCAACACCTTATGAGGTTTTAGATGTGTATTTGGAGTCAGAGTATCAACGAGTTCGTAATTGGGTAAATAGACTAAAGACTCATTGGAATGAATTAGGTGCAACTCTAATGTGTGATGGTTGGACCAACAATTTGAATCAAATGCACATCATTAATTTCTTTGTTTATTGCAGTAAAGGAACCATTTTTTGAAAATCGGTAGATGTCTCAAGTGTTCGTATTAGAGATGCTGAATTCTACTACAGTTTGTTAGATTCAGTTGTAGAAGAAATTGGAGAAAATTACATTGTCCAAATAGTGACTGACAATGAGACAGCAATGAAAGCTGCTGGAAAAAAATTAATGTTGAAAAGAAAACATCTATATTGGACCTCATGTGCAACTTGCTATTTAGATTTATGCCTTGAAGATTGGCAAAAAGCCCAGTGTAGCAAAAGTGTTAGATGAGGCAAAGAAAGTGACTTGCTTTATATACAATCACATTTGGACTCTTGATTTGATGAAGAAGTATACACAAGGGAAACAAATACTTCGACCCGCTCTTACTCAATGTGCAACTCATTTCATTCAACTTGAAGAGATAACAAGACAAAAGTCAGGTCTGGGAGAAATGTTTAATTCAAAGGTTAGTATTTTATAATTAGTTAATATAATTACTTAAATATAACAACCTTTAATGATTTTGTTAGTTCCAAATAATTTAGATTATACTATTTTAAAATTTTCCTGATGAATATATAGGAATTTAAAGAATCAAAATGGGGACAGCAAAAGTCAGGGCCTGCTTATGATGCCAAAAAAATTTGTTTTGGGAAAAGATTTTTGGAAAAAATCCAATGACCTCATAAAAGTTTACAAGCCCCCAATAAAAGTATTGAGACTTGTGGATAGCGATGAAAAACCAACAATGGACTTTATTTATGAGACTGTTGATAGAGCTAAACGAGCAATTCAACAAAATTTTTGATATTTCATCAAGTACGAAATGATTATTGACAAGAGATGGAATTTTATGCATTCCTACTTGCATTCAGCTAGTAAGATAAAATGTTCATATAATTAAGAAATATTTTTATATTTTATTATTTTAAGCTTTAGATTATTATTATTTGATGATATTCTTATAAATTATACTCAGGTTATTTTCTCAATCCTCAATTTCAATATAGGGTGGAGCATTCTGAGAATGTACTAATAGAAACATTAGAAGGTACACGATCAGTAATTGAAAAATTAGAAATTTCTCTTGATACTCAAGTCAGAATGGTTAATCAAGTTAGATTCAAGTACTATTATTTGTAACTTAATTACATAATTTGAAATAGAATTTTTTTTACTCTATCTTTTATTCATGCAATTGTTACTATTTAGAGATAAACATGAGACATTCGGTACTCCACAAGCACAAAGAGCTTGGAAGCAAATGAATACGGGTAAGCAGTTAATTAAATTATTTAATTTAATTTATATTATTTAATTATATTGTACATTTTGAAGTTATTTTGAAATTTAAATAATATTATGCTGCTGAGTGGTGGATAATATACGGCACATGTGTTCCCGAATTACAAAAATTAGCAATTAAAGTGCTTAGTTAAACAACTTCATCATCAAATTGTGAACGAAATTGGAGTACATTTAGTTATATTCACACCAAGACAAGAAATAGGTTAAAGTATAAAAAACTTGAGAAACTAGTGTTTACCTATTATAATATGAGGCTTTAGATAAGGCATCAAAAAGGAATAAGCACTTGTGATATAAATGTTAGTTTTAATCCTATCAGCCTTGATCATATCTTTGAAGATGTTGATCCACTATCAGAATGACTTCATGAGAAAGAGAATCCATTATTAGATGGTGAAAATGTCGGTGTGTTGCATGTGGATACCTTTAATGATAAAATGGATGTTAATCAATCTCAACAATAAAATTTGTCTCATTCAAGTTCTAGTTCAACGCCAAGTCAGAGTGGCAATGGACCTGATGGTGGTGGTTTAAGTCCAATTGATGAGAATGATGGATATAGTGGTGATAGAGGTGAAATTAGGTCTTCTAGTTAGTATGGAGGAGAATATGGGGTTGGTACCACTAGTGGACATTTCCGTGACATATCAAAGTTTGATGGAAATATGTTTCCTGAAACTAGGAGAGATAAAAGTGAACCTAGAGCTCCATCAAAAGGAAAAGGCAAAAAGCATACTTCTATAGGCTCTTCATCTGGTAGGAGATTGAGTTCTAGTAACCTTGGGTATAGTGATTCATCTACTAGCACTCAAGGTTTTTATCCACCGGAACAACCTTCATATTTTCAACCTTCACATAGTTATCTACAACCATATGGTTATTATCCACTATTTCTAATTATGGTGTGCCATACCAGCCTTAAATGCATCCTCCACCACCAATGTATCACCCACCTCCACCTCTCATGTATCCTCCTCCTCAAATATATCCTTCATGTCAATTATATGAAAACCAAGGTGAAAATGTTAGTTGTTTTGGATATATTTTTGGACAAAGGCCAAGAGAATCAAGTTAAGAACGCTCTCAAAGTGAAGGTGAAGGATCTGATCTTCTTAGTCATTCCACTAATTAGTGAAAACTAAATCGTACCACTACCATTCTTTGTAAAGTATGTTTTTTTTAAAGAAAATTTTGTTAATGTTCTTAATTTTGATGATATTAAAACATTTAAAATATATCTTTAGATAAATGAATGGAGTATATTTTATGAAAAGATAAGAATCGAAACATGTTAAACTATATATGAAAGTAGAATGAGAGTGAGAATAAGTGGTAGGAAATAGAAATAATTAATGAAAATCTATACATTTATCTATTCATTTTTCCTTTTGCAGCATAGAATGTTTATATCTTCACCATTTTCAAAGCTATCAAGAAATATTGAAGACATCTCTCAGGTATGAATTTTCAATTATTTTATCTATAAAAACTTTCAAACTTATTAAATATGATAAATGTTTAATAGTTTCTTTTTTTTCTTTTTACTTTGTTATTAGTTAATATAACATTCTTAGAAAATTCTTAATTAAATATAATAATAATTAATGATTATAAAAGTTGTGTTCTCATATCATATTAATAAAAGTTCATAAGTGTTAGAAAACACTCTAAAAGTCATTAAAAGTGACTTTTATAATTATAATTATTATGTTTTACAATTAGTTGTGCGAATTTAAAAAAAATTCACAACCACGATACCGTAGTGAATGCAATAGCATCTGTTATGTCTGTAATCGAGATAAACGCAACGCTGCCGAAAACGCGGCCACGACCGCAATTTAAATCCCTGATAAGAAGCCCTTTAATCTTGTTTTTTTTCTGCCAATAAGAAGCCCATCTATGAAAGAATGTCATATTTTTGTCTCCCATTTGCAACCAATTTATTCTCGCCCATTGCTCCTAGAAAAGTTCCTCCCTATCAGCTTCTAAATTCATCTCCAATTTAATCTTCACCATCTTAGCTAAAACTTCATCACTGATTTCTTCAAAGCTCAATTTTAACATTTTATAATTCAAATCTTTTGACCGTCATTCTCTAACCCCTTTCTCTTTCTTCGCCCATTTACTTAAACATACACCCAATTTGTTGAGCTTCATCAAAGCTTCCTTCTCGTTTGACAACGACCCATGTTTGACTTGCTCTTCTAATTCTTCATTCAACAACCAATCAGCGTTAAAACGAAATTGCTTGTGATGATCATTAGACTGTAAGCTCTCGTCCTCTCTCGTATCCACTAGCACTGGGCAATGATCCGATAAGCCATGCTGTAAATGTTGTACCGAATACTCATTGAAAAGATCTCACCATTCTTGGTTAGCCATCCCTCTATCCAATCTTTCCCGAATATTATTTCGAGCCAACCTACCTCTTTCCCAAGTGTTCCACTGCCCAGAAAGCCCTAAATCATTTAAATCATATTCTTCAAGTGCCTTTCTAAAAGTATTCATTTGTCTTTCCTCTCTTAATCGTCCCCCTTGTTTTTCGTAAGAATATAGAATTTCATTGAAATCTCCCATTACTAGCCAAGGCTTGTTACTTCCACGCTTTAGATGTCGTAATAAATTCCATGATTCTTTTCGGTCATTCACCACAAACTCTCCATAGAACCTCGTAAATCTCCACACTATCGATTCATCTCCTTCTTCCACTTCCACCTCTATATGCGATTTCGAATAACTTTTCAAAGTTAAATTCATCCCATCTCTCTACCCTAATGATAAACCCCCTTTTGTACCCTCTGCATCAACGTCTATTCCATGTTAAAATCCACACTTCCTCCTTATTCTCTCCATACGTTTTCTATTTACCTTTGTTTCCATTAAAAACAAGATTTGGGACTGAATGAGTCTCAATTTGTTTTTGAGACGATTTACTGCTCGTGACTACCCCAAGCCACGAACATTCCTACTTACTATTTTTATTGTGCCCGGTCGACCTGCTTTAAAAACCGTCGCCAATATTGTATTATTTAACTCTCCTTCCAACATTCCCCTACTATTGTCGGAACTACCCCCTTCTGTATTGTATCTTTGCCTTTTCTTTCCGTCCACAAAATCTATGGCCATATATTTGAATTCTGTTTCCTCCTCCATTTCCTCAAATTTACCCGTATTATTCTCTATCCTCAACTCAATAGACTTTCTTGTGTATCTCGTTGCTTTCCTCACCATCTCCATGCCTCCATAATTTTCTTTTTGATTGGTAACATCATCTCCGAATCGTCTTGTCTTGTTCTCCCCATCTATCTCCATTCTTGTCCATTTTCCATCATCAGAATCCTCCCTTAGCCATCTACTCATTGTTTGCCCTCCCCTCCTTAGTGTGGCTCTTAGAGATATATCCCATCCAAAATCCACTTGTTGATATCTTAGAGTTAAACGTATTGGACAAAAACTCTCCCCATGCCCAAGTCGGCCACATAAAAAATAAAATAAATACAATTTTTCATATTGAAATAAAGCATATATGAATTGATTTCTCCCTGTACTTATCTTTTTCTTCCCTTTAAGTAGGCTCTGCACATCCATTAGAACACGTATCCGCATATATTTATTCATCCCCTTTGTAATCAATGACGCATCATACTCCATAAAATCTCCAATAAAATTCCCTAATTGCAGTGCCATCCCTTCTGCGATGAAAATCGCTTGTAAATGATGAACTTGCATCCAAAAAACCGTAGTCCATAATGAGACCATTGATAGGTTCTCCCCCCTTATTAATCTATGGAACACTATCAGATGTCAGTTGAAGAACCATGGCATACCATCCAAAACCCGTTTCAAGTCAACTTCACTGTAGAACCTAAAAAGAATGCGCTTATCCTCCATCTCCGTAATCGTTACCCCTCTTAGAGGATGCCACAAATTTGCCATCGTATTTTTTAATGATGGAAAATTGACTATACTTTTTGTAAGCACTCTCCCTGCCAAACATTACTCATAGTTTGAATCGGCAGATAAATCATCTCCTTCCATAACTAAAGGTTCATCCTTCTCATCCATTATCTGTAGATTTGCTAGATCTGCCACCACCACATTCATATCAGCCATCTTTTCACCCAGAATTGAAATCTAATTTTTTTTCTTTTGCTGAACCCTAGAAAAACACAAACCCTAATTCATGCTACAAGGTAAACTCATTATCAACCACTAATTTTTTAAACGATATTAAAAAAGTAGATAATAGAATGATGGTTTAATCATATTAATAAGTTGGATATGCCCTTTTTGAATTATTGGAATTCACAAATTTAGCTAAAAATTATAATTAATTTATTATCCATAAATTATTAAAATATTATTATTTAAGTCTAAATTCAAATTAAATATTATTATCCATCAAATATCTAAATCAACAACAAAAATCAATTTTAACATATTTTCAATTATTTAGATATCCAAATTCGTAAAATTTTAAATTCACATCCAATAAAATTATTTTTATTAACATTTTATAACTAATGCATTTAAATATTCGAATTTGAATCCATATTTGTTACCCAAAGAAGCAATTTGAAATTTATAATAGATATCTGAATGGCTATTTGCAGCTGCTCTAAATATGAGTAAAATTTAAATCTGCAAAAGCGACAGATGGGTTATGCGAATAGCCATCCTATGGTTGAGTTCTTTGTCAAATAAATGTTTAGATGGGCGATTACAGGCAAAGTCCCTATAGCTCAGTGGTAGAGCGTCAGTCTTGTAAACTTAAGGTCTGTAGTTCGATCCTGCATAGGGGCAGTTCGATTCTGCAAAATCTAACCAGATTGGATATCATATTAGCTATCGCATTGTTGAGTTCTTTGTCAAACAAATTCTTAGATTTATATGAAATTTACAAAAGCTTATAGCAAAGCCCCTATAGCTCAGTGGTAGAGCGTCAGTCTTCTAAGCTGAAGGTCTATAGTTCGATCCTGCATGGGGGCATTTCGATTTTATTTTTTCAAGGTTTACTAATATTGCTAATTTATTATCCAATCCAGCCCCTTAAGCGCTTAGAGCAAGAAAACCCACAGAGAAAGGCAAAAAAGAAATGGCTTGTCAGCTCCTGCTAACCGACTTCACTCTCCCTCTCAAAAGCCTCAAGCTTTCTCACTCGGTTAGTCTTCCTTTTTTTTTTATTTACATAATTACATGTTTATACTGTCTTTCAATTTCAATCTATTGTTATATATGTATATATATATATCTGTATTTTTTCAATTCTTTCTGGAAGTAAAGTTATGATTTATGCCCTTTCTTCCTCACTTGTTTTGTGCGCTGTTTACTGATGTATTTCAGGGTCAGCGGCTAAAAGGAAGGTCCATTGGCTCACAAAAAGTTTCCGCGACTGTTGCTTACTATGGCCTAAAGACCCCTCCTTATAACCTTGTCAGTGACCCCCCCCTTTTTCCCCTCTCCCTCTTGTTTTAATAAGTATTTGCAGCTAATGTTTGGAGATTGTAAACTACTTGCAGGATGATTTAGAACCATATATGAGTAAGAGGGCATTGGAAGTGCATTGGGGTGTGCATCATCGTGATTTTGTGGACAACCTGAATAAACAGCTTGGGAAAAGTGATATACTGTATGGCTACACCATGGATGAACTTGTCAAAGCAACATACAACAATGGGAACCCCTTACCTGAGTTCAACAATGCAGCAGAGGTATGGAAATGCCAACTGTTAATCTTTAAATTGTTTGATTGAATTGGATATGTCATTCTTATTCAAATATTATTTGGTTGAATGAAAAATCTTGGGTCTCTGCATCCATTGATGAGCAAATTTTAGGAACCATTGGCCCTAGGAGTTTATTCCTAGAGTGAGTTTATATAATTTTTCTGCTCGATATGTTACTAACATCCAATGTGCGTTAGAATCATTAACCATTATTTGTGTATCAAAGTTAAACTTTTAGGCTTTGTTTGGTACGATAGACACAAAATTGGAAAGATAGAAAATTGAAAGAGTAGAAAAAACAGAAAGATGGAAAATATAATTTTCTTGCTTTTGATGTGCTTAGAAGTAAAGTTGGAAAAATTAAAAGAAAAAAATAGTTTTTTTTTTCTTTCTGTTTATTGCTTGGTAGGGTTGAAAAACGAGAGGAAAAAAAATAAAACAATTGAAAAATGTATAATTTTAAGCCAACTTACATGTCTCTATCATTTTCTTTCCTCTTATCTTTCCAAATTGGAATGACTTATTTTTATGCATTAGATGGAAATGGTATCTCTCTCATTTTTCCTTCATACCAAGCACACTCAAAATTTATTTTCTTTTCCCTTTTTCATTCTCTTTCCATCCTTCCACTTTCTTGGTCAACGAATCACACCCTTAATAATTTAGTGTTAAAAAGTAACTTTTTTGTCCATTGAAGTTAGAAAGATCTAATGTAGGATAAACACTTGAGCTTACAATTGCAGGTGTGGAACCATGACTTCTTTTGGGAGTCAATGCAACCTGGAGGTGGGGACATGCCCAACCTTGGTTTACTTGAGCAGATTGAAAAGGATTTTGGGTCATTCACAAACTTTAGAGAGATGTTTGTGGAAGCAGCTCTTTCACTTTTTGGCTCTGGCTGGGTTTGGCTCGTTTGTAAGTCTTTTCTCTAGTTAATTTCTGTTTGATTATTGATGGACTAGCTTTCTTTTTTGGTGTAAACTCGGGGGTATCCCAAGCCACATTGGACATGGGATGAATGCCTATCAGGCCGGAAGTGACTAAAAGTCAAGCCTTCCTAAAAAGTGTGTTCCCGAAGGTTCAAACTTGTGTTCTCACCCCTACAGGGGAATGGCCTCTACCACGTCAAATGACAACTTCTTGTGTTGATGGACAATCTTTCATGACAGAAAAATATTGTTTCATCCTCTCACCGACACTTTGCTAGGTGCCTAGGTCTCATTTCCATAGCTTGCATTCTCCCTACATTAGCCCCTGTATATTTTTACCAGTAGGATGCTTATGTGTCAATATATCACTTAGTTCGCATGCTTTCCCTCATGATTATTATATTCTCCTTGCTTCCCTTGCTTGATTTTCTTTCTCTTTTTTAAAGTCGATATGGTTCAGCATCAGTTATTGAACTACCATGGGTTACATGAAATAGTAGTTTAATGTTTGGTGAAAAGTGATAAATAATCCATCATTCCATCGGCCCAATTGCTTTTACTTGACAGTGATAGCATATAATTGGAACATGATATGTTTCTTAAGAAGTTGGCTCTGCAAATAATTTCTTTCATTTTGATTGTTTCAGTGAAGAGGCAAGAAAAACGGCTTGCAGTAGTAAAAACGTCGAATTCAATCAATCCGATTGTGTGGGATGACATTGTATGTCAAGTGTCAACCCTACATATTCATAACTGTATTTATTTATGTCCCATAGCTTAATTTAACCACAAATTCTTTGGTGCAGCCTATCCTTAATTTGGATATGTGGGAGGTAATCTCTTTGTTTCTCTTTCTCTGTCCGTTTTGTGGAGTCATAGTATGGAGAGAGGGAGATTAACGGATTCTTTTTTTTTTCACCATTGCAGCATTCATATTATTTGGACTACAAGGTATGCTACTTGATCTACATCGTCTATTTTAGTCCAATGCAAGATATATTCTTGAAATTGCCATGTTGTCATTCTTCTACACAGAACGACAAAGCGAGATACGTAAGCACATTTATGAACCACCTTGTGTCTTGGAACGCTGCAATGATACGCATGGCACGAGCAGAGGCATTTGTGAATTTAGGCGAGCCTAAAATTCCCATCGCTTGAAAATAACCTTGTCTTGAAGCTTTAACCCCCCTGACTAAAATGCAACTGGTAAGCTTCCCACTTTGACTAAGAGAGTTACAATGGTCATGGGTTTTCTTGCTTGTGCTACATCACGAAGTTACTCGAACCGTGCAAATTAACCGCAGCCCACGTTTGCGCTAGGGGTTTCAATCTGGTATAAAATAAGATGCATCCAGAAGCATGTTTCAATTTGATTCCTTGTGCAATCTAATAAACGTTTCACATGCTGTGTATATTTAAGGGTGACATGAAATATTATGATCCATCATTTACCAACTTTTATTGGTACCATATGCCATATCATGATCACAGGAAAGAGCTGATTCCTTTGTTAGAAAAAAAGTGAAAACTTCACTGTCTTTGATTTTATTCAAAATAAATATATATAGATGAAAGTACTTGTCAAGTCCCTCTATTATAAGGATATAATTAAATTAGTTCGAATCAATCTACTTTTTATATTGTTGAAATGAATCAAATAAGGTCAAATTTTAACAGAAAATTATGTTTCATTTGCTGCTTAAACATCAACAAAAGATTGAGATTAATTTGATCTGGTCGCAATGATAGCCAACAAAAAAAAAAAGTTCAAGCTATATTGATTCTGGGTCTTTTTTCCCCAAACGATGACAATGTTGCCCTAAATCCATAATGTGCATTTCCTATTTTTTAGAAAATTATTTAAGGTTAAATCCACTCAACATCTTCAAGCTATCATCTTTAACTTTTAAATGTTTTAATTTAGTCTCAAGATAACAGTATTATATCAATCATAATAATTTTTTGGTACAAAAAAAGGATTAAACCATAACTTAAACTATACGTGGCCAAGTCACTCCGGAATAATCATCATGTAGTGATTGTAGGACTTTATAAAACGGTTGCATGATAAAGTACCTACCCACTGGTCTTGAAATCGCCATTGATGCTAACCTATCAACTATCTTGTTACCCTCTTTGAATGTACGAGTAACTTTAACCATTCAAGGAAGTTGCAACATATTTTTTAATAATATGTGTCACAGCTGAGTAATGTTGATCAACTATATTTTGCTAGTTTAATTGTCGTTTGTCAATTTAGACATTAAATGTTAGTTCGGATATGATTTTAAAACATGTTGATTAATTTGTCAATGTATATAATATATCTACCACATCGAAAAACTTGGATTTGATTTGTTAAAAAACATACCCTCAATAAAATTTAGGTGGTTTTTTTTTACATAGTAGACACATACGTATTTATAGTCTGATGCAATTGTTTTTAATATGCTTCGTGTTGAATTTGAACTCCAAGCTAATGGTTAGTCTGGTTGAAGTAGTTGATTGATACAATATTTTGATACTTTGAGGACTCAATTAAAATTTTTAAAAATTTAAAATAATTTTAGAATCTTAATCATAATTTGAAGATGTATAGTGCAATTAATCGATACATAATATAAATGTCCAACCATATCAAAATTTATAAATATAAACAGGGAAAGTTGAACCAATTTGGAACTAAGCACAGCTGCCCCATTACTTGCAATTGATGGATAAGCTTTTATAACTTTTTGAAGGACATAAGCCAATAAAGAAGGGGGCAATGACCATTACTAGAAACCTTTATTCTGAACCAACTTTTTTTAAGGCCAAAAACCAGTAGAGTGGGACATTTCAATTCCCTTTTTTTGCCATAAACCATGTACATGAATGATAGCTCCTATCTAATGTCTACATTATCCCATTTAGTTTTTAACTTGAAATTTCCATGGATGGAAGACAATTTGGCAAGTCTCTTTCCTTTATGCCAAATGGAACACTTTAGCTATGTAAATCAACAACACTCCACTTTAAAACTTTAATAATTGAGGTTGTTTGTCTATCACCCTCTCTTTATCTTTTTTTTTTTTAACATCTACTTTCTTTTTTACCAATGAAAACTGAGTGTGCATGTATATTATATCCATGGAAATATCTTCACAAGTTTTAGGATTTGTTTAAAAATTTCAAAAATTTTAGTTTGATTTGAGAAATTCAAAAAACTTTAAAAAGGCTTTAATAAAAATTTTCAATTTTTTAAGGATTTAATTGAATTTTTAAAATTTTAGAAACTTAATAAAATTTTTAGGAATGTCTCATTATCGTTTATAGGTTCTTATAATATTAGTTCTTTTTTTATAGAATGCCTATAACTACCCATAATTCATTCCCAACACTTAAATAGGACGATAATGCATTTTAGCACACTTAAACCTACGTCCTCTTGCATTGATAGCAATATTAATGTCAATCGACTATTTTAATATAACATTTATAAATACATCTCATTCTAATTAAATTTGTTAACCTTAAAAGTAAATGGATTCATATGATGATAAGTTCAAGAACAATATTTTGTAATGGAAAGAGTTTGATTGGATATTGGATATTGGATATTGGATTTTTTATTCTTACTGGATGAAATATTGTTTTAAAGCTTGAAGTGATTTCAAGATATAATTTAATTATTTTGATTCAATTACTCGAATTAAGTTTTTGTTAATTAAATTTAAATGTTTTTAAATAAAAAACTTTTAAATAATTAAAATATTTAGTACATGTCAAGGTTTGACAAATGTTGTAAAATATTAAAATAAATATTTAAAAAAGATACATGATAACTTTTATGATAATTTATGAAATAAAAATAATACATTATTAATGTACTAAATATTAACTTTAAATATATTTCCATTGAAGAAAATTTAAAAATTATATATAAAAGGTTAAAAAATAATTTTATAATATAATATACTTCAAATATATATTAAAAATAATTTTTTTTTGCTAATCTCAAGAGTTGATCAAATTTAATATTAACATGTTTGAATTCAATTTATTAAATAACTCAAACTGTTAGAGACTTAAATTTAATAATTACCGAATCAAATCTAATATTTTTTCTAAAAATTTAAACTATGAATAGCTTGCAGATAAATTATCTCATTTAAGCACAAAATATCAGTGCAGTCCTGCATCATCTCTAACCGTCCGTCTCGAATTGGACGGTCTAAATTGAAATATGGGTAATTCCTTTGATTCCCTCCACGGTTTCTGTGTGAAATTTCTTGGTTCCGACCATTTTGTCACAAAACGTCTCTATTCACAAACTTGTCCCTGCATTTGAATCTACATATTTCTCAATAAATCCAGTTGATAAATTTTTATTTTGTTTTCTAAAATTTTTTGGGTTGATATTAGTTTCGAAACTTGACAACATTTTTTAATTTGATACTTAAACTTAAAATTTATTAAAGTGTGATGATGTAATATTCGAAAATTATATTATGTTTTTACTTAAAAATTTATATTTAAAAAAAAATATAAATTTTTTTATTTTTTAATTTATGTATTTTTTTTAAATTTTTAAGTGATGGCGCTATATTTTTTTAAAAAATTTAAGTTCAGAGACTAAATTGTGAAAAGTGTTAAGTTCTAAAATTAATATGAGCAAAAAAGAAATTCAAGGACTAAGTTAAAAATTTATCAAATTTAAGAATTTATCCTTTTTCAAATAAAAAAAATGCATTTCTATCCATACCATAATGATAAATATATCATTTTTATTTCATTATTGATATGCAGTAGTATAATTTTGTGTACCATTTTATTATATTTATGGATATTCGAAATTATTTTGCATATATATTTATATATTTAAATGTAACTTTAATATATGGACATTGGATTAGCTCTCATGGATGGTTTGTCTTTAGTTTTTTTTTTATTCTTTTTGTTTTAATTTCCAGAAATTTAGTTTTTAATATTTATTATTATTCTAATTTCCTTTTATCATTTTGATTCTAACTTTAAAAATTTAGTTAAATTATTTTTAAAGAAAAATAATGTGATAACTTATTTGAAAGTTTATAAAATTTTAAAAATATTATTCACGCTTACAATAAAACACACATGAATTGTTACATTAATTATCATGTCAATATCATTAAAAATTTTAATAGTTCAATTAATTTTTTAATTAAAAAAATAAATTAACTAAAATTTAAAGATTGAGAGTTAAAGCCATAAAAAAATAAAAGTGATAAAATGTATAAATATTTTAAAATAAAAAAAAAGTAAATTCATTTAATGATAAAAAGTACATACAAAATCTAAAATTAATCATATAATATCACGTGGGTTAGATTTATTAGTAATTGCTTAATTAAAAATTAACAAATGAAACTAATTGTGTTAATGCATTTAACTGCATGGATATACCGAAGAATAGTAAAAAGTATTAAATTGGACATTTTTTCTTGTACTACCATTGGATATTGCGTAAAAATTTAGGGGCAAATGTGACATTAAACTTTAAAATATCAAAAAGCCCCCGCCGTCAATATTTTGAAATATTTGAAATTCATAAAACGCTAAAATCTTCATTTGAATACGGTCGGTATTCGGTAATTAAAAAACCTCCAAAATTCAAAAATTTGAGGGAAAAGTGGATTAGAGAAAAAAGAAAATTCCATATATATAAATTTTAAAATTGTATTTTCCCATTAATGCGTGAAGCTGCGGAAAAAAAAAAAAACAGAGGCAAGCGAAAAAGCTGCATCCTTCTCATGACATCCAATTTTCTATTTGATTTTTATTTTCTCAGCATTTTCTCGGAAACCAAACAGACCTTTTACACTGTCAATTCTACTTTATTGAAAGAGTGTATACACTGAACTTCCTTTTAAGGCTTTAATTTAAAATGATAAGACTTGGCTTTTGCCGGCATATTGCTCTGCTTCTTCCTTAGTAATGTTAATTACTTGGAATCTCGAAGGTGTTCTAGGATTTTGAGATCGATCGAAGCTTTGAAGTGAATATTTTATTTTATTTTTCTATATTTTATTGTTCGGTAAGTGAAGAAAATTCAGATATTTCTGCTTTTAATTTATTGCTATTTTCTTGCTTGCTTGGATCTGGTTAGTTTACGCATATTGTTCCATGAGGAAATAGAGAAATGAAGGAAAAAGTTATTAATGCTGATAATTCTTTACAACTGCTTTGAAATAGTTATAGTCATTAAATAATTATTTCCTTATTTTATATGTTATTGATGTTTTTATATTTCTAAGCAACCTAGGTCCGGTTATGAAAAGGAGTAGACATGAAGCTTGAAGATTTGGTTTAGGATTTGAAGGAATTTAATATTATATAGGATTTAAGTTTGCTGTAGGCTTTTATGAAGTTGAGATGTTTCCAACCGTTTAATTATAATAAAGTCTACCTGTGATAGTTGAAGCTTTAACCATCTTTAAGCTTTGAGCATGTTAATGGAGACTGAGGATTGAAGAGCAATAGGGTCTGTGTCTTAAACAATGGTCCCCGCCATTTGCATTGCTTGGATAAGTCTTCCAGTGGGGTCTTATATTAAAGCTAAATAGAACTTTTGGTGAACTGGAAAAAGTTCACCTTTATGATCTCAAACCTTTATACTTAAAGCTCAAACCTCAGAGTTGTGAACCAATTAGGAGAAGATGTCTCAGAAAACTGAGGTTCTTCCTTCCCACCGGTTTACTAAATCTTGGCCTGTTGATTTTAGGTTCATGGGTTCTCCGACTTGCGATCCCATTGGATATGCTGATGGAAATTTGGGGAACAATGGTGTAACCAACTTGAGTTCCCCTGAAAGGAATGGTGATTCAGGGGGCAAGGTTGTTGAGAGAGTTGAAAATGGTGTTGCTGACACTGAACAGGCAAATGAGGATTCACCATATAGTTGGAATGTTTTGTTGGTTGAAAATAGGCCTTCTGTGGGTGATGAGGACTTGGACTCTGCAGCAGCACCATTGCCTTCAGTATCAAAATCTAACATTGGACACAGATGGAGTGACATAACTTCCTACGCTACCAAAAAGGTAATTTATGGCTCTTGGTTTTATATTAGGTTAGCCCTTTTGGTTTTGATAGGATCTACTCTTTGCTATATTTATGCAAAATTTCATGCTGAATGACTTAATCTCGTGGTTTCAGAAGGTTCAGTGTTGGTTTCAACGTCCAAATGGGAATTGGGAGCTGGGGAGAGTAATATCAACTTCAGGAACGGAGTCTGTTATATCACTTCCTGATGGGAAAGTAAGCAAATATTAAGCAAGTTTGGAGAATAGGTTCTTACATTTAGTATATATGCATTTACTTGTATTCCAATTGTAGGTTCTAAAGGTGAACTCTGATAGTTTGATACCCGCAAATCCTGATATCCTTGACGGCGTGGATGATCTCATGCAACTTAGTTACTTAAATGAGCCATCAGTGTTGTTCAATCTCCAATATAGATACAAGCAAGATATGATCTATGTAAGAGCTTAAACTTGTTTCATATAACTTTTTAACCTGCTACTAAAGGTAAGTGTTCCTCTAATGCTGTTATTCTGATGATCGTACTCAATCTAGACAAAAGCAGGACCAGTTTTGGTTGCCATCAATCCTTTTAAAAAAGTTCCTTTATATGGCAATGACTACATTGAAGCATACAAGAATAAATCCATTGAGAGCCCACATGTCTATGCAATTGCTGACACAGCCATCCGGGAGATGACACGTGGTATTGTTGGTTTCTTAAAGTTGTTAGGTTGATTTTTATTTTTCTCAATTTTTTTTATTATCAGGAATCTGTGGTTTTAGTATGGTTCTTTGTTTTTTGGCAGATGAAGTAAATCAATCTATCATCATAAGGTTGGTCTTCTTTGTCTTTTTTTTTTTCCTTCTCTGTTAGTATATTTTACATGGATTTTCAACCAGTTTTATTTTATGCGCATCCTATACGGAGTCCTTCTTACTTGTTATTTTGATAATAGAAAACTAGTAACACATTCTGCCGACGATTGTTGAATAAAAATATCAGAGTTTACCTATAAAAGCAACCAGTCTCTCCTTTGGCTATAAAGATGCTCTGTTATGTAGCTCTGCTTTCTTTGGTAATAAGGATCAAATACTTAAAAAGTAAATTGCTAGTCAGATGCTGAGACAGTAGGACATGTTGAAACATGCATGATCGCAAATACTTATATTGAGTTAGGATACAATTAAGATGAAAAAGAGGAGCACAGTTTTTTGAAGAATTACCTCTATCTTTGCCTCCTATTAAAGTTGGTGCTCTGAGTTTTGATTCATTCCGTGTTTAGAATGTCTGAATTTGGACGTGAATTAGTAAAGTATCTTTTGTACTGTTGCATTATTTTTCCTACTTGAGATTAGTTTAAGTTAACTCTGTATAGACTCTTTCTTGTTTGTGGATGTATAAATATTTTGTTCTGATTAGCATCCTTTTTGGTACCTTTGCTAGTTTAACACAGTTCGGCAAATTTGTGATGTGGAATGTAAAGCCTTAAATTTTGTAAGAGTAAATTGATTAACAATTTGTATTAAAATATCTGATCATAATTATGGAGCACATTTTGGGGATTTATTATAGCTCTTGTTTGTTTTTTATCACATGTGCATACGCATGTAATGGTTGTGTTGCTATTTGCTGGTAGTGGTGAGAGTGGAGCAGGAAAAACTGAGACAGCAAAGATAGCAATGCAATATTTGGCAGTTCTTGGTGGTGGGAGTGGAATAGAGTATGAAATCTTGAAGACCAATCCTATCCTAGAAGCTTTTGGTAATGCAAAAACATTGAGAAATGACAACTCAAGCCGTTTTGTAAGTTCCATGTTCTTTCATGGCTGTTGAAGTGTACCTTGGTTTTAACTTAACCAATTTGCATAGCATTCAAATTTACTGAAATTTGATGGGATTTCAGCTACTAATAATTTGGGTTGATATTTTTCAGGGAAAGTTGATTGAAATCCATTTTAGTGAAACTGGAAAAATATCTGGAGCCAAGATTCAAACCTGTAAGTGCATTTACTGCTAGATCCCAAAATGATATTTATTTGAGCCTATTTATTTCTCCTTCCTGAAATGAGTAACTAACATCAAGTTTGAATTTGTTCTTCACATGGCAGTTCTACTAGAGAAGGTAATTTTTACACAACCTTGTTCTTATGTGCTGTTGGATCTATTATTTTTCTGAAATATAAGTTGCTGAGTTAATCTATTATACGAACAGTCTAGAGTGGTCCAATGTGCAGAGGGAGAAAGGTCATACCACATATTTTATCAGCTTTGTGCTGGTGCTCCTCGTACTCTCCGAGGTAAGTTTCTTGCTATCTTTTCTTTCTTTAGTCTAATGTACTTACCCTTGGTAACAACAAGGGATTCAAGTTTGTTACTAGATTGCTTATGGATTGTTCATCTTTGAGCTTGTCTCATGGTATGCTTTTTGATGTTTAGTTGCAAATTAGAGTTTTCCATTATGAAGGCTTGAAAACATATGTGTTACATTTTTGACTCTCCTAATGTGATAGCAGAAAAGTATCCATGAGATAACTAGGTAGTTGTTGTCTTCCTTTTTATGCTGTTAGTTTTCTAGAATAATATCTTTATTTGAATAATCGTTTTCTATCTTTTGCCTCATTAAATTATGTTCTTTGCCTTTGTTCACTCAATTTTGGCCTACAGAGAAGCTAAATTTGAAGGACGTGGATGAGTATAAATATTTGAAGCAGAGTAATTGCTATTCTATTACTGGGGTTAATGATGCTGAACATTTTCACATAGTTAAGGTACTTATTTATCATGAATATTATCTCATTAATCTATTTAGGTTTGTCATGATTCATACTTTAAACCTGAGTAAGTAATTGGCATATACTGTTTTGTGTATAATTTCAGGAAGCTTTGGATATTGTCCATGTTAGCAAAGAAGACCAAGAGAGTGTGTTTGCAATGCTTGCTGCAGTATTGTGGCTGGGAAATGTCTCATTCACCATTATTGATAATGAAAACCATGTAGAAGCTGTGCAAGATGAAAGTAAGAAATTTCCGTAAACCACTTAGAAAAGACTCTTGCTACCTGGATTGGCTTCATGTTTTTAGATTCTATTAATGTTGTTATTATACCTCATGGCCCTTCATAGATGTTCAGCAGTTTATCCATATAGCCTTTCCCCTACCCTTCCCCGTCAATGTCCTCATCTTTCTGACAATTGACTTTAACTGGAGAGGAAAAAATGAAATAGAGGCACATGAGAAGCCAAACTAAAGACTATTAAATGGTTTTATTTGTCATTGATTAAGTTCAGTCTTTGCTTTGGTGTTATATTTAAGTTATTTGAATTTTCTTATTGCCAATTATTTTTAGGTTGGATGCTTAGAAAATGGTTGTAGAGTCTAATTTGTCTGTTAAACCTAGGGGTGTAATTGAGACAAGTAAAGCTCAGGCTATAAGATGCTCACGCTTGAGCTTGGCTTGAAGAAATTTGAGGCACAACCTGAGTACAATCGAGTTTAATTTTGGTATAAAAATTGAAAGCTCGATTCATGCTCGACTTCAAACTCAATCATTTATGCTTGAGCTTGAGTTCAAGTTCGAATTGAGATTTTAATTAAAAAAGGTTAATAAGACTCATGAGCTACTCAAGTCAAGCATTAGGATACTTGATTTTGGCCTGTTTCAAGCTTGACTCTATCATGACCGAGCCAAGTTTGAATGTTTTTTGAGGTGAACCTGAGTACCTTCCGAAGATTGATGACTTGTTTAAACTCCAATTGCACTCGTTTGTTGTCTTAGTGATTTTAGATCTTCTTTTGGATGGCAGTATTTTGTACCAGGGTCAAGGTATAATGTCCTGTATACTAGATTTCTCCTTTTTATTTGTTTCCCTTGGTATTAGGCAGTTGACAGTTGTGTTTGTCTCTTATCTCTTTCCTTTTTAATCCTACTGGTATGCCTTCTTTCATTTCTTTTGTATTAAATGTCACATGTTTTGGCTTATAAAATGGTCTTCATTATTTTATTCATATTGCTTTTGATTGAGCTTCATCTAATTTCTCCTTTTTATTTGTTTCCCTTGATATTAGGCAGTTGCGTTCGCTTCTTATCTCTTTCCTTTTTAATGCTGCTGATATGCCTTCTTTCATTTCCTTTGTATTAAATGTCACATGTTTTGGCTTATAAAGTGGTCTTTCTATTCATATTGCTTTTGGTTGAGCTTCGTCTAATATCTGAATACAACATTACTTTCCAGGTTTAATCAATGTTGCCAAGTTGATTGGATGTGACGCTGCAGACCTTAATCTGGCTTTATCAACTCGCAAAATGCGAGTTGGTAGTGATAATATTGTCCAAAAGCTAACACTATCACAGGTAAGAAACTAAGAATCCTTCTCTATAAAAATACTATACTGTAATTTGTCTAATAGGTCACAAAAAAAAGGCATTTTATTTCACTTTATGGTAGAACATGTAAAGATGATTTCTTCAGATCAAGACTGTCTCCATTCTTCTTCTCCCTCATGGCCTGTTTATTGGCTGGCTGGAAGAATGTTTGAATTGCTTTGATCCCAAATATTGTTCTCATTCTACGCTACCTTATATCCACATCACTCTTCATTTGAAGGAAATCTCTGAACTGATGCCATGATTATGGAAATTATATGGATATGACTGCTCTACTGTGTTTTGAAGAATCAAATTAGAGAACCAAATATGGCTGAACTTGCTTCTATTACATCTTTTGGTTTGCAGTAGTGCTGCGTATGCTTATCTAAATGAGCATGAAATTTATAATTGCAGGATTTACTCACTTTCTTTCATTCTACTGGCTGAGTTAAATAATCTTATTACTTTGTTTAGCTGTGTTTCATGCATGTCACTTTAGCTTCACAGAGTTTCTGAATCGCTTGCTTCTATTTCTTAATTAGGTGTCAAAAGTTAAAGCTGTTTATTATTCTGTCCTTTGTTTGTGGAACTCTGGCTGATGACTGGCCTAGAATCTAACATTTTAAGTTGAAGTGATTTTATTTATATTCTTATATTGAACTTGCCGTGATTCATAATTAAGTTGTTCCTTCATTTTCAGGCGATTGAGACAAGAGATGCCCTGGCAAAATCAATTTATGCTGATTTGTTTGAGTGGCTGGTAGAGCAAATTAACAAATCACTTGCTGTTGGCAAGAGGCTAACAGGAAGATCTATCAGCATTCTTGATATTTATGGCTTTGAATCGTTTGATGTATGTTTTAATAATGCTTTTATTCTCTCTCTGTCTCTATGGCTCCCTATACATCCAAAATTAAATTTCTTTTGTTATTCAATCAACAAATTTTTTTTCCAGAGGAATAGTTTTGAGCAGTTCTGCATTAATTATGCAAATGAGAGATTGCAGCAGCATTTTAATCGCCATCTATTCAAGTTGGAACAGGAGGTAACTTTATTTATTTTTATCACATGATTGGATTAAGATTTTGTTGATTGATCAGAGTTTGTTATGGATTATAGACCTGCATGAAACTTAATAGATTTCTTCTACCTTTTCGGTTCATTAAGTTTTGCACCGGCTAAAATGTGTAACAGAGGCTACAAAGAATTACGAATTAGTATGAAGTAAAGACAGATATTACAGTTTTCTGTGCGCATTCATTGGCAGGGAAGAGTTAGTGTAGTAAACTAGGAGCGAATTGTTGAATCTTAAGTGATAATGATTGAAACTACTTTTTTGGATAATTCATGATGATTGAAGTATGCAGTCAAAGTGAGTGCATGCATAAACTTCCTTCGTCGTGAACTAATGCAGAGAAGGATGCTGAAAATCACCTCTTTAGAAAAACTCTTCAATAAATATCTTTTTATTTATTTATTTATAAAAAGATAATAATAATTGCTTTGTTTTTTCTCTGATCAGTTTTATTTGGGAACTAACGTGATTTCATCAAAAAAAGACCTGTTAATTTTACAATGATTCTTGATCCTTTTTCCCTTTTAGGAATATATTCAAGATGGCATTGATTGGGCAAAAGTTGATTTTGATGACAACCAAGATTGTCTTCATCTTTTTGAAAAGGTAAGGAGTTCGCTTTAATGATTCAACTTCACGGTATGCTTTTCTTGTACAGGCTTGGTTTAGGAAATAATGTGCTTTTGTAAAAATGCCTTAGGCTAAGGTCTTGTGGAGGTTGCCTGCTTTGGAGCTAGTCTGATCTTGTTGTTCATCATAATGTCTGAAATATTGATGCTTGCATCTAGTACTGATAGCTTTTATCTTTTCAGCTTCAATTTATTAAACGTGCCTTTTCAAATCTTATGTTTTTAAGTTTGATGCAGAAACCTTTGGGATTGTTGTCTTTGTTAAATGAGGAGTCCACTTTTCCTAATGGCACGGACTACACTTTTGCCAACAAGCTCAAGCAACATCTGAATTCTAATCATTGTTTTAAGGGAGAGCGAGAAAAGGCTTTCACTGTCTCTCATTTTGCAGGGGAGGTACAATTTTTTGTTGTCAGTTGCAGTATTCCTTTTTTGTGTTTCAAAGTGCTTGCTTGCGTCTCCTTGTTATTTGTTTGTTTAAAGTATTGGTGGAGGAAGAAAGATGCGTCACTTCTAGTTTTTTTCTAGATTTTCCTCCATGCATGTTGCGGGTAAATGATTTATAACATAGTGATTATCATAATTATAATAATTAAAATAATAAAATTGGTCAAATTTATATTTACTCCTAATAAAAATAGATTAATTAATCTAATTTATTAGGAAATATTAATCAAGGATATAATAGTTCATTTAAAAAAAATATTCAGGTTATAACTGTAATTGTTTGTAATGCTGGAGTTGGTACATTTATATATGATAAAAAAATATGTTTACTGATATATATTGATTTATTATTGCTATCTGATAATTATATAACAATTCATCTCGGTCCCAACCCAGGTCACATATGACACAACTGGATTTTTAGAGAAGAACAGAGACTTACTGCACCTGGATTCAATTCAACTACTGTCCTCGTGCTCATGCCACCTTCCTAAAGCATTTGCATCAAATATGCTTAACCAGTCTGAAAAGCCTGTAGTTGGTCCTTTACATAAGGCTGGTGGTGCAGATTCTCAGAAGTTAAGTGTTGTGACTAAATTTAAGGTGAAGTTCCTTCCAAATTTCAAGTCTTCCTTTCTTTCAGTATGAAAAATCTTCATCATGTAATGTAATACACATGAATATGTGAAAGAAGTTTCTGTTGAATTACAGGCCTAAGTGATGTGCTAATGATTTGTATTTTCATTCTTGCTATTTAATTGAGGGTAGCGTATAGTTTTGTTTTGCTTATCCGTGTCTATAACAATCCATCACTTAACATTTTATGACATTTTGATGCTTTTGCAAAAGTTTTTGCTTCTTGCTATTGGGTATGAGGTTCATATACGTCTTAAGCTAAAATTGGCCATTGTTTATCTTATACTTGGAAGTGACTTATTCTTCAGTGACTTATTCTTCTTGTGTCAATTTTTAGGCTGCATGAAATGAAACCTTGATCAATTTGGGGTGGGTGGCCCATTGTCTTCGAAGTGATTCTTGCTTCTGTTTTGATTTGGTCTAGATTTAAATCGGTCTAATTTTGCTCTCAGTCTCTATACTCTTTTTACTTTCGAAATTCATTCCATCTACTTTTAATTCTATGAATTTAGTCCCTCTACTTGTCTAATTTAAAAATTAAAGCCCAATTGATAAAATTGTCAATTGACATCTGTTAAATTTGAAAATTTGTATCAATTGAAATTTAATTTTAAACCAAACATCTGAATATTAAATGGCACATTCAAATTTAACAGAAATTCATTAACAATTTGATCAATTGAACTCCAATTTTCAGTTCATACAAGTAGAGGGACTAAATTCTTAGAATTAAAAGTAGAAGGCTTAAAGTTCGAAAGTTCTAGGAGTACAACGACAAGTCCATAATTAAACCCCTTTTATTGTGTTGCATTTAAAATCTTTTCAATTAACACACGAATCTCCTAATTCTCATTTTTCTTATTGCTTATTGGCTTATGTTCTTTTGCTTTTGCCTATGATAATTGTTTAATGTATGTGTGAGGTCCAGTTGTTCTCAATGGAGGCAAGTCATGAATTGTTTTAAAAGTTTTTTCTCTATGATTGAATCTTTTTCCCTTTTATGTTCCTTAAGAGAAAATATCTTGCATCCATGGACAGTAGGCGTGACAATCCCACTGATTAGGGAGGCATACTGTTGATCATATTATTTTCAGTGAACTTACTGTAGTCCTAGATGAAATATTGATTTAGCTTTTTCACATTTTTGGCATATAAAAGAATTGAACCTCTTTGTGAATGTAAAGTCTATTGCTGTTTTAATGTTACAGTTAATGATTAGTTTATCCTCTCTATTCCTCTTCTTATGTTACTTTCTATAACATAGGGTCAACTCTTCCAACTAATGCAACGTCTAGAGAGCACCACTCCACATTTCATACGTTGTATAAAGCCCAACAACTTTCAGTCTCCTGGATCATATGAACAAGGACTTGTGTTGCAGCAATTGAGATGTTGTGGAGTCCTAGAGGTTGTTCGTATATCGCGGTCTGGCTATCCCACCAGAATGCCTCACCAGAAGTTTGCCAAAAGGTAAAGAAGAGGAAAACATTTTCTCTTTGTCAAAGCAGAACCATTTAGCTTTTCTTTTTTACCCCATTTTTAGACGGTTTTGACTTTCGAGAGTTTATCTGATACTTTTCCACCTTTTGGTTTGGTGCTGGTTTGTTTTGTAATTTTCCTCAGGTATGGTTTTCTTCTACTGGAAAATGCTGCCTCGCAAGATCCACTTAGCGTTTCAGTTGCGATTCTTCATCAATTTAACATTTTGCCTGAGATGTATCAAGTTGGCTACACAAAATTGTTTTTCCGTACCGGACAGGTACAATAAAAGAAATTTGCCTGGAAAAATTGCTATCAATACTAGTTGGTATTCTCTTTGATGGTAAGAACATTAAAAAGCTCTGCAATATCTTAGTGAACTGAAATAACATTATCCACGCAGATTGGGATTCTTGAGGATACACGAAATCGTACACTGCATGGCATTTTACGTGTTCAAAGCTGCTTTAGAGGACACCAAGCTCGCCGTCACTTTAAGGAGCTTCAAAGAGGCATTGCCACCCTACAATCATGTATTCCTATTTTCTGTTTTTATTGCTTTAAATTATGTTTATGCAAAATAAGGAACAGTCAAAAAACTTGATTTTCATATTGTCTCTTACTACAGTTGTCAGAGGAGATAAAACCAGGAAAGAATATGCTGTCTTACTGCAGAGACATAGAGCTGCTGTTATTATACAAAAGCAGATTAAAGGCATGAAAGCTAAGAAAACATTCAAGAACATTAGAGATGCATCAATTGTGATACAATCAGGTATGCATTTAGGTTTTATTCTTCACTTGAGTTTAAGTATAAAATGCAAAGCAATATACTGTTTCTTTGAATTTTCTTCAAACTGGAGTTTGGAAGATCCAGAAATGAGAAATGGCCCAGGCTTCTGGATGCCATGGTCAGGTCAATTTGAGGATGGAGACGTTTTTATATTTTGACCACTAGTTTTGTTTATGTTAAAGATATGCAAACACGTCTAACTATGTATGAAATTAGAAAAGATATAGGAGTAATATACAATTAACAATTATACATGCTCTATGCTGCAGCAATTCGTGGCTGGTCAGTCAGAAGATGCTCTGTAGATATTGGATTCAAGTCTGGGGTCCCTAAGGTACTATGTCCATCTTATTGTGTTTAACTCATAAATTTGAATTATGGTCATCCTTATGTAATTCAGACTCTACACGTGGGATTGATTGAATTTTTAATTAAATTTGACTTTTTCTTAAAAGATACGTGTATTCATCCTTGTCTTACTTGCATTTGAGAGTTGAGAAACTTGCTATTCTGATACAGGTGGATGAACCAGACGAGGTGCTGGTCAAGTCATCATTTCTTGCTGAACTACAGCGCCGAGTTCTTAAAGCCGAGGCTGCTCTGCGGGAGAAAGAAGAGGAGAATGATATCCTCCACCAGCGGCTCCTACAATATGAAAACCGTTGGTCCGAATACGAGCTAAAAATGAAGTCCATGGAAGAAGTTTGGCAGAAACAAATGAGGTCACTACAATCCAGCCTCTCCATTGCAAAGAAGAGCCTAGCAGTTGACGAGTCGGAGAGGAGTTCAGATGCATCAGTTAACACGAGTGATGATAGAGAGTATTGCTGGGACACGGGTAATAACCTTAAGGTCCCCGAGAGCAACGGCTTGAGACCAATGAGTGCAGGTTTAAGCGTTATAAGCCGGTTGGCCGAGGAATTCGAGCAGAGGAGTCAAGTTTTTGGTGACGATGCAAAGTTCTTGGTGGAAGTAAAATCAGGTCAGGTTGATGCAAGCCTGAACCCGGACCGTGAGCTTAGAAGGTTGAAGCAGATGTTTGAAACTTGGAAGAAGGATTATGCGACGAGATTACGAGAAACGAAAGTGGTATTGAATAAACTAGGAAGCGAAGACGGTGCACTTGACAAGGTGAAAAAGAAGTTCTGGGGCAGGAGGAACAGCACCAGGTATAATTAAGCTAACTTATAATTTGCTGTGTTGCTATTAGATGCATATTTCTATATTGGTAAGCATGAATTATTGCATAGAGAAATTGTGAGAGTTTTGTTATTATAAATTGATTTCAAAACTGAAGTGAAGACGCCAGTTTATTCTCATGCATACTACATTCTCAAATTTTACGTATGTATATTGTTTTTTTGTTTTTTAAAAAAGCTATGTCCACAAAGTTCGAGCTTTGTATTATGATAAACCTCAGTTTAATTGCTTTTTGTTTGAAATGCCGGAATGCTTGTATTATTCGGTGTAAATAACACTTACAAATTCTTCGGAGTATGACTAAAAGCAAAGAAAGATTGAATTTGGCTTGGTCATTCTTGAATCGAGATTGAACTTTGAGCAACAAGAGCTATCAAGTGAGCTGAATTTGAGTGTTTTAATACTCATTTCGAGCGGCTTTTGAGCCTAACGGAACATTTTATTTATAATTCATGTAAATGAGCTTAATTAAGTTGAACTTAAATTTTTGATTTTCAAGTTTAAATAATTATATTTGATCAAGCTTGAACTTCTCTTTACTTGAGCTCTATTCCGCTCGATTACAACAGTAGGTGTTATTATTACTCTTTGTTTTCAACTAAATTTATGTATAATTGTATATCCGGGTCAATTTTTTGAACCGATGAGTTTTTGATATTTAGAAAATTCTGAATAAAAATATTAAGTTGAAAACGGATTTGAATTTTTTTAATTTGACATTGGCTCAACATTAAAAGTTGGAGTTTGGTTATGTTGATCTTAATTATTTTTCATGATAATGCTTAATGTATTTTTTATTATAGGTATCATGTAATTTGTACTACATAAAGGATAAATATGTATGATATTGTAGTATGAGATTTAAAAAAAAAGTTATTTTGTGATATAAAATTGGACAAAAGAGTGAAATATTGGAAGAGTTATACTATTTAATATACAATTTAATTTTATTCAACACCTAAATAATTATATTCAAAATAATTTAAGTCAGAAGATATTAACACTGTTGATAAAGGTTAATGCTTTGGGTTATTGAATGTCTATGTTCATGCATAATTGTTGGATTTATTTTGGATTATTTTAGTTTTTAGTTTATTCTTTTTTAGTATTGGTTTGATTATGTATTATAGTTACTCGAATGTATATTTATGATTGTATTATATTTATACTTGTAAATTCTAAAAAAGAGAAAAATAATGGAGAAATTAGGCAAAAATGCTATTTTTGAATGAAAAATGGGGTTTTAGGCCGATATTTAAAAAATCTAGAGATATAGGTTGATTTTGGTGAGTCGGTATATAGGTGGTGAAAGCACTCCCTGTTGGACGTGTCTTTTGCTAATGTAGCATGTTTATAGGGAAAAAGCGCGTCCTGTTAGTGTGTCACGTCAGTAGCTATTAGGATTTTTAATTTTAAGTTTAATTAGAGCCGTTTGACAAAAAAAAAGAAAAAAATATGAACGTTGGATTAAAATATAAAAAAAATTGAGAAAATTTTAATGATTTTTATCTCGAGAATTCGTTGATAACTTTCAAGTTTGGAGTTTTTTCTTTTAAATGTCTTGTCTGTTCCATATTAGATGGCAGAGCCTTCATGTAAAATAGATGTTTGGAATCTTGGGTAGAGTTTTTCAGATTTTGTGTAGTCATGTTTGATCTTTTTCAACATTTTGAAAAATATTTTATATTTGGTGGTAGAGTTTTACATAAAATGAAGTTGATATGGAGAGAGTTTTTAGAGTTAAATTTCGAGGATAAAACTTATATGTTGAAAAGAAGATTGTTGATGTTAAAAATATGAAATTATTTTATTCATTTGCTCAAAAAGTTTGTAATTGCACAATATAAGTTGAAATACAACCCAACATATTAAATTAGTTCAAGTAAGTAAAAGAATATTTATTGTTGTTACCTTGTTTGAATTTAGTTAAGAAATTTGATATCTACAAATGTGTTAGTAATTTATGTTGTCACAATATATAGGAATAATAATAAATATTTTTTTTTGTATAATATTATCATATTTTTTTTATTAAACTTGTGAAACACGTTATTTTGTCGAAGACGAGTAAAAAAAATTAGAGCCGTTGTTTATTATGACGATAAAATTTGTGTCATTTGCATCATGTTCGTTTTTGTCTCTGTCCCATCTACAGATTTGACTTTTAGCAGAAGCATCAAACTGAATGAGCTTCTGTCAAGAATTAGAAGAAAGTCTTGGATTCAAGCTATAGGAGAATCTCGAGCTTGAAATATAGATGCCTAGCATCAATAAACCCTGAAGTTATGCTATATTTAAGCTAAATGGCGATGCGAATGTTGAGTTAATGCTTGATGAGAATTGCTCAACCGAGAATGTTGTAGTAGAGCTATATGCCCAGTTTGACGATATAGAGGAAGGTGGTCCGAGTTCGTGATTTTCCATAATTCGGGTAGTAGATTAAACTAGTTTTCATACTTAAGGAGCTTGAATACGAGTAATTTTAGCATGTTTTAGTTATGTTTTCCATCTTAGCTTTAAATTTAATAAAAAGTGTATTTTGAGTCGTTTTATGACCTTAAGAGCCGAGTGAGGACTAAGGGTGAACTAATGTACTAAGTGAGTGTGTAGGACATCATTCAAAGACAAAATAGCTCAAGGCTAGTCATTGTGTTACAACACGGGAAGTTCAATGTCGCAACAGAGGGATCAAAATACAAGAATTTCAAGACTGTCTTTGGTGTCGCAACACAAAGCCAAACCTAAACCAGGTAGATTGCCTTCAGTGTCACGACACATGCACTAGAGTGTCACGACATCGGCCTTGTACGAGAATAAATACGAGATGGTCCACACAATGGAAATTAACACGAAAATGTTAACTAACCTAGGGTTGAAGACGACGACCAAGCCTAACTCTATAAATAGGCTTAGTTAGCACTTGTTTAGGGACAACTTTTCAGATTCTAAGTTTCTCTCTGTAATTTTAGTTTCAGTTTTTCTTTTTTTTTTTTGGCTTTTAAGTTTATTTTCAATTCTTTTTTGTTCTAGTTTTTTGGAGGACTTGTTTTTGTAAACGTGATCAAATGTTTGAGGATTATTACACTTTATCAATCAAATACAAACATGATTCTCTAAACTCTACTTTTGATTTATTCTTTATGCATATCTTTATTATCAAGTTTATTATGTTTATAGATTCTAAAGGAACTAATCCTCTTATGGGGGATTAGTGAGTGGAGGCATGATTAACTGATTGTTATGTAGAGTTTTCTTAGAAGATTATCTGCTTGGGAGAGGAAGAACTTAAACCTTAGGCTTTACGACTATAGGAAGTCATTTAGGTGAGAATTAACCCAAAATTGGTATGACCTATTCATGAAAACCTTACCCCGAATTGGTCTGGACTGTGAGGTCGAGATACAAGTAGTTTTTGCCGACTTGTTAGTTTAGTGGAAGATCGAGAGATCTTGCTAAGGTAATGACTAGCTGATTGAATAGAAACCTGAAATAGGAATTAGTTATGACCACCAAAGCGAACTAATCACCCATGTCTAGATTTGATTAAGTTTTAGAGATTAGTTATCCAAAGTCCATTTTATTTATGCAGTTTTTTTATTTTTATTTTTATAAAAATTTAAAAATCCTTTATTTATGTTTTATCTTAATATAATTTATTTAAATTACTAATTAATTCTATTTGCGTTTAGGTTAACTTTAATTTAGTACTCGTCTCCCTCGGGTACGATCCTCGGAGTACTTACATACTTCGTTGTACAACTATTTTACAACCTGACTCATATACTCGTGGACACTGCCTCAATTCCATATCTTTATTTCCAGTATTTATACTCTGGACGTTAATACGTTCGGAGGCGGTCAGTTTGTCAACCATTTGTAATAGCCCGATTTAGGGCTAAAACGGAATAGTGGTTTCGAAACCACGAATCCGAGGTTAAAAAAATTATTATTTTGATTAATTTTTAGTGTTTATATTATGATTTCATAATCGTGTGAAAATTTCGTTGCAAAATTTTATCGATTGGGTGTTTAATTTGACGTTTAGGACTAAATTGAAATAGGTGAAAAATGTGTGTGTTCTTGTTCATAAAGTACTTGATTGAAATGGGGGTTTTAAGTAGAGGTCCTTAAATGGAAATTAGACCATTATACTTTATATGGACAAAAATTTGGACATGGATGGAATTTTTAGAAAGTTTAGTAGTAAGAGCATTTTGGTCATTTGCATAATAAATGAAATAAAATGGGAAAAATAACACAAAAATGTGTTCATCTTCATTTAGCTTGGCCGAAACTTGCATGTTCTCCATAGCTGGGGTTTGTTTCAAGCTTTCAAGCTCAATAGTAACTGCATTCAAGCCCCGTTTTTAATGTTCTTTACATTTTTGAAATCCTCGTAGCTTGGTTTACCTATTTCTACCATTATTTCGAGTTAGGGTTTATGTTTAAAAATTTACCCATGAATGATATGCATGTATTTTGATGTTTAATGGTAGAATATGAATGTTTGAGGTTAGGAGAACGATATTTTCTAAGCGATTTTTAGCGAAAACGAGCAAAACGGTATAATTGGTAAAAATACCTAATGCTCATAAGTGCATGTTAGAGTGAGAATTTGATGTTGTCATAGAAGAGAAAAATGATCATCATGCCATAAAACATAAGAATAAGGGCTGAAATTAAATTTTCGAGCCTAGGGGAAAAATCATAATTTTGTGAAAGTTAGGGGGCAAAAATGTAATTTTTCCATAATGTGATTTTTGGATTGAAATAAATAGTATGAGTATTAAATAAGCTAAATGTGTTGTTATAGATCAAGAAAGGCGTAGAATCGACCTCGAACGGGGGAAAGAAAAGGTTTTGGACTAAATTGTAAAATTTCCATATTTTGCACCGAGGTAAGTTTGTATGTAAATAATACATTAACTTCATTTACATTTTTATATTTCAGCCTATTATATATATTTTAGCTGATTTTGAAGCATAAATCGACTATTGGAAGAATGGAAATAAGTAATAGAGAGAAAAATCCCGGTTGAACATTCGGAAAGATTGAATAATATAGATGGAGCGTAGCTAGGTAACATGTATAGTGCTGAGTGCACATCATGTGTACAAGAGAGCTACGAGATACTATGTAGTAGCTAGGTCACATGTGTGATACGGGATGTATCCCATGTAGACAAGAGAGCTATGGGAGAGATAAATGTAGCTAGGTCGCATGTGTGATTCCATGTGAAGGACACCATGTGGACAAGAGAGCTATGAGATAAATTGGCTAGATCACATGGGTGGTACTAAGTGTTCACTATGTGTACAAGAGAGGCAAATTATATGAAATATGATGGTGGGGCTGTGTGCTGAAACCATCAAGTATCGAGGATTGATCCGAATTGTTCAACGGGATGGTTTTAAGGTGACATTGTAATCATGGACCTATACTTGCGATGTATGAAATGTGGTGAAAATGAATTGTGATATGCATGTTAAAATGAGGTTAATGCAAAGAAAGTGTGAAAGAGTGAATTAGCAATAATACTGTTTTGGACAGTCAAAGTGACGTGAATTTGAAAAATCACCAAAAATAGTATGAATTTAATTAGAGGCTGAATGAGATATGAAATTAAATCTTAATGAGTTTATTGCCATGTAAAAGAAACAGAGCAAGTAAAGGAACTCTATATTTTGAGATATTTATATTTGTGTGTGACTCGCTCAGAATGACTATGTGATCCCCTGTTCAAAACAAATTAAGAAATATAGTTTATATTTATAGATTCTTTATTGAGTCTAGTTTTAAATGAAACAGATTTCATGGATATTTGAATTGTGTACTGGGAGAAATTCAATTCGTAGTGAACAGAGGTCAGATCAATCGAGCTGTATAATAGGGGAAAATTTAACTAATAAACTGTACTACTTGGCTGGACCAAAAATTCTAGAAAAAATTTAGTAAGAAGTAATATGAGTCTAGTTTCAGGAAAATTTTACGGATTTGAATTTTGAGTTTTGTAACTCGAGTTATGATTTATTTAGTGAATATGATGTAGGAGAGACAGCTTGACCAAAGTGGAGTAAATAGTAAAAAATAAAAAGTAGATACACTTGAGTTATTGTGTAAACATATTAAATTCTTTATTCATTATTTATATACTTGCTTACTAAGCTATAAGCTTACTTTCTTTTCTCTCTTTGGTCTTATAGTGTCGTCTAGCTTGCACAGGAGTCAAGGATCGTTGAAGATCTGCCTACACTATGAATACTTTTAGGTACTTGAACTGAACATTTTGAATTATGGCATGTATAGTAGACTTAGTTATTTTGTTACATGTCATAATTGTCTAGGTTTAAAATATTAATTATAGTATCTGACCGATTATTTTGTACGAAGCCTTTGAAATTGGCTAGTATTGTTAAAGGCATATGTTATAATGATTCATGATCTAATTGCACGCCATATTTTTGTCTCGGTTTTATTAAATAGTATGTACTATGATTTGTTAATACTTCGTACCCTGTTTCGGCGACTAATACGGGTAAGGGGTGTTACACCATTGTTGTTAATATGTCCAATAACACGAAAGGTGGCCAGGAACAGGAAGCAGAAAATCTAAAAACACGGTTGTGCGATTGTTTTACGATGTTGTAAAGCTCGTATCAGGGAATACAAGAATCATCAATGAGAAGGTATAGTTCGGTTGGAGCCTTTGATTGCAACTTTGGCATACCCTTAGGGTTGGTTGGTAACTTGAATGTGAAGATCTCGACATAACATTCTATGAGTGCTTTTCATTCCAACATCGGTATGTCGATTTCTTATGCTTGAAACCCTTACACTAGTATGCCTTTAAGTTAAATCGGAAAAATTTCCTAAGTAATTTTGGTTTTTATGTAGGGTTGCCAAGAACACATGATGTTCTCCCTACCACCTACACCGGTGAAGGGATACCCAATTTGGTATATGATTCAACAAATTGGGTTGATAATGAAGAGGAATGAAAAAGTGATGAAACCGATAATGATCCAATTCAAGAGTCCCACTCCAATGATTCGTAAATTGTAATATTTTCTGAACGAGAGGCTGCTCCTATTGAACTAGAGAGGAGTGATTCTAACAATGAAGTTTAAAATAATGCTGGAGGAACCTAACCAGATTTTACACCATATGCACCTCCATCTCACATGCTTAATGTTGA
Organism: Gossypium hirsutum; assembly: GCF_007990345.1. Lineage (NCBI taxonomy): Eukaryota > Viridiplantae > Streptophyta > Magnoliopsida > Malvales > Malvaceae > Gossypium > Gossypium hirsutum. Next base: position 13,774,485 of record NC_053436.1, read on the forward strand.
CATTGGTGCTTAACATGAGTAGAATTTCTAGAATCGCCTCATAGAAGATTGGGCCGTACAGGTTCTTCTAAAAATTTCAATGATTTATGAGTTGGAATGAAGTTTTCCTCCAAAGATGCTGTTAATTCTACAGTAAAGTGATATAACATAAAGCATGGAGGTCAATTTTCAAGTTACAAAATCACGAGCAGAATAATATGAGGTGAAATGCATAAAGTGTGACAGTAGATGTCCCTGGAAAATCAAAGCATTAGTGAGGAAGAATACAAGACTGTGGATGATAAATAAATATGAAGCTCTACATACTTCTGTTGTGTTGAGTCACCAGGATGTCCCATGGCGCTGTGGAAAAATTATTCTGGCAATCCAAACCAGGAATCCATACACGAGGAACGGATCGAGAAGGAAAGGTCTGAAAATATACCTTTTGAAATCTGAAAAATATAGAGGAACCACTGCTGGTTTAATCCCCTTCGCACGCTGCCGATCCAAAGCCGCAATAGAATCGTCTCGACCTCTATGTAGTCCACCCAGTTGCGAACAAACAAACAAAAACTCTCTTTGAATGTTTTAGAGAGTTTTTTTTTCTAGAAAAATACAGCTGTTAGACCTAGGTTTTGTTTTCATTTTCATGGTTAATATTGGTAACACTCTCTTACCTTAGGGTTTTTATGATTCCTGAAACGCCCTAAATTATTTGTCTTTATTTTTGTGAAATTTGTTATAAATAAGTATCTGCTTCAGTGGTTAAGAGTTCTAGAGGTGTGGTTGAGGTATTGGGTTCAAGCCTCACTTTTAGTAATTTTGATATTTTTGATCCTAGTCTTATCCCTTTGGGGTGGGCTTATGTTATGTTTTTTGTGAACTCATATCAGAATGAGCCTGCTGGTTTAAGTGGTAAGGTGTTTTTTTTGAAGTCATTTTTGTTTTTCCCAAAATTCTTTTTCCTATTTGAAGTCATTTTTGTTTTTCTCTTTGTCTTCTTTGTTTCGTCTCTATTTTCTCCTCTTTCTGTTCTTTCAATTTGGCCACCATTCTCATTCCTCGTTGCGTTGGTTATTCTTGGTTTCTTCATATGATTTTGTACGTAAGGATTCGTTATGCTTTTTTTGAAGAAGTCTTAGTTAATATTTTAGCACTTGGTTTAACGTTTAGATGTTCTATGCATCGTTTTGCTAGATAATACTCGGGATATTCAAAACTCCTCTGTTATTTAGTAAAGCTTTAAGGTTTCCGTTTCGTGGGTAATCTTTTGAAACAATTAAGAATGTAGTTTGGTAGTGGAAACTGTTTTGTTGCTTTGTAGTCGAGGGGTAATTCGATTGAAATAGAGGAATTAAAACTAATTTTGGGCGTTTTGATTGATGGATTATAGGTTCTGGTCATCTCGGGATTACTGTAGTATAAAAATGAACCAGGTGTATAATGAAAACACGAGAAAATAAGGTTGGGAAAAAGTCAAAAAGTGGCTGTTGATGCCACATGGATGTGTGCTTGGCCGTATGGCTGGCCATATACGATACACGGTCGTGTGATGGGCGAGTGTGTGGTTGTGTGGGTCACGCGGGCTAGGTTGATTTGGGTGTGTATGCTGTGGTCCAGGTCATGTGGGTCACACGAACAAGGCCAATTTGGGCGTGTAGGCCATACGAACGAGCCACACGAGCATGTGGGGCTAAAATTTTGAAATTTTCCTTAAGGTCGTACGTGTCGTTCTGATCGACTGTGGGCCTTCCATAGGGTCGGTAAAGGCAAAACAAACTCTAATGCATGAGATCTGTTATTCTGATAGACTGAACTGAGTTTAGGAAAACTTATGTGTATTTTGATTGTGTTGTATAAGCATGTATGATATCTGTATACGAGCATGCGGATCATGTTAAATATGTTTATTATGTATATTTGTATTATGTATCTATATATAGGGTGGGTTCTGTTTGTTGGAGGTAGTGTTCTGTGAGGGAATAGTATGCTGTTATTCTGACAGCACAGCTGTAAATTATTTTGATAAGTGTTGTACAGACACTATGTGGTGTGTAGGGCTAGGTGGGTGCTTTATACTCCACGTAGTGTGTTGGGATAGTCGGAGGGTGTGTAGAGGTTGAGGGTAGGACTTTGCATATCTGTATGTTTCTGATAATCTGATTCTGATAAGGACTTATGTTCCCTTTTGTTCTGATATGCTGAAATTCTGAATTTGATACATGTATGTTTCTGTTGAGTTACACACTGAGTTTATGAAAACTCACATCTATTGTCTATTCTTTCAAGTAATTCTTAGACATAGGCGAGTCGGTGCGACGGAGTCTCAGCGGTGCCCATTTGCTCGCAAACTGTTTGATTAAAGGTTTTTATTTAAAAATCTGGATTATTTTTGAGAGTTTTGTAATTTTGGACTCTTTGTTTTAATTTTGGTTTTGGATGTGTTTTTGAATTTTATACCACGATGTTTAAGAAAACAAGGTTTTATGCAAAAAATATTTTTCTAAAAGCACAAACTCGGTTTTCAACTTTAACAATATCAAACTTCTGCTGCAAAATAAGTTTTCTGAAAGAGCAAATTAACAATGTTTTCCTTAACGGAAATAATAACATGTTTGATAAAATGTGCGTTCTTTTTAGCAACAATTAAACGCGAGAAATTTGACACAATAAGATTAATTTCAAAACTCTTCTTCGTAACACTCCTAGGTTCGACCATAACGTCTAGGTTGGATTTTGGGTGTTACAATTTATTTTTATTTTAATATCCATAGTAAACCGGAATCACCCCTTTTTGGTGCCAAAAAATATATGGAAAATATCATAATGTAATATCCTTTCGAAAAAAGATATTAATTTCCATATATTTTATGTTTGATCAAAATTATTATAACACTTTATTTTAATAATTTTGGTAAATAATACATAATTAATATTTTCATATAATACATAATTAATATTTTCATACATTTATTTTAACGATGTTCTCAATTCTTGTACACTGAATTTTTACATATACTGTGTTTATTATTTAACTGTCAAATTAAATTAATTCAATAATTAATATTATTCTCATGACAGTTAAATTTAATACCAACTGTGTTTAGATTCTGTTCGTTTCAACCATAGGGTGTGACCCTGTAGGCTATTTTGACATTGGTAATAATACTAGAATACTTCTAACGTTATAAGCAATGAGTGACATCTAGTAATGCATCATCGCTACCCAAGTTACAAGAAGTCGTGGTTCGACATAACCTTTCTGTGAAAAAATTTCATGTATTATATCATTTTTCCTTTATATCTCAATTGGACATAAGTCAAGGAATAATCACACTTGCAAAGTCCAATATCATGTTTCTTGATACCCGAAGTAGACTACAATAAACAAATAAATGTTATATCTCATATTAACTTATTTGAGCATGGATGCATTTCTAGTCTCACTTCATCAAGTGGCCTAAGATATTGCTCCCATTATGTAAGAGGGACAAATCCTATCTTGATCAATCGTATCCCACTACATAGATTGTGGCATACCCAACATCAGTCTTTATAGTACAACCTGTTACAGTAGATGTTTGACTGTGTCAAAATATATGACTCACTATGTTAGGAAAATAATGATCTCAAGTCTAATGATTGTATACATAGTTATCACTATGAGTAATGTTGTGACTATTATATAATAATCCAAAAAGCATAATCACAGCGGGTCAGTCCAATATGTCATTCTCTAACATATACTCATGTATTAATTTTGACATTCCTATGTCAATGACAACACTTTGTCATCAATCAACTACATATTAGTCTTAATGCATTATTGTTGTCCAAGCCCACAATAATACTTGACTAAGGACCTTTTAAGAATAATCATATTATTCACATAACATTATTATAAATTAGTTTATTTTACACACAAATAAATGAAACTGAAATAACAATGGCAATGCCTTTTATTAATAAACAAGGTAGAATGAATATGTGATTACAATCATCTCATGATTGGTTTTTGGGCATACTCTAACATGTTGTTGGAGGTGTTTCACAAGATCATCCAAATTTGGATTCTAACCTTATCTTTGATATTATTTTACCTTTGGTGAAAGCGAATCCTAGGATTCTCCTTCCAGTTTTTATTGCTAATATTTTTAGTGAATATGATTACACTCTATCTTACTAGAAAGCATGGGTTGAAAAATAAAAGACAATAGAAAAAACGCATAACGGGTGAGAAAAATTGTATAATGATTTGTGGAAATGGTTGAGTGTATTGAATCAAGACATCCCAAGTACCATCATTGATTTAAAAACGGAACCTTTGTATCATGTAAATGGAATGGTCCAAGGAAAAAGAATTCTTCATAGTATTTTTTGGACATGTGCATTCTATTATTGTAAGCCGCTCATCGAAATTGACTGTATATTCATGTACGAAAGATATGAGTATTACTTGTTATTGGCTGTTGAATATGAAGATAATTGGAACATCTTGCCAATAGCATTTGCAAGTGCTGGATAGGAATCCGTGGATGCCTGAGATTTCCTGACTAACTTGAGAAGGTATGTCATATCGCAACTCGAGATATGCATCATTTTTGATAAGGCACTTGAAATACACATTGTGATTGATCGTGATGGAAGCCTTTGGGATTGTACACACCATAGGTATTGTGTACGACATATTGATGCCAATTATATGGGAATGTTCCACAATGATAAGAACACTGATATATTGTTAACATGGGCACGTAGTAAATGTTATTTTCTATATCATTCTTTAATATATGCATAGTTTTGATTCATGGATATATCTTATATTTACTTTGATAGGGTACGAGCTTGTACAACATTGATTCCACAAAATGTTGGAGAATTTACAGGTAGTAAATAAAATCAGTGCTGAGTACCTCAATCAGATATCCAAGGAATAGTGGAATAAAACATATGATGGAGGCCTACGATACGAGCATATGACAATGAACTTAGCAGAATGCATAAATTTTGTATTGAAGGGGACGCGCCATTTTTTGATAACGTTAGTGGTGAAAGAAACATATTTTCACTTATCAATCTTGTTTTCGAAGATGACAAAAAAAATGGACAAATGAAGGGCAGACACATTTGGTGAGAGGAATTGGGAAAGATATGAAGGAAAAGCGAACAAAATCAAACTCTATAGTGGTATAGTGTCACTCGCGTACAAATACAATATTTTGGGTATCATCAGGGGATTGTATTGTTGGAAAAAATCCGGTTTGAAAACAATTTTCTTGCACATCGAAAAATTAAAATTTTGAAAATCGACCCGGTTTGTAAAATTTATAGCAATAAACCTTAATCGAACATGTACTTGTATTTTTGGATAAGCGGATCCTTAATGTTTTCCAGGTTTCAACTAAATAATCTTTTTTGCTATTCTCGTAGCATAAACTGCTTCGAGTTTGAGCTCAAACCAACTGAACTAAAAAACAAAACTAAAAAAGTTTTATTTTTGGGGTAAAAATTGATATTATCTCTTCTTTAATAGAAACCGATAAAATTGTTATTCTGGAAAATATATTTAAAAGTTGAGAATAAATTCTCTCTAGTTTTTGGTAGATTAGCAATCTCTCAAAAGTTGTGTAAATAGTTCTACCAGTGCCATCTATTTATAGGAGAGAAAGTAAAACCCTTGTAGCGCTGCAGAAGTTTATTTCCATTTGAAAAATAATATCCTAGTTTATTTAGGATATATGGGGCGACAAACCTAGTTAATGATACTAGGGTTTTATTGGCCCACCTCCTTACATAAGGGGTTTTAGGCCTCTCTCATATCGAGTCCAATTACAAGTGCTTCTTATGCCTTTTTGACTCAGTAAATAAGGAGATTGTAAATTTCAATCTTCATTTTTGGAAACCTACATTCTTTTCTAAATGATTCCATTTCTATATTTCAGAGAAAACCATAATCATTCCTGAATGTTTTCCATTTCCTTTTTTCTATTAATTCCGTTCATTTCTATTCAAACACACAATTCATTTATAGTTTCAACTAGCTAGTGGAGGGACCAATTGGACATATGTAGTTGAGGCTCAAATAATTTATAATTAAGTTACGGCTTTTCGCCTATTAATTATAAAATCATTTAGTCATGAAGTCATTCCAATATAGTATCATGATTGTGCTCTCCCTAACGACATACCATTACAAAAGCAACTATTCAATGCTCGTCCAATAACCATGTCATAAATCTGTTATCCTCATAGGATATCCTTGATCTCTTTGGGATAATATTTGCTCTCCTAATATGATCATATTTTATTTCATGGTAACCATTACTTCTTCCTTTATGAAAAGTCAATCATTATCAATAGGTGATCAAGTCATCCATCACAAAGACGGATGACCCATGGCCACATTTACTTTTTCATCAACCATGTAATGCCAATGAGAGGATATCATTTACCCATGTTTTGGGATATGAATTCCACTATTGTGAATGACCCTACATCCTACAAAAGTCATACACCCAATGCATAGTTGTCTGTTCCTTATCTATTTGAACTCAGGCTTTTAATTACATCAAAGTGTACGAGTCACGCATACATAGTCAACCATCCACTTAGGATTTAGGTATGTCACACTATGAATGTCACAAGTGAATAAATCTATAAACGGATTCAAGATCTATCCTGCTTGGGTCCTATTTGATGTACTGTCAATCTAGTCAACCACATCTATGTCTCTATCTTCTGAGATTCATCCGCTCTGATGCCTAAGACAAGGCATCTCGCCAATTGGACTTGATAGATGACATATTAGTCTTTCAATTGGTTTTCTCATTTTTGATTAGATTAAGAATATGTTTAGGTTCGTCTCCAAATACAAGCTGTCTTTTTGTATCATGATTTGACCACGTAATATTGCTTAGTATTAGTTAAATATTAGACAACTAATGAGCAACATTTTCTTCCATTTTGCTTTACGTGTAAAAAGCATTTGAGGAAAATTTATACAAAATATATTAATTTAATTAATGAATTTATTTTGTTAGCCAATCCGTTCAAAAAAATTACAAGTGTATATTGACGAAAATACTACACCTAAGCTACTAGATCCAACATGTATCGTGTTAACCTGCAATAAATGACCTACAACTATGGGAGATTTTAGGCACTTCATTATCTGTGCTCACATGCAATTGCAGTATGTGCCTCTAGTCATCTGGACTGTATGAAGTATACTGATGAAGTGTACAACTAAAATTGATATTTAATGAATTGACATCTGAATTCCCACTGGTCCCAAATAAAGGTAAATGGTCCCTTGTTTTGAGTGCTCCATTCGAATTGTTATGGAATCTTGAATTGTGTTGTATGCTAAAAGGTCGACCAAAATTTAGCCACATACACAACGATATGAATATTTGAAAGAAGATAAACCAACCTAGGTTATGTGGTTTTTACCAAAACACGAGACGTAGCAAGAAAACATATCTACATTTGGTGTAAATGTTGGGATGAGGATCATAGACATGTTACTAACTTATTTTTTTGCTTAAAAGCTTATTATTGAATGAATTTGTGTGAATTAAACTTTCTTATTCTTATATACGAATAACAGATTCAATACTAATATAAATGGAAACATTAAATATATAAATTGAAAATTAAATGTTCAATAAACTAATCGATGATTTACGTAAAAAAATTACAATGTAAAAATCATCTATATATCTTTGGGCTGAATGTGTGCCACAACCTAGAGGGTGCCAGTTGTGAGTAAGATTTCGTCATGGTTGGGGTTTTAGCTTTTTATGATTATCATTGTAATCTTTATCGTGTCCATCATCATTGTCCCCCTCATTCTGCTAAGTATCATCGTCTCTATTCTCATGTTCATATTTACTGTTGTCTTCATCTTCATCTTCTTTGTAACACCCCGTACCCGAGACCGTTTCTGGAGTCGAACACGAGGTGTTAACGGACTTAATTCATTACTTAAACAGCTCATACAATTCATTTTAAAATTTCCAGACAAGCTGGCTAACTGCATCATAGTAGCTTTAAAAATCATATCTCGAGTTTCAAAACTTGAAATCCAATTCTGTCAATTTTCCCTAAAAATAGACTCATTTATCTATTTACTAATTTTTTTATAGAATTTTTGGTTGAGCCAATTAGTACAGTTTATTAGTTAAAGTCTCCCCTGTTTCAGGGTTCGACTGCTCTGACCTCTGTGTATTTCGAATCAGATATCTCTCTATACAGAATTTAAATGGCCATGAAGTTTGTTTCTATTAAAACTAGACTCAATAAGGAATCTGTACATAGAAAGAATGACTTCTAATTATATTTGTACAATTTATGTTAAATTTTTAAAGTCAGAATAGGGGATCCAGAAATCACTCTGGCCCTGTTTCACAAAAATTCAAATATCTCATAAAATATAATTCATATACCTGTTTTGTTCAATCCATATGAAAATAGACTCATTAAGATTAAATTTCATAACATACTCATCATTTAATTCCATTTCTACTATTTTTAGTGATTTTTCAAATTTACATCACTACTGCTGTCTGAATCTATTTTATGGTAAATTTTACCTATTTCATGGTTTCCATGGATTAGCTAGCAATTTGACATACATATCACCAAATATGATCATGATTAGCCATTCCAATGGCTAAAAATTACCAAGCATTTCCATACCACTCAATAACCATATCATAAGACCATATATACAAAATGATTATAATGCTATACATGCATACTCAAAATGTACAAGCCATTATGCCAAGATGGTATACGGATAGTGTGAGCGAGCCTCCGACCGTTCCCGATTTCCGAGCTGGCTTGTCAAAACTACAAGGAATGAAAAGGAGGGAGTAAGCATAAATGCTTAATAAGTTCACATGCAAATAGCAAGTAACATAACCATATAAGCAAACATAAAACATCATTTGCATAATCATCACCAAGACATTCATATCACATTTTCATTTATCATCTTACCATATTGTTGTTATATCGAGTTTTCAACCCGAGGGTTAAGTACATACCTGTTCAAAGTATCCATTTCACAACACTTACCAATACGTCCCTTTCATCTTGAGTATTCCTCCATTTGAGTAGAACTTTACCCGTTGAACACATCGGAATATAATTCGGATACATGGAAAGTTTGCACATAAGTGCCACATATGTAGCCAAGCTACTATGTAACCCGCCCATAAGCGAACTCGGACTCAACTCAACGAGCTCGGGCGTTCGCATCCATGAGTGAACTCGGACTCAACTCAACGAGTTCGGATGCCTAGTTACATCTCACGAATTCGGACTCAACTCAACGAGTTCGGACATTTGCATCCATAAGTGAACTCAGACTCAACTCAACGAGCTCGGATGCCTAGTTACATCTCTCGAACTCAGACTCAACTCAACGAGTTCGGACATTCGCATCCATAAGTGAACTCGGACTCAACTCAACGAGTTCGGATGCCCAAACATCCTAGTGACATGTCACTTGTATCCTAATCTATTCCTAAGGTTCAACGGGACCTTTTTCCCAATCATGTGTCTCAACCATCTTCTACGGAATGCCGATACCGATACTCGGTAGTATTTCACATTTTCCAAGTATATCACATAATTTGACATATTATCAAACAATTGTCACAAGTATGATATTTCATAATAATTATCATATCATTTAAATAACATTAAAATATTTAAAATAATAACTATGTTACCAACATTTACATATGAACTTACCTCGTATGCGAAAATGGCTACTTTTACCATTTCGTTCACAACTTGGTATTTTCTCCATTTTAGCCCGAATTTTAGTTTTCCTTGCTTTATCATTTAAAATATAGTCTAATTAGGACTCACATTATTCAAATTGACCCAAAATCATATTTTTGAAAAATTACAATTTTGCCCCTAAACTTTTGCATATTTACACTTTTGCCCCAAAGCTCGTAAATTAAACTTCAACCTATTTTCTTATGTTTTATGACATGCTGATCATTTTTCCCTTCTATGGAAACATCAAATTCTCACTCTCACATGTACTTATGACTATTAGGTATTTTTACCGATTAAGCCCTTTTGCTCGTTTTCACTTAAAACCGAGTAGCACAAGTTGTCTAACATAATTTAAAACCTCATATTCTATCATAAAACATTAAAATACACAAATTTCACCTATGGGTATTTTTCCAAATATAAACCCTAGGTTAAATTATTGCTAGCATAAGCTTAATCGAGCTACCGGGACTCCAAAAACGTAAAGAACTTGAAAAACGGGGCTAGAATGGACTTACAATCGAGCTTGGAAGCTTGAAAAACCCTAGCCATGGTTTCTCCTTGCTATATTCGGCCATGGGGTTGAAGATGAGCAAAATTGGATTTTAATTTTGTATTTTAATTCATTTTACCCCTAAATGACCAAAATGCCCTTACTACTAAACTTTCCAAAAATTCCATCCATGTCCAATTTTTGTGCATAGACTTAGAAATGGGTAAAATTGCTATTTAAGACCTCCTAATTAATATTTCAAAACAATTTCATACTAGAAACTTCTAGAATGCAAGTTTTGCAAATTATTCGATTTAGTCCTTAATTTCAATTTAAGCACTTTATGCATAAAATTTCTTCACGAAATTTTCACACAATCATGCAATCATATCATAGACCTTAAAATAATCATAAAATAATTATTTTTATCTCGGATTTTGTGGTCACGAAACCACTATTCTGACTAGGCCCAAAATGAGGATATTACATTCTTCGTCCATTCTAGACTACATTTGCATCTTATGTTGCCATTGTATATCGCCAGTTGTATCAGTAGGCAGCTGTAAAAATAATCCACCTCTTAAGAATAGTGATTCTAGTGGTGTTTGTTACATTATTGGTGGAGAAATATATAATATCCAACTACTTGGATGTGCATAAAATGATCGAATTTTAGGTGATCCTAAATACAATGGTGTTGGTGTTGGTGATGAATGTACCTAGTATGCCTTTATGGATGGAGGTGGTGCAAAAAAATTCTTGGGGATGATGTTGATGCATGTTATGATGGTAGTATGGATGACGGTGCATATATCGATGATGGTGCATAAAATGATACCTGCATGTACATCATAGGGTTGTTACTAAATACACTAGAAAAATATGAACCATATTACCTAGAGGTGCGCCTATCGGTACAAGATTCGAGGCTGAAGCTGATGATGATGAACTTGATACATGTACTATCGATTAAAGCCTCATCGGTGGTTGTGTTGGCCTCCAGGATGAATTTATCTACTCCTTTCCTTTTTAGACAATAGATATGGCTTAACATTATGCCTGGACCATGTCTTGTACTCTGAAAAGATCACCAACACTAGTTTGACAATTTGTTTGTGTATAAGTAGAAAATTATACCTATGTGCCCACAGGTTGATATATTGGGCATGGAATCTAGATAAATCTTCTTTGGGTGTCTCTTAAAAGTCAATCCTATGAAGTGTATCGAGGTTATAAAATGAGGTCGAATTATTTTGCACAAAGCCAAATTGACACATCACTCGATTAGATTCATACATATTAATTGTTGCAAAAACTATCAATGACAGTATGACGTGCCAGATATTACGATTTATCAGAAATTCAATTGAGATGCATTTTTTCATTCTTGGATCAGAGTATGACATCTATTCAAATTGTAATATGAAATTATAAATTTCATTAAATACCTAATAATACATATTAAATGCATGTATAATTATTATGTAAATGAAAATTCAAAAATTAACCTCAACTTCTGACCGTTGATCTAACAATAATCAAATATCTTCAAGGTTATTTGATATACCTACATGACTCTCGTCATTGTTCCACCTGTTCAAATAATATATCATTTAAAAAATTTAATAAAAAATAAAATAATATGATAACTATATTATTAAATGAATATTACATTATTACAAATTAGTAAGGGAAGTTTACTCTAGAACATAAAAATGGTACATGATACCATGCCCGTGACTGAAGGAGTATATATTCATCAATTTTAACTTTTGGAGCTTTTGTGGCCCAACACATCTTTTGATACAATGTAGCCAAGACAGCTGATCTCCAACTAAGCTCCCTAACTTCTTTTAGGTCAATTAGTTGTAGGAGCAACCTTAAATGTACCTTAGTTCGAGATTTATCTAGCATTAGAAGCCTCCAATCAACCTTAGTATAAATGATCGAAGGAACTGTTGTCATTTCACCTCGCTTGAATATTCATTGAGATGTGAGAAATTATTTTCTAGCCATTTTATATTTATCTAGCCACAACTAAACTTGTCAGACACCTTACCCAATAGCTGCTAGAAAATTGGCCCCCAATCCTCAATGTGCACTACACCTATAATGACTACCCTTTTAATTAGTAGATCGAGTTGTAATGCCATACCCTCGAGTGTAATAGTACACTCACTGCATGGTAGATGGAATGTATGTGTTTCGGATCTCCCTCTCTCTAGTTAAGCACTGATAAGTGCATGCTCCAATTTAGTCCCATCGAGCATAGGGGACGGATGTAAGAATTTTGCCTCGTTTAAGTACCGTTCTATAATGCATGGTGCTGTTGTACTTAAATTGTGAATATCTTCGTCCTAATTATATAAACACAAAACACAATAAAAATACTAAATAAATTTCAACAACTTAATAATGATATTAATAAAATAAAAAAAATATAATAATATTTTCTTTTCATCTGTAGTTGGACGTCGAATAGAATTGTGATCTAGATGGATCAGTGGCTTTGATATTTTCTTACTAATTATTTAAACCATAATTATACATGTCCAATTGATCCCTCCACTAGCTCAACATGACAGCATTAAATAAATGAAAATAATGAATAGAGAAATAATTTTTATGTATCACTGGAACAACAGAAATGTGCAAGTGTACACAATCGCAACAAGTAATAAAGTGACAAGTAAATGTCGAGTTATCATACCCACTAGAACTATGAAAAGAATTATTTATGAATGCTATTTAAAACATTTTGGTGAAGAAAAATATTTTGTTTGAAGAGGGTGATTAAAAACTAAGAGTTTAAACTAAGCAAACTAAATAAATAAATCTCAAATGTACGATTTAAAAATACGATTTTAATCAAGATAATGTAATTGTGTTAGATTAATTGTAACACCCCTAACCCATATCTGTTACCAGAATAGGGTTACAAGGAATTACCGGTCAATAGACATCGTTCACATATATAACATATTCATTCATACTCACAATCGATTCATATTAATCACATTGTCCCTTATAAGGCCCCATAAGACCTTAAAACATGCTTAAACGAGGTTCAGGACTAAATCGATAACATTTATAAACTTTAAAAAACTTAGAAAATTTTCTTTAATGATAGGGTCACATGCCCGTGGGAAGAAACCTTGTGCCTCGCACAGCTATCAGACATGCCCGTGTCACAGGCCGTGTGAAAACAGGGCATACATACTGACTTGCAACACACGGTTGGAGGCACGCCTGTGTGCCATGGCCGTGGGAAAACTAGGGAGGTTACTGACTTGGATCACATGGCCGATCACACACCCGTGTGTCTGGCCCGTGTACCCTTCGAAATGGCCACACACGCCCGTGTGCCAGGCCATGTGCCATTTAGGGGGTATACTGACGTATGTCACACGGTCAGTCACACGCCCATGTGTGAGTCTGTATGACACACATGGCGAATAGACACGCCAGTGTGTCCAGCCCGTGTCAAACCTGTGACAGCCCTAAAGCGACCCTAGTAGGAAAGCGGTTTCGGGACCGCTAAATCGAGTCACCAAATTATTTGAATATGATATTTATTGTCTAAATAAATGTGTGAAAATTTTAAGCTTCGATTTAGTAAATTGCATGTGAATTTAGTCAATAGGACTTATGTGTGACACTTTTGAAATGTGATAGATCAAAACATAAGGACCTATTAGTGCATGTTGAAAAAGGGGGACTTGCATGTCAATTTTTCCCCCCATCTAGTAGTGGCCGGCCATGACATTAGGGTGGACAAAGGGTGATGGGCAAAACATGTCATAGACATGTTGTGTTGGTGCATCATGGGAGGAATCAATAAAATAAAGTTAGTAATAAAGAAATGGAAAAAAAAAGAGAAAGAAAATGATGAAAACAAAAGAAAAAAAATGTGTCCATCCTTTTTTCATTCTTCTTGACCGAAAATTCAAAAGAAAGAAGGGAGGAAATGTTGAAGAGATTCGGCCATGCTTGTAGCTAGGTGAAGGTAAGTTTGATGTTGTGCCATGAGATTCATGCATGTTTTTTTTGTTAGCTTGAGTTCTAACTAGCCTATGGTTCAAATCTTTACTATGTCATGGAGATGATATTCGGCTAAGGTGGATTTGTGTTGATGTTATTTGCATGCTAAAAGTGAAGCTTGTAATGATGCATGTGATGGTGGATTGATGACTCTTGAATCTTCTTTTTAGCATCTTTGAGTGAGACATTAAGTTCCTCGTTCAACCATGACCAAAATTGAAATGGTATGGTGTTGTGATGCATTCGGCCATGGTAGGAAGTAGAAGAGAAATATGGTTGTTGTTCACGTTATTGGATGAGAAATGGTAGTAAGGTGAAGTGCAAATGTTAGTGCTTGATTTACTAGTGTATATGTCTGTATTAGCCAAGTTTTGAACTTGAAACAAAATGGTGTTTAGTCAATACAAGTGACCATACTTGTAGAATGTATTAAGTGTTGCAATCGGCCCCAACATAGACATGTATGTTCGGCCACATGAATAAGTACATAAGTTATGTGTATGTTCGGCCACATGAATAAGTACATAAGTTATGTGTATGTTCGGCCATAGGTAGCCTATTGATGGCTTTAGCTTGACTTAGAAAATTCGGCTAAGGGGAAATATTAGCTAGTATGTTGAATTCGATTCGTGATTTCGTACATATGTGACTCTAATGTCTAATGTATATATGGGCTAAGTACCTTGAGCTTCTCTTTTGATGTTCGAATGAATTGTATTAAATTGCTTGATGTGATTAAAAATGCGTATGACCATTGTGTATTTGAGCTAAAAGGTGGCCATATGACCTATCAAACTCCTTGTCATATTCGGCTATAAGCTAGCAAAATGAGACTTTAATGAGTTAAATTTGTTTGAATTAGCTCAAGAGCTTAGAGGACCACAGTTGGATAAGGGAAAGGAAAAAGTGATCGAATAGCTGTCAAAATCGCTCGACCACATCCGAGGTAAGTTCTTGAGTAATAGAGCTTAAATTATGATTTGATTAGATCATGTTTTAAGCAAATCAAAATCATGCTCTTTGTGTGTGGCTATTGAGCCGAAATTGCAAGAGTGATAAGTGTCTTGTGTTTGAGTTTTGCTAATGAAAATGAAATACGAGTGTGTCATGATTTATTGTTAAATGTGCATGGTTATTCGAATGATGTCCGGGCTAAGTCCCGAAGGCTTTGTGCTAAGTGACCATATCCGGACTAAGATCCGAAGGCATTTGTACGAGTTACTAATTCCGGGCTAAGCCCGAAGGCATTGGTGCGAGTTACTAAATCCGGGTTAAGTCCCGAAGGTATTTGTGCGAGCTACTATAACCGTGCTATGTCCCGAAGGCATTTGAACGAGTAGCTATATTCGGTTAAATTCCGAAGGTACGTGATTCGGGAATGAATGATCTTGCTGTAAAAATTTCAGTTAATACGCTTGTAACATCCCAACATTGAGGTATGTTTCGTATGTGCTTTGAATTAGTTGAGCCCTTACAAATAAGTATTCGCTCAGTTGATAAATGAGCTACCGGCCTTTGGCTAAGTTGATTTTTGTGTATGAATAAAAGGGTTGGTAATGTGAAGTAAGTATGATATTGAAAATTTGTGCATATGAAATTATCCGTTTAGCTACATGAATGCTATACTTTGGTTGTGTCTAAATTCTTTGCTCAAAACTTACTAAGCATTTAATGCTTACTCCGTTTCTTTGATTCTCTGTTTTATAGATTTTGGTTCTTCAGCTATCGGACTCGGGATTTTGAAGTCGAAGTCGCCCACACTATCAAAGCTCCTTTTGGTATACTTTTGGTTGAACTTTGAAATGGCATGTATAGGACTACCCTTTTGTTGTTGGTCATGTACCCTTCGGTTTTGTGTAAATTTGGATAGCCATGCGAAAATGGCTTAAATATACTTTGATCATAGCATTATAATCGTTTTGTATGTTGTCCGTCGAGAGGTATGGAAATGTTGGTAACGGTTAGCCATGAGAATGGTTATTCATGATCACTTTTGGAATATGTATGACAAACTCTAGTTGATCCATGGAGAATCATGAAATAGGTAAAGTTTACCTTAAAAATAGATGCTGGCAGCAGCAGTGATGTGGATGTGAAAAATCACTAAAAATAGTAGGAATGGAATTAAATAGTGAATAACTTATGTAAACGAACCTTGATGAATCTATTTTCATAGAAAAGTAATGAAATGATCATATGAACAGTATGTTAAGAGATATTCAGGTTTTTGTGAGACAGGGCCAGAACGGTTTCTGGATTCCCTGTTCTGACTTTGAGAATTCATTATAAATTAACCAGAGATAATTAGAAGTCATTCCATATATGCATAGATTCCCTTTTGAGTCTAGTTTCTATAGAAACAAACGGCATCAGTATTGAAGCCCTGTACAGGGAGATATCCAAATCGTAATGCATGAAGGTCAGTGTAGTCGCACCCTGTAACAGGGTAGACTTTAACTAATAAAATGTACTAATTGGCCCAACCAAAAATTCTTGAAAAAAATATGTAGATGGAAATATGAGTCTAGTTTCAGGGAAAAATTACGAAACTGATTTTCGAGTTTTAGAACTCAAGATATGATTTTTAAGGGGACAGTGACACAGTTAGCCAACTGCCTGGAAATTTTTAAAATGGACAGTAAAAGTAAATGAATTAAGTCGGTTAGCACCTCGTGTTCGACTCCGGCAACGGTCTCGGGTACGGGGTGTTACAATTTTATTGGTATTAGAGCTACGGTTTAGTCGATTCTAGGACTACCGTAATGCGTTGGGTCTAGCTATACATGCCATTTTATGTGATTATTTGATAGTGTGGTGATTTCTGACAATTGAAATGTGTTTATTTATAGTAATGGATCCCGATCTTCACCGAGCGGCAGCTGATGATCTTGAGAGTGTAGCGCCTGCTCCCGCACAAGGGACAGCTCTGGCGGACTCTCATCCTATTGCTAGTAATCCGAATGATGAGGCTAGACAAGCTTTCTATAGCGTGATGAATGATTGTTCAACCAATAGATTCGAACTAATACGGCTGTTCCACAACCTCCATTCCCGACAAATACCACCCCCGCACCTACAATATCTCCGGTAACGGACCAAATAAGGTTAAATAAGCCCCCAGTTGACAGAATCTGAAAACACGGGGCTACTGAATTTAAAGCTACGGACAGCGATGATGCCGAGCAAGCTGAATTTTGGTTGGACAACACTATCCGGGTACTCGACGAGCTATCTTGCACACCCGATGAGTGCCTAAAGTGTACTATCTCCTTGCTACGTGATTCTGCCTACTATTGGTGGAATACATTGACTTCTGTTGTGCCTAGAGAGCAAGTAACTTGGGAATTCTTCCAAACTGAGTTTCGAAAGAAGTATATCAGTCAGAGATTCATTGACCAAAAATGGAAGGAATTTCTTGAACTTAAACAAGGTTCTATGTCGGTTACCGACTATGAACGAAAGTTTGTAAGGCTTAGCCGGTACGCACGAGAATGCATTTCCTCAGAAGCCGTAATGTGTAAACATTTCGAGGATGGATTGAATGATGATATAAAGCTGTATGTTGGCATTTTGGAAATCCGAGAATTTGTGGCACTTGTCGAGCGAGCTTGCAAAGCCGAGAAGCTCAGTATGGAGAAAAGAAGAGCTGAGGCGGGAGCAAGGGAGTTTCATAAGAGGTCTTCGGGGAAGCCCTTCCCATAGTCATCGAAGAAATTTAGAGATGGCTTAGGCCGGTCTAGAGACACTTCGGGCTTTTCTAGACGAGTTCGCGATCGACCCCTTTCGAGTGCACGAGTCACTTCGGTCGCCAGTGTGGGAAATGATTGTCGAGATAGAACGGAGTGCTAGTATTGTGGTAAATGGCATTCTGGAAGTTGTAGATTCCATGACCGCTCCTGCTACAAGTGCGGGTCAGTTGACCACTTTATCAAAGATTGCCCGAGATTGTCTGAACAGAATGTAAATCAGAGTGGGAAACCGAGTGCTACCACTGCTCGAGGTAGACCATCTAGAGACACGGGAAATGCTAGTGGTGGTCAGAGAGGATCTAGAGATGCTGCGACCAGATCTGAGGCTCGTGCTCCTGCTAGGGCTTATGCTATATGCGCACGCGAGGATGCTTCCTCGCCAGATGTTATTACCGGTACTTTTACTCTCTTTGATACTAATGTGATTGCTTTGATTGACCCTGGTTCTACTCATTCTTATATATGCGAAACCTTAGCATCCAGTAAGACTTTACCTATTGAGTCTACTGAGTTCGTAATTCGGGTGTCAAATCCCTTGGGTCGTTACGTGCTTGTCGACAAAGTGTGTAAGAAATGCCCCCTAGTAATTCGAGATTCCTGTTTTCCGGCGGACTTGATGCTTTTGCCGTTTGATGAATTTGATGTTATTCTTGGTTTAGATTGGTTGACCGTGCATGATGCGGTTGTGAATTGCAAAAGCAAGACTATTGATTTGAGGTGCGCAAATAACGAGATAATCCGGGTTGAGTCTATAGACTTAAAGGGGTTGCCAGCTGTAATATCAGCAATGTTGGCCCTGAAATATGTAAGAAAAGGGTGCAAAGCATACCTTGCGTATGTACTTGATGACAAAGAATTAGAAAAGAAACCCGAATCTGTGCCGGTGGTTTGTGAATACCCAGATGTTTTTCCTGAAGAATTACCGGGTTTACCACCTGTTCGGGAGGTAGAGTTTGGTATTGAGCTTGTACCTGGAACTACGCCAATTTCGATAGCTCCGTATCGTATGGCACCAACGAGTTAAAAGAATTGAAAGCTCAGTTGCAAGAGTTGACAGATAGAGGTTTCGCTCGACCAAGTTTCTCACCTTGGGGTGCACCAGTATTGTTCGTGAAAAAGAAGGACGTAACCATGAGGTTGTGCATTGACTATCGTCAGCTGAATAAAGTGACGATAAAGAATAAATATCCGTTACCGCGTATTGATGATTTGTTTGATCAACTAAAGGGAGCCTCAGTGTTTTCAAAGATAGATTTAAGATCGGGTTATTACCAGTTGCGAATTCGAGATTCGGGTATACCCAAAACTACTTTCAGAACGAGATACGGCCACTACGAGTTTATAGTGATGCCGTTTGGGCTCACAAATGCCCCTGCGGTATTTATGGATTTGATGAATCGAATCTTCAGACAGTATTTGGACCGGTTCGTAGTTGTGTTCATTGATGACATCTTGGTCTATTCAAGAAATGAGACCGAACATGCTGAGCACCTGAGATTAGTGCTGCAAATTTTACGGGATAAGCAGTTATATGCTAAGTTCAGTAAGTGTGAGTTCTGGTTAAAAGAGGTTAGCTTCTTGGGTCATGTGGTATCCGCATCGGGTATTCGAGTTGACCCGAGCAAAATTTCAGCCATACTTAACTGGAAGCCTCCGAGAAATATTACTGAGGTTCGGAGCTTTTTGGGACTCGTCGGTAACTACCGACGGTTTGTAAAAGGTTTCTCGATGATAGCCACACCCATGACGAAGCTACTTCAAAAAGATATTAAGTTCGAATGGACGGAAAAATGTCAGAAAAGTTTTGATCAACTGAAAACTTATTTGACTGAAGCCCCAATTTTAGTGCAGCCCGAATCAGGCAAAGAGTTTGTCATTTATAGTGATGCGTCCCTACTTGGGTTAGGTTGCGTATTGATGCAAGAAGGTCGAGTTGTGGCCTATGCGTCGAGACAATTAAAGCCACATGAGAAAAATTATCCGACCCATGATCTTGAACTAGCTGCCATCGTATTCGCTTTAAAAATATGGCGACATTACTTATTTGGTGAAAAGTGCCATGTATTTTCGGATCACAAAAGTCTCAAATATTTGATGACTCAAAGAGACTTAAATCTGCGACAAAGACGTTGGCTTGAGTTGTTGAAAGATTACGAGCTTGTCATTGATTACCACCCGGGAAAGGCTGATGTGGTTGTGGACGCCTTAAGCCGGAAATCACTGTTTACTTTACGAGCGATGAATGTACACTTGTCTGTTCTACCCGACAATGTGTTAGTAGCTGAATTAAAGGCCAAACCATTATTAATTCATTAAATTCGTGAAGCTCAGAAAGTCGACGATGAATTGGTTGCAAAACGGGCTGAATGTGTTCCGAATATAGAATCCGAATTTCAAATTGATGATGACGATTGTTTGAGGTTCAGAAGTCGGTTGTGTGTTCCAAGAAATTCAGAACTCATTTCGATGATTCTGAACGAAGCCCATTGTAGCCGAATGTCAATTCACCCGGGGAGTACGAAAATGTACAACGACCTGAGACGCCAGTTTTGGTGGCATGGTATGAAACGAGACATTTTCGATTTTGTTTCGAAGTGTTTAATATGTCAGCAAGTAAAGGCGGAACATCAAGTGCCTACGGGTTTACTCCAGCCAATCATGGTACCTGAATGGAAATGGGATCGAGTCACGATGGATTTCGTATCTGGGTTGCCAGTATCGGCAAGTAAGAAAGATGCGATTTGGGTTGTTGTGGATAGACTGACTAAGTCGGCTCACTTTATCCCCGTACGTACGGATTTTTCATTGGATAAACTAGCTGAATTGTATATTTCTCAGATTGTGAGATTACATGGGGTACCTATTTCTATCGTGTCGGATAGAGATCCGAGATTCACCTCGCGATTTTGGAAGAAATTGCAAGAAGCTTTGGGTACCAAGCTGCATTTTAGCACCGCTTTTCATCCACAAACCGATGGTCAATCCGAGCGGATAATTCAGATACTTGAGGATATGTTGAGATGTTGCATCCTCGAGTTTAGTGGCTCATGGGAACGGTATTTACCTTTGATTGAATTCGCTTACAACAATAGTTTTCAATCAAGTATTAAGATGGCACCTTACGAGGCCTTGTACGGGCGTAAATGCCGTACACCATTGTTTTGGACCGAGCTCGGTGAAAGTAAAATTTTCGGAGTTGATTTGATTAAAGATGCTGAACAGAAAGTAAAGGTAATCCGTGAAAGTCTGAAGGCAGCCACAGATCGTCAGAAATCGTATGCGGATTTGAAACGAAAAGACACTGAATATCAGGTGGGAGATAAAGTGTTTCTTAAAGTTTTGCCTTGGAAAAAGATACTCAGATTTGGCCGTAAGGGCAAGTTGAGCCCGTGATTCATTGGGCCGTACGAAATCTCCGAACTAGTTTGTTCGGTTGCGTATAGATTGATTTTGCCCCCTGAACTTGAAAAGATTCACGACGTCTTTCATGTTTCGATGCTTCGACGTTATAGATCCGATCCGTCACACGTGATTAATCCATCAGAAGTTGAAATTCAATCTGACTTGAGTTATGAAGAAGAACCGATTCGTATCCTAGCTCGTGAAGTAAAAGAGTTGCGAAACAAAAGGGTTCCGTTAGTAAAGGTGTTATGGCTCAAACACGGAGTCGAAGAAGCTACTTGGGAAACCGAGAATGCCATGAAAGAACGATACCCAAACTTATTTACCGGTAAGATTTTCGGGGACGAAAATTTCTTAAGTGGGGGAGAGTTGTGACAGCCCTAAAGCGACCCTAGTAGGAAAGCGGTTTCGGGACCGCTAAACCGAGTCACCAAATTATTTGAATATGATATTTATTGTCTAAATAAATGTGTGAAAATTTTAAGCTTCGATTTAGTAAATTGCATGTGAATTTAGTCAATAGGATTTATGTGTGACACTTTTGAAATGTGATAGATCAAAACATAAGAACCTATTAGTGCATGTTGAAAAAGGGGGGACTTGCATGTCAATTTTTCCCCCATCTAGTAGTGGCCGGCCATGACATTAGGGTGGACAAAGGGTGATGGGCAAAACATGTCATAGACATGTTGTGTTGGTGCATCATGGGAGGAATCAATAAAATAAAGTTAGTAATAAAGAAATGGAAAAAAAAGAGAAAGAAAATGATGAAAACAAAAGAAAAAAATGTGTCCATCCTTTTTTCATTCTTCTTGACCGAAAATTCAAAAGAAAGAAGGGAGGAAATGTTGAAGAGATTCGGCCATGCTTGTAGCTAGGTGAAGGTAAGTTTGATGTTGTGCCATGAGATTCATGCATGTTTTTTTTTGTTAGCTTGAGTTCTAACTAGCCCATGGTTCAAATCTTTACTATGTCATGGAGATGATATTCGGCTAAGGTGGATTTGTGTTGATGTTATTTGCATGCTAAAAGTGAAGCTTGTAATGATGCATGTGATGGTGGATTGATGACTCTTGAATCTTCTTTTTAGCATCTTTGAGTGAGACATTAAGTTCCTCGTTCAACCATGACCAAAATTGAAATGGTATGGTGTTGTGATGCATTCGGCCATGGTAGGAAGTAGAAGAGAAATATGGTTGTTGTTCACGTTATTGGATGAGAAATGGTAGTAAGGTGAAGTGCAAATGTTAGTGCTTGATTTACTAGTGTATATGTGTGTATTAGCCAAGTTTTGAACTTGAAACAAAATGGTGTTTAATCAATACAAGTGACCATACTTGTAGAATGTATTAAGTGTTGCAATCGGCCCCAACATAGACATGTATGTTCGGCCACATGAATAAGTACATAAGTTATGTGTATGTTCAGCCACATGAATAAGTACATAAGTTATGTGTATGTTCGGCCACATGAATAAGTACATAAGTTATGTGTATGTTCGGCCATAAGTAGCCTATTGATGGCTTTAGCTTGACTTAGAAAATTCGGCTAAGGGGAAATATTAGCTAGTATGTTGAATTCGATTCGTGATTTCGTACATATGTGACTCTAATGTCTAATGTATATATGGGCTAAGTACCTTGAGCTTCTCTTTTGATGTTCAAATGAATTGTATTAAATTGCTTGATGTGATTAAAAATGCGTATGACCATTGTGTATTTGAGCTAAAAGGTGGCCATATGACCTATCAAACTCCTTGTCATATTCGGCCATAAGCTAGCAAAATGAGACTTTAATGAGTTAAATTTGTTTGAATTAGCTCAAGAGCTTAGAGGACCACAGTTGGATAAGGGAAAGGAAAAAGTGATCGAATAGCTGTCGAAATCGCTCGACCACATCCGAGGGAAGTTCTTGAGTAATAGAGCTTAAATTATGATTTGATTAGATCATGTTTTAAGCAAATCAAAATCATGCTCTTTGTGTGTGGCTATTGAGCCGAAATTGCAAGAGTGATAAGTGTCTTGTGTTTGAGTTTTGCTAATGAAAATGAAATACGAGTGTGTCATGATTTATTGTTAAATGTGCATGGTTATTCGAATGATGTCCGGGCTAAGTCCCGAAGGCTTTGTGCTAAGTGACCATATCCGGACTAAGATCCGAAGGCATTTGTGCGAGTTACTAATTCCGGGCTAAGCCCGAAGGCATTGGTGCGAGTTACTAAATCCGGGTTAAGTCCCGAAGGCATTTGTGCGAGTTACTATAACCGGGCTATGTCCCGAAGGCATTTGAACGAGTAGTTATATCCGGTTAAATTTCGAAGGTACGTGATTCGGGAATGAATGATCTTGCTGTAAAAATTTCAGTTAATACGCTTGTAACATCCGAACATTCAGGTATGTTTCGTATGTGCTTTGAATTAGTTGAGCCCTTACAAATAAGTATTCGCTCAATTGATAAATGAGCTACCGGCCTTTGGCTAAGTTGATCTTTGTGTATGAATAAAAGGGTTGGTAATGTGAAGTAAGTATGATATTGAAAATTTGTGCATATGAAATTATCCGTTTAGCTACATGGATGCTATACTTTGGTTGTGTCTAAATTCTTTGCTCAAAACTTACTAAGCATTTAATGCTTACTCCGTTTCTTTGATTCTCTGTTTTATAGATTTTGGTTCTTCAGCTATCGGACTCGGGATTTTGAAGTCGAAGTCGCCCACACTATCAAAGCTCCTTTTGGTATACTTTTGGTTGAACTTTGAAATGGCATGTCTAGGACTACCCTTTTGTTGTTGGTCATGTACCCTTCGGTTTTGTGTAAATTTGGATAGCCATGCGAAAATGGCTTAAATATACTTTGATTATAGCATTATAATCGTTTTGTATGTTGTCCGTCGAGAGGTATGGAAATGTTGGTAACGGTTAGCCATGGGAATGGTTATTCATGATCACTTTTGGAATATGTATGACAAACTCTAGTTGATCCATGGAGGATCATGAAATAGGTAAAGTTTACCTTAAAAATAGATGCTGGCAGCAGCAGTGATGTGGATGTGAAAAATCACTAAAAATAGTAAAAATGGAATTAAATAGTGAATAAATTATGTAAACTAACCTTAATGAATCTATTTTCATAGGAAAGTAATGAAATGATCATATGAATAGTATGTTAAGAGATATTCAGGTTTTCATGAGACAGGGCCAGAACGGTTTCTGGATTCCCTGTTCTGACTTTGAAAATTCATTATAAATTAACTAGAGATAATTAGAAGTCATGCAATATATTCATAGATTCCTTTTTGAGTCTAGTTTCTATAGAAACAAACGGCATAAGTATTGAATCCCTGTACAGGGAGATATCCAAATCGTAATGCATGAAGGTCAGTGTAGTCGTACCCTGTAACAGGGGAGACTTTAACTAATAAAATGTACTAATTGGCCCAACTAAAAATTATAGAAAAAAATATTTAGATTGAAATATGAGTCTAGTTTCAGGAAAAAATTACAAAACTGATTTTCGAGTTTTAAAACTCAAGATATTATTTTTAAGGTGACAGTGACACAGTTAGCCAACTGCCTGGAAATTTTTAAAATGGACTGTAAGAGTAAATGAATTAAGTCGGTTAGCACCTCGTGTTCGAATCCGGCAACGGTCTCGGGTACGGGGTGTTACAAAACCTATAGGGTATATTGACATAATTCATAGGGCTACCCCAAGGGACACACGGCCGTGTAACATGACCGTTTGTTGCACACGACTGAGACACACGCCCGTGTCTCTGCTCGTGTGAACAAAAATAGGCTATTTGTAAAGCCAATTTGCCCCCCTATCCACAAGCATACAAATCAACCCAAAATAGCACCATTTCATTACATTTTTAGGCAACCAAAAACATGCCAAATCAATCATATATCAAACTATATATATATCATCGACCAATTCAACTATTAAATTCCATATACAAATATACCAAATCCATATACCAAAACTTTCAAACATTGATAACTAACCAAATAAACATCCATTTAACTATATCCACAACTACGACAAACATACCTCTCGAAACCATTTTTAAATCGTAGAATTAGGAAAATGGGAATCGAGTTTAAAAAAAAAACGAAAACGGGAGTCGCCACCAATCTTTTTAGGTGTGATTGGATCACCTTATAAAATGTTTTGTTTTAAAACATTAATTTTGGTCTACGAAAGTTGAGAAAATGGATTCGGGAGTCGGTTACGTATGAGGAAGGGTTAGCACCCTCACCTAATTGATTATCAAGTGTCTTTAATGTCGGAAATTTAAAATTTTTAAGATGTAATCCTCTTTAAAATATTTTTGATTTTTGTAAATTGGAGTTCACTCATATCAAATTATTGACACTAAGTTAGCTTTTTAGAAATCCCTATCTCGAAACAACAAGACGCTACATCCAGTAAGTTAGGACATATTGCTTTGCAATTCCAAGACAGTTGCTAACATTTTGAAAACCGTTAAAAACTAAGAAGGGTACTTGATAATTCGAACTCAACGAGAAAAGTCGCAACCCAATATGTTAAGGCACTACTTTCTCGAAATTTCCAAACACCAAGCATTGCCTTTATATTTTTTTGAAAACTTTGGAGCCTTATTCTTTTTTTAGAAAATGATGCGTGAGGAATTGTATTGTATTATAAATCATACATAGTAGCATATTATTGTAGTAGGTAAATAATACATGCACTTAAACAAAATGATGGCAATAATATAAAGATCGTGCATTAAATACATACATATAAAAATAATATATATAGCAAATATTAACAATATGCATACAAAGATATATATATATATAGCATGTATTGAGAATGAATAAACAAAACGTACAAACATACAAAGTAATAATTAAATAATGCATGATATACAAAAAAGTAATAATTAAATAATGCATGACATACAAAAAAAAGTAATACAATATCAATGTACATGTTCATGAAATGTAATATCAAATAATAAATATAAAATAACATATAACATATGATATATGCAATATATATAAAATGAAATGAGTTATTGTTAACAAAATATACATATAATACAAATAAAGACATAATATTTAATAATAATCTTAAAATAGTATTTGCTATATAATATATAAAACATAATAACAAAATATTTATAAAAGAATAATAATTATATATAAAATATATTGGGTTTAAAAAATATATATAAAATAAAAGTATGTAAAAGAATTTATAAAATAACACATAATATAAAAATATCATCTTAAAATAATACATAATAAAAAAATAATTAATAATTTAATATGTGTATAATATGAGTTAAAAAGATAATTTAATTTACAAATTTTAGAATTTTAAATAATGTAATGAATGATATAAATATAAATAATATAATAGATAATATAAAAAATAAGTACTATAAAAATACAATAAATGTTATATAATAAAATATAATTTAAATATATAGGAAATAAGAAATATAATATATATAATATAAAATAACGAAAATATATATGTACGAACAATATATAAATAATTAATAAATATATACTATAATAATATAAAAATAATGATGTAAAATAATAATAATTTGTGAAAAATAATATATAATAAATAATAATATAATAAAATCATATTATAATGTATAATGTAAAAGTAAGGTAAAAAAAAGGACAAATAACAATATATAAATATATATATAATAAAAAAATAAATAAATATAGGACTAAATTTAAAGTTCAGCAAAATTATGGGGCGAATTTAAAAGAAATAAAACTAAATTAAGGCCTTAATTAAAACATGCGCAAACCAAAAGGGATTCATTGGGAAAATTTCCCTATTCCCAAAACGACTGCATTTTAAACTTAGACTTGAAATAGCTACTTCAGGGATTAAATCACAACTGAGACAAAAACATTAGGGTTAAATCATAAATAAAAAAAACTTAATCGCAAACACAAAAAGGGTTGAGGGACTGATTGGGTAATTAACCCAATTCTAAAAGACACGCGGATCCTCCCCAGGTAATCAGGTCAACGCGCGAATCCTATGGCTTAATACAACACCGTTTTGAGCTTATTAAGTTAAGCAGAAACGATGTCGTTTCAAAGAGGCTATATAAGCCAATTTCGCAGCTTAAAAAATCATTTTAACACCAGCCCTAAAAAAAAAATCTTGAAATGCTCTGCAGAAGGGAAGAAAGAGGTCCCCAGCCCTGGCCTCAGGCCACGGTGCAGTGCTTGTACACGCGCCTCACGCTCCATCGTACACGGTGGTCTGAAGGCTTAAAAACCTTCGTCCTTCCACAGGTGACCTCTTTTCCCTTAGATCCTTACTTGTATATGATAGAACAGTTCATATATGTTCAAAATAAAGCATGAGATATGCGATTAAATCACCTTTTGAGACACTGTTGGTATTTTTTTTGAATGAATGTCTGTGAGTATATTTCTTTCTTCCAAAAAAAAAGAAGGGTCCTTTTACACTGTTTTGATTCGGGCTTTTATAGCCACTACTATTATTACATAAACTGGGAAAGAAATTGAAGATTTCTTTCCATTTCTTGTCCGCTGTATCTACCATATCTTTGATTGTGATCTGCTGAAATCCTTTTATTTTAGTTTCCTTTTTTGTTTTTTCGTATCTGCTGTGTTTCCTTTTCTTGTAGGTGACTTGCGAAGATTTTGGTGGCTTGGCTTGCTGTCATGGATTCAAACTTCGGCAGATATCCATATGACCACGAAAGAGTCTCTTTTGCGGAGATCTCGGCGTCAACGGAGGTACCAAGGTCTGAGATGAGGCCTGAGATCACGGTGCTGGACGGTCGTGAGAGGGACAAGCCACTGGACAACGCATTGATGGTGCGTCAGTGTGCATTGATGGCCTCGATTTGGGGAGTTGAACAGATGCTCCTCGAGGCTTCCAGAAGCTGCTGCGGCGCTGTAGTCTTCAGGATACCCTAGGGTTTCCTGTTTCCCTAAAGTCACTTAGGCTTTTGGGCCGTTTTTGATTTGGGTTTGGTTTATTGGTATTCTGTTTGGGTCAAGGGTGTAAATGGGTCTGCTGGGTAGTCTCAGGTTTGCTTTAACGGGTCTGAACTATTTGGGCTTGTGTTTGGGCTCTTATAAGGACTTTATATGGACTGTTAAATAAATAAACATTTATTCATTTATTTATTTCATTTGGTTTTATTTAAGCCCGGTCAAATTTGGGCTATTACAGCTGCCCCTCTTTGCTCATTGTTGTGTAACGGGAATTGAGCAAAGATTTAGAAAGACCAAATTTGACCAGTCTTATCAAATCATGATCTTCAATTTGCTTCTTGTAAACTTATGACCGTCATGTTGATATCTTCGATCTGCTCAAAAAGACGCAAAATTTGCTTTTTTGATTTGTTCTCTGACAATACAGAGATGTCAAATCATCTAAGATTTGCTTCATCGTAAACACGTGAAAGCCAAATCAGCTATGTCTTCGATTTGCTCCTTGTAAGCACAAAGATGCTAAATCATCTTGGATCTGCTTCAGTATAAACATCTGAAGGTGAGATCTGCTATGTATCTTCTCCTCGTTGAAGTGGAGATGCTAGACTTCGATTTGCTCTCTGACAATACAGAGATGCCAAATCAGCTATGTCTTCGATTTGCTCCTTGTAAGCACAAGGATACCAAATCATTTTGGATCTTGCTTCAATCTAATCATCTGAAGGCCAGATCTGCTATGTGTCTGCCCTTCGTCGAAGTGGAGATGCCAGACTTCGATTTGCTCTCTGCCAATACAGAGATGCCAAATCATCATAGATTTGCTTCATCGTAAACACGTGAAAGCCAAATCAGCTATGTCTTCTATTCGCTCATTGTAAGCACAAGGATGCCAAATCATCTTGGATCTGCTTTAGCATAAACATCTGAAGGTGAGATCTACTATGCTGCGGCCTATTACCCTACTGTTTAGGGGATTAAAGCGCGCCATCCTGTAGAATGATTATGCCTGATAATTAGGATGCTATGCTCGAAGTGAGTCGAATGTTCCTAATTAAACATGTTATGATGCAAAATGTTGTGCACATGACCCTTATCCTAGACGTCATCACTCATTCCTTCTTTTGTAAAGTATCATTCTTGCTCAGCTTGTAGGCTGTTCCCTTCCTCCAATGCTACTATCCACAATCTTTCCTTAAAATTGAATCATTGGTTTTGTCTATTTTCCTTTTAGATTGGAAGAAATTCCTCGAGTTCCTTTATCCTTTACTTACGTGAATTTCTCGAACAATTGTCCTGTTTTAGTTTCTTGTATCATTTAGAAATTCCAGAGTAATGCCTAAAACTTCATTTGTGAACATATTTAGTTCATCTATCATTATTTCAATGCAACATACTTAAAGAATAATGGAAGATGAATAAACTTTATTGGATTAGAATAAATTATCGAAAAGATACAAATGAAATTAATTTGTAAGCCTATCTTTAAGAAGAAATAGAATCTAAAGATAGCAAGCAGGATAAAAGTTAGGTGCCCAAGATATCACCGCTTGAGTGTCTATACACCAGTTCCATGAAGTCTTTCTTGAGTTCAACATGTGTTTAAAAGATCCAAAGTATTTTGCTGATGCCCCAATATGCAACGTGCTTCGCTTTTTTGTTGGATTAAATATAGCAAGATTACCATGTACTTTTCAAAATTTGAGCTGCCCTTTCAGGTTTTCAATTCAAAACCCCTTTGGTCACAAGGTGCCCTTTGCGGGTTTTCACCTTGGCCTCTCCTTTTTTTTTTGAAATCTCAAGGCGCCCTTTGCAAGTTTTCACCTTGGATTTTCCCTCTTTAGACAAAGTATTTTTTAACTGAGTCTGAATTCACTGGATTGGGTAAACTTTTCCCGTCCATTTCCGTTAGGATCAATGCACCACCGGAGAAAACTTTCTTCACGACATACGGTCCCTCCCAATTCGACATCCATTTTCCCCTAAAGTCCTTTTGAATGGGAATGATCTTTTTCAGCACAAGGTCTCCCTCGTGAAACTCTCTTGGTAGAACTTTCTTATCATAAGCTCACATTCTTCGCTTCTGATACATTTGACCATGACGGATGGCTCTTAGCCTCTTTTCCTCAATTAAGTTTAGCTGGTCATATCGGGATTGAACCCACTCAGCTTCATCTAACCTTACTTCCGTCAAAATTCGAAGAGAAGGTATTTCTACTTCAATAGGTAATACTGCTTCCATCCCATAAACTAGCGAGAATGGAGTTGCCCCAGTAGAGGTTCTGACAGATGTTCGATAGGCAAGGAGTGCAAACGGTAATTTCTCATGCCAATCTCTATAAGTCTCGGTCATCTTCCGCACTATTTTCTTAATGTTCTTGTTAGCGGCCTCCACTGCCCCATTCATTTTTGGACGATAGGGAGAAGAATTGTGATGTTTGATCTTGAACTGGTCACAAACCTCTGCTATCATTTTGTTGTTTAAGTTCAATGCATTGTCAGATATGATCTTCTCAGGCATCCCATACCAACAAATGATCTTTTTCTTCAAGAATCGACTCACAGCCGACTTAGTAACATTCGCATAAGAGGCAGCCCATACCCACTTTGTAAAGTAATCAATTACCACGAAGATAAACTGATGTCCATTCGAAGCTTTCGGTAATATTGATCCAATAACATCCATGCCCTACATGGCAAAAGGCCATGGAGAAGTCATAACATGCAAAGGTGAAGGTGGAACATGAATTTTGTCCTCATAAATCTGACACTTATGGCATTTCTTGGTATAGTTGATACAGTCCCCTTTCATAGTGGCCCAATAATAGCCAAACCTCATGATTTGCCTTGCCATAGTGAACCCATTTGCATGCGTCCCACATACACCTTCATGAACTTCTTCTAAAATTAGCTTAGCTTCCACAATATCAACACATCTCAAAAGTACTTGGTCTTTCCGTCTCTTGTACAGGATATCTCCGTCTAAGACATAGTCGCAAGCTAACCTCCTCAAAGTTCGTTTGTCATTTTCGCTGGCCTATTTAGGGTATTTACGATCTCTCACATATCGCAATATATCTTGATACCAGGGGTTACTGTCATTTCCTTTCTTCTCAATGTTACAACAATGAGCTGGAGCCTCGTAGACACTCATTTGAATTGGTTTTATCTCTTCCTCTTTATTTGCCCTGATCATTGAGGCCAAGATTGCTAAAGCACCTGCCATCTAATTTTTGTCTTGTTGGAGATAATTGAAGGTGATGTCATCAAACTCCTCAAGTAACCCCAAAACTACTTTTCGATAATTGATCAATTTAGGGTCCCTTGTCTCCCATTCACCTCTAATCTGATAAACTACCAACGCAGAATCTCCATATACTTCTAGGGTTTTTATACCTCGCTCTCTAGCTGCTTGAAGTCCCATGAAACATGCTTCATACTCAGCCATATTGTTCGTGCAATCAAAGTCCAACTTGCACGTGAAAGGGTAATGATCGCCATTCGGGGATACCAAGACTACCCCAATTCCATTTCCGACTGCATTAGAAGCCCCATCAAAATTTAAATTCCAAGGAGAATCCTCGGTCATTGCTATGCACATTAACTCCTCATTTGGAAAATCAAAGTTCAATGGCTCATAATCCTCTAGAGCCCTACTGGCCAAAAAGTCTGCTACTGCACTTCCTTTTATAGCCTTCTAACTTATGTAGACTATATCAAACTCTGAAAGCAAAATTTTCCATCTCGCCATTCTCCCATTTAGAGCCGTTGACTCCATCATATATTTCAATGGATCAAGTTTTGAGATGAGCCAAGTGGTATGGTATAGCATGTACTGTCTTAATCTCTGAGTTGTCCAAATTAGCGTACAACACAACTTTTCAATCGGTGGATATCTCATCTCACAGTCAGTGAATTTCTTATTGAGATAATAAATTGCCTTCTCCTTTTTCCCTGACTCATCATGCTGGCCAAGCACACATCCCATGGAATTACTAAACATTGACAAGTACAGTATCAACGGTTTATCTGGGCTTGGTGGAGATAATACCGGAGCATTCAACAAATACTGCTTGACCTTTTCAAAAGCATTCTGGCACTCCTCATCCCAAGTGCCCTGATTGTGCTTTCTGAGGAGACGAAAGATAAAATCGCATTTCTCGGTCAGTTGTGAAATGAACCGAGCGATGTAATTCAATCTTCCTAAGAATCCTCGAACTTCCTTCTGAGTGCGTGGTGGAGGTAGCTCTCGTATAGCTCTGACCTTGTCTGAGTCGACTTCGATTCCCTTTTCACTAACCACGAAGCCTAATAACTTTCCCGATCTGGCTCTGAAGGTACACTTTGCTGGATTGAGCTTCAACTGAAATTTTCTCAATCTCAAGAACAATCTTCTCAAGACCTCAATGTGCTCTTTTTCTGTATGCGACTTGGCAATCATATCATCAACGTATACCTCAATATCCTTATGCATCATGTCATGGAATAAGTTTACCATGGCCTATTGGTATGTTGCACCTGCGTTCTTTAGTCCAAACGACATTACTTTGTAGCAAAATGTGCCCCATAAGGTTATGAAGGTGGTTTTATCCATGTCCTCTGGATGCATATTTATCTGATTATATCCTGAGAAACCATCCATGAAGGAAAACAATGAATATCCTACTGTATTGTCCACCAAAGTGTCTATGTGTGGCAGAGGGAAATTATCTTTGGGGCTAGCTTTATTTAAATCTCTGTAATCAACACACATTCGTACCTTCCTATCTTTCTTAGAAACTGGTACAATGTTAGCTACCCATTCGGAGTATTTTACTTCTTGCAAGAATCCTGCATCGAACTGCTTCTTGACTTCATCCTTTATTTTCAGAACAATATCTGGCCTCATTCTTCGCAGCTTCTGTTGGACTGGCTTACAATCCTGTCTTATTAGAAGACAATGTACTACAATATCGATACTCAATCCGGGCATATCCTAATATGACCAGGCGAAGATATCCTTGAAATCTCGAAGCAACTCAACCAGATCATGCCTTATGTCCTCGGTAATTAGGGTTCCAATTTTCAACTCCTTCCCTTCCTCTAGGGCTATATTCTCTATTGCCTCTTTCTCATGTGGCATGATTTGTTTCTCCTCCTACTTTACCATTCTTAACAGATCGAGAGATACGTCACAATCTTGAACATCTTCAAAATCCTGAGGTTCCTCTAAACACATGTCTTGCTCGCAAGAGAAATCAGGAGTTACAATATCAGTGCTCATATCATTGATATCTAAGGACCTGTGGAGGTATGAAAGAATATACAAAGAATGAATGAATCTAAGAATGATTGTTTATGTGCTATGAATAAAAGAATAAGAATGTCCAGAATTCAAAGGAATATTGGTCGATAAAAATGAAACAATACTCGTTTAAATTGATAAAATTTATGTTTTATTGAAATAATTATAGATGAACATAGGCCTATTTTCACAAATATAATCCTACTACTCCTAGGCCCTAAAGTAACAGACATGTTTCGAGAATTACTCTGAAAAATTTCTAAAGACTACAGGAAGGTCCTCCACAGTCCAATTATTCAGAGAGCTCCCCGGTTTGTAAGGGCGAATGCCCTCGAGGCTTCCTTGCTCCGATCCCTCATTGTGTACAGCATTAACTTGATGACTTTCTTCTATCAATAATCCTCCCAACTTAAAGGATTTGGATATAGGTGAGAATGTCATTGGTTCCCGCACCACTTCTCCTCCATTCAAACGCGCCTTTCTTCTCGCTTGGCGCTTTTCAATTTCCTGCCTCTTGTGCTTGTGGTCTGGCTTGAAGCCCAAGCCAAAACGATCCTTCTTCTCAACCAGTTTTGGGATCTGAATCTCACCTTGCAATTGTTTTCCTAGTCCTTTTCCTAGCAATGCTCCTTTCCCCATAATCATTTGCAGGCTATCCTAGTGGATCTAGACATTTTGGGTACCGGCATCTTATTTCCTTCCAAAATGAAAGTGACATTAATGATTTCTAAAGAGCAAAAAGAACACTCGATAGCCTCTTCACTTGTCTCGACATAAGGAACCTTGCTGGTGACTGTCGCTATGATGTCCTCCTCCGCATTGATGGTTATTAAGCGTCCCTCTTTCACTAACTTCAATTTTTAGTGTAATGAGGAAGGCATCGCTCCTGCCGAGTGTATCCATGGTCTCTCCAACAAACAATTATAGGAGGGCTTGATATCTATCACCAAGAAATTGACTTCATATGTATTTGGCCCAATCTCCAGAGGGATGTCAATTCGTCCCATCACTTTTCTTTCAGTTCCATCAAAGGCTCTCACCACATTGTGACATGTCTTCATATGCGAACTATCGATGGGTAATCTATTTAATGTGGATAATGGAAAGACGTTCAAAGCAGACCCATTATCAACGAGTACACTTAGGAGTGTGTATCCTTTGCACCGAGTAGTGATGTGCAGGGCTTTGGTTAACCCTATGCCCCCGGGTGGAATTTCATCATCATTGAAGTAGATGAAATTGTCAGCACTAATGTTGTTTACCAACCGGTCCAGCTTGTTGACGGATATGTCATGGGTGACATATGTTTCGTTAAGCACCTTTAACAATGCATCCTGATGCACCTCAGAACTCAGGAGTAGGGCTAACCCTGATATACGAGCCAAATGCTTACGCAACTGCTCGACCACGCTATACTCGCTATGCTTAAGGAATTTTAGAAACTCCTTAGCCTCTTCCTCCTTCATTGGCTCATTGATGGGTACTTCAATTTCTTTCTCCCTCTCAACCTCAACGCCTTTTGTCTTTATGGGCTCTACTCTGTTGCCCCCCGTATCATAACGTTTCCCACTCCGCGTATGGGAACCTTCATTTTGCACATCTCTAGATGCGCTGGCTATACTCTCCCCCTCAGGTATTGTTACACTGCAAGCATAACTCCATGGCACCCTCTTGTCATCCTTGTAAGGGAAAGGATTGGGTTTATGGATGATAACCCTAGGCCCAGTTTGCACCCCCACTTCATTATTCCCCGGTAAGGAAATGATAATCCAAGGCCAGTGGGTTTCTTGCCGTTCATTTCCAAGTGCACATATTTGTCTTTCTCCAGAACTACCCAAAAAAAATCTGTAGCTCTTTGTTAATCATAAGGCCTTGCACCATGGCCTTGAACTTCTCACAATTTTGGATCACATGACCCATCTCTCCATGGAATTCGTAATAATTTTCTATTCCTCTTCTACTTTTTCCAGAGGTCAACATACCTCTCTTCACCATCTCCTCCCATATTACTTTCATTGGTGTCTTCACCTCCACAACATCTTCTTTGACTTTTCCTTCCCTTGTTTCGTCGATGGCATTCACTCCTTGATTGCCATGATCTGGTAATAGATTTTTAGTACTAGGGGTATTGTCGAATTTCACAACCTCCATCTTGATAAGCCTCTCCACAACCTTCTTGAATCCGGTACAGTTTTCAATCAAATGCCCCGATATTCTCGCGTGATATTCGCATTTAGCATTGGCGTCATACCATTTGGGGAGCGGTGGCTGCAGTGGTTTCAAGTGGAATGGAGCGATGGCATGTGAATCATATAAGCTTTGATAAAGCTCACGATACGTTACAAGGATGGCGTGAATTGTATCCTCTCCGAATTCTGTCTTATACCCGATTCCTGTCATTGAGTACTTTGTTGCTCTGCTTTGGGTTGACCAATTGTGACTGCTCTCGAGTTGTGGCTATTCACCTCGTTGTCCTTTCTCCTTGGGGAAGATCTTTTAGCCACTTCCCCCTCGATTTTATCGCCCCTCACGGTATTCTCAATCATCTCACCTGCCATAACTATATCCGCAAAACTTTTCGTGGTACTTCCAATCATATGAGTGATGAATGGTGCCTTCAAAGTGTTGATAAATAACATGGTGGTCTCTTTTTCCAACAATGGTGGTTGTACTTGCATTGCCACCTCCCTCCATCGTTGTGCATATTGCCTAAAACTTTCATTAGGCTTTTTCTCCATGTTTTGGAGTGTGATCCTATCTGGCGTCATATCAGTCACATGGTTGTACTGTTGCATGAAGGCCTGTGCCAGATCTCTCCATGAACTGATTCTTGCACGGTTCAACTGATTGTACCATCTAGCTGCTGCTCTTACTAAGCTGTCTTGAAAATAATAGATCATAGTTGATCATTGTTCACATATCCAGTCATTCTCCTATAAAACATTGTTATGTGTGCCTCTGGACAAGTAGTCCCGTTGTACTTTTCACACTCTGGCATCTTAAATTTATGAGGAAGCACCAAATCTAGGACCAAACTTAAGTCTTTGGCATCAATCCCATGATGATTGCCAATGCCTTCCAAAACCCTAAACTTCTCCTCTAACCACCTGCAACGATCTTCTAATTATTTCGCGGATTCAGTTGCCATTCTTTCCTTCTCCATCAAATCCAGATCAGTAGTGATAGGGTTGATCAAGCTATCACCCAAATTATTTACCAAACCAGATGGGAAATTTACTGGGATTCAAACATCAACCGGCCCATGTTGAGGCCTCACGATGACAGATGGCCTTCTTGGATGTACCTTTGTTTGCAGTGGCACATGAGGCGGAGTAAAACCCGGAGGAGGACCGTCATTCTCCTCTTCAGTGATCGCCATGGGCGCTTTTCCTTTATCAGTGGCCCTCAGCAGCTGAGCCATTTCAGCCATCATGTTCCTCTGAGCCTCTAGCATTTGCTCCCTCATTTCATTCTGCATTTTGGCCAACTGTTTTTGCATTCGGTCTTGCATATCTTTTTGTAATTGCTCGAACCTTTGATCCATACTCTTAGTTTTAGTGCGAGTACCGTGAGGATGTGTGATTTCCAGATTTTCCTTTCTACCTTTGGAAGTAAACTTTAACTAATTAGGGTCCTTCTATAACTTTGAATGCAAACGATGTGATGAAATGCTATGAGATGAAAATGCATGAATGCAAAAAGGATATCGATTCTGGTTCAACTTCATTTAGAAAATTTTATTTAGAAAAAGAATATCTTTATATACAAGAGGATTACAAATACACTTTCACCTTAAGGCCCAAAGTTTTAACTCTATATAATAAAAGGGCTAACTCTCGTCCTATATCCGACGACGATGAATACATCAGCTCGAATTGCCAAGTCTTGTACATATTCAGCAACCTCTCGAATCTGGGCTATAGCCTCACCAATGACATGATCCCTTTCTCTAACTTGTCCTCTAGCCTGATGAAGCTCTCCCTTCAGATAATCTTTTTGCACCTTGAGCTGCTCAACCCGGAGTTCACCGCCATGCAATGCCACTTCTAAATCCTCAACCTTGCTTTTGAGCTCCTTTAGCTCGACCGTAGAATTATGGTTTTGGTGCCAACGTAGGGATCTTCCAAGCTCAGCTACCTTAGTCTTTAACCCTTTATTCTCTTCCTCTAATGCCAAATTATGCACCTGCATCTCTTGGAATTTTCTCTCCCAATACTCGGCTCTAGCCTTTTCCTCTTTGACCTCTTTCTGCAACTGATCTGAAGATCCTCCTACTCTCACTCTCCTCAAGGATACTTGTGCCCTTTTGTAATGCTCCTTTAGATCATTTTGATATTCCTCAATCTTTCTCTTTTCTTTCCTCTCTTTCTTGACCTCTATCTTTTGAACGTCGACGTCCAAGCTTAAGTATATCTTTTCTTCTTCGAGCTTTGCTACCCTCTTCTCAAACTCCAAGCTCTTTCTCTCGAACTCCTGCTTCATAATTTCTAACTCTGAGGGCATTACTTGTAAATATTCCTCTATCGGTCGAGCCCCTTCCATGCTTGGCTTAGGAATGTTATCATTAACCCTTCTGCCTCTCCATTCAACGTATTCCGGTATGGTTGCAAGGCTAATAGCTACTCCTTTTAACGGACAATTCTTTTTCCAAGCACTAGAAACTTTACTAACTTTCCTCTTGTAATCGGCTCCTCTGTATACGAACTCACTTTGCGCTAACCCCTGAGTCGCTGGTACGAATTGTCTCATTCCATGCTGCCTCAGCACGAGCAAAGGGGCATAACCAATGGCACCCCAAATTCCCAGCAGGGGGACCCAATCAAAACTGCCGCATCGGTACAGAACCTCACCAGGAGTCATCCACGGAGCCCGCCGCTCAACATCTTTCAACTGGAGGTTCTGAAGTAGTGCCATCCAATTTTTTTCTGGAACATCAACTCTCCCAGTTGAAGCTACTATGTCCCTCAACGGTGAATAATCCTCGAAGAAGACCCGACAAATAACACTATCTATCAACCGGAAATGATTGTAAAACCAAGCCAAAAGTAACTGAGCACATCCTATAAACCTGCCAGCACCAGCCCTCCTACATGCACCTAAAGATCTGAATGTCTTCGCCAAAATTGCAAGGACGGAAGTGACCTTTTTACTGAGTCGATGAAAAAGATCCGTGGTTGCCTCATCCACATATCCCAAAGCCCTAGGGAAAACCATAAGTCCATCCAAACTTAAGGCAAAAACATCTACCTTCTTCGTCTCATCAGGGTGTGTCAGATTCAGATCTTTCAAAGCGTCCCACGAAATGCACTTGCTCTCACCTTTCTCTTTAATTCTGGCTGCGATCCATTGCTTTCTCATCCCCGTAATAATCATCATTTTTTTTAAAAGGTAGGGACACAAGCAGCTCGAGAATAGATCCTATCGTTCTGAAATCTGGGACAACGAAGTAAGGCAGTGTACTCCTCCACAGTAGGTACCAAGTCTACTTCCCCAAAAGTAAAACAACTGTACGCCGGGTTCCAAAACTGAGCAAGGGCTCGGAACAAGCGCTCATCTACCTGAACATCGAGCAAGTAAGGTAAGTCTCCGTAACTATCGTAGAATAACTGTTTAGTCTCATTGCCCCACTGATCCCAAATTTCCCTAAGCTCTTGGAGATTATTCTGTGTAACTCTAATACGAGTATAATCTGATAGCTCCGACACATATCCCATAGTTATACTGTCCCCCTTTTCTAGTTGAGTTTGCTCAGACCATCTATGGACGTTAGCGTTGCCCTCCACTCTATCAAGAAGTCCGTTCTCCATAATAAAACTTCTTAACTTAGAAACTGACCGTGAATTGATACCTTTGTAAATGCAAAATTACATGCGAACAAAAGAAAAGAAATAGTTAGTATCACATGATATCAATAAATCTCAACGATAATTTATAAGGGTAATATCTAAAGTTTAACTCTAACCAAATTGGGCTATTACGGTTTTTCTATATGAGGTTGGTTCTAAAGTTTGAGGTACCTGAAGCAGTAGATTCCTCGATTCTCACTCATTATAGGCTCATTTGAATTGAGTTCAGTTCAGAGGAACACATTTCCCTATGGCTACACGGAGATGAAAATCTCACGAAACCATAGGTACGGATGTATCCCGAAAGTGAGCCACTATCCTGCACGGAGGCGAAAACCTCACGAAGGCGTAGCTTCTCACTCCCACTTAAGGGTGTGACCACAACGGTCATGCAAATGCAATACGTATCAGAATATAGCAACACATGCAATAATACAAACACATGTAATGCAAAGAGGATTAAATTTTAAAATTTTTAATTTCCGACATTAAGACAAGAGATAATCAATTACACGGCTTGACTCTCTTTTTAATCCCCATTGGAGTTGCCAAGCTGTCGAAACCATTTTTAAATCGTAGAATTAGGAAAATGGGAATCGACTTTAAAAAAACGAAAACGAGAGTCGCCACCAATCTTTTTAGGTGTGATTGGATCACCTTATAAAATGTTTTGTTTTAAAACATTAATTTTGGTCTACGAAAGTCGAGAAAACGGATTCGAGAGTCGGTTACGTACGAGGAAGGGTTAGCACCCTCGTAACGCCCAAAAAATTGGTACCTAATTGATTATCAAGTGTCTTTAATGTCGGAAATTTAAAATTTTTAAGATGTAATCCTCTTTAAAATATTTTTGATTTTTGTAAATTGGAGTTCACTCGTATCAAAGTATTGACACTAAGTTAGCTTTTTAGAAATCCCTATCTTGAAACAACAAGACGCTACATCCAGTAAGTTAGGACATATTGCTTTGTAATTCCAAGACAGTTGCTCACATTTTGAAAACCGTTAAAAACTTAGAAGGGTACTTGATTATTCGAACTCAACGAGAAAAGTCTCAACCCAATAAGTTAGGACACTACTTTCACGAAATTTCCAAACACCAAGCATTGCCTTTATATTTTTTTGAAAACTTTGGAGCCTTATTCTTTTTTTTAAAAAAAAATGATGCGTGAGTAATTGTATTGTATTATAAATCATACATAGTAGCATATTATTGTAGTAGGTAAATAATACATGCACTTAAACAAAATGATGGCAATAATATAAAGGTCGTGCATTAAATACATACATATAAAAATAATATATATAGCAATATTAACATTATGCATACAAAGATATATATATAGCATGTATTGAGAATGAATAAACAAAACGTACAAACATACAAAGTAATAATTAAATAATGCATGATATACAAAAAAGTAATAATTAAATAATGCATGACATACAAAAAAAAGTAATACAATATCAATGTACATGTCCATGAAATGTAATATCAAATAATAAATATAAAACAACATATAACATATGATATATGCAATATTTATATATATAAAATGAAATGAGTTATTGTTAACAAAATATACATATAATACAAATAAAGACATAATATTTAATAATAATCTTAAAATAGTATTTGCTATATAATATATAAAACATAATAACAAAATATTTATAAAAGAATAATAATTATATATAAAAGATATTGGGTTTAAAAAATATATATAAAATAAAAGTATGTAAAAGAATTTATAAAATAACACATAATATAAAAATATCATTTTAAAATAATACATAATAAATAAATAATTAATAATTTAATATGTGTATAATATGAGTTAAAAATATAATTTAATTTACAAATTTTAGAATTTTAAATAATGTAATGAATGATATAAATATAAATAATATAATAGATAATATAAAAAAAGTAATATAAAAATACAATAAATGTTATATAATAAAATATAATTTAAATATATAGGAAATAAGAAATATAATATATATAATATAAAATAACGAAAATATATATGTAAGAAAAATATATAAATAATTAATAATATATAATATAATAATAATATAAAAATAATGATGTAAAATAATAATAATAATTTGTGAAAAATAATATATAATAAATAATAATATAATAAAATCATATTATAATGTATAATGTAAAAGTAAGGTAAAAAAAGGACAAATATCAATATATAAATATATATAATAAAAAATAAATAAATATAGGACTAAATTTAAAGTTCAGCAAAATTATGGGGCGAATTTAAAAGAAATAAAACTGAATTAAGGCCTTAATTAAAACACGCGTAAAACAAAGGGACTCATTGGGAAAATTTCCCTATTCCCAAAACGACTGCGTTTTAAACTTAGACTTAAAATAGCTACTTCAGGGATTAAATCACAACTGAGACAAAACATTAAGGTTAAATCATAAATAAAAAAACTTAATCGCAAACACAAAAAGGGTGGAGGGACTGATTGGGTAATTAACCCAATTCTAAAAAAACGCGGATCCTCCCCAGGTAATCGGGTCAACGCGCGGATCCTATGGCTTAATACAACACCGTTTTGAGCTTATTAAGTTAAGCAGAAACGACGTCGTTTCAAAGAGGCTATATAAGCCAATTTCGCAGCTTAAAAAATCATTTTAACACCAGCCCTAAAAAAAAATCCTGAAATGCTCTGCAGAAGGGAAGAGAGAGGTCCCCAGTCCTGGCCTCCGGCCACGGTGCAGTGCTTGCACACGCGCCTTACGCTTCATCGTACACGGTGGTCTGAAGGCTTAAAAACCTTCGTCCTTCCACAGGTGACCTCTTTTCCCTTAGATCCTTACTTGTATATGATAGAACAGTTCATATATGTTCAAAATAAAGCACGAGATATGCGATTAAATCACCTTTTGAGACACTGTTGGTATTTTTTTTGAATGAATGTCTGTGAGTATATTTCTTTCTTCCAAAAAAAAGAAGGGTCCTTTTACACTGTTTTGATTCGGGCTTTTATAGCCACTACTATTATTACATAAACTGGGAAAGAAATCGAAGATTCTTTCCATTTCTTGTCTGCTGTATCTACCATATCTTTGATTGTGATCTGCTGAAATCCTTTTATTTTAGTTTTCTTTTTTGTTTTTTTGTATCTACTGTGTTTCCTTTTCTTACAGGTGACTTGCGAAGATTTCGGTGGCCGGGCTTGCTGTCATGGATTTGAACCTCGACAGA
Organism: Gossypium hirsutum; assembly: GCF_007990345.1. Classification (NCBI taxonomy): domain Eukaryota; kingdom Viridiplantae; phylum Streptophyta; class Magnoliopsida; order Malvales; family Malvaceae; genus Gossypium; species Gossypium hirsutum. The sequence goes on from NC_053436.1 coordinate 13,817,293, forward strand.
TACCCATATGACCAAGAAAGAGTCTCTTTTGCGGAGATCTCGGCGTCAACGGAGGTACCAAGGTCGGAGATGAGGCCTGAGATCACGGTGCTAGACGGTCGTGAGAGGGACAAGCTACTGGACAACGCATTGATGGTGCGTCAGTGTGCATTGATGGCCTCGATTTGGGGAGTTGAACAGATGCTCCCTGAGGCTTCCAAAAGCTGCTGCGGCGCTGTAGTCTTCAGGATACCCTAGGGTTTCCTGTTTCCCTAAAGTCACTTGAGCTTTTGGGCCATTTTTTATTTGGGTTTGGTTTATTGGTATTCTGTTTGGGTCAAGGGTGTAAATGGGTCTGCTGGGTAGTCTCAGGTTTGCTTTAACGAGTTTGAACTATTTGGGCTTATGTTTGGGCTCTTGTAAGGACTTTATATGGACTGTTAAATAAATAAACATTTATTCATTTATTTATTTCATTTGGTTTTATTTAGGCCCGGTCAAATTTGGGCTATTACAATACCAAAACAAGCTAACATATAAGGCATTATATGCATCACATATATCACTTATCAAGTACATAACTTAAGCCAACTTAAATGGCTAAAAACATACCAACATTTACATTATTAACAAGCCAAATCACATGGCTAACATCATAGCTCAAAACATACCAAAATGACTCTAACCTATACATGCCATATACCATATATATGCAATGTTCAAAAGTACCAACAAATGTTCGATAGTGCGATGACGTATTCCCAACGATCCCTGAGTCTGAGCTAACTTTGATTATCTATAAAACATAAACAAATAACACACAGTAAGCTTTATAGCTTAGTAAGTTCGTAGTTAAACAATTCAATTGATTAAATAATATAATTCATCCATTTGCACATTACCAAATCAACATTACAATAATACAAACCTTATTCATGTCTCAAACATGATTAAATTACCATTTCATTAAACTTTCTCAATGTAGTACTTGAATAGGTTACGTACATACCCGTATCACCTCGCACTAACCTCTTTCATTAAACCCATTAGTGGTAAAATTTTTAAGCATTGATGATATTGAGGATACCTGAGATGCTAGTGAAGTGAAAGCGTCTACTTCGTGTATTCTAGCAACTCGCCTTCCTGACACTGCTCGATTGATTGCCCATTGATAATTGTTGTTGGAAATCCTTTCAATGATTTCATAATCCTCATTATAAGACTTAGAAAGGAGAGCACCATTAGCAGAAGTGTCCACTACCATCCTCGTGTGAGCATTGAGACCATTGTAAAATGTCTTAAGTTGGATGCAATATGGGATTCCATGATGAGGTCACTTTCGTAATAATTTTTTGTATCTTTCCCATGCCTCTTACAAGGACTCATCATCCATTTGTTGGAAAGCAATGATCTCGTTCCTTAACTTAGCATTCTTGCTAGGCGGGAAATATTTCATAAGGAATCTTTCTGCAAACTCTTGCTGTTTGGAAATTGAGTTTGGTGGCAATGAGTTCAACCAGGCTCGAGCTCTGTCCCTTAGTGAGTATGGAAACAACTTCAATCGTAATGCATCTTCGAGAACTCCGGCTAACTTGAAAGAATCGCTCACCTCCATAAACAGTATTAAGTATAGGTGAGGTATGGAGGTGAAGATCTTCGGTAGGCATTCCACTAAATTGGCCCACTATCTGAAGCATTTGGAACATGACTGGCTTCAGCTCGAACTGTTGTGCCTCGATTTCAGGTCTCCTAATACTTGGATTATGAGCATGAAATACTGGCAAGACATACTGTCTTAAAGCTCTATCCCTATCATCAGCAATAAGGATAGGATTTTGAGCAGGGTTTTCTCTGCCTCCTTGATTCAGATTTTCGATGTTCATCTCTTTAGTCCTTCTCTGACTTGCTTGTCTTCTTCACTATCGAAAAGTTCGTTCAATCTAAGGGTCTACAGGGAGTAAATCGATAATTCAGTCAATACTCATAAACACTTGAAATAATCATAGAAAAATTAATTAAGTAAAAATAGATCATAAAATAAACCAAAATGCAAAACTAACAAATTCAAAAATAATGACTTTTTAAAATAGTCCCCGGCAACGGTGCCAAAAACTTGGAACGACAGAAATGTGCAAGTGTACACAATCGCAAACAAGTAATAAAATGACAAGTAAATGTCGAGTTATCGTACCCACACGAACTGTGAAAAGAATTATTTATGAATGCTATTTAAAACACTTTGGTAAATAAAAATATTTTGTTTGAAGAGGGTGATTAAAAACTAAGATTTTAAACTAAGTAAACTAAATAAATAAATCTCAAATGCACAATTTCAAAATATGATTTTAATCAAGATGACATAATTGAGTCAGATTAATTACATTTCTTAACTTAGAATTATTAAACTCATGTTTATATTGTTACGAATAAATTCACGGTAACTCGGTAATTTGCTAACTTATTACATACTCACCTACCAAAATCCATTCATCTCTTGACTATATCCCTATGTCAATTCAACCGATTAAACAAATCTTAATAGGCAAATATGTTATTTCACATACATAATTATTAAATCGAAATAATCACTTAAAAATATCCCTATGTCAATTCAAACAATTAACTCGATTTAATAAGCACATGAAAGACTATGTGAGGTAACAAAGTATCCTTACCTTGAAACAATTTAATCACAATAATCTTGCAAGTTATGTAAGGAAAATGTATTGTTAGATACAGTTGCTAATTTAACCCTCAGCTACCTTAGATGATTAGACATGCATTGATTAAGTACTGTGTCCATTAATTACAATTTCAATCCATTTAAATAATTAATTCATTAGTTACCTAACAATTGTAATGCAAGAATAACTTAGTCATGATTTTACTTAATTAAGCATCTTACTGAGGCCTATAACAACATAAACACAATTTTAACAATTTAAGAAGACGAAATGCAATCAACCTAACATGAATTAAGTTCAAGCTAAATTGATTAAGTTAACCATTTCAGCAACATAAATATTCATAGATATGTTCATCATAACAACAACAAAAATTAAAGAGATAGGGAACAAGAATCAAATCCGGTGTTTTTCCGTGGCTTGACTAGTTTGCTCCGTTCTTCCTTCTCAGTTGTCCTCGTCGACCAAGGCTGCTATGAACACTTAATTGCTGCTCCAAATGGCTGATGAATGTCCCTTTTCCAAGAGGAGAAATCGGCAAGAGAGCAAGAGAATTTGTATTGGAAAAGAAGAGAGAAAAGATGTGAATGCTTGAGATGTGTTGAATGATCAGCCAAGGGGATTTTTATAGCTGAAGATGGACGCTAAAATTAGCTAAAAATAGTAGCCAAAGAGCCATCCCTTGGCTGGCCACACATGTGGCAAGGTTGATGGTTTCAACTTTGCTAAATTTGGCTTGGGGCATATCTACAAAGCCACGAATTGCGGAGGGGTTTGAATGCAACTTGAACAAGTCTTCAAGGACCTCTTTGGAAGCTTAAATAATCAGCTAATAAGCTGATTTGGGTCAGCTCTTGGGATGGTTTTTGGACTGTCCATTTCTTGGTCGGTTCGGTTCACTCGGTTCAATTCAACTGGACCACTTTTTCATAATTAATTAATAATAATTTATTAACCCAAATTAAATTGGATATAAATTAAAATTAATTATATTATGAATTAATACATATAATTTTGGACCGTCTTAGGCTAAAATTTAGTTCGCCTCGATACTTCAAATTGCTTATTGGTTTTGTGCTTCTAGCAGTGTCTGCCGAGTCATTTTTCACCATTTGTGCAAATCTGTCGAAAATAACCAAAATTCATCAAAATTAATTATAAAATTAACTAATATTCAACATGTTCATATTTCAAGTGCAATTTAATTATTTTATAAAGATTAATTATTTTTCGACAATAATTTTATTGAAACTATATGATTTTAAGTTAAAAAGGGTATGTAAAAATGTGTAAATTTTCATGTTTCCAATAATTTTCATGTTTCCAATCACTATCCATAATGAATGCTTCTTCTCATAAAAGACAAGAGATGACTTAGTGATTAATTCAATTTCTTTGAATTATTATTTAATCAATTGTAATTAAATAGTTGAAGTTCAAAGTGAAAATTAAATTAATTAGTCATCACAAATTTACGGAAAAAATTAGTCTTATTTACTCGTAGAATCTAGTACAACAAAGTCATTATGACTTTAATTGGGTTGAGAAAATAATTTAATTGAGTGAATTAGTTAAATTTATTTTAATTAATTAAATAAGTAATATTTTGATAATAGAAAACGAGTTATTGAGTTGGATAAATTATATAAGTTAGTTTAAAGACTAGACAACACATATAATTGGTCAAAAAGACATGAATAAGCCCAAAAAGCCCATTTAATTTGGGATGGGTGGCACCTAGGGTTCTCATAAGGGATGTGTCGTCGCCCACCTTAGTAAGTCTCAATGAGATTATATGTATTTTCTATTAAAATATTAGTATTTTGTCTCTTCTTTTTCAAGTAAAACTTATGGTTTTTCCTATAAATAAAGACTACGGGCAAGGTCAAATTACACACATCATTGAACGAAGTTATTTAACAGGAAATAGAGAGATTTATTATTCCTAAATAAATTCTATTTTCATGAGAGTTTGAGTTAGGCTTTTAGCCCATAGAGACAATTAATTTTCTTTATTTGAAATAAAAAGTTTTCATTATGTAATTAGTTCTTGAAATATAGCCCAGAATTTAAGCAAATCGATGGTTCAAGAATATCAGAGAAGATTATGATGGTTAAAAGAGGGAAATAACCAGAATTGCTAAGTCAAAAACAAAAGTAATAGTTTGGTAAAGTTGTTGCTATAAATAACACAAAGTCTTGAGTTTTTTTTTTCTTTCTAAATTTCATTGTGCAAACAAACACATTTTTTAAACTAGTTTTTCCAACAATTAGCATAAGAGTTAGATTGTGCTACGTTCATAGTGTAAACTGATTACCTAATTTCTTTATCTATTTTTTTGGGTTAAATTCATAAGAGAGTGACATTCTTAATCGTATACATGCCTTTTGGATTATATATGTGTTTGGTTATGTGTTTTATATAATTTTTTGTTATTATGTAATTTTGCGAAAAAATGTTCCGAGAATTAGATGGGCTATAATTTAGGTCATTTTAGGTTTATAATTAGATTGTGGACTCTCATCTCTATGCATGTTTTTATAATTTTTATATATTTTGTGAAATTAAAAAATCATATGAGACAAAAATGAACTAGGTTTTATGTAACTCGAAAGTTTTTAGCAAAACCTAAAAAAGCATGAAAGACCCATAGCCTAATTTAAAAAAGAATTGATAGCAAATGACCACCATGTTTGGTGGCTGATGAATGGAGGTGTGTCGGAATTGTTTGAAAAAACCTAGTTTGAAAACGATTTTTTGTCACAACAAAAAATTAAAATTTAGAAAACTTAGTCAATTTGTGATATTTATAACAATAAACTTTTCTTGAAAAATACTTGTGCTTTGTGTGAGATTGATCTTATACGCTCCTAGCTTTCAATCTAACGACCTTTTCCGCTATTCTCATACCATGAATAGGTTTGAGTGTGGGCTCAATCAAATACGAATCAAACACAACACCGGAAATAATTTCTTACTTTTAGTAGAAAATTAAATCTCTCTGAATAGAAACCATTAGAATTGTTATTTCTAGAAAATAGAATTTATACCTTCACTATTTTCGGGCATAATAACAATATCTCAAAGTTGTGTAACTTATGTATTTTTTTTCCTATTAGTGCCATCTAATTATAAGGAATGATAGAAGAATCCTGATTGAATTAGTAGAATACAAATAATACTTATATGATAGAAAAACTAGTCGTCTAGTTCTACTAGGAGAGATTTTTAGGCTTATCCTGTATTAGGTACAATCGACACTTGTTTTTCTATTTCCCAAAATAAATATTATTTATTAAATTAATTTAAATAAATTAATTTTCTAATTAAATAATTTTCTCAATTCAATTCTAATTTCATTGAAATCATGACAACTTTACCGTAAAAGAATCTATGAGAAAATATATTTAATTTCTACATTTAACGGATTCACAATGAACAATTAATTTAATTCCAATCTTGAATTTCAATTATTTATTTACTTAAATAATAATTCAAAAAACTTAAATTAATTCTCAGGTCATTTCCATACATAGTGAGAAACCACATTCATTTACGAATGTATGTCATTTCTCTAACTTTATCATTTCTATCCATTTATGTTTATTTGATTCTAAATGTAATTCATTTATGATTTTAACGAGCTAGTGGAGGGACCGATTGGAAATATGTAATTAGGACCCAAATGATTTATAATTAAGTTCCAACTTTTCATCTATTAATTATAAATTCATTTAGTCATGAAGTCATTCCACTATAATATCGTGACTGAGCTCTCCATACATACATACCATTATGAAAGCTATTTAATCAGTGCTTGTCGAATGACCTTATCATAAGTGTGTTACCCTTAAAGGATATCCTTAACCTCTTTGAGATAAATCTATTCTCTCAATATGATCCTATTTTATCTCATGATAACCATTACATCTTCCTTCATGAAAAGTCAATTACTATCAAATAATAATCAAGTCATTTATCACAAAGACGAACGACCTGTGGCCACGTTTACTTTTTATCAACCATGTAATGCCAATGAAAGGATATTGTTTACCCATGTCTCGAGCTATGAATTCCACTATTGTGAATGTCGCTACATACTATAGAAGTTGTATACCCAACGCATCAACTTTCGGTTCCTTATATATTCGAATTCAGGTTTTTACTTACATAAAAATGCAAAAGTCACACATGCATAGTTCGTCATCCACTCAGGATTTAGATATGCCACATGTTTGGACTGTCGGTATGCCTCGTGGCGCAATGGATTTTGAGAATCCTCAGCCATGGATCCATGTATGATGAACGAAAAGAGTTGAAATAAGATTGAAAATATACCTTCTGAGCTGAAAGAACCAATGAAAAGATGTTACTAATTCGACGTCGGTTCCAAGCCACAACGAAAACTTCCTAGCCTCTATGTAGTCCAATTGGTATTAAAACAAACGACAAAAACTCTCTTGGAACTTCTTTAGAGAAAATCTCCCGAAACGGTTGCTAGACCTTTTTCTTATTTTCTTTTACATACCCTAATTCGGGATTTTTGGTATCCATATATTGAAAATGGAATAATCCTATAGAGAACATATGAAAAGCATTAAAAACGTTGTATTCTTTCCAAAAACAATTATAACTACCATGTTTCAATGTTTGACCGAAATCATAATAATAATAATTTATTATAATAATTTTGGTAAACAATATTTTGTGAAAATTTTGAGATGAATCAAATTCATATATTAATTTTAACTATATTTTCTATTTGTGTACAACAAGCTTGTACATTTAATTTGTTTAATATTTAACTGTCAAATTAAATTAGTTCAATAATTAATTAATTTATGTGACAGCTAACCGCAATACCAACTATGTTTGGATTTTGTTCATTTTAACCATAGGGTGTGACCTTGTAGGTTCTTGTAACGTTAGTAGTAATACTGGAACAATTTTAATAATACAAGCAATGAGTGACATCTAGCAATGCGTCATTGCTACCTAAGTTACAAGAACTCGTAATTTGACACAACCTTTTTGTAATAAACCTTTCATGTATTACATCCTTTTGTCCTTTATATCTAGAGTGGACATAAGTCAAGGAATAGTTACATTTACATAATCCAATATCATGTTTTTTGATATCTCGAGTAAACTACAATAAACAAATAAATATGATATCTCATATCAACTTACTCGAGCATGGCCATGCATTTCTAGTCTCACTGAATCAAATGGCCTAAGAAATTGCTCCCATTACCTAGGAGGGACAAATCTTATATTGATCAACCATATCCCACTACATAGATTGTGGCATATCCAACATCAGTCTTTTCAATACAACTTGTTATAGAAGACGTTTGACTGTATCAAAATATACGACTCACAATGTTGGGATAATGATGATCTCAAGTTTGAGAATCATATACATAGCTATCACTGTGAGTAATGTTGTGACTATTACATAATAATCCAAGAAACATATTCATAGCTGGTTAATCCAATATGTTGTTCTCTAAGACATACTCATGTATTGATTTTGATATCCTTATGTTAATGACAACATTTTGTCATCAATCAACTACACATTAGTCTTAATGCTTTATTGTTGTCCAAGCCCACAATAATACTTGACTAAGGATGTAACCTCCTAAATCTGACCTAGACGTTATGGTCGAATCGGGAAGGCCACATTAGACACCTTAGTGTCGAACCTATCATAACGATAGTTAAAAACCTTCAAGTACTCCCTTTTATAAAATTGTGGTTTCTATTGTTAGCATTGGAAAGCATCCATTTACTTAGCCCAACCATGCTTAGGTCAAATTAATGAATTATGTGAGTTTTTGTAAAACCTTACTGACAACGTTGGCTTTGAAAAATCATTTTGTTATCTTCTTAGCAGCGGAAATGTACCATTAATAGTCAAATTCTTAATTTAGCCATATATCATTCATAGTCCATTTCAACATATTTTAAAAAAAACCATGTATCTATACCAAATATGCGTGTCATGCCTGCATGAAAAACCCTAAAATCTCAAAAAGTCCTAAACCACAATTTAAAGAAACTTTACAGTCCAAAACTGAATAATAATAAAATAATATAAAAATATAATTAAATTAAAAAAATATGACGAAGTAAAGTCCGAAGTCCACCGTACGTCCACATGCCAAATTTTATCCTAAGTTCGATCATTACCTGAGAAGTTGAGGTAATGGGGTGAACTTAACAAGCTCAGTGTGGGACTAAATAAGTATTAAGCATTCATACAGGCAGTTTCATAGAGGTACCAATAGTGCAATCAAATATCAATAATAATTTCAAATGCACATGGTCGTGAAAAATGTAAATGTGAGATCTTATCCATACCATCCGCTACACACCATGAGTTCTCGAGAACCTGTTTGCCAAACTCCAACGTTTGTGAGCAAAGCTCGACCATCAATAATCAAGAATACAGTGAAACTGCCAAATAAATAATGCGATATAATTGTCAATCTCCTTGATACTCTAAATATAGTGCATTGACTACAAATATATGCAGACTTAATATGCCGCTGGTACTCCACGGAACTCCTCCGTCAACCACAAAATCCTATCCCAATACACATACAATATGTCATACAAATTCATACATAATCATATTTCAATACTTTTCACATTTATTTGACATGTTCAACATGTCCTAAATAATCACATACTTTCAGAATAAGAAAGCAGTGTTCCAATTTTCAAATTACCATTAAGATGATATCTATCAATATCGTTCAATTCACATACTTTACGAATTTCATTGTGCACCAATAATAACCTCACATATATATATCATAATAAATATTTCATGCATTTAAATCATGCATAAACCTAATATCTCAACATTCATACCATTCAATTAAACATTCTTATATCACATAATATAATTATGCATAACAATCTCAATTGCACATTCATACAGTCAAACTAGCAATTTTGCCAACACATCAATCTTTTAAGGCTTGAAATGTACCTGGTTCAGTGACTTGAAAAACTAATATTTTGGCTACTATGCCAAACCAATTAGTAGAATAATTTATCAAATATAACATGACATTTATCATTAGGAAACAAATTTTACAAGTTTAGGACCCACACCTTATTTTTTGCTTTCTCGCAACACCTTATGAATCTTTCGATTTTCCTTAATAAACCTTTATACGATCCTAAACCAAAATTCAGTACAAATTCAATCAATTTATCACTTAACCAACTCCAAATTACCCACTAATTGCTTCAAATCAATTTTCAAATTAATAACTATTTTACAAATTCAACTAGTTCGATTCCTTACCTTGTATTGATGCGAATTGTACGTGTTCTTCGGCTTTACGATTGATTTGGGCCATTTGGCTCAGCACCTAATTTCGTAATATACTGGAAAGTAAATAGGTAATAATTATTAAATTCGTTCATTTAATCAATCCATAACCTTTAGCCTACAACTATGTCGAAACAACAATTAATTTTACGCTTAACTACACTTACGCTTCCGATTTGTGAGTTTCGAATGCCCAAATGATCAAGAAAATTTTCCTTAATTGACATGGATTTAATATCTAATTAAGAGGGTTCAAGAACTCAAATTATGGCTAAATGGGCAAGATTCAAGAAACGAAACAACCCCCTATTCTACACATATGCGCACGTACCACCACCCATGGTGGCCTAAATTGGGGCTGAATTTTAAAATGGTTTGAGACCTCATTAAAATTTGGAAAAATATATTTGAAAACATTTAAAATACACTAAATTACAGATATGGAAATTTTGGTTTTTAATTGACAAGATTAACCAAGAAATTGAAGAGAAAAGAGATCTTACCCAAACTAGTTGAGATAAACGACAATGTCATCTTCTTAGCAATGTTTGGGATCAATTTTGGAGTTCAATATTTTAGATTTAGGGCTGATTTATTTGGGGAAAAAGGGTAGCAATATAGTAACAGAGATGGTGCACAATCTTGATGCAAAAAGAAGAAGATGATAAAAGGGGATGTGTAAGTAATGGCAACAATGGAGGAAAAAGGGGAAAAAAATAAAGATGAAGAGAGGGAGAGGGGGTTAGAGATGAATTAGTTAGAAGAAAAAGGGATTCAAAGGCTGATTATTTTGATAAAAAATGTATTTATACCTAGGTTTACTAGGCTTGGATGACAACACACACACAAAAAAGAAAAAGGAATTTGCAAAAATCAATTTATTTTGGAAGAGTCGAGACTTAAACTTGGGGCCTCCAACTAACTTTCATGCTTTCACATTAAATAACTAACCATTGGGTCGATTCCCTATTTTTGATATATTTCTAAATTTTATGGAGCTAAATTTGGGATGTTACAAAGGACCTTTTAAGAATAATCATATTTTTATTAGGACTTTATTACAATTCAGTTTATTTATATACAAAGAAGAAGAAATTGAAAGAATAATGGCAATGTCTTCTATTAATAAACAAGGTAAAACAAGTATGTAATTACAATAAACACATGATTGGTCTTTGATCATACTATAACACCACACTATGAACGTGCATACTATAACACCACACTATGAACGTCACAAGTGAATAAATCCATAAACGGATTCAAGATCTATTCTTCTTGGTTCCAGTCCGATGTACTATCAGTCACATCTATGTCTCTATGTTTTGAGAGTCATTCGCTTTGATGCCCATGACAAAGCGTCTCCCCGATTGGACTTGATAGACGACATACTAATTTTCCAATCGGTTTGCTAATTTTTTATTAGACTAAGGATATGTTTTTGTTCGTCTACTAATATAAGTGAGGATATGTTTTCGTTTGTCTACTAATATAAGTGTCTTTCCATATTATGATTGATCTACCACAATTTGATATGTCAAATTAGGCTCCCTATTATGCTTAAATAGCTTATTTCCAAGCAATTTATATATTTTTTCATGTTTTTACTTAGTTTTTGTTCTTTGCTTTAATAAGTGAAATCATGCGTTTTATGCCACTTTTGAGACCCAAATGGCCAAATGCGCTTTAGGAAACCTAATCTTTGATTGCGTGTTGCACGGAGTTATCAGAGGCCCGAACGTGAGCAAAAACATCACTAAAAAGGGGGTATTGCTATATCGAAGCAAGGAAGTCGTGATACCCCTGACAGTATTGAAATGAAGAGAATTGATGCCATCTTTAGTGGTATCATGATACCAAGCATGGATATCGCGATACCGAGACACCAAGACCCCTTAATTCAAGACTGTTGTGGGTATCACAATACCACTGTATGAGTATCGCAATTCATTGTCGTGAGGGGACAAAAAATAATTGTAGGGATAGTCCTTATCCAACTTCAACACCAATCAAATTTAGACATTGAAGGGTATTTTGGTCACAAATTTTGGGTTGTAATTAGATTAAAAGCCACTTTTGGCTGAGAACAAAATAGTAATAGAGGAGGGTGAGCTTTTTATTTTTTTAGAAAGAGCTTTTAGTTTATTTTTTTTATCTTTTCAGCTTAGTGTTAGACTAGTTGTTTCTTCTTTATCTTTTTAGGGTTTTAGTTTCACTTTTCTAGTTTCTTGTTAGTTAGTTGTTATTGTAGCTTAGTTTTATTTACTTATTTAATGCTTCAAACCTTTGTGTAATTTCAGTTTACTCCTTAGTTTTAATATAACTTAGTTTTATTTTAGTTTTGTTGTTAAAAATATGGTCTTTAAGTGTTCTTGTACATTTACTTTACTGCCATTTTCATTATCTCTAAGCTTTTCCAAAAAAGGCCCAAGCTTTTCTCATTCTTATTGTGTTTGCCATTGATATTCATTTTGCTTGCTTATTGGGTTTTTGTTTGCTTAAATATGATTAGGGGTAGCTAAATATTAGGCGGTTGGTTCATTGAAGTGTTGTTTAGTTAGCCTTTGATACAAAGATTAAATCGTAAAAAACTAGAATAAATCGAATAGATTTGAAAACTTAGGATTGATGACCTTAAGAAAAAATTTTGGTAAGTGAGACCAAGATGAGATCTTATCACCAATTCGATAGTCCTAGGTTAGTTTGGTGAGATCGAGAGATTAGCCAGACTAATTTATCTAAGTTGGTAAAGTGAAGATCCAGAGGTAAAATTGAACTAATTTAGGAGTTTAAATGGTGTAGATCTCTAATCCAAAAGCTAAATAGCAAATTGGAAGTCAACCAACTGCTGTTCGTTATTAATTTAAGAATTTCGTAATTTTGTTTGTTTTACAATTTTGGTCCTTTTGCGTGGTAAGTAGTTAATTAAAGTAAGTTATTCCCAAATTATACTTTGTGGTAATATAGAAATTAGTGAAAAGCTAGTTAAACTCCTTTTTTTGCATGCTTGTTAAAGAAATCATTAAATCACTGACTCTTTTGGGTTTGACTCCTTGGAATACTCTGGTATTCCATTGGACACTATAAATATTACAACAGACATTGTTCGCTTGCAGTTAAAATCACACTTTTAAAATTGTTTTAGAAAATTATTTTTTATGCACACGCCGATCGAATAGAAGTTATCGATTTGACCATGTAATATCGCTTAATATTAGTTTAAACATTAGACAACAAATGAGCAACATTTACTTCCATTTTGCGTTGCATGAAAAAATCATATGAGGACAATCATACAAAGTATATTAATGTAATCAATGAATTTATTTTATTAACCAATTTGTTTGAAAAAAATTACAAGTTTACAAACGAATATACTACACTCAGGGCATCAGATTCAACAATCATATGGATGCATTTGCAATCATTATTTCTTTAATATTTATTCCTTTTGCATACATATAACTAGTACTTCTTTATGGTTCATTGAGCCTTATCTTAGATGGACCATATTAAGGAAAAAAAAAGAGAGATAAAAATAAATTACATTTAAAATTATTCTAAATAGTCATATTCAAAGATTTGTTTCCATTATGTGCTTAAGTACACAACACTCTCACTAACTATAATGTATATTTTAATAGTCAACATACATGTACCATGTTGTATCATAAGCCTTTATGCTCATGAAACTCAAATCGTTGGAGAGCTCTTAAATTGCATGGAGATTTTCACTTATAATCTCTAGCCTTTTTAAGTTTGTCTAACCATAACCATAATCCAAGTCTAAGCATTGGAATGTAATGAGTATTTGTTCATTGCAATAAGGTTAATTGAAACTAATCAACACAAAATGTTAACCATATAGCCTTATAAAGAAGCTAGAGTAATAGCTATAAATATAACATAAATCATAAAGCCATATTGTGACAATCAATGTCTTACAATTAGTAATCTAGTGCATCATCAAAACCAAACTTGAGTTAAGGCAACGACATGCTATTTATTAACTTTCAAGTACGACGGGTAGCATCTTGTAATGTGTGATCTATTGCATCATCACCATAACCAAGCTTTAAGTTAAGGATATTATATGCTATTGGTTTACTCTCAAATAAGAGTATTAATATCTCATAATGAGCAATCTAGTGCATCATCATAACCAACCTTTGAGTTAAGATAATGATATGTTATTGGTTCACTCTATAGTATCTGATTGAATTCTATAATTTGAGATATTAGTGCTTTCATGTATTAACAAGTCTATAATATGATAATAGAAATAGTAAATCACATTTGAGCTATTTTATATTATTATAACTATTCACTTAAAAACTTGTTTAATCAACAACCATAGTATCATTATGAATGGGTCATTTTGGTGACAACCAATTCAACCAAACTAAAACTTTAAGGTCGATCGAACGTTAATTTTTATATGCTCACGAAAATTAGCCTTAATGTAACTTTGGTACCACATGTTAGAAAAATAATGATCTTTGACTAATTTTGTGAACCATACACAATAGTATTCATAAAATAAAGCTTGTATAACATACTTTTATGAATTAAATAGGACATACCTTAGACATCTTGAGTCTAGGAACTTGATCACAATTGATTGTAGGTCTAGTAGAAATTCAATTTTGGAAATATTAAAACTTAGGATGAAAGCTTGATTCATGTTATGATGAACATTTGATCTTTTATTTGATCTTTTCTCTCCTTGATTATTTTGATGTTTGATTCTTAAGTTATGGGAAAACTCTCAAACTTAGTTAAGTAGAGAGAGGAATCAAAACCCTTTATATAGTATTTCCATAAGACACAACCATGATAGTGTCAATGTAAATGCCTTATTCTTCAACTTTTGGTATAAGAATGTACAAGTATATGAATTATTTTAATGTGATACATTTAACATTGATAAATTAACATTAAGGGTCTGTTTGGTAACCTGTAAAAGTTTTTCCGTAAAAGCTTTTCATGCTTTTTTGATGTTTGGCTGGTTGAAAATGATTTTCCAAAGGTAAAATATTTTAAAAAACACGGGAAAATGAGGGCTTTTTTTAATTACCTTTTGAAATCGGTAAGACATTTCTCGAAAATTGACACTTCTTCTCCCTTTTCCCCTTCCCCTTCCCCTTGGTTGCAAATCAGTTTGGTCAACGGAGAACCGAAGCCATTTTCAATGTTGAAGAAGTCATTACATGAACCTCTCCCTGTTTTAAATCCTCATCTCGAAGTTTTTTCCATGAAAGCTGCTTCCTTCAACACTCCCCATTTTCTGTCCATCATCACAAAAAGAACATCAGCATAGCCATGTCCAACTCGATTCGCAAGAACCCTTTTTCTTAAACTCCCTTAGAGCTTCCAAAACAATCCCTTTTTTAGATCGTCGACTAATTTCTTTGCTTCTTCTTTTTCCTCCGTTTCTTCTTCTTCCAATGCATTCATCGAGTCAACTGCCAACGGCACGTATTTGGGTTGGAACAAAGCTCCAGAGATTGAGATCGATGGTGGTAGACAAGCTAAGGCTCTGGGGTTCGGAGAAAGAGGACGATGGTTGCGAAAGGTGCTTCATTTTCCATTCTTTTAGCAACACTGGCTGGCTTGTATAAGTTCCTTTTTTTTTCTTTTTCTGGTATAACTAAAGGTCTTTGATTTTGGAATTTTGCACATGGAAAAGTAAATTATGGCATTATTTTTTTTCCTTTTTAGTTGAAAATAGTGCTAATTAATGTTATTTGTTAGTATAACTTTGTTAGAATCTTATGAATTTTTAATGATGTACTATATCTTGATTTGTTGGACTAATGTGATAATTTCTACTTTATGTGTATTAATTCATAAAATTTATCAAAAGTGGAATTTTGAAAACTTAGTTTTGGAAGTTTGAATATTAAGTTTAACCTCCTACTTTAGATTTTTCATTTTGGTTAATTGGCTTGTGTTGTGTGTTTCTCTAGCATCAGCCGATCTGTCGATTTGCCTCTCGTGATGCACTACGATTCAAGAAACCCGCTGGGCATAAGGATTTGTTCTACATTGATGACAAAGATGTGGAGTTTAAAGAAGTAAGAACTTATCAACAATATTCAAGGTTATGTTGTATGTTGCCTTATTAAAGAAGTCTTCACTTAAATTCTTCTATGTTGCCTTATGTATCTAGTTCTTGAGTCACCTTTGCCAAAAGCACCACTAATACATCTGTTACATCCCACTGGCTTCCGATTGAAGGCATTCAACCAGAAATTCCAGAAAATGCTTCAATTGAAGGTACCATCTTAGCTAACCTAAATATTCTCTCGAAGCTATTTGTGTTGAAGACTCTTATGGTTCATGTTCTTTTCTGGTTTTATCACTTTAATCTAATATGACTTATCTTCATTTCTACATCGAATTGGTTTTTTTCTTTCCATGCAGCACCCTCTAATGGTAAAAAGGCTGAATACAAAGAAGATGGGCTTTCCGTTGATGTCAAATTACCTATTAAGCATGTATTATCTAGAGAACTTAAAGTATGTTGTACATCTTCAGCAACATTTTTATGTTAAAATTTGCATAAATGATATTAAAAGACTAATTTGGTTGTTATGCAGCTTTACTTTGACAAGATCGTGGACATTACCATGAATAAATCAGTCTCGATTCTCTTTAAACAAGCATTATTGAGTTTGGAAACAGACTCGGGATTACATCCTTTAGTTCTTTATTGTACATGTTTCATTGCTGATGAGGTTGTCTTAAAGATCTTTCATACTTCATTATATATGTGTGTTGTAAAGAACTTTTGGTTGGTTATCTCAAGCTTACATTTTTGCCACATTTATCTCAGGTTGCACGGAATTTGAATAATTTCCCTCTCATGTTTGCTTTGATGCGTGTTGCATGGAGTCTTCTCCAGAATGAACACTTACACATAAAAACTTACGTGAGTTTATTATTTCAATTGTTTAGAAGTCCACGAACTAATGCAAATATGCTAATGGTTTATTTTCAACCTATTTGATTTTTTAAAATGTTCTTCAGTTACACCAGTTGATGCCATCTATTATTACTTGCCTCGTTGCAAAAAGGTTAGGAAATAAATTCACTGACAATCATTGGGAACTTAGAAACTTCGTAGCAAAGCTAGTGGCATCAATATGCAAAAGGTGAAGATTTCTTTTCTTTTGGACTTATACATGCATATTTGATTTTATGAATTTTAGGTGTTTGATTTTTTGGTTAAAAACTTGGATCTATTCTTGAAGTGTATTTGCAGCTTCTTGAACCTGAAATAAAAAGACACGAGGCCTGGTGTGTTTATGGGGCCCTACTGGTAAGTTTAACATCAAATTTGGTACCAGTTTATGAGCATCGGTTCATTTATTTGCTGTAGAATTAACAACACTGCATAAAATTTCCACTAACAGCGTGCAGCTGGACTGTGCATGTATGATCGGCTTAAAATGTTCCCTAGTTTGCTAGCACCCCCAACTCGTCCTATCTGGAAAAGCAACAACAAAGTTGCGACAAGTATGATTTCTTTGAACCATCATATTTACAGTTAATCCACAAGTCTCTTCTCCCCCTTTACGATATTCCATTTTCTGATCAATCAAGATAAATGAAAAGCAAGCACGGACACCTGGATGCAGCAACAACCACCTGCCAAGAAAATAGCAACTGAGAGTGCAATAGGTATGATGCCAATAAATTCCATGCAAACTGATTTACAAAGGGCAGTTAGCGGCTTTTCTACCATCGTAGGAGGTTCCAATATTGGTGTATCATCAATGTCACGGCCGTTATCAAACGATAACATGCTAGGGAGGGAGGTCGGGGGTCGAGTTTCAAGGACATCAACTATTCTAGCTCAGGCTTGGAAGGAAGACACAGACCCAAGGAACTTGTTAGCATCATTATTTGAACTTTTTGGTGAGAGTATGTTATCATTTACCCCCAAACCTGAGCTTTCATTCTTCCTTTGATTAAATTTTACCTCCAAAAGCTATGGTTTTTGAAGGAATGTGTAAATTATCTCCAAAAGCTATGGTTTTTGTTAGATACATGACTTTTGACTAATGTAGACGTAGTACATGAAATTGGTCAATGTATTTAAAAAATAAATTAATTAATTTTTGATGTGGTCTTGAATGCCACAAATTCAAATATATAAATAATGTGAATGAGCTTAAATCAACCAAACTCAAATATTATTTAAAGTTGAACTCGAACTTAAGTAATAGTATTTGATTTTGCTTGAGCTTCTCATTGCTTGAGCTTGACTTAATTACAGTTGTAGGTATTACTATTACTCTTTTATTTTCAACTAAATCGTCTTTAAACATTCAAAGTTGAGAGTTTGGTTATTCTCATATTGTTTCCTAAAAAATAATTTTTTTGGGTCTAAAATTATACCACATTAGGTCCCAAAAGAAGAGGTTCATTTCATTATTGAATTTAGCAAGCAAAAAGCTACACTAGAATTTGAAAACCCTAATTTTGGATTCAAGATTTTAAGAACAGATGACTTGCGAAGAAAAGGGCTTGAAAGGAAATGAAGTATCCCATGCATAGATGAAGCTCAAGTTACTGGAATAAATCACTAGTCCGCCGTTGTTGATCAAGCATTCGCCTCCTGATTTTGACATCACTGACGATTCGACGTCCTCCACCGTCTGAAACCCATTGCAATAAGCTTCAAATCAGACTGAGTGCAGATACAATCGTTTTTTACTGTGGCTTTCCACTCTGGCTTGTTTTTCACTGTTTTCCCAGTTTGTGATTGGCTGATTCTTATATTCGCTATTCGTGCATTGACAATATCCTTCAAAATAGAAACCAAAACCTTTAAATTTATATATATATATATACATACATATATTACTAATATACAATAATAAAATTACAACTTTGCTGGTCATTTGATGATTCTTAGTATAATTTTAGATTGAAAAGAAAATGAAAAAAAATAATGTTAGGAAAATTTTCCGAAACCCGATATAACTATCCAACATTGAAAAGAAAAACCCTATAAAAGATTGTCCTTATTTTAACTTGCCATTAATTGTTTTTTAATTTCATCAAAATTTCATTTTTAATTCTAGAGATTAAATTTTGGGTAAATCACTTTTTGGGCTTAAATTTGGTAATTACTCTCACATTTGAGGTCTAAAACTTCTTTTTATTCAAATTAGACCCTAAACTTATCAATTGTTCCCACATTAGAGCTTAAGCTTTTCTTTGTCTAAGCTAGTCCTTAAACTTGACAATTGTTCCCATATTCAGGCCGGGACTTTTTTTTTTGTCCAAGTTAATTTTTCATATTTCCTTGAAAATCCTAAAGTTTAAACTCCATTATAGAAACAATTGCTAAATTCAAGAAATAACTTAGAAAAGAAAAGTTCAAGCACCAACCTAGTTCAAAGACTAAGTTAGACAAAAAAAAAATTAGACCCTAGTGTGTGAGTTGTTGCCAAATTCATGTCCCAAATTGTAATTTAATCATTTAATTTTTTATTATAACTTTGAACTTCAATATGAACTCTAAGTTCAAACCCAAAGTAACTTAACTTAATTATAAAAAAAATTCCTTAACAATCAAAATTTTTCTAACCCTAAATCAAATTACCATGAACTTGAACTTATCCAAATCCACAATTAACCGAAACAAATTAACAAGAATGTGAAATGATACAACTAACCCAATCCAAAAACTTAACACAGCCAAAACTGAATCAAAATGACCAAAATTGATCACATCCAAATTTATCACTGTATACATTTATTTTTATCTTTGTAATTTCATAATTGAAATCCAAATGATAATACAATTAAAAGATTTCATTAAATTGAATTATTCAACATTTTTCAAATAAAAGACTTCATGTCGTAACCCATATTATAGAATATTTTCATCGGTGCATTGGGAACCATTGCTCCTGGTATAGGAGCTCTCACTTTGTAAGCCATATGTACTAGGGGTGTTCAATTAGACCCGAAATAATATTAACTGAATTAATCGACATTTCAAAATTTTTAACCGTTAACAAAATCGAAATTTTTTCAAAAAAATTAACCGAACCGAAAATTTTTCGGTTAATTCGGTCGGTTAACCGAATTAACCGAAAATTATATATTTTTTAATTTTTAGTTAAAATAAGTATAAAATTAACCAAATTAATCGAATTAATCACATTAACCGAATTACCCAAATTAACCGAATTAACCGAATTATTTGTATAAAATTATGTGTTTTTTATTTTTATTTTTATTTTTATTTATTAAATTATTTGTAATTTTTATGATTGGGTTGGGTAATTGGGTTGGGTTGGGTACTTGGGTTAATATATATTAGATTGGGTATTTGGGTTTATGTTGGATTGGGTTTGAGTGAATAGTGGGCTATTTATATATTATAATTTTATTTATTAATTTGTTTCGGTTAACTGAAAAAATTTGGTTAACCGATCGGTTTCGAACCGAATTAACCGTTAACCGAAAACTCAAAAAATTATTAACTGACCCCCAACTGAATTAATTCGGTTAACCGACCGATTAACCGAATTCGAATTTTTTCAGTTTTACCCGAATTTTGCACACCCCTAATATGTACCAACGAAAGAAGATTCATTGGCATGACAACTGTTGAGAAGAGGGAACCTCCTATTGGTTGCCCTATTGTTGAAGGTTGGTCAGTATGTAGCACTAGGAGCAGCCAAGAAGTAGGCCAAAAAGGCCGAGCCATGCAGGAGCTGCTGAAGCAAATGCAGTTGTTTATTTTTGTTTATTTTGTAACCTTAGTTTGATGTAATGTAATTTAGTTCATTTCGAACTATGTTAGTTTGATGTTTGATGTAATTTGATACTGATTGAGCTGTTAACTCAGCTTTGTTCATGTGTGCAAGCTTGGTTTACCAAGTTTCAATGTATTAGTTGTAGTAGGTATTGTTTAGGTGACCACTGATTTTGATAAGCTGAATGCTTGGTTTAATGTATTGGAATTATGCCATTATTCATTCTTATTGAAAATATCAGTTTTTCATTCAAAAATACTCTCACATTTTCCTTGTTTTTCTTTTCTGTTCTCAAGCAAATTTTGTTGTTTGCTCCACAAGCCTCGAGCCTTGTTGCTCAAGCTTCTGTTAACCTTGTTACTTCATCCCAATTACTTGATCATAACACCAATAATTGGTATCTAGAGCCATAATCTCATTGGACTTGTTTCTCTCTAACTTCAAAATCGATGGCTTCATCAAGCTTCTTACCAGCTGCACCACCAGTCTTCAATAGAGAAGGCTATCACATATGGGTGGTCAAAATGAAGACCTATCTGTAGGCATTCGACCTATGGGAGGTGGTCAACTCAGATGTTGAACCAGCACCACTTAGAGCCAACCCAACAGTGGTTTAGATCAGGCAGCATGTTGATGAAAGGACCAAGAGGCATAAAGCCATGTCTTGCATACAGAATTGTGTGTCAGATGTGATCTTCACAAGGATTATGGCCTGTGAGACACCAAAGCAAGCCTAGGATAGATTGAAGAAGGAGTTCCAAGGGACAGAGAGGACAAGGCAGCAACAACTACTGAATTTGAGAAGGGATTTCGAGAATTTGAAGATGAAGGAGGAAGAAACTGTCAACCAATACTCTGACAGAATCATGGTTGTGGTAAACAACAAAAGACTCCTTGAAGAGCAGTTCAGTGAAGCAAGGATAGTGGAGAAAGTGATCTCAACCCTACTTGAAAGGTATGAGGCAAAAATATCTTCCTTCGAAGACATAAGGAACATGACCAGCATCTCATTGACAAAGCTGATCAATGCTCTCTATACATAAGAGCAAAGAAGAGCCAGCAGATTGAAGGAGTACCAAGAAGGTACCTTTCAAGCCAAAACTAAACCTGCCTCAAACACATCTGCAGCAAAAAGACTTGGAGAGACAAGCCTAAGTCAAATGCTCCAAGAAGAAAGGACCAACCTTGCAGGCATTGCAAAAGGCCTGGTCATCCAGAGGCCAATTACTGGTTTAGGCCAGATGTGCAGTGCCAATACTGTAAAAAGATGAGGCATGTTGAAAGGATTTGCCAAAACAAGGGCAGACCAAGACAAAACCAACCACAACAGCAAAAGGTTGAGGATCAAGTAGCAAAAGAAGACAGTGATCATGAGGAGCAAGTTTTTGCTGTGTCATGCTCAGCTGCTCAGGTGAAGGCTGCAAATGGATGGCTCTTGGATTGTGGCTACACCAACCATATGACACCAGATGCTGCCATTTTAAAGTCATTAGACAGAAGCTGCAAAACCAAGGTCAAAGTTGGCAATGGCCACTTTACCAAGGCAGAAGGTAAAAGAGATGTGTTGATATGCACTCCTACAGGTAACAAGCTCATTTCAAATATGTTGCTAGTTCCTAAAATTGACAGAAACCTGCTCAGCATAGCTCAGTTGCTTGAGAAGGGCTATACTGTGATGTTTAAAGGCAATGATTGCCAAATCAATGATCCAAGGGGATCTAAGCTCATGACAGTAGCCATAACAGATAAAAGCTTTATTGTGGACTGGAACAAAGGCCTGGATAGTGCCTACACTGTTTCTTCAGATGAATCCAAGCTATGGCATCAAAGACTTGGCCATGTCAACTTCAGATTGATGGCTCAAATGGTTAGGGAGGATTTGGTTGAAAATTTCACTAACTCAATTGAGAAAGAAAGAGGAGGTTTGTGAAGTATGTCAGCTAGGAAAGTAGGCTAGGTTGCCATTTCCTTCAAATAAGGCCTGGAGAGCCTCAGAAAGGCTGCAGCTTGTGCACACTGATGTGTTTGGCCCCATGAAGACTCAATCATTGAATGACAGTAGGTATTTCATTCTATTTATTGATGATCACTTGAGATTTTGCTGAATTTACTTCTTGAAGAACAAGTCAGAGGTACCCTCAGTGTTTTGGAAGTTTAAGGCTACTGTAGAGACTGAAACAAGCTGCAAACTCAAGACCCTAAGGTCTAATAATGGAATTGAGTACACCTCAGCTCAGTTTCAAGCCTTTTGTAACGAACAAGGCATTAAATATCAGCTTACTAACACTTACACACCTCAACAGAATGGTGTAAGTGAAAGAAAGAACATGAGTGGAACAACGGAAATGTACAACTGTACACAATCGCAACAAGTAGTAAAGTAACAAGTAATGTCGAGTTATCGTACCCACAGGGACTGTAAAAAAAAATTATTTATGAAATTAATTGTAAAACACTTTAGTGAGGTAAAAATAATTTGGTTTTAAAAGATGGTCAAAAACTATTTAAAAACTAAGTAAATAATTAAAAATAAAACAAATAAGTTCTAATGCATGATTTCAAATAAGATTTAATCAAAGTAACATACTTGTGTTGGATTAATTATATTTCTTGAACTCAGAATTATTAAACTCATGCTTACACTGTTACGAATAAATTCACAGAAACCCAGTAATTTTCTAACTTATGAACAAACTTACATACAAAAATTCATTTATCTCTTGACATATCCCTATGTCAGTTCAACCGACTAAACAGATTCTAGTAAGCAAATATGTTATTGCACATACATACTCATTAAACTGAACTAATCTCTTGCATATCCCTATGTCAATTCAAACGATTAATTAAATCTAATCAGCATATAAAAGACTATGTGAGGTAACAAGGCATCCCTACTTTGAAACAGTTTAATCACAATAATCTTGCAAGTTATGCAAGGCAATAATATCGCCAGATACATTGCTAATTTAACCTTCAGCTACCTTAGAAGAATAAACATGCACTGATTAAGTACTGTGTCAATTAATTACAATTGCAATCCGTTTAAATAATTAATTCATTAGCTACCTCACAGTCGTAACGCAAGAATAACTTAGGCATGATTTTACTTAACCAAGCAATTTACCGAGGCCTATAACAGCATAAACATCATTTTAACAATTCAAGCAGGCAGAATATAATCAACCCAACAAAAACTTAATTTAAGCTAAATTGATTAAAATAACCATTTCAATAGCATAAATATTCATAAACATGTTCATCAAAACAACAACAAAAATTAAAGAGATAGGGAACAAGAAGCAAATCCGGTGTTTTTCCGTGGCTTGACTAGTTGCTCCATTCTTCGTTGCCCTCAGCTATCACAGTGGCTTATGAACATTTAATTGCTGCTCCAAAATGGCTGATGAGAGCCTCTTTGGCACTTGAACAATAAGGGAAATGGGAAGGAAAATGAGAGAAAAGTGATAGAGGGAATGAGAGAATGTTGTGGAATAAAGGATGGATGAGGGATGCTTTGAATGATCAGAAAGGGGTGGCTTTTATAGTTGAATATGGCAGCTAAAAATAGAAAAAATAATCAGCCTAAGAGACCTCCCTTGGCTGGCCACACACATGGCAAAGTTAAGAGTTTCAACTTTGCTATTTTAAGCTTGGGCCAATTTCACAAAGCCACAATTAAATTAGGGGTTTGAATGCATTTTGAAAGTTCTTCAAGGCCCTTTTTGCAAGCATATTTAATTAGCTAAAATGCTGATTTGGGTCAGCATATGGACGGTTCTGGGCTGCCCAATTAGTGGCTGGTTTGATTCACTCAATATGGTTCGACCAGTACAGTTCAACTAGACCATTTCTCCATAATTAATTAAAAATAATTTATTTAACCCAAATTAAATGGGGAATAAATTAAAATTAATTAAATTATAAATTAATAACCATTTTTGGACCGTCTTAGGCTGGAAATTAATGTGCCTCAAAACTTCAAATTGCTTATCGGTTTTGTGCTTTCAGCAGTGTCAGCCGAGCCAATTTTCGCCATTTGTGCAAATCTGTCGAAAATAGTCAAAATTACTCAAAATTAAGTATAAATTTAACTAAATTCACCATGTTTATATTTTTAACACAATTTAATTATTTTATAATATTTAATTATTTTTCGACAAGAATTTAACCGGATTTGCATGAATTTAAGTAAAAATGTGTATGAAAAAGTATATAAATTTTTGTGTTTCTACACCCCGAAACTTAATTCATTGCTCGTCCTGAGTAATGCACAAATTTTGAAAAGAATTTCTCGGAAACACCTTCGAAAAATTCCTTTAGAATAACATTTTTCCCAAAATTATGAATTTAGAATACTTATGCTCAAAGACAAGAAATCTGATAGTTATGCTACTTAAGTATACATATCGTTCAAATTAAATTCAACAACTTATTATAATAGAAAAATTTAGACTAAATGCTTTTGCAACAAAGACATGTTAACCCTTACCAATTAGATTTTTATTCCTTTATTCAAGATTAAGCTGTAATCATTAAGCTTAATCATGTCTTCATATGTTGATCGTAGCAATTTCTCTCCACTAATGTAGGTAGCATGAGGACTTTGAATCAATAGGTCTTTATCAAGGTTATAACGTGGCGTGGCTAGGGTAGGTGAAAGATGGATAAATTTTGGTTTTAAAACCCTAGACTTAGTTTCAATCGAACCTTCGGAGTTTTTACCTTCGATACACCAACTTGACTTTCATATGCTCTTTTCTACATCTCTTTCAAATACATGTGCTCTCTTTCCTCTTTATTTTTTTAAGCTAACACGAGCACTTACTTTGTGTACTGCAATTCTTGAGTAATTTTTCAACTCCCCCAAACTTATTTTCGAAGAACATTTTGAATATTACTGAGTCTAGTGTTTGAGACAATTTTAAGATCATTAAGCGACAAGTAATGGCTAATTATTGCAAAGGTCGAAATAAAATTTAGGCCATATAATCTCAAAGTTGGGTTTCAAAGGATAAAATTTTACCATGGTGGGCTTGAAAGGCTCAAATGGTCCAAACAATAGTTGCTTAAATCATTTCCAACGTTCCATACTCCCTAGGATTTCGCCTCAAGAAACTACTAAGTCAATTCTAAAGACTTAAACTTTCATGCATACCTAACTTTTCTAAAGAACTAAAAATTTTATGGTACGAATTTGCATGTTTTATTAAAAATACATTTATGTCATTATTAAGCTAACATAATAAGTTATTGAAATAATAGAACTTTATTCATACTCAAATTGAGCATACTTAACAAAATTCAAATTTTTGAACAAAATATATCCTAATCATAATTAAAAGAAAAATTTTATTCTGAGTGGAAATAATTCAAATTTTCGGCCCCCCCAACTTAAAATAAACAATGTTCTCATTGTTTAAAGTTAACAGATACTATACACCAGGTAGGATTTTAAAAAAGAGGAGGTGAGTCAATTTGACTGCTTAAGTACCAAGCTCTTTCTAAATCCAATCCAAGACATGTATATATCTATTACCACACTTTATACTTTGTGACTTGCTCACATTTTATTAGTGATTTTCCTCTCTTGTTTTATTATGCAAAAAATAAAAGATTCCTAATTAAACTTAATCCTAAATATAGTCTAAGAACAAAAATAAAGTAAAGTCAAGATCCCCCATTTATTTATTTGCAGACCCTTCCGAATTTGACTCATCTTTTGCTCCATCACTATTGCCTTTGCATGAATCGCTTCGCTCCTTCTTTGATAATGGAATTCATGGTTCAAATATGGAATCTGGAAACTCAGGCACAAAAATAAATGGGTCATTGTATATTTTCTTAAAAACACTTCTTGTCGAGTCATCCCTTATTTTTGAGTATCTCCAGTAGGCTTGTTGCTGCCATTGGATATGTTGCATTAAGTCCATCAATTTTGATAGCTCATCTTGAAGGTCTGGGCTAGGCGGTTGAGCTCTAAACATTGAAGTTTCAGCATCAGGTTCAGCTTCTGGTTCCACTGATTCTACTTTATCAGGGACTTCAAATGATTGCATCGTGGGATCTTCTTCTTCATCAGGGTCCTCTGGTTCCTCACTTACTTCAACAAGTTTCTGTAGAACTAAGTCTTCAGCTACTCGGTAAAGGTCCCAATCCGTGATTGTGCCTTGGCTATACCCGTCTTCCTTACATTCGTAAGAATTTCAGCTTTCAAGCATAAAATTGTTATTGTAAAGGGGAAGTGAGCAGGGCCAGAGCGCTTAATGGCACAATTCCGTATTTCCCTCAAGATGTCTCCCCCACATCAATGGTCTTTCCAGTTAGGATCGAGTACAATAAGACCATTCGCTCTAATGAGATTGTAGTCCCATGTGAGCTAGGCATAAGGCTGAGTCGGATGAAGTAAAACCATACCTTCGCGAGTGGCATCAAATATTCTCTTCGACAAGTGTGGATTCCTTGTTTTGACACAGTCCATGCAGAACCCTGAATTTTCAGTTCCTTGAGAATTTCTTGGAAATTTTCAGGCTTGATATTGCTCATCAATGTGGAATATTTGTCGTTTTCGAAATCTGGTAATTCAAAGAATTCATTAATAGCATTTGAATTTATCAGTACCTTGATTCTGTGAACTGGGACTTCTGTCATCTCGCTTGAAGTTAAATTTGCATAGAACTCACGAACTAGCTCCTCATCCACACTAGGTCTCTTTTCGCAAAATAACTCTCAATTGAGGGTTTCAGCAACTTGATGAATACTTGCCATAAAGTCTCTATAGTTGCTTTCCTTTAATGTAAAGCCTTTTTCTGGATGCATCTATTGATTTTTGAAGATACTTTTGTATCTCACTTTGGTTTTTTCATAGTGGAATTTGTTTTGTGTTTCATTAATTTGAGTGGAAGCAGGAGTTCTCTTGCGAGGCATGTTTAACCTGATCATAAGATGGGAAAAATTATTTTCTCAAAAATTTAATTTATAAGAATTAATAATTCAACAAACTGAGAAATTAAATAACTAAATAAAATTAAAAGTTTGAGAGAAAAATTGGTCTCACCACCTTTTGCTTAAGAACTCGTAAAATAAATGAAAAAATAAATGGGAATCAAAAGATGGTGAATTAAGAGAGGGTGAGAGGTTTTTGGCTAAGGATAGGTGAAAAGGTGGTGTTGCTCGAGTGTGCAAGGCAGCAGCGCAACAGGGTCTAGGAGCAGGCAGCAACGTGTGCGGGAGCTGGTAGGGATGTGCTAGCAGTGTATGGAGCTTCGTCGGGCAGGCCTGGTGCATGCGCTAAGCGCATATGTGGGACATGGCTTGGGCAGTTGGGCTAGAGCAGCAGGCACTGAAAGTGGCCAGCCGCGCAAGGCAGCATGCAATAGGCAGGTGTGCCTAGGAGTAGCTGTTGAAGCTTGGACGTGCGGCGTGCAATGAAGCTGGGTGTGCTGGCCGATTGCTGGGTGCTAGGGGCTTGCAGCACTTTAAGGGTTTTAGTGCTTTGGGTTTTGAGTGATAGATGAATGGGAAGATGGGTGGAATTTATAGAGGGAAAAATAGGAATTAGAGTAGAATTCTTAAAATAATTTAATTAATAAAAATTTTAAGTTCTAATCCTATACAAAGATAACAACAATTAATAATTAGATATATGCATATTAAATTATCAATTGCTATTTAATTTATTTAAACAAAGGTAAGATATGATTAAAACTAATCCTAATTCTATGCTAAATTGATAAAGATTAATATATAAATTATTATAGATATAATTATATATTAAAGATTATCTTCTTATTATCATTAAAAACTTACCAAATAAAATCCTAAAATTTGATAATAATTAATATATATTATAATGGATATAATTATATATTAATAATTATTTTTTTAAACTAAAAACATTTATTCTAGAAGCCTTTTGAAAATATTTACAAAAAGAGGCATCTAGTTTTTATTATTTACGAAAAGAGCAACTAAATTTTAAAAATAATTCAATTAAGTCCTAGCCTTAATGAAAATTTGGAATTGAGTTACAATTTAAGACTTGGATCAAAATTGACCCTTTTATTTGAAAAATCAAAGATTAAAATTTCTATTTAGAGAATAATTTTTCGGAAAATTATGTTAAAATCAATTCCCAGGAAAGATTGGAAGGGTCACAAGCGGTTCCGCTTAAGTTCCAATCTCTTAGACAGAATTTATTTAAACATGCTAATCCCGAAAATATACCCTAAATCATTTAGTAAAAAGGAAAATAATAAAATTTTTAACATCCGATAAAATGAACGAAATTTCATTCCGGTCAATCTTATCTCCCGAATAGTGTTTCAGGTGCTGAGCGTTAACATGAAAATTACCTCCCTTACCTTGGAGCTCGACAACTCTGTATGGATAGACACGATGAATAGTAAATGGACCGGACCAATGTGATCTTAGCTTACCTGGAAAGAACTTTAGTCTGGAATTAAATAACAAAACTCGCTGACCTGCTTCAAATTCTCGAACTCGAATGTGCTTGTCATGCCATTTTTTAAGCCTCTCCTTGAGTAATTTGGCATTTTCGTAGGAGAATAGCTGGAGTTCCTCTATCTCATTGAGTTGGAGCATCCGTTTCTCTTTAGCAAGCTTAGGATCCAAGTTGAGTTGTTGAAGAGCCCAGTAAGCCTTGTGCTCTAAGTCTAAGGGTAGATGACATGCTTTCCCAAAGACCAACCTGTAGGGTGACATCACTAAAGGCGTCTTGTATGCTGTTTTGTAAGCCTATAAAACATCTTCCAGCCTTTTGGGCCAATCTCGTCGGTTTGGGTAAAATACCTTCTCAAGTATGCCTTTGATTTCCTTATTTGCCAGTTCAGCTTGCCCATTCGTCTGCGGATGGTAAGCTGTTGCAACCTTGTCTTTCACTCCGTGCTTGTCTAATAACCATCTTAACCACTTGTTCACGAAGTGGGACCCTTCATCACTAATGATAGCTCCTGGGGTTCCAAACCTTGTGAACACGTGTTTTGTAAGAACTTAATTACAACCTTAGCATCATTTGTTGGATAAGTTTCAGCCTCGACGCACTTGGACACATAGTCTACTGCTACCAATATATACTTGTGACCAAAAGACGGAGGGAAAGGACCAAGAAAGTTAATACCCCATACATCGAACAATTCTACCTCAATGATGTTTGTTCGAGGCATCTCATTTCTATTGGTGACATTTTCGACCCTTTGACATCGGTCACCGCTCTTTACGTATGCATATGCATCCTTGAATACTGTTAGCCAAAAGAATCTGGCTTGCAATACTTTGGTTGCCGTACGAGTACCTCCGAAGTGTCCCTCACTCGGAGCTGAGTGACAATGGTATAATTTTTTTTGTACTTCATCTTCTGCCACGCATTTCCTGATCATCTGATCTGCACACTTTTTAAACAAATATGGCTCTTCCCAGCAATAGTACTTCACATCGTGAAGAAACTTTCTCCTTTATTGATAAGTCTTATCAACTGGCATCAAACCACAAGCTAAACAGTTAGCAATATCAGCAAACCAAGGGGTACTATGGACACGACTTACCTTTAGTATGTGTTCATCTGGAGATGTTTCCTGAATTAGTATGATAGGAAAATTCCCTTCTTGCGGCTCCAATCTGGACAAGTGATCTGCTACTTGGTTTTCTACTCCCTTCCGATCTTGAATTTTTAGATCGAACTCTTGAAGTAGAAGTACCCACCGGATCAATCTCGGCTTAGCATCTTTCTTGGCAAGTAAGTACTTAATTACCGAGTGGTCCGTATAAATAGTTACTTTGGTACCTACAAGATAAGATCGAAATTTGTCAAAAGCAAATACAATAGCAAGTAACTCTTTTTCTGTTACCGTATAGTTC
This sequence comes from Gossypium hirsutum, assembly GCF_007990345.1. Classification (NCBI taxonomy): domain Eukaryota; kingdom Viridiplantae; phylum Streptophyta; class Magnoliopsida; order Malvales; family Malvaceae; genus Gossypium; species Gossypium hirsutum. The sequence continues at coordinate 13,847,968 of NC_053436.1, forward strand.
AGTTAAGCTCTTGTAAGAGTCTGGCTTGCATAGTAGATGGGATGAAAAACTTTGTTCCTTCGTTGACCCATGACAGCGACAGCTCCTATCGCGAAGTCACTTGCGTCACACATTAATTCAAATGGCAAATCCAAGTCTGGTGTGACGATTATGGGTGCCGTGACTAACCGACTCTTTAAATCTTTGAACGCCTTTAAGCATTCCTCATCAAACTTGAACTTTGCGTCATTCTCTAATAATTTGCATAAGGGTTTAACAATTTTGGAGAAGTCCTTGATAAATATTCGATAGAAACCGGTGCGGCCCAAAAAGCTCCTAACACCCTTTACAGATGTTGGAGGTGGGAGTTTCTCAACAACATCTACTTTTTCTTTGTCTACCTCGATTCCATGTCTTGTTATCCGATGCCCTAGAACAATTCCTTCTCGTACCATGAAATGACATTTCTCCCAGTTAAGTACGAGGTTCGTTTCTTTGCATCATCTTAGTACCCTAGCTAGATTGGTTAAACAATCATCGTAAGCATCTCCGAGTACTGAAAAGTCATCCATAAAAACTTCCAAGTACTTCTCAACCATGTCAGTAAAAATATACATTATACATCTATGAAATGTAGCAGGTGCATGACATAAACCAAATGGCATGTGTCTAAATGCAAATGTACCGTACGGGCAAGTGAACGTTGTCTTGTGTTGATCTTCCAGTGCTACTGTAATCTGATTATACCCCGAGTATCCATTGAGAAAATAGTAATAGTCTCGCCCCGTGAGTCTATCTAGCATCTGGTCCAAGAACGACAAAGGAAAGTGATCTTTCCCAGTCTCCTTGTTCAGCTTCTGGTAATCAATGCAAATCCTCCATCCCGTAACTGTTCTAGTTGGTATCAACTCGTTATTCTCGTTTTCTATGACTGTGATACCTTCATTCTTTGGCACGCACTGGACCAGACTTACCCATGAACTGTCTGAGATGGGATAAATGATACCCGCATCTAACCACTTGATAATCTCTTTTTTCACCACGTCCTTCATGATGGGGTTCAATCTTCGTTGTCCATCAATCGTCCCTTCTTCTCCATCTTTCAGGATAATCTTATGCATGTATACAGATGGACTGATATCGCAGATATCGGCTATGGTCCATTCGATAGCCTTCTTGAATTGTTTCAACATCGAGATGAGTTTCTCTTTTTGCTCAGTAGTTAATTCCACTGAAACAATCACATGTAGAGTAGAAACGTTAACTAAATAAACGTATTTTAAATGTGAAGGTAATACCTTAAGTTCTAATTTAGATGGTTCCTCGATTGATGCTTTTGTTTGGGATACTCCTTCTTCTCTAACTCCAAAGATTCAAAACGGGATTGTGGATTAAATCCCCTTTGATTAGCTTCTAATAAAGCTAAGTATTCATCCTCCTCTTCATCATTTGGAGGATCTGATGTCAAAATTTATTCCAACGAATCCTCAAACATAGTTGAGCTCCTTTTCCACTATTAAATCCTCTAAATTAGATACTGTAGAACAATCATCAATTGTGTCAGGAAATTACATAGACTTAAAATCATTAAATGTTACCTGATCATCCTGAACACGTATCGTAAACTCGCCCTTCTACACATCAATAAGGGTCCTTCCGGTTGCTAAGAACGGTCTTCCTAGGATAATTGGCACTTCTTTGTCTGCTTCAAAGTCTAGGATAACAAAATCAACAAGGAAGATAAATTTATCTACTCGTACCAATACATCCTCGATTTTTTCTTCTGGATGTGATAAGGATCGATCTACTAGTTAAAGTGTAACTATAGTAGGTCTAACTTCACCTATCCCCAACTTTCTAAATATTGACATAGGCATCAAGTTTATACTTACACCCAAGTCACATAGTGCCTTACCACAATATGTTGCTCCAATGTTGCAAGGTATGGTCAAACATCCAAGATCCTTCAACTTTAGGTATAGTTTGTCTTGAAGATAAGCGCTGTATTCCTTTGTCAGAGCTACCGTCTCAAATTCTCCGAGTCTTCACTTTTTAGACAGGACATCCTTCATAAATTTGACGTAGTTCGACATTTGTTCAAGTGCTTCAACCAACGGGATGTTGATGTGAAGTTGCTTGAGTACGTCTAGGAATTTATTGAATTGAATTTCCTACTTCTACTTCTGAAGTCTTTGAGGGTAGGGTGGTTGTGGTTTCTTTACTGGAACTGGTTGATTCATTTTCTGCGGTAATTCTGCATCTAACGGAGTTGTTAGTTGATCAGAATTAGCTGGTTCTAGAATAACCTTGTCGGGTTTTGCAAATTCTTGTTATTCTGAAACTGGAATTTCAACACTCGGTTGAACTTCCTCTGAGTCTTGAGCATCAGCTAGCTCCTTTTCAGCTTTGATAGTGTTGGGCTCTACTGTCTTTCCGCTCCTCAATGTTAACACTTTGCAATGTTCCTTCCCCGATTTTCTTGGATTCTCCGTATCACTGGGTAAAGCACCTTGTGGTCGGTTCCTGAGTTCAGTAGCAAGCTGGTCCACTTGATTCTCCAAATTCCTTAGAGTGGCGTCGTTTTTCGCCATGTATGCCTTTAATAAATTCTCTAAGCTATTGGATGATTCAACGTGAGATGTAATTTAATAGTGATTGAGCTGTTAACTCAGCTTTGTTCATATATGCAAGCTTGGTTTACCAAGTTTCAATGTATTAGTTGTAGTTGGTATTGTTTAGGTGACCATATACTGATTTTGACAAGCTGAATACTTGGTTTTATGTATTGGCATTATGCCATTATTCATTCTTAATGAAAATATCAGTTTTTCATTCAAAAATACTCTCACATTTTCCTTGTTTTTCTTTTCTATTCTCAACCAAATTCTGTTGTTTGCTCTACAAACCTCGAGCCTTGTTGCTCAAGCTTCTGTCAACCTTGCTACTTCATCCGGATTACTTGATTATAACACCAACACCTATAGTTGGAGCACCATACTCACCAACACCAGCTGGTGCAGCAGAATGTTGAGGGGATTGTTTTCTCAACTGTAACGCCATTAGATTGATCACTGATCGGCCTGTCTCTTGGGGTGCTGAAATATCTCCATTGCCAACACTGGTGATATCGTAAATTTTAAATTATCTTCGTTCATGGAGAAACATAGTGAGCCACCTAGAAAGTGACTTGTAGTACTTCATGTAGTAGCCTTTGGGAGATAATTGCTTGCTGAAGGTACTTGAAAGCTTTATGGTAATTCAAGAACCCCATAAACCAAAACCAGAAATCATCCACTGTCATAATTTCCATGTACTTTTGTGACAGTTTCTTCATGTTTTCACTCTCATTCACTCCCTTTATTTTGTCAAGTGGAATCAAAACCTGCACCAAAATCAATATACAACAACATGAGAATTGAAGGTGCAAAGTTATGCCGTCTAAGAAGGGAAAAAATAGATGAAATATATACTAACCTCGTAATGGACTCTAACCAATTCTCCATTAGGAGATGTAATTTTAATTGATCTATCACTGCAAAAGCCAACCTTTTGTGATCAGATGAAAAGTAAACCAGCTATGGGACCTGCTGTTGTTGATAAATAGCATTGGCATGCCTTCAACAGCTTCTCCCTTTCTCTAACACTAAACAATTTCTTTAAAATCTTCTCCACCCCTCCTACTTGAACAATTCTTGCCCCTAAACTCAACTTTCCCTTCACAGTTTCACTTATCTTTGGCCTCAACCTCACTGCTGTTCCAAAAATTATTTCAGTTTTCACATACGTATATACATCTATACATGCATATAATTAGACTTTTAGAGTGGTTGTTTCTCGGAGTCCATGAGCGAAAATATCAGCTTTCTTCCCAAGCTTGTTCATCCTTTTAAGTACAAAGTTTCCTTTTCCTGCAGTTCCCAAAACATTTACATTAGTACTAAATAATCTTCATTATGAATATCTAGACCCATAACAGATTAAAAGGTAGTCACCTACCTTTTCTAAATATGTTAGACCCTTCAGCAGATGATGGAACCTGATACTGGCCGGCGGAATTTGGTAAGTACCATTTCGGCATTCGCTCAACTTGGTAAGTTGTCGATTTTATTGTAACTCCAATGACTTGTTCAAGTATATGGCTCTTCATTTTTTTCTGATTAATGAAATAAAAATATGATCAAGGAAGTTTTTTTAGGGGGTAGTATCTGTGATGATGAATGAATCTTTGGAATTGGGAAATGGTATTTAAAGATGTATGGATATGGTGGTTGAATCTAACTTTTTTTCTTGCATGATTCACCTATTTCTCATAAGGAAAGAATAAAAAGAAGAGCATAGAAATATAAAAGGCAATATTAAAAGAAAAGAGGATGACATGATTTGGTGTCTTTAAGATTGTATGAATAACATACATAGCAAGAAGCTGATTAGTTTAGACAACCTTTTTGAAATGAGAATAGATCCTAACAGGGATCATGGTTTGCCCTTTTTTTTCATGTGTTGTGAGTGTAAAAAGACGTGGATTTGAAGCTTTCTGATGTCTGCTACTACTTTAATACTAAGATATGAAAGAAAATAAAGAAAAGATAAGAGATTTGGGGAAACATATGAGTTAACTCAACGACCAAACAAATTGCATGGTGAAAAAGATATGGTAATGCAGTCAAATATATCAGCCATGTGCGATCAACTGTCATATCCACTTATCAACTTTCTTTTGTCAGACAGGTTATAGGGAGCTCAACTAAGTAGGTCTCTCCAATGTTGTTGGGGAATTCTTTCATGTTTTATTTCAACTTAAAGGAGCAAACCTGGGTGTTAAATAACATTTTACAATAAAAAGAGCTTTTGTTTTTTTAACAAAAAGAAGTGCAATTTGGGAATAGAGAAAGGGAACAAATGCTAAGATTCAAATTCTGGTGATTGCATGAATAAACCTAAGATTTACTTTGGAATTTAATGCTAATAGTAGTTCATTTTTTTGCCTTTTCCCCCCTTCCATTAGTGATAAGCAAACTTAAGAAACTTCTAAATATGACCAAGAGTGTCCATTTATGATCAGAAGAAACCTCTTTTGAAAAGGCAATGAATATATCATAATTGGTCAAAGAAACTGTTAATGTGCTTATTTTGTTAGCAGTCTTGTTTTATCTTTGAAGTTTTAATCTGAGGTGGAAATGAATGGGCAGTAGGCCATGCAGATTAAATATTTGCCTCAACTTGCTTTCCAATGCCCCTAAAAAATAGTCATTAATAATAAAGCTAATTTTGCTTAACATACAAGATATAAACCATAGGATTGCTTTGTTACTTTTTAAGTTTGTTGCAAAAACAACAGCCAGATGGACCATTCCCCCACATGGCATGATGGCAACCTTCATTGAATTCAACAGAGTTTTACTCTTACCTTGTCTTTCCAACAAAAAAGAAAATACAGTTTGGGGATAGAGAAAGGGAATGCAAATATCAAGATTCGAGTTCCCTACTTACTAAGACTAACACTACAAGAAAACAGACTTTTAGCAGCGTTTTTTTTAGCCTTTAGCGGTGTTTTCCCAAACACCGTAAAAAACACTACTATAGGAGACACCACTAAATTTTGCGGCGTTTATCTGAAAAAACACCATGAAAGATCAAGATTTTTAGCGGGCTTTTAGCGGCGCTTTTTTCACAAACGCTGCTAATTTTGGCAGATTTGAAATGTACATTTTCACCAATATCCAACCCTTCCTGCATTAATTCGAACCAAAAATAGCTAATATAGTATGAAATCCAACCAAAAACAGCAAATGTAGCATAAAAATACAATCAAAAACATTAAATCTAAATGATACTTCAAATTCAACAAAAGATCTATGATATAGTTAATAAATTAAGTAATATTCTTACAATAATGTTAAATGTGACAATGTTAAAAACATTCTTACAAGGAGAAAACTAATGTCTAAGATGGCGGCTTTTACGACTACTTAAACATCTGCATTATTTGCTGAAGCTGTAGCTGGAGCTCATCGTACTTTCTGCTCTGCTTTGCTGCCATCGCTGCTGCCTTTGCCTCCCTCGCTACTACCGCTGCCTCCCTCACTGCTGCCGTTGCCTCCCTCTCTGCTGCCTCCGCTCTAAGTTGTTGTTGGAGTTCTTCATATTTTCTTTGAACCTCGGCAATTTGCTCAACCATGTTCGCTTGCATCTGAGCTATCTGGTCTCTTAATCTTTGAACTTCAGCTTGAGGTTGACTCCCGGAAGGCATGTATTGCTAGGAGCCGGATCCAAAATATTGGGTCAGGGTAACACCAGATCCTTGAAATCGAACCCGACCGTACCTTTCAGGACCCAAAACTTCATTGATAATTCTATTATCAATATTCTCAAGATTAACAGAACTATCAGTCGAAGCAATCGTTTCATACTCCGCCTTCTTCTCCTTTAGTTTCTCCTAAAAAATCAATTAAAGAGTTAGAAACGAAATATATAATAAAAAGGAATGCAACATAACTTAACATTATTTAAAACTAGTAATGACGAATTAAACCAGTATAATTAAACATTATAAATACTTATAATAAATCAAATTTTATTAAGTAAATATACCATAATTTCTTCAGCTTCGGATGTCATAGGGGATCCATTTTTCTTCCTATGTGTAATCTCAAAAAGCTGAAGGCGTCCAACTTTTTGACCAGACGAGACTTCCTACAATAAAGTAGTAAAAATATTATTTAATAGTAGAAAGTTATTAATATTTGAAAGAATTAATAAATTCATAATACCTCGGCCTCAGCTACATAAGCAAAAGTTCTCGACCTTGCCGTGTACATGAATTTTTTTTTTTGCCTGCTGCTTGTTCCAACTCGCTCACGGTCCTACATAATGAAATTATTATTACGTATATAGTAAACACTATATATAAGAGTTTGGAAATATGTAATACCTCTTATTTCTTTGAATTCCAGAATCTAACCGCATCTTCCCATTGGTACCTCAGCATTCCCGGCGAGACATTTCTCAATTTTTCCTCGAGGCTTATGTCTTTCTTAAGATATAGTTTTTTCAAAGTGCTTTTATGGTCTCTCCATTTTTTACCCAATGCCTTCTTGATATAGTCATCGGAGACCTCTAAAGCAAATTTCTCCTAAAAAAACATAAGTTTAAAATGTAAATATAAATGAAACTTAAACCAAAGTATTATAAATTACATTCACGTTTTGTTACCTTAATATTATCAAGAGCTTCGTTTTTGTTGCTATCAGGCATCTGATGCCATGATTCATAGTTGATGGGCGACATATTGGCATTTCGTGATATAATGCCAAAATAGCCTGCTAAAAGTCGAGCTTCAGATCCAACAGGCTGACCATGACTGTTTCTACTTATTTTGACACGCTCGACAGGATTTAAGTCATATAAATCTTTAAGCAGCGTACGTCCTCGACCTCTGCGCGTCCCACCACTTTCAGCTGAAAAATGGTATATTATTATTATATTAAAATTGACAAATAAATCAATAATAAAAGTCAACACATGTAAAATGAACTTAACATTACTTTGAAATTCTGCAGGCTCGTCAAGTATCTCTGGCACATTCGAAGATCCAACAATTGTCTGCTGTTCACTATTTGCTTCTTCCGAATTTGGAGTATTCTGGACAATACTTAAATCTCGTGATCTTCTTCTACGCATTTTTCCTGCGATTCATATAAAATAGTTGAAGTTTTAGTAACAAATTACAACAATAATAGTACATATAAAATAGTTAAATTATATAACATTACCAAGATTAAAATTATAATATTACATATAATTAAAAAATCGTAAAATCTTATTACTACATCATTATTCGTAAATATCTTCATCCACATCATGTCGAACCCATTGATGTTGTGTACTAGTACTAGGGATATTTTCATCTAAGTTTTGTTCTGGAAAATGTAATGTTTCTGATCTTTCGACGATGTCATCTCTACTTCCATTATCCATGTCAAACAAGTCTCTAGGGGTGTTCCGGAGTACAACATACCAACCCTCATCAATTGGATCTTTTGAATATATATATGGTTGTTGAATGAAGAAATTTATCATTATTTAAAAAATCATAAAATTTACCGACTGAACTTCAATTAAGTCTTGGTTTTATTCATTGATTCTTTTTGCCAAAGTCTTAGTCTCAATTGAATAGAAAATTAATATTACTAATTTACATTTGAGAATATTAATTTATGTTTCACACTAAGTTCACATTCTGTAGTTCATTCTTCCAGGTCCAAAAGAATCAACCATAAAGGAGTAATTAACTTGTACCTAACAAAAGAGGATTGATTAAGATATTATAATATAGATTGTGTTGGATTAACATACTAAAAATTTTAAAATAAATTTTCCAATCCTTTAGGTTGATTGATACAACTCTGAATTTTAAATCTAAATCCTAAACCTTAAAGTTAACTTTTTGATTCAGAGTTTAAAGTTTAGAGTTTAAAAAATTTATCAAAATTATGTATAAATGATATAGAAAAAAGTTATTGAGTACAAAATAACGTGTTTCGTACAATCTTTTATCTTCATAAAAAGTATAGACTATGCTAAAAGAAATATTTTATATTTTTCTTTTAATTATTATTCATAGTAATTTTAAATTACTTTCATTTCTAAATCTTTGAATTAGAAAATATTATTAAACATTTAAGTTTAAACCCGCGACCTTGAAGTTGTTGCTACAACACCGGTATTAGTTGAATTAATATTTAATTTTTCTTTAAAAATTATTAAAATTTTCTAATAAAAATAATCCTTAAAAACTCATTTTTTAAAAATCAAAACAAATACAAATTTTTGATACATCAAAACAAAAACAAATGAATGCTGTAGTTTTTTTCTCTTTTTAACATTGAACTTACCTAATGCATATACAAACAAATAGTAATCAATGCATGGACAGTCAAAAAGGGAATCTCCTCAGATAGGTGTGAAAAGAATTTCAAGTCTCTTAAGCTGAAATCAGACAGGACAAAAACTAGTTGGATTGTAGATTTCATTAACTTTTATAAATAAAATATGGTCCCAATATTCAAATAATATTTAAAGATGAGATTTTTAAGAGAAAAATATTTGGGAAACAATTCAAAACTGTCTTAAAGCTGTAAACTCTTTCATCACTTATTCTCTGTTTCATTCCTCCATCATAGGCAAACTACACTGACATAAATAGAAAGCAAATTGGCTGTATATATACCGGTTTTAGGTTAATCAAATTTCTGAAAATGGGTGCCGGAATACATTATACTAATACAATCAAAATAAATAAACTAAAATAGCAGTAAACACAAAAACATAGCATGATATAGTATTATCAATTTAAAATTTCATATAAATACATAATATTTTAAACACAAAAAAGGGTTGCCCAAATATTTGGCCAAGGAAGAAACTAAAAAAAAAGGTGGGTGGTGGTTCAACCGAATGAAGCAAGAAATGTCAACAGAAAATATTGAACAATCCACTGACAAATTACACAACTGTCAACAAAAACTATTTCATTATTCCACATCATACCACTGTTTGCATCTTCTTTCCATAAGCAATTCTAAGACTAACAAAATAAAATGCAATCTAAATCATAAAATGAAATCAAACTTAATAACTTCGTAGCTTTTAAGAGTAAAGTACCTCTACAAACCGAATTTCTAGCGGCGGCGGAGGAAAGAAGATGCGTCGGAGGAGAGACGAGGCGAAGAGTTCCCTTCTAAAACCGAGAAGAGAAGATTGGATATTGGGAAACTAGGGTTAAAAAATTTGGGGGGAGAAAAAGTTGGGGGAAACTGGGGGGAAATCAGGGAAATCCACTTTGGCAGAGAGTAAAGCAAATTCGGTCCTCACAAAAACGACGCCGTTTAAGTTAAAAAAGAGTAAAACTTTGCGGCGCTTTTAGCAAACACCACTAATACAAGCCTTCTGCGGCGTTTTAGAAAACCGCCACTAATAAAAAGAATAAAAAACGACGACGTTATCCAACAATCCCCTAAAAGAAATTTGTGGCGTTTCCTTCAAAAACATCGGTAATTCCAACTATTTGAAGCATTTGAAATAAAGCGCCACTAATAAAAAAAACAAAACGACGCCGTCTGTGGTCTCTTGATAGATATTTGTGGCGTTTTATAGGATTCACCACTAAAAAAAGATGAAAACGACGACGTTTCAATTGACAGAACTTTGTGGCGTTTTTGGAAAACACCGGTAATTCATACCTTTTGTGGCGTTTTTACTAAAAGTGCCACTAACAATAAAGTTTCAAAAGACGGCATTTTGCTGTCCATGGATATTTGTGGCGTTTTTGTATAAAACGCCGGTAATTTTTAATATCATTTAGTCTCTATATTTTTATAATATTATTGATTAATCAATACTTAATATTATTAACACTAATTAATCAAAACCCTAAACCTTAAACCATTAAACTATATCCCCATAACCTTAAACTCTTAACTATATCCCCTAAACCCTAAACTATATCCTCTAACCACAAACCACAAAACAATAACCCCCAAGCCTTAACCACAAAATGTATGAATTAATCATAACCCTAAACTATATCCCCTGATCCTTAAACCACAAAATAATAACATTAATTAATCAATACTCTAAACCTTAAACCATTAAACTATATCCCCTACTAAAGTACCCTAAACTATATCCCCTAAACCCTAAACCACAAAATAATAACCCTTAAGCCTTAACCCCTAAACCATTAACCCATAACCCATAACCCATAAACCCCTAACCACTAACCCATAACCCTTAAACCATAAGCCATAAACATAATCCCTAAACCCATAATCCATAAACATTTAAATATTACATCTTAAACCTTAAACCCTAAATTATACACCTTAAACCATAAAATGGGCAAATAATGTAGTGTTTTAGTTTTTTTTAAGCTAAATTGATGTTTAATTAATTCGTTATATTTCGGTTTTAACTTGGCCAATAGAGTTTTTTTTTAAATTGAGTTTTAAGCGGTCTAATTTCAATATTATTTGGGTCTAGTCGAGATTGATTTAAATAAAATTTGCCCGTCTAATATAATTACCAAAATACTTTTATATCTAATATTAGTTTAAAATATATGATGATGAAATTCATATCATTATTTTCTCTAGCATAATGTTATAATTATAAAATGATTAATGATATCGTTAAAAATATAATAAAATTTTAAAAATATTTGTTGTATTTTGATTAAAATATAAAAAAAATTAAAATACATCATAACATACTTTTAAGTTATTTGTTCTATTTTGATAAAAAAATATATATTAAAAATTTAAAATTTTGACATAATTGCGGCGTTTATAACCCAAAACACCACTAACACGCATATATAAAAACGCTAACGTTTTTGCTCAATATTAAACATATTTGCAGAACGCCGCTAATGACAGATATATTGCGGCGTTTTACAATAAACGCCGCTAATGCCAGTATAGCTCAACTACAAAACGCTGTCGTTTTTCTCATCACACTTGTGGCGTTTTTGACAAAGCGTCACTACTGCATGACATATAGCGACGTTTTCTTGAAAGCGCCACTAATTCTACGGAAGCTTAATTTGAACGTGTCGTTCATCTTAATATTTTAGCGGTGCTTTCTTTAAAACGCCACTAATGCTCAACCTTTAGTGGCGTTTTCTATTCAAACGCCGCTAAAAACCTATTTTATTGTAGTGTAAACTCAAGCTTCTCACCGTTAGAGCTTTGACTCGATTACAGCGGCAGGTATTACTATCACACCTTGTTTTTAACTTTACATTGGCTCAACATTCAAAGTTAGGAGTTCAGTACTGCACATAATGTTTTCCTAAGTAATATCCTTTTTGGGGATTTAATATAATATCATATTAGCTCTTCATTTCATTATTGAAATTGGTAAGCAAAAAGGCAACATTGAGATTCAAAAAACCCTACTTTTGGATTCAAGATTTTAAGAACAGTTGATTTGCGAAGACAAGGGCTTGAAAGGAAATGAAGTATCCCATGCATAGTTGAAGCTCAAGTTACTGGAAGAAGCCACCGGTTGGCCGCCGTTTATCAAGCATTCGGCACCAGTTTTCGCCATCAACGAAGAATCGACGGCCTCCACCGTCTGAAACCCGTCGCAACTGAGCTTCAAATCAGACTGAGTGCAGATACAATCGTTTTTTACTGTGGCTTTCCACTCTGGCTTGTTTTCCACTGTTTTGCCGGTTTGTGTTTGGATGATTTTCACATCAGCCAACGTGCATTGACAATATCCTTCATTATGAAAAGCAAAACTTTTAAAATTATGTATATATATATATAAATATATATCCATTTTAATTATATACAAAAATAAAATTACAACTCTACTTAGCTGAGTGCTAAGTAATTTGAAGATTTTCTTGTATATTTTTAGATTAAATATTGAAAAAAATAAAAAAAATTAATGTTGGAAAAGTTTCTCAAATAATAGAAACTCAATTTAATAAAAGAAAATTCGACAATCAAATTATATTTAATTTAAATTTAAATTACTACGAACTCAAAATTTATTCAAATTTAAAGTTACTCAAATTTAAATTAAAAGAACCAAAACCAAATAAAAATGAGAGAAAATTTTAATATAATAAATGATTACGTTGAAATTGAGTTAATCCCTCTTAAAAACTAACCCAATTAGGTTAGGTCTAAATATAAATGCATGTGACATAATATATTATATGGCATGGTGGTTACCTTGGCCAATGAGAGCAAGAAAGAGAACAACAAAGAAGAAAGTGAGAGTGGTAGCCATTGCAACTGTTATACTATTTGCTCTGTTTATGTTGACTGCCTTTGCGTATTTATATGGTGAAGGTCGTAGACAATAGCCAAATATATTTAGGAAAAATGGATTCTTTCTTTATATGTCCCATAATTTTAGTGTCATTCCCATAATTTATTGATTAGTTTCCCACTTTCGCTTTATTCAAAATTTATTATAGAGTAAATTATCCTAATAATCACTCTCAAACTATTTCATTCCTACTTTGATTATTTTAATTTTTTTATCAAACATAACACTGTCGCGAGTTAGTTTTCTTGTTTTAGTCATTGTTCTGATAAAATCCAATTGGAAAGTTGACTTGGATGCCACATATTATTGCTTGTTTTGCCAATTGTATATATAATTAAAAATTTCAAAAATTAATTATAAATTATGTTATTATCTTTAACCTTGAAATTAACCCCTAAATCCCAAAATCAATAAATCCTAAACCCCTATTGCCATCTTACCTCAAAATCAAACCCTAAATCTCCTTTATCATCACATTCATAAATACCCAAACAAAAAATGCAGCAGCAATCATACCAATACCCCATATTATCCGTTCTTTCTTTCATTCCCTCCCAATTTCTTTGATTTTCCTTAACAACCTAACTGTTTGGTTGGGTATTGATGAAATGCGATGATAAAAAGAGTTTAAGATTCAATGATTTTGGGGTTTAGTACTCAATGATTTTGAGGATTAGGAGTTGATTTAAGGTTTAGGGATAGTAATGGAATTTAGGGTTCAATGATTTTGAGATTTATGGGTTAATTTCAAGGTTTCGAATGGTAACAAAGTTTATAATTAACTTTTGAAATATTTAATTATATACACCATTGGAAGAACAATCGATACGTGGCATATTCTAATTAGCTTTTAACAGAACAATAACCAAAATAAAAATATATACTAATGACAATATTATATTTGATAAAAAAAATTAAAGTGACCAAAATAGAACTAAAGTAATTTTTAGAATAACTATTTGGATAGTTTACCTATTATTATATTGCCACATTCTTTTTCACGTATGGTAGAATTTTTGTAAATTAGGTAATACTTTGAAAAGAGAAAAACATTGGTGATTAAAAATGGTTAAAAGATCATATTTACTTTTATGGCAAGTAACATACCATATTTTTAATGTATTAAAATAATGAAATTTAATGTATTAAAATAATGAAATTTTGGATACGTTTTAAGCAAATATAGAAATTAGGCAGATTTTTAGTTAAAGTTTGAATTTTTGGAAGCGAGATGTATTTTCAATTAAAAACTTTAACATCCAATCTGGCAAATCCACATCGAAAAAAAATATCAAAAATAAATTTCCTTTAATTTTGAATCTTTGAGTATTGATCTCCAATCTGTATACTATTCTATGTATGAATTTTGTCCCATTATTCTTCTCTTATGTGGCACGTAGAAAGTAACTTGTAATTCATCATCATAGTCTTTTAGAAATAATTGCTTGTTGAAGGTACTTGAAACCTTTTTGGTAATTCAAGAACCCCATAAAGCAGAACTCAAAATCATCCACCGTCACAATTTCCATGTACTTTTGTGATGGTTTCTCCATGTTTTCACTCTCATTCAGTCCCTTTATTTTCTCAAGTGGAGTTGGAACCTGCACCAAAATCGATATACAACATGAGAATTGAAGGGTGCAAAATTATGCTGTCTGAGAGGGGGAAAACAGATGAAATATATGCTAACCTTGTAATGGACTCTGACCAATTCTCCATTAGGAGCAGCGATTTTGATTGATGTGTCACTGCAAAAGGCAACCTTTTGAGACGAGATGAAAAGTAAACCAGCTATGGGACCTGCTGTTGAAGATAAATAGCATTGGCATGCTTTCAACAGCTTCTCCCCTTCTGTAACACTAAACAATTGCTTGAAAATCTTCTCCACCTCCTCCTACTTGAACAATTTTTGCCCCCAAACTCAACTTCCCCTTTACAGTTTCAAAAAATTACTTCAGTTTTCACATACGTACATACATGCATATATATATATATATGATAAGACTTTTAGAGTGGTTTATTTCATACCATGTTCTCGGACTCCATGTGCGAAACATCAGCTTTCTTCCCAAGCTTGTTCGTCCTTTTAATTACGAAGTTTCCTTTGCCTGAAATTCCCAAAACTTACATTTGTACTAAATAATCTTCACTATTCTAAATATGTTAAGACCCTTCAGCACATGATGGAACCCGATACTGGCCGGCGGAATCTGGTAAGTATCTTCTCGGCGTTCGCTCGACTTGGTACATTGTTGATTTCATTGAACTCCAATGACTTGTTCAAGTATCTGGCTCTTCAATTTTTTCTTCTGATTAATGAAATAGAAATATGGTCAAGGAGGCTTTTTTTTTTTTTTTGTAGTATCTGTGATGATTGATGAACGAATCTTTGGAATTGGGAAATGGTATTTAAAGGGATATAGGTATGGTGGCTGAATCAAACTTTTAGTTTGCATGAGTTACCTATTGCTCATCAAAGAAGACTAAAAAGAAGGGCATATAGATGTAAAAGATGATGACATGATTGTGTTTCTTTAAGATTGCATGAATAACATACATAATAAAAAGCTGATTAGTTGAGACAACCTTTTGGAATGAGAAAAGATCCTAACAGACATCATGGCTTACCCTTTTTTTTCTCATGTTGTGAGTGTAATGTTGTGAGTGTAAGAAGATGTGGATTTGAAGCTTTCTGAGGTGGCATTGTAGCTTTTTATGTCTGCTACTGCTTTAATACTAAGATACAGATTTGGGGAAACAAATGAGCCACCTCAATGACCCAACAAATTGCATGGTGAAAAGATATGATAATATGCAGTGAGCCATGTGACATCAACTTTCGTATCCACTTATCATCTTTCCTTTTTAACTGGTTATAGGGAACTCAACTAGTAGGTCTCTCTAATGTTGTTGGGGGATTCTTTCAAGTGTTTTTTTTTTTTCAATCTTAAGGAGTTCTAAACTTTTAATTTTACAATGTCAATAAAAGGTTTTTATTTATTTATTTATTTTTTTAAACAAAAGAAATGCAGTTTGGAGATAGAGAAAGGGAATGCAAATGCTAAGATTGGAGTTCCAAACTTGTTGAATACCTTTTAAGACTGACTGCATGTACAAATCGGACTAAACCCAATGTTCACTCTGGAGTATAATGCTAACAGTAATTCTGTAATTTAATTTTAAACAACTAAAATCTTCTTTTTAACCATTTGATCATTTAAAAATCAAGGATTGCAGTGGTGATCATTTTCTTTGCCTTTTTGTTCTCCTTCAACCAGTCAAAGGATCATAAAGAACTGATAAGCAAACTTAAGAAACTTCTAATTATGACCAGGAGAAACCTCCTTTTAAAAGGCAATGAAATAGTTGGTTTTTACCTATATATATATATATATGTATAGTTTAATTGGTCAAAGAAAAGAGGCAACCTAACCAAGCAACTTTTAATGTGCTTATTTTTTTAGCACTCTGTTTTATCTTTCAATTTGTAATCTGAGGTGGAAGTGAATGGGCAATAGGCCATGCACGATTAAAGATTTGTCTCAACTTGCTTTCCAATGCGCCATTAAACTATGGATGATAAAGCTTTTGCTTAACATAAAAGAAAACAGAATAAATAGACCATAAGATGACATTGTTACTTTTAATGTTTGCTACAAAAACAACTGCCACATCAGTACCATTCGCCACATGACGTGATGGCTTTTAAGTGTCCAAAGTTTCAATGAATTCAACCAAGTTTAAGATGACACATTTTTTCTTTTTAGTCATTGTCAGAACCCTAAAAGTTCACTACAGAACTTCAATTTCCCACAAATATTGATGCAAAAATCTTTGGTATAAAAAGCTTACATATTTTTGGGAAGAATGCAAAAATACTTTAGCACATCATTCTTGGGTTGCATTAACTATATTAGTCAGACTTAGGCACGAGAGCGGATACGAATATATTATAAGTTTTCCGTGTTATTATCATGTTCTTGACCACCTGTCCGGTACCTACTAACTGAAAAACCAAATGATCTGAAGTGTTCTTAGCTATGCTGCTCATTATAGCAAAATAACTTTTTATACTTTGTCCATGAAAAGTATGAGCATTGACTATTCTAATTCTAATGGAGAATGGATTTAATATGCCAAATGCTGCCTGCCCATAAATTTTTCATATTTAACATGGTTGGTTTGTATGTAAATGAATTTATGAGAAATTAATAAAGGCTTCAAGACGTATATCAATGTAATTTTTTTTAAGTTTTTATTCGCTCCCACTTATTTTATGGTGTACAAAAGAGTTACTAGTAAATGAAACTCAAGGATACAATGAAGCTCAATGTTTGTCTATGTTTTGCACTGATGAAAACAATCAACTGAGCACTGAATGGAGAATAGCAAGGATATCAAATTATATAAAAAAATTTTAAACTAATTCTCTATAAAACAATCTAGGAATATAAAAGATGATGGAAGAATAGAAAGGAACTTTTAATGTGTTTTTCTAGTGTATCAGACAAATGAAATTTGACTCTTATTTATAGGGGTGCTCATGTCTCTCCATAACAACACATAATAAATAATAATAAAGTGTAAAAATAGAATGACGATAACGGCAAGAAAAAAGAGAAAAATAGAACACACCGATTTTACGTAGAAACCCTTTTGGGAAAAAAAACATGGGCAGAGGAGAAGAAAATTCACTATGCCGAATTCGAATGATTACAAGGAGTACAGACTGCGTTTATTTATAGGTTTAGAAAACTTTATTCTAATAAGGTTGAAACACCTTATTCAAATCAATATAAAATAGAGGAAGTAAACTTCTATATGGATTCTTTTTGTGCAGCTTGTACCGAACCTTTATTTCAATAAGAATTTGTGTCACTACTCTAACATAAAGTGATATAATTTTTGAATTTAAAAAAACATAAATCATGACGATGAAATATGATAGCTCTTGGTTAATTAGCAAGTGATATAACTTTTGGTCACTTATAACTTTTCATCTGCAACTATTATGTCTATTTATTTCACATCCCTAATTAGTCTTTGCACTTTCCCTTTCCATTCTAACATTTTCGTTCTTTGTTGTGTTTTTTCTCGTGTTTTTGTTTTCTTTTCCTTTGTTTTGTTTCCTTTCTTTTGCAAGTACTCGCTCTTCTCTCTTTGTCTCTCCCGCTTCGTTATGATCGAAGAAGTTACATGTCAAGTCCTCCCCCTCGTCCTATCATTGATCATGCTACTTGTCTGATCGAATGTCTAGCTCCACTCGCCCAGGAAGCTTTTCCCATTGCCATATGGATCGCAGATCAAATCACCCAGTCCTTCATCACTGTGTTGAATACAGTGAAGATCTTCATGCAAGAGTCTTGACAATAAAGTTTTTGTTGCAAAATGACTATCCATGCGCTGACAAACCCACACCATAAGACTATGAGTTCACCAAATGTGCGAGCTCTACAAAACTGTGAGCTTACAAAAATAGTAAGCTCACCAAGACCTCAATCTCACCAAGCATGAGAGTTTATCATACCTGCGAGCTCCTTACTCTTCAAGTTTCCAACTTACATTAAAACAATAATGATTTTTTTATTAGACATTTTGGTTGCTGATTAGACTGAAATCAGTCAATGGGGAAGAAAGTTGTATGAAGATTAAGCCAAGTTATAATTACTTTATTATTTTTTTTAGCTTATCTAAGCTTATTTTTTATTGTAGAACATATATTAGTTTTTAATTTAATCAAACAATTGATCAAGAAGTTGATCTTTCTCTTATTTTTTCTTTGATCTTTTGTTTCTGTTCAATCCTTTCTTTATAAAAGACCCAACAATTGGTATCTAGAGCCATTTATCTTTGAGGGTTTGTTTCCATAAAAATGTATTTAGCAAGCTTTACACAACCACCACCCTCTATTTTTTAGGTGAAAACTACCATATTTGGGTAGTAAAAATGAAAACATATCTTCAAGCATTTGATCTTTGGTAGGAAATAGAACCACCAGTGTTGAGACCAAATCCTAAACTGGCTCAAATGAAACAACACAGTGAAAAATGTGCCAAAAAAACACAATGCGATGTCCTACCTACAAAATGGTGTTTCAGACGTGATCTTTACAAGAATCCTGACATGTGATACCCCCAAATAAACTTGGGATAAACTCAAGGAGGAGTTCTAGGGTTTACAGAAGACAAGGAAGCAATAGATGATAAATCTTAGACAAGATTTTGAAAACCTCAAGATGAAGGAAGTTGAGACTGTGAAGCAATATTCAGATCAAAACATGGCAGTGGTGAACTAGATAAGTCTGCTAGGGGACTAATTCATAGATAATCGAGTAGTTGAGAACGTGATTACCACACTTCCTGAGAGATAGAATCAAAGATATGCTCAGTGGAAGACTCAAGAGAATCAAAGATATCCTCAGTGGAAGACTCAAGGGATATATCAACCATCTCACTCTCAGAACTAATCAATGATTTGTATGCTCTAGAACAAAAAAGGGCAAGTAGAGAAGAAAGACACGTCGAAAGAGATTTTTAAGCCATAAATAGAGAAGTTGTGAGCTCCTCAAGTTGAAAAGAAAAAAAAAAGAGTTGGTCAGATAAGAAGGAAAAGTAAAAAAAAAGACAGTGGCAAGAAAAAAATATCCATCGTGTTAGCATTGCAAGAAGTTGGGTCATCCTAAGAAATTCTGTTGGTTCAGACCTAATACCCAATGCAAAAATTGCAAGCAGTTTGGCCATGAAGAAAAGGTGTGCAAGAATAAGGGAAACACATAACAACAAAACACTCAGGCAAAAACTGTAGAAGCAAGGCAAGAAGAGTTGATGTTTATAGCCTCATGCAAAAACCAGTTCGTTGAACCTTATGAACTCATATACGAAGCCAAGTTTGCGGCACCATGTGAACCCTCCAACAAAGAAAGAAAAAATTGGTTAGTTGACAATGGTTGTACAAGTCATATAACTACAGACGCGAGCATCTTCAAAAGCATTGACAAAAGGTTCTACTCCAAGGTGAATGTTGGAAATGACCAATACATTGAAGCAGTAGGAAAATGAGATGTTTTGGTTAAAAATCAATCAAGCACTAAACTTGCCACAAATGTTCTTTTAGTTCTTAACATAGATCAAAATTTGCTGAGTGTAGGTCAATTGCTTGAGAAAAAATATTCAGTGGTATTCAAAGACAACAAATGTCTAATCCTTAATCCAAATGGATACGAGCTCATTTCAACAAAAATGGTTGATAGAAGCTTTGCTGTCAACTGGAACTTAGCAACTTCAGTAGCAACTACCAACTTGCTAGATGAAACCAAGTTATGGCATAGTAGGACGGGACATGTTGACTACAAATCTTTAAGTCATATGTCCAAAAATAACTTGGTTGAAAACCTATCAAACATGGCTAATCATGAAGATGTGTGTCGAAGTGTGCCAGCTTGAAAAATAGGTGAGGTATCCATTTCCTGCAAACACAGCATATCGAGCCTTTGAAAATTGCACTTGGAACATATTGACATTTGCGGACCCATAAAAACAATTTTTCCAAATGGAAATAGATACTATGTGTTGTTTATTGATGACAATATAAGGTTCTATTGGGTGTACTTCATGAAGAACAAATTTGAGGTGGTCGAAATTTTCTTCAAATTTAAAGCCATGGTTGAGAACCAAAGTGACTGTAAGCTCAAAATGGTAAGATCAAAAAATGGAGCAGAATACACCTCAGGGAAGTTTGAAAAATTTTATGAAGAGTCTGGTATTCATCATCAATTGAGTAATATGTACACTCCGCAGCAGAATGGAGTAAGTGAAAGCAAAAATATAACTATAATGAATATGGCTCGTTGCTTGTTGTTTGAAAGTAAAATACTAAATGAATTTTGGGCAGAAATAGTAAACACTTTTGTTTACTTGCTAAATGATGATCGCTAGCACACCTATTGAATAGTAGTATAGTTATGGTGAGATTGGAAATATCATATCCACAAGGACTAAAAGTACTAGTAATTACTATCTTTTTTATTATCCAGCCTAATAATTAAATGGGTGTTTTAAACTAGAATTAACTATTTAATTAACTAAGAACACGATAGAAATAAATGTTGGAAAGTACTTTTGGAAAATCGATGGAGAAGACAATACCCAAGGAAGAATTCACCTAGACTTCACTTACTACTTCTGAACTAGACAATTTATCCACTTAACTTAATCCATAGTTTATGTTAATATCTCTCTCGAGACTAAAAACAACTGACTCTAGGTTGGTTAATTGAAATCTCTTTCTACTTAAAACCCCTATTGTCGCATTAACTCGATTTGTGGATTCCCTTATTAGATTTGACTCTAATCCGACAGATTTATGTCGTCCTATCTCTAGGATTGCCATCAACTCTGCTTAATTATGGAAGATCTACTCTTAAACAGGGACTTTTGCTCCACTGAATAAGCACATCAAAACCTGAATTAATATCCTAAAATATTAAAGCAAGGATTAAAACTCATAATTAAGAATAAGTATAAGTATTTATCATATAACTCTTCTAGGGTGTTTATATAGACTTTTGAATGCCCAAAATAGACCAAATTAGCCTTTTTTCGAGTAGAACTAGACTTGGGCTTGACAGGGACACGGCCGTGTGTGATAAACTGTAATTTATACATATTTTTATCCCATGCAAAGCACATTTATGGATGATTTCTCCTTAGATTTGGTGAATTTGATGCTCCTAATCCTTTAATTTCATGTTTTATACTTAGGTAAGCATAGGAGAGTAAAAAGAGTGAGAAACGGGCCGAAAACGGAGAAAATGGGCCAACGTAGGAAATTAACATGGCCTGGACTTCCCTACATGGGTAGACCACACGGCCGTGTCTATTCAACAGACTCTAATACGGTTTGAAGCACTCGCACGCGGGCGTGTCACATAAGCATGTCCCTGTCGGGCCCAAGTCTAGTTCTAATCGGAAAAGGGCACTTTGGAGGGCTTTGAGGCATTCTAAAGCCTATTTAAACACACTAGAGGAGGAAAAAATGAGACACACAGATTAGGAGGCAAGGAATTACTCGAAGAAAGCCGGTTGATCCATCTCAGAAGCCAAATTCTTCTTTAATAATGAAGATCTCCCTTCAATTTCCTTCAGGAGTTTTTGGGTTTTCTTTATGTTTTGTTATCATGATTCTTCTAAGATGTTTTCTTTTACACTTATGAACTAAAAACTCCTAAATACCTAAGGGGAATGAAACCTAAGATGGATCTTATTATTATTTTCTGAATTATATGATAAATATTTGACTTGTTCTTAATTATGAGTTCTTAATTCTTGCTTTAATATTCCAGGATATTGATTCAAGTATTGATATGCTTATTCAGAGGAGGAAAAGTCCCTGTCTAAGAGTAGATCTAGCATAATTAAGCGGATTTGATTGCACCTATAACACCCCGTACCCGAGACCGTTGCCGGAGTCGGACACGAGGGGTTCACAGACCAAATTCGCTTACTATCGCAGTCCATTTTAAAAATTTCCAGGCAGTTGGCTAACTGCGTCACTGTCACCTTAAAAATCATATCTTGAGTTTCACAACTCGAAAATCAGTTTTGTAATTTTTCCCTGAAACTAGACTCATATGTCCATCTACATATTTTTTTCTAGAATTTTTGGTTGGGCCAATTAGTACAGTTTATTAGTTAAATTCTCCCCTGTTACAGGGTGCGACTACACTGACCTTCATGCATTACGATTTGGATATCTCCCTACACAGAGCTTCAATACTGATTCCGTTTGTTTCTATAGAAACTAGACTCAGAGAGGAATCTATACATATATGGCATGACTCCTAATTATCTCTGGTTAATTTATAATGAATTTCCAAAGTCGGAACAGGGAATCCAGAAACCGTTCTAGCCCTGTCTCACGAGAACCTGAATATCTCTTAACATACTATCCATATGATCGTTTCGTTACTTTCCTATGAAAATAGATTCATCAAGGTTCGCTTACATAATTTATTCACTATTTAATTACATTCCTACTATTTTTAGTGATTTTTCACATCCATATCACTGCTGCTGCCAGCATCTGTTTTTTTAAGGTAAACTTTACCTATTTCATGATCCTCCATGGATCAACTAAAGTTTGTCATACATATTCCAAAAGTGATCAAGAATAACCCTTCCCATGGCTAACCGTTACCAACATTTCCATACCTCTCGACGGACAACATACAAAATGATTATAATGCTATGATCAAAGTATATTTAAGCCATTTTCGCATGGCTATCCAAATTTACACAAAACCGAAGGGTACATGACCAACAACAAAAGGGTAGTCCTATACATGCCATTTCAAAGTTCAACCAAAATTGTACCAAAAGGGGGCTTTGATAGTGTGGGAGACTTCGACTTCCAAAAATCCCGAGTCCGATAGCTGACGAGCCAAAATCTATAAAACAGAGAAACAAAGAAACGGAGTAAGCAATTTATGCTTAGTAAGTTTTGAGCAAGGGATTCCAGCACAACAAAAGTATAGCATTCATGTAGCTAAACAGATAATTTCATATGCACAAATTTTCAATATCATACTTACTTCACATTACCAACCCTTATATTCATACACAAAGATCAACTTAGCCAAAGGCCGGTAGCTCATTTATCAACTGAGCGAATACTTATTTGTAAGGGCTCAAGTAATTCAAGCACATACGAAACATACCTCAATGTTGGGATGTTACAAGCGTATCAACTGAAATTTTTACAGCAAGATCGTTCATTCCCAAATCACGTACCTTCGGAATTTAACCGGATATAGCTACTCATTCAAATGCCTTCGGGACATAGCCCGGTTATAGTAACTCGCACAAATGCCTTCGGGACTTAACCCGGATTTAGTAACTCGCACCAATGCCTTCGGGCTTAGCCCGGAATTAGTAACTCGCACAAATGTCTTCGGATCTTAGTCCGGATATGGTCACTTAGCACAAAGCCTTCGGGACTTAGCCCGGACATCATTTGAATAACCATGCACATTTAACAATAAATCATGACACATTCGTATTTCATTTTCATTAGCAAAACTCAAACACAAGACACTTATCACTCTTGCAATTTCAGCTCAATAGCCACACACAAAGAGCATGATTTTGATTTGCTTAAAACATGATCTAATCAAATCATAATTTAAGCTCTATTACTCAAGAACTTACCTCGGATGTTGTCGAACGGTTTCGACGGCTATTCGACCACTTTTTCCTTCCCTTTATCGGATTTAGTTCCCCTTTGCTCTTGAGCTTAATTCAAACAAATTTAACTCATTAAAGTCTCATTTTGCTAGCTTATGGCCGAATATGACAAGGAGTTTGATAGGTCATATGGCCACCTTTTAGCTCAAATACACAATGGTCATACGCATTTTTAATCACATCAAGCAATTTAATACAATTCATTCGAACATCAAAAGAGAAGCTCAAGGTACTTAGCCCATATATACATTAGACACTAGAGTCACATATGTACGAAATCACGAATCGAATTCAACATACTAGCTAATATTTCCCCTTAGCCGAATTTTCTAAGTCAAGCTAAAGCCATCAATAGGCTACCTATGGCCGAACATACACATAACTTATGTACTTATTCATGTGGCCGAACATACATGTCTATGTTGGGGCCGATTGCATCACAACACCATACCATTTCAATTTTTGGTCATGGTTAAACAAAGAACTTAATGTCTCACTCAAAAATGCTAAAAAGAAGATTCAAGAATCATCAATCCACCATCACATGCACCATTACAAAGCTTCTCTTTTAGCATGCAAATGATATCAACACCAATCCACCTTGGCCGAATATCATCTCCATGACATAGTAAAGATTTGAACCATGGGCTATTTAGAACTCAAGCTAACTACTAAAACATGCATGCATCTCATGGAACATCATCAAACATACCTTAGTCTATCAAACCACCATAGCCGATTTCCTCAAAGCTCTTTTTCCTTCTTTTTCTTTCTCCTATTCGGCCAAGAACAACATGAGAGCTTTTCTCTTCTTTTTTTTTTGGTCATGCATGAGAATGATGAACACATTTTTTTTCTCTTTGTTTTCTTCCTTCAATTTCTTATTAGTTTATTGCCCATGCTTCTTATTTTATTCTTCCATTAACACAACATGTTTCATGACATGTTTTGCCCATGCTTCTTATTTTATTTTTCCATTAACACAACATGTTTCATGACATGTTTTGCCCATCATCCCTTGTCATGGCCGGCCACTAGTACTTAAATGGGGGGAAATTGACATGCAAGTCCACCCCTTTGATTACATGCACTATTAGGCCACTTGCATTTGCCTAGCACATTTCTAAATTTTCTCACATAAGTCCTATCAACTAAATTCACATGCAATTAACTAAATCGAAGCTTAAAACTTTCACACATTTATATTCACATACTTTAGGCAATAATTATCACATTCAAATAATTTGGTGACTCGGTCTAGCGGTCCCGAGACCGCTTTCCGACTAGGGTCACTTTAGGGCTGTCAC
Source organism: Gossypium hirsutum (assembly GCF_007990345.1). Classification (NCBI taxonomy): domain Eukaryota; kingdom Viridiplantae; phylum Streptophyta; class Magnoliopsida; order Malvales; family Malvaceae; genus Gossypium; species Gossypium hirsutum. The sequence goes on from NC_053436.1 coordinate 13,873,340, forward strand.
AACTCTCCCCCACTTAAGAAATTTTCGTCCCCGAAAATCTTACCGGTAAATAGGTTTGGGTATCGTTCTTTCATCGAGCTCTCGGTTTCCCAAGTAGCTTCCTCGATCCCGTGTTTGAGCCATAACACCTTTACTAACGGAACCCTTTTGTTTCGCAACTCCTTCACTTCACGAGCTAGGATACGCATCGGTTCTTCTTCATAACTCATATCGGCTTGAATTTCAACCTCTGATGGGCTAATTATGTGCGATGGATCCGATCTATAGCGTCGAAGCATCGAAACATGAAAGACATCGTGAATCTTTTCAAGTTCAGGGGGCAAAATCAATCGATACGCAACTGGACCAACCCGTTCGGAGATTTCGTACGGCCCAATGAATCTGGGACTCAACTTGCCCTTACGGCCAAATCTGAGTACCTTTTTCCAAGGCGAAACTTTAAGAAACACTTTATCTCCCACCTGATATTCAATGTCTTTTCGTTTCAAATCCGCATACGATTTCTGACGATCTGTGGTTGCCTTCAGACTTTCACGGATTACCTTTACTTTCTGTTCGGCATCTTTAATCAAATCAACTCCAAAAATTTTACTTTCACCGAGCTCTGTCCAAAACAATGGTGTACGGCATTTACACCCGTACAAGGCCTCGTAAGGTGCCATCTTAATACTTGATTGAAAACTATTGTTGTAAGCGAATTCAATCAAAGGTAAATACCGTTCCCATGAACCACTAAACTCAAGGATACAACATCTCAACATATCCTCAAGTATCTGAATTATCCGCTCGGATTGACCATCGGTTTGTGGATGAAAAGCAGTGCTAAAATGCAGCTTGGTACCCAAAGCTTCTTGCAATTTCTTCCAAAATCGTGAGGTGAATCTCGGATCTCTATCAGACACGATAGAAATAGGTACCCCGTGTAATCTCACAATCTGAGAAATATACATTTCAGCTAGTTTATCCAATGAAAAATCCGTACGTACGGGGATAAAGTGAGCCGACTTAGTCAGTCTATCCACAACAACCCAAATCGCATCTTTCTTACTTGCCGATACTGGCAACCCAGATACGAAATCCATCGTGACTCGATCCCATTTCCATTCAGGTACCATGATTGGCTGGAGTAAACCCGTAGGTACTTGATGTTCCGCCTTTACTTGCTGACATATTAAACACTTCGAAACAAAATCGAAAATGTCTCGTTTCATACCATGCCACCAAAACTGGCGTCTCAGATCGTTGTACATTTTCGTACTCCCCGGGTGAATTGACATTCGACTATAATGGGCTTCGTTCAGAATCATCGAAATGAGTTCTGAATTTCTTGGAACACACAACCGACTTCTGAACCTCAAACAATCGTCATCATCAATTGAAATTCGAATTCCGTATTCGGAATACATTCAGCCCGTTTTGCAACCAATTCATCGTCGACTTTCTGAGCTTCACGAATTTGATGAATCAATAATGGTTTGGCCTTTAATTCAGCTACTAACACATTGTCGGGTAGAACAGACAAGTGTACATTCATTGCTCGTAAAGCAAATAGTGATTTCCGGCTTAAGGCGTCCGCAACCACATTAGCCTTTCCCGGGTGGTAATCAATGACAAGCTCATAATCTTTCAACAACTCAAGCCAATGTCTTTGTCGCAGATTTAAGTCTCTTTGAGTCATCAAATATTTGAGACTTTTGTGATCCGAAAATACATGGCACTTTTCACCAAATAAGTAATGTCGCCATATTTTTAAAGCGAATACGATGGCAGCTAGTTCGAGATCATGGGTCGGATAATTTTTCTCATGTGGCTTTAATTGTCTCGACGCATAGGCCACAACTCGACCTTCTTGCATCAATACGCAACCTAACCCAAGTAGGGACGCATCACTATAAATGACAAACTCTTTGCCTGATTCGGGCTGCACTAGAATTGGAGCTTCGGTCAAATAAGTTTTTAGTTGATCGAAACTTTTCTGACATTTCTCCGTCCATTCGAACTTAACATCCTTTTGAAGTAGCTTCGTCATTGGTGTGGCTATCATCGAGAAACCTTTTACAAACCGTCGGTAGTAACCGGCGAGTCCCAAAAAGCTCTGAACCTCAGTAATATTTCTCGGAGGCTTCCAGTTAAGTATGGCTGAAATTTTGCTCGGGTCAACTCGAATACCCGATGCAGATACCACATGGCCTAAGAAGCTAACCTCTCTTAACCAGAACTCACACTTACTGAACTTAGCATACAACTGCTTATCCTGTAAAATTTGCAACACTAATCTCAGGTGCTCAGCATGTTCGGTCTCATCTCTTGAATAGACCAAGATGTCATCAATAAACACAACTACGAACCGATCCAAATATGGTCTGAAGATCCGATTCATCAAATCCATAAATACCGCAGGGGCATTAGTGAGCCCAAACGGCATCACTAAGAACTCGTAGTGACCATATCTCGTTCTGAAGGCAGTTTTGGGTATGTCCGAATCTCGAATTCGCAACTGATAATAGCCCGATCTCAAATCTATTTTTGAGAACACTGAGGCTCCCTTCAGTTGGTCGAACAAATCATCGATACGCGGTAACGGATATTTGTTCTTTATTGTCACTTTATTCAGCTGACGATAGTCAATGCACAACCTCATGGTTCCGTCCTTCTTTTTCACGAACAATACTGGTGCACCCCAAGGTGAGAAACTTGGTCGAGCGAAACCTCTATCCGTCAACTCTTGCAACTGAGCTTTCAATTCTTTTAACTCGGTTGGTGCCATACGATACGGAGCTATCGAAATTGGCGTAGTTCCAGGTACAAGCTCAATACCAAACTCTATCTCCCGAACAGGTGGTAAACCCGGTAACTCTTCAGGAAAAACATCCGGGTATTCACAAACCACCGGCACAGATTCGGGTTTCTTTTCTAATTCTTTGTCATCAAGTACATACGCAAGGTATGCTTCGCACCCTTTTCTTACATATTTCTGGGCCAACATTGAGGATATTACAGCTGGCAACCCATCCAAGTCCGTAGACTCAACTCGGATTACTTCGTTATTTGCACACCTCAAATCAATAGTCTTGCTTTTGCAATTCACAACCGCATCATGCACGGTCAACCAATCCAACCCGAGAATAACATAAAATTCATCAAACGGCAAAAGCATCAAGTCCGCCGGAAAACAGGAACCTCGAATTACTAGGGGACATTTCTTACACACTTTGTCGACAAGCACGTAACGACCCAAGGGATTTGACACCCGAATTACGAACTTCTTAGACTCAATAGGTAAAGTCTTACTGGATGCTAAGGTTTCACATATGTAAGAATGAGTAGAATCGGGGTCAATCAAAGCAATTACATTAGTATCAAAGAGAGTAAAAGTACCGGTAATAACATCAGGCGAAGAAGCATCCTCGCGGGCACGTATAGCATAAGCTCTAGCAGGCGCACGAGCCTCGGATCTGGTCGTAGCATCTCTAGATCCTCTCTGACCACCACTAGCATTGCCCGTATTTCTAGATGGTCTACCTCGAGCAGTGGTAGCACCCGGTTTCCCACTCTGATTTACATTCTGTTCAGACAACCTCGGGCAATCTTTAATGAAGTGGTCAACTGATCCGCACTTGTAACAGGAGCGGTCATGGAATCTACAACTCCCCGAATGCCATTTACCGCAATATCGACATTCCGTTCTGTCTCGACGTTCATTCCCAACACTGGCGACCGAAGTGCCTCGTGTACCCACAGGGGGTCGATCACGATCTCGTCTAAAAAGGCCCGAAGTGCCTCTAGACCAGCCCACATCATCTCAAAATTTCTTCGATGTCTGTTGAAGAGACTTTCCCGTGGATCTTTTAAGAAACTCTCCAGTTCCCACATCAACTTTTTGTTTTTCTTTTCTAAGCTCTTCGGCTTTACAAGCTCGCTCGACAAGTACTACGAACTCTCGTATTTCAAGAATGCCAACGAACATTTTTATATCTTCATTCAGCCCATCCTCGAAGCGTTTACACATGATAGCCTCGGACGAAACACATTCCCGAGCGTATCTACTAAGTCTAACAAATTTTCGCTCGTAATCAGTAACTGACATAGAACCTTGCTTAAACTCAAGAAATTCCTTCCGTTTTTGATCAACAAATCTCTGACTGATATACTTTTTCCGAAACTCAGTTTGGAAAAACTCCCAAGTTACTTGCTCTCGGGGCACAACAGAAGTCAGAGTACTCCACCAATAGTAGGCAGAATCACGTAGCAAGGAGATAGTACACTTTAGGCACTTATCGGGTGTGCAAGATAGCTCGTCGAGTACCCGGATAGTGTTGTCCAACCAAAATTCAGCTTGCTCGGCATCATCGCTGTCCGTAGCTTTAAATTCAGTAGCCCCATGTTTTCGGATTCTGTCAACTGGGGGCTTATTTAACCTTATTTGGTCAGTTTCCGGAGGTATTCTAGGTGCGGGGGTTGTATTAGTCGGGAATGGAGGTTGTGGAACAGCCGTATTAGTTCGAATGTATTGGTTGAACCAATCATTCATCACGCTATAGAAAGCTTGTCTAGCTTCATCATTCGGGTTACTAGCATTAGGTTGAGAGTCCACCAGCGCTGTCCCTTGTGCGGGAGCAGGCGCTACACTCTCAAGATCATCAGCTACCGCTCGGTCGGGATCGGGATCCATTACTATAAATAAACACATTTGCAAATTTCAGAAATCACCACACTATCAAATAATCACATAAAATGGCATGTATAGCTAGACCCAACGCATTACGGTAGTCATAGAATCGACTAAACCGTAGCTCTGATACCAATAAAATTGTAACACCCCGTACCCGAGATCGTTGCCGGAGTCAGACACGAGGGGTTCACATGTAACACCCCGAACCCGAGACCGACACCGGAGTCGAACACGAGGTGTTAACAGACTTTAAACCCTTTATAAAAATATTTCTCAGACACTGCTAATCTGCGTACTAGTCGCTTTAAAAATCATATCTTGAGTTTCACAACTCGAAAATCAGTTTCGTGATTTTTCCCTGAAACTAGACTCATATTCCCATCTACATATTTTTTTCTAGAATTTTTGGTCGGGCCAATTAGTACAGTTTATTAGTCAAAGTCTCCCATGTTACAGGGATCGACTACACTGACCTTTGCGCATTACGACCTGGATATCTCCCTGCACAGAGCTTCAATACTGATGCCGTTTGTTTCTATAGAAACTAGACTCAGAGAGGAATCTATCCATATATGGTATGACTCCTAATTGTCTCTGGTTAATTTATAATGAATTTCCAAAGTTGGAACAGGGAATCCAGAAACCGTTCTGGCCCTGTCTCACGAGAACCTGAATATCTCTTAACATACTGTCCATATGATCTTTTTGTTGCTTCTATATGAAAATAGACTCATCGATCTTCGAATACATAATTTATTCATCAATTAATTCTACTCCTACTATTTTTAGTGATTTTTCAATCCCACGTCACTGCTGCTGCCAGCATCTGTTACGAAAGCAACTATGCCCATTTCGTGATTTCTCCTTGATCTAACTAGTAATTCGTCATACATATCACAAATTATGATCATGACTAGCCATGCCAAAGGCTAATCATTGTCAAACATCCCCCTACTACACTATTGCCAAATCATGAATTTTAACACCAAAATAATCAACCATGACATATGGCATAAAAAGGTCGAATTATCAAGATTTACGACCTAACGTTATGAAACCAAACCCAACCGAACATTTATGCCATTTTCGCATGGCTAAAAGTTTACATACCAAAGTTCAAACACAACATAATAGCCTATACATGCCGAAATGTTCTCCTAAGCCGACTAAGAAGAAAGTACCAAAACTTGCTAGCCGGTGTGATGACTTCGACGACGGCACGATCACGCAAAAAGAGACGAGTCCAAGAAACCTAGAATAGGTGACAAGCAAACACCGAATGAGTATATAACTCAGTAAGCCATAAGCATTCCACAACCATCCATTAATAAAATTATCACAACAGGAAACAATGAAATGAGGTTAAGTACTCCATCCATACCAAACTATACCATAGTTCCTTAAACCCTATGGTTCAATCTCATACCAAGTCCTACATTGGCCTTTCATACATCATTTTATTTTCGTTATAATCATACAATTAAACGAACTTTCACCTATTCCACAATGAACCTTATGTACGTGACTTCAACTATAATCGTCACATAGGTTCAAAACTTACCAAGCTCAACTCCAAATATAAACATAGTGCCTATTAGCCATGAACTCAAGGTACTTACCTTTTCCGCTGTCCAAAATTTGACTCGGTAAAGTCGCACCCTTCATGTAAATAATTTATAGAAAATATATATTGGGTTCGCACACATAGTGCTTAATAATCAACCGCGCACACTTAGTGCCATGCACTTTAAACTCACACACTTAGTGCCATGCATTTCAAGTTCGCACACTTACCTTTTCCGATGTCCAAAATCGACTCGGTAAAGTCGCACCCTTAATGTAAATAATTTATAGAAAATATATATTGGGTTCGCACACATAGTGCTTAATAATCAACCGCGCACACTTAGTGCCATGCACTTTAAACTCACACACTTAGTGCCATGCATTTCAAGTTCGCACACTTACCTTTTCCGCTGTCCAAAATCGACTCGGTAAAGTCGCACCCTTAATGTAAATAATTTATAGAAAATATATATTGGGTTCGCACACATAGTGCTTAATAATCAACCGCGCACACTTAGTGCCATGTACTTTAAACTCGCACACTTAGTGCTGTACAATTTAAACCCGCACACTTAGTGCCAATCTCATGACCGTGAACACTTATTGCCCGCACACTTAGTGCCGAAAACCAGCCACTCAATAGGCTTCACTTCCTTTTTACATTCGACAAATTTCATCTCTACTTACATATACATTTGTATACATTTCATCTCATTAAACACAATGGTATAGGTATTACGATCCTTTAAATCAATACCAAAGATATGCTTAATGACTTACTTGTGTTGGGTAAGATGGTTCCAACTCGGCTACTCGATGATCTTTTCTTTGCCTTTGCTCGATTCTCCTCCTTTAACTCCTTGAGCTTAATCAATAAATCAACTAGTTTAACCGCCTTGCTAAATATTTACAATCCAATTACACATGCATATGTATGTTAGTATATTCGGCAATCACCCTTACTAATCACCCACTTGATCAATTATGGAGAATCAAAGTTAATATCACAATGTGTACCCTATATGGCCCATTATACATAATCAAATTTAACATCATCTATATATTTACTCATATGGCCGAATATACCTAATCATACATACACCTAACCAAAAATAATTTCTAAAATCTTTATATTATTTATACACTAGTAAAGCATCCTCTCCCTTTCCATCAATTTAGCACATGCATTACTCATTAACCTACAAAAATTATATTCGGCCTTAGCACACAACTTGCTAGCCGATTCTTCCCCATCTAGCAACCAATACACATATGTGCTCACTCAAAAATGCTAAAAAAAAATAGATTCAAGAATCATCAATCCACCATCACATGCATCATTAACAAGCTTCATATTTAGCATGCAATGGCATTAACACAAACTCCACCTAGGCCGAATCTTAACTCATCTTCATGCCTCATCACCACAACATCAAACATCAAAATACCAACCAAGAATGTAACATGCATGGCCGAATATCATCTCCATCATTTAACAAAGTTTGAACCATGGCTAGGTAGATTTCAAACTTACAACTTAAAATATACATGAATCTCAAAGAATAATATCAAATATACCTCAATCTAGTTACATGCATGGCCAAACTTCCTCCTAATTCTCTTCCAAACCAAACATGAAGCAAGAACTCCTTCCTCCTCCCTTAGAATTTTCGGTCAAAAGAGGATGAAAAAGGATGAACAAGTTTTTCTTTTCCTTTCTTTAGCTCACGGCAATGGGGGGGGAACAACCACTCATTTTTTTGTTTTTCCTTTCTTTATTACCCATATTCCTTATTTTATTTTTTTCCTACATACCTCACTAGGCCAACATGTTCCCAACATGTTTCCACCCATAGCATGGCCAACCACTAGCTCAAATTTTGGGTAATTTGACATGCAAACCCACCATTTTCACAACATGCATTAATAGACCATTTTAAATTAGCCTATCATATTTTCACCATGTCTCATATCGATCCCTATTTAATAATTTCTCATGCAATTGGCAAAATTGGAGAATGAAACTTCCACATACTCATGTACACACATAATAAGCATAGAATATGGAAATTAATTATTTTTATGACTCGGTTTTGTGGTCCCGAAACCACTTCCCGACTAGGGTCAATTTTGGGTTGTTACAACTCTCCCCCACTTAAGAAATTTTCGTCCCCGAAAATCTTACTGGTAAATAGGTTTGGGTATCGTTCTTTCATCGAGCTCTCGGTTTCCCAAGTAGCTTCCTCGATCCCATGTTTGAGCCATAACACCTTCACTAACGGAACCCTTTTGTTTCGCAACTCCTTCACTTCACGAGCTAGGATACGTATCGGTTCTTCTTCATAACTCATATCGGCTTGAATTTCAACCTCTGATGGGCTAATTATATGCGATGGATCAGATCGATAGTGTCGAAGCATCGAAACATGAAAGACGTCGTGAATCTTTTCAAGCTCAGGGGCAAAATCAATCTATACGCAACCGGACCAACTCGTTCGGAGATTTCGTACGGCCCAATGAATCTCGGGCTCAACTTGCCCTTACGGCCAAACCTGAGTACCTTTTCCAAGGCGAAACTTTAAGGAACACTTTATCTCCCACCTGATATTCAATGTCCTTTCGTTTCAAGTCCGCATACGATTTCTGACGATCTGTGGCTGCCTTCAGACTTTCACGGATTACCTTTACTTTCTGTTCGGCATCTTTAATCAAATCAACTCCGAAAATTTTACTTTCACCGAGCTCGGTCCAAAACAATGGTGTACGGCATTTACGACCGTACAAAGCCTCGTAAGGTGCCATCTTAATACTTGATTGAAAACTATTGTTGTAAGCGAATTCAATCAAAGGTACATACCGTTCCCATGAACCACTAAACTCAAGGATGCAGCATCTCAGCATATCCTCGAGTATCTGAATTATCCGCTCGGATTGACCATCGGTTTGGGGATGAAAAGCGGTGCTAAAATGCAGCTTGGTACCCAAAGCTTCTTACAATTTCTTCCAAAATCGCGAGGTGAATCTCGGATCTCTATCCGACACGATAGAAATAGGTACTCCATGTAATCTCACAATCTGAGAAACATACAATTCGGCTAGTTTATCCAATGAAAAATCCGTATGCACGGGGATAAAGTGAGCCGACTTAGTCAGTCTATCAACAACAACCCAAATCGCATCCTTCTTACTTGTTGACAATGGTAGTCCGGACACAAAGTGCATTGTGACTCGATCCCATTTCCACTCGGGTATCATGATCGGTTGAAGTAATCCTGAAGGCACTTGATGTTCCGCTTTCACTTGTTGACATATTAAACATCTCGAAACAAAGTCGGAGATGTCCCGTTTCATACCATGCCACCAAAATCGACGTTTCAAATCGTTGTACATTTTCGTACTCCCCGGGTGAATTGACATTCGGCTACAATGGGCTTCGTTCAGAATCATCGAAATGAGTTCCGAATTTCTTGGAACACACAAACGACTTCGGAACCTCAAACAATCGTCCTCATCAATTTGAAATTCGGATTCCATATTCGGAATACATTCAGCCCGTTTTGCAACCAATTCATCGTCGACTTTCTGAGCTTCACGAATTTGATGAATCAATGATGGTTTGGCCTTTAATTCAGCTACTAACACATTGTCAGGTAGAACAGACAAGTGCACATTCATCGCTCGTAAAGCAAACAGCGATTTCCGGCTTAAGGCGTCCGCAACCACATTAGCCTTTCCCGGGTGGTAATCAATGACAAGCTCGTAATCTTTCAACAACTCAAGCCAACGTCTTTGTCGCAGATTTAAGTCTCTTTGAGTCATCAAATATTTGAGACTTTTGTGATCCGAAAATACATGGCATTTTTCGTCAAACAAATAATGTCGCCATATTTTCAAAGCAAATACGATGGCGGCTAGCTCGAGATCATTGGTTGGATAATTTCTCTCGTGTGGCTTCAATTGTCTCGACGCATAGGCCACAACTCGACCTTCTTGCATCAATACGCAACCCAACCCGAGTAGGGATGCGTCACTATAAATGACAAACTCTTTGCCTGATTCGGGTTGCACTAAAATTGGAGCTTCAGTCAAATGAGTTTTCAGTTGATCGAAGCCTTTCTGACATTTCTCCGTCCATTCGAACTTAGCATCCTTTTGAAGTAGCTTCGTCATTGGTGTGGCTATCATCAAGAAACCTTTGACAAATCGTCGGTAATAACCGGCGAGTCCCAAAAAGCTCCGAACCTCAGTAATATTTCTCGGAGGTTTCCAGTTAAGTATGGCTGAGATTTTGTTCGGGTCAACTCGAATACCCGATGCGGATACCACATGACCCAAGAAGCTAACCTCTCTTAACCAGAACTCACTCTTACTGAACTTAGCATATAACTTCTTATCCCGCAAAACTTGCAACACTAATCTCAAGTGTTCAGCATGTTCGATCTCATCTCTTGAATAGACCAAGATGTCATCAATAAACATAACTACGAACCGATCCAAATATGGTCTGAAGATCCGATTCATCAAATCCATAAATACTGCAGGGGCATTAGTGAGCCCAAACGGCATCACTAAAAACTCGTAGTGACCGTACCTCGTTCTGAAAGCAGTTTTGGGTATGTCCGAATCTCGAATTCGCAACTGATAATAGCCCGATATCAAATCTATTTTTGAGAACACTGAGGCTCCCTTCAGTTGGTTGAACAAATCATCGATGCGCGGCAACGGATATTTGTTCTTTATCGTCACTTTATTCAGTTGACGATAGTCAATGCACAACCTCATGGTTCCGTCCTTCTTTTTCACGAACAATACTGGTGCACCCCAAGGTGAGAAACTTGGTCGAGCAAAACCTCTATCCGTCAATTCTTGCAACTGAGATTTTAACTCTTTTAACTCGGTTGGTGCCATACGATACGGAGTTATCGAAATCGGCGTAGTCCCAGGTACAAGCTCAATACCAAACTCTACCTCCCGAACAGGTGGTAAACCCGGTAATTCTTCAGGAAAAACATCCGGGTATTCACAAACCACCCGTACAGATTCGGGTTTCTTTTCTAATTCTTTATCATCAAGTACATACGCAAGGTATGCTTCGCACCCTTTTCTTACATATTTCTGGGCCAACATTGCTGATATTACAGCTGGCAACCCCTCCAAATCCGTAGACTCAACTCGGATTACCTCGTTATTTGCGCACCTCAAATCAATAGTCTTGCTTTTGCAATTCACAACCGCATCATGCGCGGTCAGCCAATCCAAACCAAGAATAACATCAAATTCATCAAACGGCAAAAGCATCAAGTCCGCCGGAAAACAAGAACCTCGAATTACTAGGGGACATCTCTTACACACTTTGTCGACAAGCACGTAACGACCCAAGGGATTTGACACCCGAATTACGAACTCAGTAGACTCAACAGGTAGAGTCTTACTGGATGCTAAGGTTTCACATACATATGAATGAGTAGAGCCAGGGTCAATCAATGCAATCACATTAGTATCAAAGAGAGTGAAGGTACCAGTGATGACGTCAGGGGAGGATGCCTCCTCTCGTGCGCGAATGGCATATGCTCTAGCAGGAGTACGGTTCTCGGCTCGAACAGCCGTATCAGAGGTCCCTCTCTGACTACCACCCCTACCTCCTAAAATTCTCGGTGGTCTACCTCTAGTTGTCACTCCACTAGGTCTTGCACCTTGAATCTTATTCTTCTCATCAAGCTCCGTGCAATCTCTAATAAAGTGGTCCTTCGAACCGCATCCGTAACAGGCCCTGTTAATAGACTTACCCCAACATTCACCTATGTGTCGTCTTCCACATTGGGGACATTCAGGTTTCTCTAGACGATTATTGCCCACACTAGCTACCGAAGTAGCTCGGGAGTCCGTCGATGGTCTTGCTCTGATGGAAATTCCCGCAGTCGTCCTCGACTTATTAGTGTCCTCCCTGAACTTCTTTACGGCTGAGAACGGAGCTTTACCCGTCGATCTTTTACGATAGTCTCTAGCTTCAAATTCAGCCTTCTTCTTCTCCTTTCCAAGTTCTTCCGCCTTGCAGGCTCGTTCGACTAGTGTTACGAATTCTTTAATTTCCAAAATACCCATTAGTAGCTTTAAATCTTCATTCAATCCTTCTTCGAATCTTTTGCACATAGCAACCTCATCAGCTACACACTCCCGGGCATACCTACTGAGTCTTACGAATTCATGTTCGTATTCAGATACTGTCATACGGCCTTGCTTGAGTTCCAAGAATTCCTTACGCTTTTGATCAATGAACCGTTGACTAATATATTTCTTTCGAAATTCCGTCTGAAAGAAGTCCCAAGTTACTCGTTCGTTTGGGACTATGGAAATCAGGGTCCTCCACCAATAGTAGGCTGAGTCCCGCAACAAGGATATAGCACACTTTAGACATTCATCGGGTGTGCATGACAGTTCATCAAACACCCGAATGGTGTTATCAAGCCAGAACTCGGCCCTTTCAGCATCATCAGTAACTATGGCCCTGAACTCCTCAGCCCCGCGCTTCCTAATCAAGTCTACAGGTGGCTTACTCAGCCTCACAGGATCAGTAACTGATGGCATTACTGGCTCCTGGGGTGGATTATTCAAATTCGGGAATTGTTGGACAGCCGGATTGGTTCGGGCATACTGCGCGACCCACTAATTCATCATGGTAAAGAAGGCTTGTTTAGCCCCCTCACCTTGATTATTCGCAGATGACTGAGGTTCAACAGGCGGTGTCCCTTGTGCAGGAGCAGCCGCTACACTTTCAATGTCATCCGCCAAGGTTCTCTCTACACCGGGATCCATTTACTAATCAAAACATAAATTTTAACCGTCAGAAGTCATCACACAGTTAAACATTAACATTCGGCATGTATAGCTAGACTCATACGTGCTATGGTAGTCCTAGAACCGACTAAACCATAGCTCTGATACCAATCAAATGTAACACCCCGAACCCGAGACCGACACCGGAGTCGAACACGAGGTGTTAACAGACTTTAAACCCTTTATAAAAATATTTCTCAGACACTGCTAATCTGCGTACTAGTCGCTTTAAAAATCATATCTTGAGTTTCACAACTCGAAAATAAGTTTCGTGATTTTTCCCTAAAACTAGACTCATATGCCCATCTACATATTTTTTTCAAGAATTTTTGGTCGGGCCAATTAGTACAGTTTATTAGTCAAAATCTCCCATGTTACAGGGATCGACTACACTGACCTTTGCGCATTACGACCTGGATATCTCCCTGCACAGAGCTTCAATACTGATGCCGTTTGTTTCTATAGAAACTAGACTCAGAGAGGAATCTATCCATATATGGTATGACTCCTAATTGTCTCTGGTTAATTTATAATGAATTTCCAAAGCCGGAACAGGGAATCCAGAAACCGTTCTGGCCCTGTCTCACGAGAACCTGAATATCTCTTAACATACTGTCCATATGATCTTTTCGTTGCTTCTATATGAAAATAGACTCATCGAGCTTCGAATACATAATTTATTCATCAATTAATTCCACTCCTACTATTTTTAGTGATTTTTCAATCTCACGCCACTGCTGCTGTCAGCATCTGTTACGAAAGCAACTATGCCCATTTCGTGATTTCTCCTTGATCTAACTAGTAATTCGTCATACATATCACAAATTATGATCATGACTAGCCATGCCAAAGGCTAATCATTGTCAAACATCCCCCTACTACACTATTTCCATATCATGAATTTTAACACCAAAATAATCAACCATGACATATGGCATAAAAAGGTCGAATTATCAAGATTTACGACCTAACGTTATGAAACCAAACCCAACCGAACATTTATGCCATTTTCGCATGGCTAAAAGTTTACATACCAAAGTTCAAACACAACATAATAGCCTATACATGCCGAAATGTTCTCCTAAGCCGACTAAGAAGAAAGTACCAAAACTTGCTAGCCGGTGTGATGACTTCGACGACGGCACGATCACGCAAAAAGAGACGAGTCCAAGAAACCTAGAATAGGTGACAAGCAAACACCGAATGAGTATATAACTCAGTAAGCCATAAGCATTCCACAACCATCCATTAATAAAATTATCACAACAGGAAACAATGAAATGAGGTTAAGTACTCCATCCATACCAAACTATACCATAGTTCCTTAAACCCTATGGTTCAATCTCATACCAAGTCCTACATTGGCCTTTCATACATCATTTTATTTTCGTTATAATCATACAATTAAACGAACTTTCACCTATTCCACAATGAACCTTATGTACGTGACTTCAACTATAATCGTCACATAGGTTCAAAACTTACCAAGCTCAACTCCAAATATAAACATAGCGCCTATTAGCCATGAACTCAAGGTACTTACCTTTTCCGCTGTCCAAAATTTGACTCGGTAAAGTCGCACCCTTCATGTAAATAATTTATAGAAAATATATATTGGGTTCGCACACATAGTGCTTAATAATCAACCGCGCACACTTAGTGCCATGCACTTTAAACTCACACACTTAGTGCCATGCATTTCAAGTTCGCACACTTACCTTTTCCGCTGTCCAAAATCGACTCGGTAAAGTCGCACCCTTAATGTAAATAATTTATAGAAAATATATATTGGATTCGCACACATAGTGCTTAATAATCAACCGCGCACACTTAGTGCCATGCACTTTAAACTCACACACTTAGTGCCATGCATTTCAAGTTCGCACACTTACCTTTTCCGCTGTCCAAAATCGACTCAGTAAAGTCGCACCCTTAATGTAAATAATTTATAGAAAATATATATTGGGTTCGCACACATAGTGCTTAATAATCAACCGCGCACACTTAGTGCCATGTACTTTAAACTCGCACACTTAGTGCTGTACAATTTAAACCCGCACACTTAGTGCCAATCTCATGACCGTGAACACTTATTGCCCGCACACTTAGTGCCGAAAACCAGCCACTCAATAGGCTTCACTTCCTTTTTACATTCGACAAATTTCATCTCTACTTACATATACATTTGTATACATTTCATCTCATTAAACACAATGGTATAGGTATTACGATCCTTTAAATCAATACCAAAGATATGCTTAATGACTTACTTGTGTTGGGTAAGATGGTTCCAACTCGGCTACTCGATGATCTTTTCTTTGCCTTTGCTCGATTCTCCTCCTTTAACTCCTTGAGCTTAATCAATAAATCAACTAGTTTAACCGCCTTGCTAAATATTTACAATCCAATTACACATGCATATGCATGTTAGTATATTCGGCAATCACCCTTACTAATCACCCACTTGATCAATTATGGAGAATCAAAGTTAATATCACAATGTGTACCCTATATGGCCCATTATACATAATCAAATTTAACATCATCTATATATTTACTCATATGGCCGAATATACCTAATCATACATACACCTAACCAAAAATAATTTCTAAAATCTTTATATTATTTATACACTAGTAAAGCATCCTCTCCCTTTCCATCAATTTAGCACATGCATTACTCATTAACCTACAAAAATTATATTCGGCCTTAGCACACAACTTGCTAGCCGATTCTTCCCCATCTAGCAACCAATGCACATATGTGCTCACTCAAAAATGCTAAAAAAAAAAAGAGATTCAAGAATCATCAATCCACCATCACATGCATCATTAACAAGCTTCATATTTAGCATGCAATGGCATTAACACAAACTCCACCTAGGCCGAATCTTAACTCATCTTCATGCCTCATCACCACAACATCAAACATCAAAATACCAACCAAGAATGTAACATGCATGGCCGAATATCATCTCCATCATTTAACAAAGTTTGAACCATGGCTAGGTAGATTTCAAACTTACAACTTAAAATATACATGAATCTCAAAGAATAATATCAAATATACCTCAATCTAGTTACATGCATGGCCAAACTTCCTCCTAATTCTCTTCCAAACCAAACATGAAGCAAGAACTCCTTCCTCCTCCCTTAGAATTTTCGGTCAAAAGAGGATGAAAAAGGATGAACAAGTTTTTCTTTTCCTTTCTTTAGCTCACGGCAATGGGGGGGGGGGGAACAACCACTCATTTTTTTGTTTTTCCTTTCTTTATTACCCATATTCCTTATTTTATTTTTTTCCTACATACCTCACTAGGCCAACATGTTCCCAACATGTTTCCACCCATAGCATGGCCAACCACTAGCTCAAATTTTGGGTAATTTGACATGCAAACCCACCATTTTCACAACATGCATTAATAGACCATTTTAAATTAGCCTATCATATTTTCACCATGTCTCATATCGATCCCTATTTAATAATTTCTCATGCAATTGGCAAAATTGGAGAATGAAACTTCCACATACACATGTACACACATAATAAGCATAGAATATGGAAATTAATTATTTTTATGACTCGGTTTTGTGGTCCCGAAACCACTTCCCGACTAGGGTCAATTTTGGGCTGTTACATCACAGACCAAATTCGCTTACTATCGCAGTCCATTTTAAAAATTTCCAGGCAGTTGGCTAACTGCGTCACTGTCGCCTTAAAAATCATATCTTGAGTTTCACAACTTTAAAATCAGTTTCGTAATTTTTCCCTGAAACTAGACTCATATGCCCATCTACATATTTTTTTCTAGAATTTTTGGTTGGGCCAATTAATACAGTTTATTAGTTAAATTCTCCCCTGTTACAGGGTGCGACTACACTGACTTTCATGCATTACGATTTGGATATCTCCCTACACAGAGCTTCAATACTGATGCCGTTTGTTTCTATAGAAACTAGACTCAGAGAGAAATCTATACATATATGGCATGACTCCTAATTATCTCTGGTTAATTTATAATGAATTTTCAAAGTCGGAACAGGGAATCCAGAAACCGTTCTGGCCCTGTCTCACGATAACCTGAATATCTCTTAACATACTGTCCATATGATCGTTTCGTTACTTTCCTATGAAAATAGATTCATCAAGGTTCGCTTACATAATTTATTCACTATTTAATTCCATTCCTACTATTTTTAGTGATTTTTCACATCCACATCACTGCTGCTGCCAGCATCTGTTTTTTTAAGGTAAACTTTACCTATTTCATGATCCTCCATGGATCAACTAGAGTTTGTCATACATATTCCAAAAGTGATCAAGAATAACCCTTCCCATGGCTAACTGTTACCAACATTTCCATACCTCTCGACGGACAACATACAAAACGATTATAATGCTATGATCAAAGTATATTTAAGCCATTTTCGCATGGCTATCCAAATTTACACAAAACCGAAGGGTACATGACCAACAACAAAAGGGTAGTCCTATACATGTCATTTCAAAGTTCAACCAAAATTGTACCAAAAGGGGGCTTTGATAGTGTGGGAGACTTCGACTTCCAAAAATCCCGAGTCCGATAGCTGACGAGCCAAAATCTATAAAACAGAGAAACAAAGAAACGGAGTAAGCAATTTATGCTTAGTAAGTTTTGAGCAAGGGATTCCAGCACAACAAAAGTATAGCATTCATGTAGCTAAACAGATAATTTCATATGCACAAATTTTCAATATCATACTTACTTCACATTACCAACCCTTATATTCATACACAAAGATCAACTTAGCCAAAGGCCGGTAGCTCATTTATCAACTGAGCGAATACTTATTTGTAAGGGCTCAACTAATTCAAGCACATACGAAACATACCTCAATGTTGGGATGTTACAAGCGTATCAACTGAAATTTTTACAGCAAGATCGTTCATTCCCAAATCACATACCTTCGGAATTTAACCGGATATAGCTACTCGTTCAAATGCCTTCGGGACATAGCCCGGTTATAGTAACTCGCACAAATGCCTTCGGGACTTAACCCAGATTTAGTAACTCGCACCAATGCCTTCGGGCTTAGCCCAGAATTAGTAACTCGCACAAATGCCTTCGGATCTTAGTCCGGATATGGTCACTTAGCACAAAGCCTTCGGGACTTAGCCCGGACATCATTCGAATAACCATGCACATTTAACAATAAATCATGACACATTCGTATTTCATTTTCATTAGCAAAACTCAAACACAAGACACTTATCACTCTTGCAATTTCGGCTCAATAGCCACACACAAAGAGCATGATTTTGATTTGCTTAAAACATGATCTAATCAAATCATAATTTAAGCTCTATTACTCAAGAACTTACCTCGGATGTTGTCGAACGGTTTCGACGGCTATTCGACCACTTTTTCCTTCCCTTTATCGGATTTAGTTCCCCTTTGCTCTTGAGCTTAATTCAAACAAATTTAACTCATTAAAGTCTCATTTTGCTAGCTTATGGCCGAATATGACAAGGAGTTTGATAGGTCATATGGCCACCTTTTAGCTCAAATACACAATGGTCATACTCATTTTTAATCACATCAAGCAATTTAATACAATTCATTCGAACATCAAAAGAGAAGCTCAAGGTACTTAGCCCATATATACATTAGACACTAGAGTCACATATGTACGAAATCACGAATCGAATTCAACATACTAGCTAATATTTCCCCTTAGCCAAATTTTCTAAGTCAAGCTAAAGCCATCAATAGGCTACCTATGGCCGAACATACACATAACTTATGTACTTATTCATGTGGCCGAACATACATGTCTATGTTGGGGCCGATTGCATCACAACACCATACCATTTCAATTTTTGGTCATGGTTAAACAAAGAACTTAATGTCACACTCAAAAATGCTAAAAAGAAGATTCAAGAATCATCAATCCACCATCACATGCACCATTACAAAGCTTCACTTTTAGCATGCAAATGATATCAACACCAATCCACCTTGGCCGAATATCATCTCCATGACATAGTAAAGATTTGAACCATGGGCTATTTAGAACTCAAGCTAACTACTAAAACATGCATGCATCTCATGGAACATCATCAAACATACCTTAGTCTATCAAACCACCATAGCCGATTTCCTCAAAGCTCTTTTTCCTTCTTTTTCTTTCTCCTATTCGGCCAAGAACAACATGAGAGCTTTCTCTTCTTTTTTTTTTGGTCATGCATGAGAATGATGAACACATTTTTTTTCTCTTTGTTTTCTTCCTTCAATTTCTTATTAGTTTATTGCCCATGCTTCTTATTTTGTTCTTCCATTAACACAACATGTTTCATGACATGTTTTGCCCATGCTTCTTATTTTATTTTTCCATTAACACAACATGTTTCATGACATGTTTTGCCCATCATCCCTTGTCATGGCCGGCCACTAGTACTTAAATGGGGGGAAATTGACATGCAAGTCCACCCCTTTGATTACATGCACTATTAGGCCACTTGCATTTGCCTAGCACATTTCTAAATTTTCTCACATAAGTCCTATCAACTAAATTCACATGCAATTAACTAAATCGAAGCTTAAAACTTTCACACATTTATATTCACATACTTTAGGCAATAATTATCACATTCAAATAATTTGGTGACTCGGTCTAGCAGTCCCGAGACCGCTTTCCGACTAGGGTCACTTTAGGGCTGTCACAGCACCCCTAGACATAGGGCGATATAATTTTACCGGATTAAGGTGAAACCTAATAAGGGAATCCATAGATCGAGTTAATGCAACACTAGGGGTTTTAATTAGAAAGAGATTTCAATTAATCAACCTAGGGTTAGACGTTGTTAGTCTCAAGAGAGATAATAATATAACTTAGGGATTTCTACGGATCAAGTCAAGTGAATAAATCGTCTGATTTAGAGTCAAATAACAAGTGAACCCTAGGTGGATTTTCTCTTGGGTATTGTCCAAATCAATTAGTTTTTCCTAAAAGTATTTCCCCAATTTACTTTATGTGCATTCTTAGTTTAGTTAATTAGTTTAGTTAAAACAAATCCCCTTTAATTTTAGGCTAGATAATAAAAAGAAAGTTAATACTAGTACTTTTAGTTCCTGTGGGTTCGACATCCCTGTCTTGCTATAAACTATACTACTGTTCGATAGGTGCGCTTGCCTTCATCATGTAATAGTTAGTTTTCAAGTACGGTCAATTATAAATTTAAAACTTATCACGATTTGACGATCATCAGTATGCCACGCCTGTGTGCAAGTGCTCAGGCCGTGTGCAATTCTGACTTGGATTAGTGTCGACACGGCCATGACACAAGGGCATGTGGTCTACCCGTGTGTCACACACGGGCGTGTGGATCACCCGTGTGGAAGTGCCCAGGTCGTGTGAAACACTGATTTAGGCCCAATTTGTCCGTTTTTGGCCCGTTTCTTACTCTTTTTGCCATCCTAAGCTCTTCTAAATATAAAACATGAAATTAAAGGATTAGAAGCATAAAATTCACTAAATCTTATAATAAATCATCCCTAATTATGCCAAGTATTGGGGTAAAAATATGTATAAATTATGGTTTATCATTAATAAAAAAAAGAACAGTTTTATTAAATACTCTCTTGAAAACTTTCATGATATCAGAGTTAGGTTATCTCTAGTAGGATCATGGTTAAAACAGCCTTCACTGGAGATAAGAGATCCAGCAATCAAACAGAGGAAGGAAGTTTTACCGTTGAAACAACTAATGAAAATTATGAAGGCCAAAGTTCTCTAGAAAGGTCTTCATTCACTAAGGAACAACTAAAGCATCTACTCAATCTTTTTCAATCACCACAATTTCGGATGAGTTATTATGTTCCTAACTCACCCAATAATCCTTTTTCCTCCTTTTCCTAATTAGGTATTAATTTTTCTATTCTTTTCAGTGCCAAGCCTTGTAGAACAAACACGTGGGTCATTGATTCTGGAGCTAATGATCACATGACTAGTAATTATTTTCTTTTCGAACTTACACACCTTGTGCAGAAAACAAAAAAATCAAAGTAGCAGATGGGTCATCCTCGGCAATAGCCGGGAAAGGCACTGTTAAAATTTTTCCTTCCTTGGTTTTACTTGATGTTTTACATGTGTCAAATCTAGCTTGTAATCTCATATCAGTTAGTAAATTATCCCAGTCCTCAAATTGTCATGTTATATTTGACTCCTCTATGTGTAAATTTCAGGACATATTCTCGAGAAGGATGATTGGCAATGCTAAAGAATCTGGTGGAATTTACTTTCTTGGTGACGACCATCTAAGTCAACCAACAACTACTTTATGTTTAAATTCTACTTCTAGTTTTGATAAGGTTATGATTTGGCACTATATGCTTGAACATCCTAATTTTTACTATTTAAGATATTTGTTACCTGATCTATTTTAAAATAAAAGTATTTTTCCATATCATTGTGAATTTTGTGAATTGGCTAAACATCATCGATCATTCTTCCCACCTCAAAAATATAAAGCTTCTAAACCTTTTTCATTAATTCATTGTGATGTTTGGGGACCTTCGAGAGTCTCAAATTTTTCAGGAAAATGTTGGTTTGTCACATTTATTGATGATCATACTCGCATTTGTTGGGTGTTTTTATTAAAAGATAAGTCTAAAGTTAAAAATGTGCTTTAGTCTTTTTATGCTATGGTGAAAACACAATTTGGTGTGAGAATAGAAGTACTTCAGAGTGAAAATAGTGGGGAATTTTTTTAATGACCAATTTGGTGTTTTCTTAACCAAACATGGTATAGTCCACCAAAGCTCTTGTACAAATACACCACAAAAAAATGGGGTTGCAGAAAGAAAAAACCGACATATTTTGGAAGTAACCAGAGCCTTGATGTTCACTAGTCAGGTACCACATTATCTTTAGGGTGAAGCCTTATTAACAGCTACATATTTTATTAATAGAATGCCTAGTAAAACTCTAAACTATAGAACTCATTTTCGTCTCTTTAAAGATAACTTTCCTAACTCTAAATTGATCACAGATTTATCCCTCCGAGTTTTTGGATGTAGTGTTTTTGTTCATCTTCACAACCAATGTAAACTAGATCCCAGAGCAACAAAATGTGTCTTTGGTGGCTATGCTTCTAATAAAAAGGGTTACAAATGTTACGATCCAATTGATAGGAAGATTATTGTTACCATGGATGTTACATTTGTTGAAACGCAAGCTTACTTTGATTCTAATCTTCAGGGAGGGAATTATAGTAAGGAAGATTTTATATTTGATCAAGAAAACACTAGGAATATATAACATAGGGATTCTAATAATAGGGAAGGTGAATTTATGATTAACACTGAAATTAATAATGTTAATGTTATTAATGAAAAGGAGTATGAAGGTATAGAGTCTGATCATGGGAATAAAGAACAAACAAAGGAGTTAATTGTTTACTCAAGAAGAAATCGAAATCAAGAAAGTGGAATACACCAGATTCATCACCAAAAATCTGACCCGCAAGATCTTGTCAAAAGTCTAGGTAAAGCTCATAATCCAACCAATGAATTTTCTGATTTAGATATTCCAATTGCTAAAAGAAAAGGTGTTAGAAATGTTGTCAAATATCCTATGTCTAACTTTATGTCCTATAAAGCCTTTTATTTGACATTCTCAACCTTTGTTTCATGTCTCGATGCTGTAAAAATACCCAAACATGTGAAAGATACTTTACAAGTTCTTGAGTGGAAGGAGGCTATTTTAAGGAAGATGCGTGCTCTTGAAAAAACATGTACATGGGAAACAGTGGAATTACTTGTAAGGAAAAAACTATAGGTTGTAAATGGGTGTTCATAACCAAATTCAAACCAGATGGATCTTTAGATAGATACAAAGCCCAATTGGTGGCTAAAGGGTACACTCAAACATACGGGATAGATTATCTTATAACATTTGCACCAGTAGCCAAATTAAATTCTGTTAGAGTTTTTTTATCAATTGCTGTTAATCTTGATTGGTCCTTACAGCAACTAGATGTGAAGAATTCTTTCCTGAATGGGAAACTTAAAGAAGTACTTTACATGGATCCTCCTTTAGGTTTTGAAGAAAAATTTGGAACTCGAGTATGTAAGCTAAGGAAATCTTTGTATGGTCTAAAGCATTCTCCTTGAGCTTGGTTTGAACGGTTCACTCAAGTTGTTAAAAAACAAGGCTACTCACAAGGGTAAGCTGATCGCACAATGTTCTATCGACACTCACAAAGAAGTAGAATAGCAGTTATTATAGTTTATGTCGATGATATCATTCTTACATGAGATGATATGGATGAAATAAGGAATCTCAATGAGCATCTAGCATTGGAGTTTGAGATCAAAGACTTGGGACCTTTGAAATGCTTTCTTAGAATGGAAGTTTTTCTTGGAATGAAAGTTGCTCGATCAAAGAAGCGTCTTATGGTCTCTCAAAAAAAATATGTGATTGAACTTTTAAAAGAGGCTAGGATGAGCGGTTTCCGCCCAGCTGACACACCAATTGATCCAAATGTAAAATTCGAAAATAAAAAAGGTTGATCAGTTGATAAAGGGCAGTACCAAAGATTAATCGGTAAGTTAATTTACTTATCAAATACAAGGCCAAACATAGCTTTTGCAGTGAGCTTAGTGAGTCAATTTATGCACTCTCCAATGGAGGAACATAAAGAAGCAGTGTTTTGGATTTTGAGATATATGAAGAGTTCACCTGAAAAGGGCTTATTCTTCAAGAAATCCTAACAAAGAGGAATTGAAGCTTATACAGATGCAAACTAGGCAGGCTCAATAACAGATAGAAGATCTGCATTAGGATATTGTACATTTCTTTGGGGAAACCTTGTGACTTGGCGAAGTAAAAAAAAATGTTGTAGCAAGAAGTGCAGAGGTTGAGTTTAAAATGACATATTTTTATGTGCTAATTGCACATTTATTTTGAGTATGACCCTACTAATTTAAGCTATTTATGGTCTTTTATCTTTTAGGGACTAATTTGGAGGCAAAAGGAAATTTAAGGGCAAAAAGTGCAAATTTGAAGATACAATAGGCCAACATGCGACATAGGGAAAAAGATGGTGCCAAAAATGCAAGTATGGAAGACATAAGGGCAAAAGTGCAAAAGAAGACATTTTATAACACAAGACTCTATTTAATGTTTAATTATATTAGGATAATTATTAAGGATTATTATTTAGATTTAATTTTAAGATTTATTTTCATTTATCTTTAATTATCTTTATTTATTTGTATTTATCTTTTAGAATTTAATTAGGAATAGCTAGGTTTCTTAGAACTATAAATAGGGGATGAAGTGACACAAATTTTGTCGATCTTTTGCTGTAAACACTCTCTCCCCCATAAATTTAGTCTTTTTGTTCTTTCCATATTTTCTTTCAAAAAAAATTCATTCCCATTATATTTATTTGTTTTTCCCCAAAAATCATGAGCCACTAAATCTATCTAGCTGAAGGTTGTCAAAATTTCCCAAAAAGGGTTCTTAAGACTTAGAATCCGTACTTAGCCTTTTCGATGATTATTCATCACTTCTATGTATTACAAGGCTGACGCGTCCGTCCATGTCCCTTAAAAGGTGATCTTTTCAACATGTGCAAAGGCGGCCGCTGATGGGCGTCGAATCCACCAAAAATAATTCCTACAAAATAACTCTAATTAGTAGAGAGTGGTAGTAGGGTCGAGTCCACAAGGATTGGATGTGATAATCGACTTCCGTGTATAGCATATAATCAGATTGTCTGTCGAGTCAAAGGTCGTGGCAATAGTCGTGCCCACGACTCCAATCGTACATGAAAAATTTGAAATAAAAGTAAATCGAGGATTTTTGAAATGTTTAGAAAATAGATAACTGAAATAGCATAAACAATTAATTAAATAAATTAGAAAATAAATTCAGAATTTTACAACAGATAAAATAAGCCTTAGCCTTAGACTCGATCAATTCCGTGTTGAGAATCGATCCTCAAAAATTAATCTTCTCCTCCAATCGATAAGCTAGTTATAGCAGTTAAGAACGTCCTAACCATCAATTCTTCCTCTAGTAGCTGGTTCTGGTACGACCTGCAAACCAACCCTTATCGATTATCTAACTGAGATACACATGTTCTCGATTCAAGATTCCGGCAGCCTTGCGTTCTGAAGAACCCAACTCAAATTAACAGCCTCAACTGCGTAGGTCGTTTAAACCCAATCACCTCTTCCTCGATTTGTTCTCGAAAATTCGAATACAGCACGGCTGACTTGAATCTCCAACTGTAAGCAAACACGACTCCAAACCAACGCGCACTTTGACTTGAAATCGAATTCAACTATAAAGGATGATTGGATTATCCCGATACTTAGGAAAAAGGTGAATACCGATTGGAAGGATTTTAGGTGCGAGTGCGAATCTCACAATTCTCGACCGAAAAGAACATCGGCCTAAAGCTAAGATAGAATTTAGTTAAGCATGAAATTTTTCATGCTTTGTGAGCTTGGAGAGAAATTTGGGGATTATGGTGAAGAAATGAATGGAAAAGACTTGTAGAGCAATTGGCCCAATTATGGAAAAGAAACAAAAATTGGAGACAATGCTACAAAATAAAACGTCAAATTGAAGAGAAAAAAATGATATTCCAACTCCAAATTGAAAAAGGAAAAACAAAAGAGAGAGTAATTCTATTCCAAGTAAAAGTAGGAATACAAATTAAAGGATGATTTTCTAAGAACTAAAAGCCCCTATTTATATACATGGGGTTTACTAAAAATAGCTTAACCTAAATTAATAAAATAAAAATAAATAATAAAATAAAATAAAATAAAAATAAAACAAAATAAAAATCTTTCTATTTTTAGCTTTTTACAAAGTCAAAATTATAATAAATCCTTGGCTTTCTCCATCCTTTTAATTTGGCCCCGATTCAATGATTTGTCTTTCAATTTGGCCCATTTTTGCTCGTTTTTGACCAATTGTATCCCTGACAAAATTAAATCATAAAAACACCAATTAATCAGGGATTAATTCAGAAATAAACCAAATTAAACACAAGAATCATGTAAATTAATATGCTCATCAGCCGCTTTGTATGTTTTGGGAAGCTTGCACAATCGATTCATTAGCTTACTGCTCAGAAGTTGGAGATCCCAAGAGATAAAATGGCGTGGGATTCGCCATTGAGAAGTGATGATCTAGCATAAGATGATCCCACAGAAGCGATTGTTGGCTAGAGTCAGGTTCCGCTAAATTGTAAGTCCAAATTCTTGGAGCTGGTGGTCGTAGGCGTCCTCTTCCTCTATAACTGGCTTATTCTGTTTGAAAAGGATCACCTAAAAGCCGAGGATTTAACCCAAGGCTAATTGAGACAACCAGAGGCTGGAATTTCTCTATAAGAACACATTTTCCTCAACTTTATTTATTTCTATTATTTTTAATTTCGAAATCTCAGTCAGAACTTTTAATTCTGTTTTTATTTTATTTTTCCAGATCAAAACTTTTAATTAAGTTTTTATTATTATTTCTTTTCCAGGCACGTAGGTTTTCTTGGGCACGATTCTGACTAGGATTTCAAAGAACAAGAGATTGTGCAAATCCGGTCCCTGAGGATTTGACCCTACTTCCCTTATACTATTATTTTTTATTATTTTCAATATTTTATAGGGATAGGATATTTTTTATGCTCTCAACGACCACATCAAATTTTGGCGCCATTGCCGGGGATCAATAACGTACTAATCTTGTTCTTTGTTTTTTATGACCAGATCTGCTCCAGGTACTCTTGCGTTTGATTCGGAGATAGAGAAGACTCCGAGAGCCAACCGCAAGGAAACAAAGCTAAGGAAAAAATAGTCAGCGGTGGTTGGAACTCAAAGTAATCCACCGCCAAAAATCAGAATCGACGACGAAGCAGAGTCTAAGGTTAACGAAAACCCTACTCCAACATCTGAAAGTGAAAAAATAGAAGTCGACTCATCAGAAGAAGTACTTAACACTAGGGTTAACAAAAACCCTAATTTACCACATCAACCTATGGCTCAAATAATTCGGCAACTAGACGAAGCTTCGGCAAAACAATCGCCATTGTGCATTGCGTATCCTACTATAGATACTGATTTTGAATTAAAGTCAGGTTTAATCCAACTTCTGCCAACTTTTCATGGGTTGCAAAATGAAAATCCCTACAAACATCTGAAATAGTTTCATATGGTTTGTCTTAGCATGAAATCTCAGGGGGTAACTGAGGATCAAATTAAACTGCGTGCTTTCTTTTTTCCTTAGCAAACTCAGCTAGGGAATGGCTATTTTACTTACCTCCTGGATCTATTACAACTTGGGCTAATCTTTCTCGTTTATTTCTCAACAGGTTTTTTCTAGCATCACGAGCAGCTGAGTTAAGAAGAGAGATCGTTCGAATAAGGCAAAAAGAAGTAGAGTCTCTTTACGACTATTAGGAGCGATTCAAGAAGCTGTGTACAAGCTGTCCACAACACGGTATTACAGAACAATCTCTTCTCCAATATTTTTATGAAGGCTTGAAACCCATATAGATGAACATGGTAGACGTCGCTAGTGGAGGAGCGTTGGTCAACATAACTCCCCAACAAGCAAGAGACTTGATCTTCACGATGGCTGCAAATACTTAGCAATTCTGAGCCAATCCTGAACCCCCTAGAAGGGTTCACTAGCTAAGTAATTCAACCTTAGAAGATAAAGTTGATAGACTTACTAATATTGTGAGTTCTCTTGTTCTAGAAAAAGCCAAACCAGCCCAAGTATGCGGAATATGTGCTACACCTGAACATACAACTGATGCATGTCCCAGCTTGTATGATGATACTATGGCTGACTTAGATGCTCTGGGAAATTTCCTTGGGCCACCATAAAGGCGATACGACCCTTACGCTAACACTTATAACCCAGCATGGAGGGATCACCCTAACTTAAGTTATGGGGCCAATCCACGATATAACCAGCCATACCACAATCGGGTTCCACAACAGCCATGAGATTCATGTAATTCTCTAGAAACTTTGGTCAATAAATTAGCAGCTAATATACTTGATTTTCAACAAAAAATTGAGGCATCTATAAGAGAATTGACCATATCAATTGAGAAAATAAGTTCTCAAGGGAAGCTCCAGTCACAAACAGAACCAAATCCCTAGACAAAACGTGAATGCAGTGAAGCTGTGAACTGGAAAGGTACTGGAACTAATTCCTAGCAAGAATCTTGGCCAAGAAATCACCTAGGAAAATCTTGATAATGACGAATAGGTCTGAGCAAAACCCCCATTTTCGAAAAATTCAACCTCTA
The DNA here is from genome assembly GCF_007990345.1 of Gossypium hirsutum. NCBI lineage: Eukaryota > Viridiplantae > Streptophyta > Magnoliopsida > Malvales > Malvaceae > Gossypium > Gossypium hirsutum. Next base: position 13,901,728 of record NC_053436.1, read on the forward strand.
TTTCTAGGACGATTAAACCAATGTCAAAATGGCAAAGAAGACAAGGAAATCCTCGAAACATTCAGAAATATCGAGATCAATATACCATTCTTAGATGCCATTAGACAAATTTCGCGGTATGCCAAGTTCTTTAAAGAACTCTGCGCCAACAAACGAAAATTAACAGGTAATGAAAAGGTAAGTGTTGGTGAAAATATATCTACAGTATTACAGCAGAAGATACCAGCGAAATGTAAAGATAAGAGCATGTTTGCAATACCATGCAAGATAGGCCATTTGGGAATTAAGAAAGCTATGTTTGATTTAGAGGCCTCAATAAATGTTATGCATTATTCTATATATGAATCACTTAAAGCTTTTTGAAAAAAACAAGTGTTATCATTCAGTTGGCAGATAGGTCCATTGTGCATCCCGAAGGAGTCTTCGAGGACATATTGGTAAAAGTTAATGAACTTATTTTTCCTACAGATTTTTATGTGATAAAAATAAAAGAGGATAGCGCTCCTAGATCTTCAGACCTCTTATTGGGCCGACTTTTCCTTAGTACCGCTAGCACCAAAATTGAAGTTCGAAGTGAAACTCTTACAATTGAATTTGATAGGGAGATGGTGAAGTTCAATGTTTACGATGCTATTAGTTACCCAACCGAAATATTGAGCGTAAACCATGTCGATATAATTGACTCTTTAGTAGAGGAGACTTTGGAGTCCATTTATGAACTGAACTAATAGTTGATGATTATGAATATGTTAATAAGTTATTGTCTCCATCAAACACTAAACTTTTACCTTTCGTTGTGCAGGCTCCAAATTTGGAATTAAAGTCGATTCCTGAACATCTTAAGTATGCATTTTTGGGAAAGGTAATACCCTACCGATTATAGTTTCAAATAAACTCTCTAAGCTCGAAGAAGAACTACAAAATCATAAGAAGGCGATTGGCTGGACCATTGTCAATTTAAAAGGGATAAGCCCTTTGACATGCACATACAGAATCTACTTGGAGGAAAACACTAAACCAAGATGAGAGGCACAAAGACGGTTGAATTCGAATATGATGGAGGTAGTAAAAAAAGAGATAATCAAGTTGCTGGATGCTGACATAATCTACCCCATTTCAGACAGCAGATGGGTAAGTCCTGTACAAATCGTGCCCAAGAAAATGGACGTGACAGTAAAGAAAAATGTTGAAAGAGACTTGGTACCAACTCAAGTGCAAAATGGGTGGCGTGTCTGCATTGATTATAGGAAGTTAAATTCTTACACTAGAAAAGATCATTTCCCTCTTCCTTTTATAGATCAAATGCTTGAGCGATTAGCTGGCAAAACTCACTTTTGTTGTCTTAATGGATACTCAAGTTTCTTCCAAATCCTAGTTGCACTAGAGGACTAGGAAAAGATCACTTTTATGTGCCTATTCGGCACATTTGCGTACAGAAGGATGCCATTTGGACTTTGTAACACACCGGTCACCTTCCAGAGATGCATGATGAGTATATTTTTTGAATATGTGAAAAAAATTATCAAATTTTTCATGGATGATTTTACTGTGTATGGAAATTATTTTGACGAATGCCTAAAAAACCTCACGATAATTTTAAATAGGTGCATAGAATTTAATTTTTTCTTGAATTATGAAAAGTGTCATTTTATGGTAAACAAAGGTTTGATTCTAGGTCATATAGTTTCAGCTAAGGGAATTGAGGTCGATAAGGCCAAAACTGACATTATAAATTCTTTGCCATATCCCTCTACTGTAAAGGAGATATGTTCTTTCCTTGGTCATGCAGGATTTTATAGGCGTTTTATAAAGAACTTCTCCAAAGTAGTTGAACCGTTGTGCGAGTTATTGCAGAAAGATAAGAAATTTGAGTTTGACCCAAAATGTAAGGAGGCATTTGATACACTCAAGCAAAAGTTGGTGTCCACTCCTATAGTATAAGCACTAGATTGGAACTACCCCTTTGAAATTATGTGCAATACAAGCGAACGCAATGTGGGGGTGGTGTTAGGGCAAAAGATAGACAAAGAGCCTCATGTCATTTGTTACGCCTCAAAAACCCTAGATGTTGCACAAAGTAACTACACCACCACAGAAAAAGAACTTTTAGTTGTTGTATTTGCTTTGGATAAATTTTGGTCATATTTATTGGGATCTAAGGTGATTATTTTTTTTGATCATGCAGCTCTCAGGTACTCGATCACAAAGAAGGAAGAAAAACTAAGGCTTATTAAATAGATTTTGCTACTCCAAGACTTTGACATAGAGATTCATGACAAAAAGGGATACGAAAACTTGGCAGCTGACCACTTCAGTAAGCTAAAAATACCAAATGATGACACTCCTATAAAGGATGAGTTCCCTGATGATAACTTATTTTTGACCGAGGCTCATTACCCATAGTATGCGGATATAGTAAATCTCTTAACCACAGGTTCGTTGCCTACTGAGTTAGCACGTTCTGTGAAGGACAAACTTAGGCGGAAAGCTCAATATTACATTTGGGACGACCCATACTTGTGGAAATACTGTTCAGATAAGATAATAAGACGATGTGTTCCAGAAACCAAGGTAACCTCTATCCTTACTTTTTATCATACAGAAGCTTGCGGAGGTCACTTTGGCCCTAAATGGACTGCTCACAAGGTATTGGAGTATGGGCTATATTGGCCCACAATTTTTCGAGAAGCATATAATTTCTGTAAGTCTTGCGATAAATGCCAACACACAGGTAACATCACTAAACGAAATCAAATGCCCTAATCCCCAATTCATGTATGTGAGATTTTTGATGTATGGGGCATTAATTTCATAGGCCCATTTATTTTCTTATTTAGAAACATATATATAATTCTTATAGGAGACTATGTTTCTAAGTGGATAGAAGCAAAGCCTACTAGTAATGATAATGCTAAAATTGTTGTGGAGTTTCTAAAACGAACTATTTTTTTAGGTTTGGCACACTTTGAGGTCTGATCAGTGATCATGGCACCCACTTTTGCAACAAAGTTATGGAGGCACTATTGTCAAAATATGGAGTTCATCATCGTTTAGCGACAACGTACCATCCCCAAACGAATGGCCTAGCAGAGGTTTCGAACAGGGAGATCAAGACTATTTTGGAGAAAACGGTTCGACCCAACCGAAAGGATTGAAGTCTTCGGCTTAATGACGCACTTATTGCTTATCGAACTACGTATAAAGGACCAATTGGCATGACCTCATATCGGCTTATTTTTGGAAAAGCTTGTCATCTTCCAATTGAATTGGAACATAAAGCTTATTGGGTTGTTCGACAATGTAACATGGAGTTAGAACCTGCAGGGAAGGCAAGGAAATTAAACATTCAAGAATTAGAGAAAATTCGTAATGATGCCTACGATAATGCTTGCATTTATAAAGACAAGACAAAATTGTTTCATGATAAGAAAATAGCTCAGAAGCATTTTTCGATAGGACAAAAAGTTTTGCTTTATAACTCCGTATTAAAGCTATTTCCAGGTAAGCTTCAATCTCGATGGCAAGGACATTTTATTGTGACCAAAGTATTTACACATGGTGCGATTGAAATAGAAAGTGAAGAATTAGGAAAGCGGTTCCTAATTAATGGCCAACGGTTGAATCCGTTTTACCAGAATTTTCAAGCCTACACAGTTGAAAAGATTCATCTAAAACCACCATATAACCATTCACGGCGTCGAGCTAACGACGTTAAACAAGTGTTTGTTGGGAGGTAACTCAATGTTTATTTTTTAAATTTTATTAATTTTATTAATTTTATTTATTTTATTTTACTTTATTTTATTTATTTATTAATTTATTTTTGGATAAAATTCTCTTCTTTTGTCTAGGTAAACCGAAGCAACAATAAGGAGAAAAAGAAAGAGGGAAACAAAAAAACCTGCAGCCAAACAGCCTTTAATTATCCTTATTACAGCCAGGAATAGCACGTTCATGCCCCAGAATATCAAAAAAACTATACCCAAACAACCTCTATTCCATCATTATTCCATCCAAGAATAGTGAGTTCCTGCCCTAGACTCCCTAAAACCTGTAGCAAAACACCTCATTTCAGCCATATAAAACCCCAAAACCTAAAATTTTTTTACCAAATTTCCTCATTTCTTTTCTCTTTAACCATCGATACCTCTCCACCCAACCTTCCCATCGCTGATCGCCGCACATCATGGTGATAACCCATAACCGCGCTGTCGCGGAGCTGTCATTCACCGTCAATAGTCGCTGGCACTAATTTTCAGCACCCCAACGCGTTGATTTGGCCGACGGTAAGTCATCCTCATCGCAATCTCTTCTGCATGACTCCTCTCCCCCGCACAACTCCTCTTCCTCCTCCTCTTCATCCTCCTCTCAGCCGCTCATGTCGACCGCGCCACCTTCTCTGCTTCACGCAACACCAGCGCACTCTCCTTCTCCACCACGAGCCATACCGACCCCATTGCTCTCTCCTCTACATGCCACATCACCAATTCTTTGCCTTTCACCACCAACGCAAGCACGAAGTTCGGCATCCGAATCATCGTGACTCCAGCGCCAATGACAGCCAACATGCCCCTTGGCCCAACCAACGTTGTCGAGCACCGATTCCTCCGTCGACTCTGACTCCACCAGTACTAAACAGCATACTCACGCCCGCACCTCTGATATTCACGACGACCAGCAACCGCTGCCCACTCGTGGCTAAACTTACCAATCTCGAGCAAATGTTTTACCGCTCAAGTGCCATTTACACAGTAACTTAGCATTTGATACTACTACCAGCTGAAATAGGTATGATCGTTTATGCCATAAACCACTCGTGCCTTGCAAATGTTTATCATTACCTGTTTTGGATGCTTTGCGTATTGAAACTACTGTTACTACTTATTTTCGCAATATTGGTTGAGTTGGAAATTTTGATATTGCTCATTGTGTCTATTATAAGCTAGTTTTGGAATTCTATTCTACATTTCATTTTCAGCGACACGGTCAAATATCATTGGATACACTTGGTGTTGTCAGATTTCAGTTACTTGATACCATGCATAGTTTGCCCCTTACTGATTTTAATATTGCATTATCTTTTGTGACTGAGGACTATACCATGTCTACTGATTATAAAAATAGTCTATGTACTTTTCCTGTAGATTTTATGGCTGTCGAGGCTTTTGCTTTGTTAACTGATAATGTCGAATCCATGTATAGCCCAAAAATATCAAAGGATTTATGGTTTCGTAACCCTACCTTATGTTACATACACTGTTATTTGGCTTACAATTTTTCAAGCCGTCGAGATGCTCTGGCTACCGTCTCGAAGACGGAATTATTTTTATTATTGTGTATGTATACTAGTCGCCCAGTAAATTTGGGCTATTGGTATGCGCTTCATATCGAACATGTTATAAATACAAAGCGTCCTCTAATTTTAGGCTCATTTATTACACAACTATTATTTTCTCTGCATGGTTCAAATGCTCCTATTTCAGAATTGCATATTGCTTGTTAGGCTGATCCTTTGGATGCTCGATGCCTCGACTCGATGGGACTGCTTCTTCGCACTCTATCTTCCTTCTGTTTTGTTCTTCCAGGCATTCGTTCCGCACCGGCTGAACGAGTCTTTCGACAACAAAATCAGCACGAAGTACCCACTCAAGCCCAACCTTCGATGACCGTTGAGCAACGCTTAGAGCGCATCAAGGCTCGACTCGACACTTTTGTCCAGAAGCTAGCCGAACTCGTTACCATTATGCGCGAATGATAGTAACTACACGAGGAGTTCTTCTAAACTTTTCTTCTGCCTATTTATTTATTTATTCCACATCGATGACTATGTGTTTTAAGTAGGGGGAGGCATTCCTCATTATTTCTGTCATTTTAGATGCTGTTTTTTTTTTGTTGTTGCTGCTGCTTTGATTGTTGCTGCCTATATAATTTTTTTTAAGAATATTTTGCCTCTTTTCATGCCCAAAAATTTGACCACGACTTGTCCACTGTTTGACCCACATGCATGCTTTTTGTCTACTAAGTTAGTTATGATTTTGCCTACATCTCCATTGTTTTATTTCTTTTACGCTGAATAGTTATGATTAATAGAGTTAACCCTATTTTGCTTTTAGTAAATTTGATTAAGTCTAAATGAAAAGAGGACACTTAATACAATTGCATGCTTAAAATATGTTCATGACTATTAAGGTGGTTTCTGAAACTTATTTTTGACACTTGATTGTTGCTCCTAAGTCCTCCAAAATTAAAATTTCGTTTAATAATAATAATGTTTCCGTGCTTATAAGTGAAGCTTAAGATGTGACTAGCTGAGTAACCGGAGTAGGGTGCTTGGGTTGTCATCCTATTTCCCGTCAAAAGGTTGTGTGACGTGTTAGGTAAAACTCTGCTAACCGGAATTAATTTTTAAGGATGTGCTGGGCTGAGTAACCAGGGTGAGGTGCTTGGCTGTCATCTCTCTTTGCGTCAAAAGGTTCGATATGTTCTTAAGAAAAATAAAAATTAAGAGTATGTTGGGCTGAGTAACCGGGGTGGGATGCTTGGCTGTCATCTCTCTTCACGTCAAAAGGTTCAATATATTCTTAAGCAAAAATAAATAAATAAAGAGGTGTATTGATAAAATGTGGGGACTAAAGGTAGAAACAAATAGGGTGTCTTGATAGGTTTGATAAATTACCTAATTTTCATGAATTAATCCAAGTCGATCTTAATTTTTTTGTGTGGTAATTGGAATACTTTTTCAATTTTACTTAAAGCAAGCTAAGGGTTCTCTTTATTTTTCATATGCATTTTGACTAATTTTTATAAAACTTTGGAGTGGTACTTCTTTCATGGCAATTTCTAAACTTCACAGTGGGTAGGAACTATACTTGAAGGCAAGCATGGGCTAAGTAGGGGGAATTTGATAATACTCTAGAACGACATATTTTTTATGCTAATTGCATGTTTATTTTGAGTATGACCCTACTAATTTAAGCTATTTATGGTCTTTTATCTTTTAGGGACTAATTTGGAGGCAAAAGGAAATTTAAGGGCAAAAAGTGCAAATTTGAAGATACAATGGGCCAACATGCGACATAGGGAAAAAGATGGTGTCAAAAATGCAAGTATGGAAGACATAAGGGCAAAAGTGCAAAAGAAGAGATTTTATAGCACAAGACTCTATTTAATGTTTAATTATATTAGGATAATTATTAAGGATTATTATTTAGATTTAATTTTAAAATTTATTTTCATTTATATTTAATTATCTTTAATTATCTTTATTTATTTGTATTTATTTTTTAGAATTTAATTAGGAATAGGCTAGGTTTCTTAGGACTACAATTTTGTCGATTTTTTGCTGTAAACACTCTCTCCCCCACAAATCTAGTCTTTCTGTTCTTTCCATATTTTCTTTCAATAAAAATTCCATTCCCATTATATTTATCCCATTATATTTATTTGTTTTTTTTCCAAAAATCATGAGCCACTAAATCTATCTAGCTGAAAGTTGTCAAAATTTCCCAAAAAGGGTTCTTGAGGCCTAAAATCCATACTTAGCCTTCTCGATGAATATTCATTGCTTCTCCGCATTACGAGGCTGACGCATCCGTCCATGTCCCATAAAAGGTGATTTTTTCAACATGTGCAAAGGCGGCCGCTTTGTATGTTTTGGGAAGGTTGCACAGTTGGCTCGTTAGCTTACTGCGCCAAAGGTTGGCGAGCCCAAGAGATAAAATGGCGTGGGATTCGTCATTGAGAAGTGATGATCTAGCATAAGATGATCCCACAGAAGCGATTGTTGGTTAGAGTCAGGTTCCGCTAAACTGTAAGTCCAAATTCTTGGAGCTGGTGGTCGTAGGCGTCCTCTTCCACTATAACTGGCTTATTCTGTTTGAAAAGGATCACCTAAAAACCGAGGATTTAACCCAAGGCGTATCAAGACAACCGAAGGCTGGAATATCTCTATAAGAACACCTTTTCCTCAACTTTATTTATTTCTATTATTTTTAATTTTCGAAATCCCAATCAGAACTTTTAATTATGTTTTTATTTTATTTTTCCAGATCAAAACTTTTAATTCTATTTTTATTATTATTTCTTTTCCAGGTACGCAGGTTTTCTTGGGCACGATTCTGCCTTGGATTTCGAGGAATAAGCAATTGTGCAAATCCAGTCCCTGAGGATTTCACCCTACTTCCGTTATACTATTATTTTTATTATTTTCAATATTTTATAGGGATAGGATATTTTTTCTACTCTCAACGACCACATCAAAAGAGGAATTGAAGTTTATACAGATGCAGACTAGGCAAGCTCAATAACAGATAGAAGATCTACATCAGGATACTATACATTTGTTTGGGGAAACCTTATGACTTGGCAAAGAAAAAAACAAAATGTTGTAGCAAGATGTAGTGTAGAGGTTGAGTTTAGATCAATGGCTCAAGGAATTTGTGAAATGATGTGGTTAAAATGAATTATGGAAGAGCTGAAGAAACCAATAACTTCACCAATGAAGTTGTACTGTGATAGCAAAGTTGTCATTAGTATTGCTCATAACCCAATCCAACATGACAGAACTAAACATGTTAAGATTGATAGACACTTTATCAATGAGAAGATTGAAGAAAGCCAAGTGTGCATGTCGTTTGTTACTTCAAAATAACAGATTGCTGACATACTCACCAAAGGGCTCTCTAAGACAAGTTTTGATTTCTTGTAAGCAAGTTGCGCATGATTGATATATATGCACCAACTTGAGCTTGGGATATATTTTACAATTATTTAGGTAGATAAATCCTAGAATAAATCATTTGAAATATTCTAGGAATATTTTATTTTATTTTGAATAGTTTATTAAAATAAAGAAATTATTTTCCTTATCTTTTAGTAGTTTATTAGAATAAAAAAATTATTTTACCAATTAAGTTAGGACTATTTTCTCTACTTAAATTCAGTTATTTAATTAATAAAAGAAAAAAAATTTATTAAATACTCTGTTGAACACTTGGGCTGCATTTACTATGTTACTCGAATTCAGGAAACAAAGCAAGAGAGATACGAATATATATCCGTCACAAGTACATTCAATTTTTTACAAGTTTTTCCATGTTTTTCATCATGTTCCTGGCCACCTGCCAAGCTACATACTATCTGAAAAACTGATTGATTTGAAGTATTCTTAGATATGCTACTCATAACATCAAAATATGTCAGGGTTATTTTGTTTTACACTTTTTCCACCATGAAATTTCTGAGCATGGACTGTTGTAACCATTTTTTTTTTGAAAAACGGGAATCGACTTGGATTTGAAAATGAAAACAAAAAACTGGGAGTCGCCACCAACCCTTTTTGATGAGGTGTGGTAGGGTCACCTTAAATTAATCATTTTAATAAAAGTTAAGATTTACTAAAACGATAATTTTTGGTCTACGAAAATCAGAAAATGAGTTCGGGAGTCGGTTACGCACGAGGAAGGATTAGCACCCTCGCAACGCCCAAAATTGGTACCTAGTTGATTAATTAGTGTCTTTGTTGTTGAAAACTTAAAAACTTGAAAGACTTTGAAATACGATCCCTTTTTGCAAAAAATGCTCAAATGTTAAAGACCTTCTTGTCTCGAAGTAATAAAACACCATGTCCAGTAAGTTAGGACACGGCATCTCGAACTTGAGAACAAGCTTGCCTTTATTTAAAAATTCGTGTATTTCGAAAGGATATTCGGTTAGTCAGGGTGAACGAGGAAAATCGAAACCCAGTAAGTTAGGGCACGTCTCCTCGAATTTCCAAACGCTGAATATTGCCTTTACTTGCAAAAATCTTATTTCGAGATAACAAAATGTCATACCCGGTGAGTTAGGGCACAACACCTCGTATCTCCTAGAATAAGCATTTTTCAAAGCTCGTATTGCGATTTAAAAGAGTAGTCTGTTATTTAGGTTAAACGAGAAAAATAGAAACCCAGTAAGTTAGGGCACGATTATCTCGAATTACCAAATACGGAATATCATTTTTATGAAAGAATTATTTTAAGGCATTAAGTAAAAACATAATGTAATTTATAGTAATACATAAAAGCAGATTATGATATTAATAATAACGTATAATAATGAGTGATAATAACGAGTAATTATGAAAAGATGACGTAGAAGCAAGGTTAGTAATACGTAAATATAAACAAATGCGTGAGAAAAATGAAATGATCGAATACATAAGTAAATTAACGAATAAATGAATATAAAGATGGCGAAATAAAATGATAATGATAGCGGTAATAATAATATAAAAGCGCATACATATACGTATCAAGGTACCTACGTAATAATAGAAGTAATAAGAAATATAAAAATATATATACATAACAATAATATTACGATATTAAAAGACACATATGCATGGTATATAAAAATGTACAAGTAATATAATAAAATTACATAGTATATATATACGTTAGAAATAATAAGGATGATACAAATAATGAATGATTTGAGGTTTGAAAGAATTTACAAAGATATAGATAAACAGATGATTAAACGATGATAATGTGAGTAATGATATACATAAGCAAAATAAGTACGTAAAAAATATGTATATTTATATATATCGTTAGTTAGTATAAAAGCAATGGCGTATAGATAATTATATATAAAATGTTAAAAAATAATGATACAATAGTGATGATGATGGAAGGTGTAATAATAATAGTAGCAATACAGAGATAATGATAAAATTAAGAAACATTATATGAATATATATTGAATTTAAATATATGATAATATTGAATCTGTATAATGTGTACATGAAATGGGATAAATACATGTAACTGGTAATACTAACGATATATATAATACACATATATATTAGAAATAATAATGCAAAAGAGAAAAGAAAAATAATTAATAGTACCATATAATACATTAAAAAATGAAGATAAAAATAAAAATAAGTATATAATAATATTAAAAGCATATACATAATATATATATAATATACAAAACAAAATATACGCATAATATATTAAAATATACACATAATGTACATAAAATATACGTATATACATCTTTATATAATACTTAAAAGGAACAAATATATGTAATAATGCTAATACATATATGCGTAGTACAATGTATATACACTAAATGAATATATATATATAACATACAAATACATTAATAAAAAAACAATAATATTAAGCTATTAATAACACGACATAACATATATATATAAATATTAAGCAAGAATGACCATAATGAGATGCTAATAAATAAATATAAATATGATAACAGTAATAAAATATAGTAGTATTAATAATATGAGAATTAAGATAGAATAATGAGAAAAATTAAGAAAAGGGATGAAATTGAATTGAAAATGGGATTTATGGGGCGAATTTAAAAGAAGTAAAAGAAAGGGGGACTGATTTGAACACGCGAGCAAACAGGAGAGCCTAAAGGAGAAAATAATCCAACCTTTCTAAACGACGCCGTTCAAATATTCCTCCTTCAAACGGGCAGAAGACTAAATTAAAACAGAATTAAAATTTCAAAGCTAAATTTAAAAACATGAAAAACCTGATTAAAACAGAAAACATTTCGGAAGGATCGCATAGGAAATTGTCCCAACTATCAAAACGCGCGGACCCTTCTGTGGAACAAGTCGGTTCCGGGTCGGGTAAGGCGAAACGGCGTCGTTTAGGGGCTTATGGATGCCGAGGAAAACGACGTCATTTTGTATTATCTATATAAGTTAAAATCTTGCTTTTTTTTTACCCATTTGTTGTCTGTTTCTAACAAAAATTTAAACTTTTCTTTGCTCTCTCTCTGCAGGTCCAAGTCCTGTCAAGTCCCGGCGAGCTACCACCGCCCTCCGCCGCGTCTCCGTTGCCGGCGACCGCCGTGAGGTAAAAATTTCTCTCTTTTTTTGTGTTTTAAAATGTATTTACTTTTTTATTTCTTCATATTACATATTCATGCATATACGAATGTGAAATGAATAGATTTGGCCATGAAGTAGAAACAAAAAAAGGAAAGAAGAGTCACCTTGGCCCTTCAGTTTTAATTTCTCGGGTTTTTGGGTTTGATCTGATGCAATATTCTTACTTTTGATCTCTGGAGTTGCTGTTTTTTTCTCAAAAAAAGATTGAAACTTTTTTGTATATATATCAAAGATTGCCGAGAGAGTCACAATGGTTTTCTGCTCGGTCTTTTTATATCTATTACATTTTTCTATTTTTGCTTAATATTTGTCTATTCCTTCACTTAATGCTTGCAGGTGCAGAGGCGGTGGAGTAGAGGCCACTTGCTGTCGACGTGATTAGAGGCGATGGGATAGGGTTTCTTAGTTTAGGTTTTTTCTTTTTTTAATTTTGTGTTTGGGCTATGGGTATTTGGGCTGTAATGGACTTGGGTTAATGGGTTTAGTGTGGGTATTTAGGGCCCAAAATTGGGCTTGTACATGGACTATTCTAGTGCTAATGGATGCATCAGAGAATGGATGAGAACAAAAAGGTCAAAAATACTGCCCTACCCATTAATCTGCAGTGTTTAACATTTTCCGTTTTCCAAAGTTGCCTATACAGATATATGTACATACTAATATACTATTCCTACGGCTTATTTAGAGATTAAACAAATGAAAGCCACAAACTTGTGCTTGCAAATAAGCAAATCTTATTTAGGCTAAATCAGAAAATCGGGACCTCTCCTTTGTACAAATGGCAGCTGATACGAGGGGGCTTCTTATTGGTTGCCCTATAGTTGGAGCACCATAACACCAACACCAGCTGATGCAGCAGGATGTTAACGGAGCTGTTTGGCTGATTTTCAGATGAGCTTCCAGCTGCAGCATCTTTTGTTGACCAGTGATCGGCCCTTGGGGTGCTGAAATATCTCCATTGTCGGCACTGGTGATATTGTGGATGATAGATCTCCCCCTATCTTTGCTCATGGAAAAACATTTGTAAGCCACCTAGAAAGTGACTTGTAGTACATCATGTAGTAGTCTTTGGGAGATTGCTTGTTGAAGGTACTTGAAAGCTTTCTGGTAATTAAAGAAACCCATAAACCAGAACTCAAAATCATCCACTGTCACAATTTCCATGTACTTTTGTGCCGGTTTCTTCATGTTTTCACTCTCATTCACTCCCTTTATTTTCTCAAGTGGAATCAAAACCTGCATCAAATTCGATATACAACATGAGAATTGATGGGTGCAAAATTATACAGCGAGAGGGGAAAGTACAGATGGTTTTTACGAACCTTGTAATGAACTCTGAGCAATTCTCCATTAGGAGAAGGGATTTTGATTGATCTATCACTGCAAAAGGCAACCTTTTGACATGAGATAAAAAGTAAACCAGCTATGGGACCTGCTGTTGTTGATAAATGGCATTGGCATGCCTTCAACAACTTCTCTCCTTCTCTAACACTAAACAATTGCTTGAAAATCTTCTCCACCCCTCCTACTTGAAGAATTCTTGCCCCCAAACTCAACTTTCCCTTCACAGTTTCACTGATCTTTGGCCCCACCCTCACTGCAGTTCCAAAAATTACTTCAGTTTTCACATACATACATGCATATATATATATATATAGACTTTTAGAGTGGTTGATTTCATACCATGTTCTCGGACTCCATGTGCGAAAGTATCAGCTTTCTTCCCAATATTGTTTATCCTTTTAAGTACAAAGTTTCTTTTGCCTGCAATTTCCAAAGCTTTGTCATTATTACTAAAAACACATCTTCATTATTTATTTCTAGACACATAACAGATCAAAATGTAGCCACCTACCTTTTCTAAATGTGTTAGACCCTTCAACAGATGATGGCATCAGATACTGACCAGCTGAATCCGGTAAGTATCGTCTGGGCGTTCGCTCAACTCGATACAGTGTTGATTTCATTGGAACTCCAATGACTTGTTCGAGTATCTGGTTCTTCATATTTTTTATGGATGAAATGGAAATATGATCAAGGAAGAGATGTTGTTTTTGGTGATGAGTAATGAATGAATCTTTGGAATTAGGAAATGGTATTTAAAGGGATATAGATATGGTGGTTGAATCTAACTTTTTTGTATGTATGAGTCACCTATTGCTCATCAAAGAAGGATAAAGTTAGAGAGCATAGACTTGTAAAATACAACATTTAAAGAAAAGATGCCTTCTTTTGTGATATCCCCCAACATGTTCAGCAAATAATGTTGATTAGTTGAGACAGCCTTTTGAAATGAGAAAAGATCCCAACAGACATCATGGATTACCCTTTTTTTTCTCATGTTCTGAATGTAAGAGGATGTGGATTTGAAACTTTCTGATGTGGAATTGTAGCTTTTTGATATCTGTTACTGCTTTAATACTAGGATAAGAAAGGAAACGAGTCACCAGACAGACCAAACAAATTGCATGGTGAAAAGTTGTGATAATATGCAGTCAGCCATGTGAGATCAACTTTCATATCCACTTATCATCTTGCTTTTTAAAGAGTTTATAGAGAGCTCAACTAAGTAGGTCTCTCCAATGTTCTTGGGAAATTCTTTCAAGTTCTATTTCAATCTAAATGAGTAAATCTTGATGTTACATGTCATTTTACAATAAAAGGGATTTTGTTTTTTCAACAAAAAGAAATGCAGTTTGGAGATAGAGAAAGGGAAAACAAATGCTAAGATTCGAGTTCCGGACTTTCTGAACACATTTTAAGATTGATTGCATGAAAAATTAGACTAAAGCCAAGTTTTACTTTGGAGTTTAATGCCTAATAGCAATTCATTTTCTTTGCCTTCTTCATGCATTTTTTTTCCATCCATCAGTCAAAGGATCATAGAAATGATAAGCAAACTTAAGGAACTTCTGAATATGACCAAGAGTGTCCATTTATGACCAGAAGAAACCTCTTTTGAAAAGGCAATGAAAATATCAAAATTGGTCAAAGAAAAGAGGCAACCTAACCTAGCAACTGTTAATGTGCTTTTTTTTAGTACTCTTTTCCATCTTCAATTTGTAATCTGAGGTGGAAATGAATGGGCAGTAGTAGGCCATGCAGATAAAAGATTTGCCTCAACTAGCTTTCCAATGCCCCAAAATCAGTCATTAAACTATGGATAATAAAGCTTTTGCTTAACATAAAAGAAAACACAAGGAAGTGAAGGAATCAAAAGGCTTGTTTTTGTCAAACATAAAAAAATAGACCATAGGATGACTTCGTTATTTTTAATCCTTGTTGCAGAAACAACTGCAACATCATGGCCACATGAGGCCCCCTCCCCACATGGCATGATGGCAAGTGTCCAAATCTTCAATTGAGTTCAACAAAGTTTTGGTCCATAGGGTGGCAAAGAAGTTGGTAATATGAGATTCGTCTTTTTCGTCATTGTCAGGACTTTAAGAGTTCACTACAGTACTTCATTCTCCCACAAATATTGATGCAAAAAATCATTGGCAGAAAATGCTTATATATTTTTTTGAAGAATTCATTACACCTATTATGTGTATAAGAATTGTGTGCATACATATATGAGATCATAGCCACCTTCAAAGTCTGTGGCATAACATAATTAAGTTCAACTTCTTAGCAAATCAACCTCATATAATGATATATTTACTTCAAGAACCAACAACAGACCCTTAATAATTTAACACTTCATTCTTGGGCTGCATTTACTATGTTACTCGGATTCAGGCAACAAAGCAAGAGTAGATATGAATATATATCCGTCACAAGTACATTTTTTACAAGTTTTTCCATTCTATTTCATCATGTTCCCGGCCACCTGCCAAGCTACCTACTAACTGAAAAACCGATTGATTTGAAGTGTTCTTAGATATGCTGCTCATAACAGCAAAATATGTCAGGGTTCTTTTGTTTTACACTTTTTCCACCATGAAATTTCTGAGCATGGACTATTCTAGTGCTAATGGATGCATCAGAGAATAGATGAGAACAAAAAGGTCAAAAATACTGCCCTACCCATTAATCTGCAATATTTAACATTTTCCGTTTTCCAAAGTTGCCTATACAGATATATGTACATACTAATATACTATTCCTATGGCTTATTTAGAGATAAAACAAATGAAAGCCACAAACTTGTGCTTGCAAATAAGCAAATCTTATTTAGGCTAAATCAGAAAATCGGTAACTCTCCTTTGTACAAATGGCAGCTGATACGAGGGGGCTTCTTATTGGTTGCCCTATAGTTGGAGCACCATACACACCAACACCAGCTGGTCCAGCAGGATGTTAACGGAGCTGTTTGGCTGCTTTTTCAGATGAGCTTCCAGCTGCAGCATCTTTTGTTGACCAGTGATCGGCCCTTGGGGTGCTGAAATATCTCCATTATCGGCACTGGTGATATTGTGGATGATAGATCTCCCCCTATCTTTGCTCATGGAAAAACATTTGTAAGCCACCTAGAAAGTGACTTGTAGTACATCATGTAGTAGTCTTTGGGAGATTGCTTGTTGAAGGTACTTGAAAGCTTTCTGGTAATTAAAGAAACCCATAAACCAGAACTCAAAATCATCCACTGTCACAATTTCCATGTACTTTTGTGCCGGTTTCTTCATGT
Source organism: Gossypium hirsutum (assembly GCF_007990345.1). NCBI lineage: Eukaryota > Viridiplantae > Streptophyta > Magnoliopsida > Malvales > Malvaceae > Gossypium > Gossypium hirsutum. The sequence goes on from NC_053436.1 coordinate 13,918,278, forward strand.
TTTCACTCTCATTCACTCCCTTTATTTTCTCAAGTGGAATCAAAACCTGCATCAAATTCGATATACAACAACATGAGAATTGATGGGTGCAAAATTATACAGTGAGAGGGAAAAAAACGATGGTATATATGCACCTTGTAATGAACTCTGAGCAATTCTCCATTAGGAGAAGGGATTTTGATTGATCTATCACTGCAAAAGGCAACCTTTTGACATGAGATAAAAAGTAAACCAGCTATGGGACCTGCTGTTGTTGATAAATGGCATTGGCATGTCTTCAACAGCTTCTCTCCTTCTCTAACACTAAACAATTGCTTGAAAATCTTCTCCACCCCTCCTACTTGAAGAATTCTTGCCCCCAAACTCAACTTTCCCTTCACAGTTTCACTGATCTTTGGCCCCACCCTCACTGCAGTTCCAAAAATTACTTCAGTTTTCACATGCATACCTGCATATATATATAATTAGACTTTTAGAGTGGTTGATTTCGTACCATGTTCTCGGACTCCATGTGCGAAAGTATCAGCTTTCTTCCCAATATTGTTTATCCTTTTAAGTACAAAGTTTCTTTTGCCTGCAATTTCCAATGCTTTGTCATTAGTACTAAAAACACATCTTCATTATGAATTTCTAGACACAACAGATTAAAATGTAGCCACCTACCTTTTCTAAATGTGTTAGACCCTTCAACAGATGATGGAATCCGATACTGACCAGCAGAATCCGGTAAGTATCGTCTCGGCGTTCGCTCAACTCGATACAGTGTTGATTTCATTGGAACTCCAATGACTTGTTCGAGTATTTGGTTCTTCATTTTTTTATGAATGAAATGGAAAGATGATCAAAGGAAGAGAAGTTATTTTTGGTGATGGTTGAGGAATGAATCTTTGGAATTGGGAAATGGTATTTAAAGGGATATAGTTATGGTGGTTGAATCTAACCTTTTTGCTTGCATGAGTCACCTATTGCTCATCAAAGAAGAATAAAGGTAGAGAGCATAAACTAATAAAGGCTGATTAGTGGAGATATCCGTTTAAAATGAGAGTAGATCCTAATGACATCATGGGTTGCCTCTTTTTCTCTTGATCTGAATGTAAGAGGATGTGGATTTGAAGCTTTCTGAGGTGGCATTGTAGCTTTTTGATGTGTGGAAATGCTGTAATACTAAGATAAGAGAGATAGTCACCTCAATGACCAAACATATTGCATGGTGAAAAAGACTTGATAATATGCAGTTAGACATGTCAGCTGTGTGAGATCAACTGCCATCCACTACGTAAAAAACAGGATATAAGAAGCTCAACGAGTAGCTCTATCCAATGTTATTGGGAATTCTTCTAGTGAAAGATTTCAAGAGAGCTTTGAATAAAATTGTACTTCTCTTATTAACTAAAGAATTGAACTTAAATAGAGAAAAAAAAGTCCTAATCCTAATTGGGAAAATAGTTCCCTTATTCTAATAAACTACTAAAACATAAAAAGAAAATAGTTCCCTTATTTTAGTAAACTACTAAAAGATAAAATAAAAATATTTCTAGAATATGAATAAAACTTATCTATCCAAATAAGATTTATCTACCTAAATAAATTTAAAATATATACATATTTCAACACCCTCCCTTAAGTTGGTGCATATATATCAATCATGCCCAACTTGCTTACAAGAAAATCAAAGCTTGTCTTAGAGAGTCCTTTGGTGATTATGTCAGCAATCTGTTGTTTTGAAGGAACAAACGGCATGCACACTTGGCCTTCTTCAATCTTTTCCTTGATAAAGTGTCTATCAATCTCAACATGTTTAGTTCTGTCATGTTGGACTGGGTTGTGAGCAATGCTAATGGCAGCTTTGCTATCACAGTACAACTTCATTGGTGAAGTTATTGGTTTCCTCAGCTCTTCCATAATTCTTTTTAACCAAACAATTTCACAAATTCCTTGAGCCATTGATCTAAACTTAGCCTCTGCACTACTTCTTGCTACAACAGTTTGTTTTTTGCTTCGCCAAGTCACAAGGTTTCCCCAAACAAATGTACAGTATCCTAATGTAGATCTTCTGTCTGTTATTGAGCCTGCCCAATCTGCATCTGTATAAGCTTTAATTCCTCTTTGTTCGGATTTCTTGAAGAATAAGCCCTTTCCCGGTGAACTCTTCAAGTATCTTAGAATTCGAAACACTGCTTCTTCATGTTCCTCCATTGGGGAGTGCATAAATTGACTCACTAAGCTTACTGCAAAAGCTATGTCTGGCCTTGTATGTGATAAGTAAATTAACTTACCAACTAATCTTTGGTACTGCCCTTTATCAACTAATCGACCTTCTTTATTTTCAAATTTTACATTTGGATCAATTGGTGTGTCCGCTGGGCGGCAACCACTCATCCCAGCCTCTTTTAAAAGATCAATCACATATTTTTTCTGAGAGACCACGAGACCCTTCTTTGATCGAGCAACTTTCATTCCAAGAAAGTATTTCAAATGACCCAAGTCTTTGATCTCAAACTCCAATGCTAGATGCTCCTTGAGACGTCTTATTTCATCCACATCATCTCCTGTAAGAATGATATCATCGACATAAACTATAATAACAGCTATTCTACCTTTTTGTGAATGTCGATAGAACATTGTGTGATCAGTTTGCCCTTGTGAGTAACCTTGTTTTTTAACAACTTGAGTGAATCGTTCAAACCAAGCTCGAGGAGACTGCTTCAGACCGTATAAAGATTTCTTGAGTTTACATACTCGAGTTCCAAATTTTTCTTCAAAACTTGGAGGAGGATCCATGTAAACTTCTTCTTCAAGTTTTCCATTTAGGAAAGCATTCTTCACATCTAGTTGCTGTAAAGACCAATCAAGATTAACAGCAATTGATAAAAGAACTCTGACGGAATTTAATTTGGCCACTAGAGCAAATGTTTCAAGATAATCTATCCCGTATGTTTGAGTGTATCCTTTTGCTACCAACCGGGCTTTGTATCTATCTAAAGATCCATCTGGTTTGAATTTGGTTGTGAACACCCATTTACAGCCCACTGTTTTTTTCCCTACAGGTAATTCCATTGTTTCCCATGTACCTGTTTTTTCAAGAGCACGCATCTCCTCTAAAATAGCCTCCTTCCACTTAGGAACCTGTAAAGCATCTTTCATATTTTTTGGTATTTGGACAGTATCGAGACACGAAACAAAGGTTGAGAATGTCGAAGATAAGGCTTTATAGGATACAAAGTTAGACATGGGATATTTGACAATATTTCTAACACCTTTTCTTTTGGCAATTGGAATATCTAAATCAGAAAATTCATTGGCTGGATTATGAGCTTTACCTGGGCTTTTGACAGGATCTTGTGGGTCGGATTCTTGGTGATGAATCTGGTGGATTCCACTTTCTTGATTTCGATTTCTTCTTGAGTAAACAATTAACTCCTTTGTTTGTTCTTTATTTTCATGATCAGACTCTACACCTTCATCCTCCTTTTCATTAACATTAACATCATTAATTTTTGTGTTAATTATAAATTCGCCTTCCCCATTATTAAAATCCCTATGTTGTATATTCCTAGTCTCTTCTTGATCAATTATAGAATCTTCTTTAGTATAATTCCCTCCCTGAAGATTAGAATGAAAATAAGATTTTGTTTCAACAAATGTGACATCCATGGTAACTATAATCTTCCTATCAATTGGATTATAACATTTGTAACCCTTTTTATTAGAAGCATAACCAACAAAGACACATTTTTTTGCTCTAGGATCTAGTTTACCTTGGTTGTGAAGATGGACAAAAACATTACACCCAAAAACTCGGAGGGATATATCTGTAATCAATTTAGAGTTAGGAAAGTTATCTTTAAAGAGACTAAAAGGAGTTCTATAATTTAGAATTTTACTAGGCATTCTATTAATAAGATATGTAGCTGTTAACAAGGCTTCGCCCCAAAGATAACGTGGTACTTGACTAGTAAACATCAAGGCTCTAGTTACTTCCAAAAGATGTCGGTTTTTTCTTTCTGCAATCCCATTTTGTTGTGGTGTATTTGTACAAGAACTTTGGTGGACTATTCCATGTTTGGTTAAGAAAATACCTAATTGGTCGCTAAAAAATTCCCCACCATTGTCAGTTCGAAATACTTCTATTTTCACATCAAATTGTGTTTTCACCATAGCATAAAAAGACTGAAACACATTTTTAACTTCGGACTTATCTTTTAATAAAAACACCCAACAAAGTCTAGTATGATCATCAATAAATGTGACAAACCAACGTTTTCCTGAAAAAGTCGAGACTCTTGAAAGTCCCCAAACATCACTATGAATTAACGAAAAAGGTTTGGAGGCTTTATATTTTTGAGGTGGAAAGAATAACCGATGATGTTTAGCCAATTCACAAAATTCACAATGATATGAAGAAGGACTTTTATTTTTAAATAGATTAGGTAACAAATATCTTAAATAATAAAAATTAGGATGTCCAAGCCTATAATGCCAAATCATAACCTTATCAAAATCAGAAACAGAATTTAAACATAAAGTAGTTGTTGGTTGACTTAGATGGTCGTCTTCAAGAAAGTAAATTCCACCAAATTCTTTAGCATTGCCAATCATCCTCTCCGAGACCATGTCCTGAAACTTACACATAGAGGAGTCAAATATAACATGACAATTTGAGGACTGGGATAATTTACTGACCGATATGAGATTACAAGCTAGATTTGGCACATGTAAAACATCATGTAAAACCAAGGAAGATGAAATTTTAACAGTGCCTTTCCCGGCTATTGCCGAGAAGGACCCATCTGCTACTTTGATCTTTTTGTTTCCTGCGCAAGGTGTGTAAGTTGAAAAAAGAAAATGACTGCTAGTCATGTGATCACTAGCTCCAGAATCAACGATCCATGTGTTTGTTTTACAAGGCTTGACACTGAAAAAAAACAGAAAAATCAGTACCTGATTGGGCAGAAGAGGAAGAAGGATTATTGGATGAGTTAGGAATAGAAGAATTCATCCGAAATTGTGGTGATTGAAAAAACTTGTGTAGATGCTCTAATTGTTCCTTAGTGAATGGAGACCCTTCCAGAGAACTTTGGCCCTCATAATTTCCATTAGTTGTTTAGAAAGCTCTGCTATCCCCTGATTGTGAACCACGACCATTGCCATTCTTTTTCCTTCCATTTGTCGGTTTCCCATGGAGCTTCCAACACGTTTCACGAGTGTGCCAATATTTTTTGCAGTGATCGCACGAAGGTTTTTTCTTTTTTTCACTATCATCATTATTTTTAATAGTTACAAGAGCAGAATTATCATCATTAGCTTCAAACCCTGGCTTTAACATTACTTTTCTCCTTGTCTCCTCTCTTCTAACCTCAGAAAAAATCTCACGAAGTTTTGGAAGCGGTTTTTTCCCTAGGATCCGAGATCTCACTTCATCAAATTCTTTATTTAAACCAGCCAGAAACAAATAAGCTCTTTCATTCTCTTCTTTTTTCATAGCTTTTACACCATCTTCGGGACACTCCCATTCATCATTATAACACTGATCCAGTTCTTGCCAAAGAGACATCATCTCATTATAATAAAGAGTAACTTCTTTTTCCTCTTGCCTAGCTTTCCACAGTTTTATTTTTAACTCAAAAATCTGTGAAGCGTTTTCTAAATCTGAATAGGTGTCTTTCACAGCGTCCCAAACATCTTTGGTAGTTGGGAGAAAAAGAAAAGGTTTACCTATGGAAGCTTCCATGGAATTAATAAGCCACGCAATTACCATAGAATTTTCTGACCTCCACTTGCTCATCTTTGGATCACCCACCTGTGGTTGCTCAACTTCTCCATTTAAATGACCTAGCTTGCCGCGCCCATCAATTGCTAATTTTACGGACTGCGACCATTCCAGATAATTCTTGCCATTCAACTTGTGAGATGTCAGTTGAAAAGAAAGGTGAGACGCCTCTGTCCCTTGAGTCATTGTACTCTCGGTAGTTTTTTCAACTGTAGAACTTTTTTCCACTGTTTGATTGCTGGATTTCTTATCTCTAGTGAAGGCTGTTTTAACCATGATGTTACTAGAGATTTTAACCTAGCTCAGATGCCATGAAAGATTTCAAGAGAGCTTTGAATAAAATTGTACTTCTCTTATTAACTAAAGAATTGAACTTAAATAGAGAAAAAAAGTCCTAATCCTAATTGGAAAAATAGTTCCCTTATTCTAATAAACTACTAAAACATAAAAAGAAAATAGTTCCCTTATTTTAGTAAACTACTAAAAGATAAAATAAAAATATTTCTAGAATATGAATAAAACTTATCTATCCAAATAAGATTTATCTACCTAAATAAATTTAAAATATATACATATTTCAACATCTAGTTCTATTTCATTGTATAGGAGTAATCTTGGTGGTCCATATCATTTTACAATAAAAAAGGTTTTTGTTTTTTCAATAAAAGAAGTGCAGTTTGGGGAGATAGACGAAGGGAATCCAAATGCTAAGTTTCGAGTTTCAAACCTGCTGAAAATCTTTTAAGACCAACTGTATGAACATAACGGGTTAAACCCAAGGTTTATTTTGTAGTTTAATGCTAATAGTAATTCTGTAATATAATTTTAAACAGCTAAAAATGGTTTAAACATCTTCATTTTCTTTTCCTTTTTTATGCCTTTTCCCCCCTTCCATCAGTCAAAGTATCATACAGAAACTAATAAGAAAACTTATAATATTTCTAAATATGACCAAGAGTGTCTATTTATGACCTCAAGAAACCTCTTTTGAAAAGACAATGAAGTAATAGAATTATCTGAGGCGGAAATGAATGGGCAGTAGGCCATACAAATTAAACATTTGCCTAAACTTGCTTTTACAATGCCCCCAAAATCAGTCATTAAACAATGGCTATAATAAAGCCTTTGCTTAACATAAAAGAAAACACATAGAAAGTAAAGGAATCCATGGCATGTTTTTTGGTCAAAGCTTAAAGAAATATATACAATTGGCTGCCTTTGGTGCCTTTGATGTTAGCTGCAAAAACACCAACTGCCATATCATGGCCACATCGGTATCATTCCCCCCCATGGCATGATGGCATCAAGTGCCTGGATCATTAACCTTCACTGAATTTAACAGAGGTTTTTGGTTCACTGTTTCAAAAAATGTTGGTAATATGACACCTTTTTTTAGTCATTTTCAGAATTTTAAAAAGCTTTCTACAGTGCTTCAGTCTCCCACAAATATTTATGCAAAAAAATTCATTGGCAGAAAATGCTTATATATATTTGGGAAGAAATCGATACACCTATTATGTGTATGGGAATTGTTTGCCTACATGTATGAGATCACAGGCACCTTCAAGCAGCATAACATAATTCAGTTCAACTTCTTAGCTTATCAACCTCGTATAATGATATGTTTACCTCATGGAAATCAACAACAGTTCTTTAATAATACACTTCATTTTGGGACTCAGGCGCGAGAGCAGATACCATCATTGGTATATGCAGTTCTTTATAAGATTTAGCATGTATTATCTTGTTCTTGGCCACTTGCCAATATATCAACTGAAAAACCAATCGATTAGAAATTTTCTTAGATATGCAGCTCTAATGGTAAATAATTTTTGGGTTTTTTTTTATTACAATTTTTCCATGAAACTTCTGAGCATTGACTATTCTAATGCTAATGATGCATCAGAGAATTAATGAGGGAAAAAAAGAAGAAGAAGAAGGAGAAAAAGGTGCCAAAAAGCTGTCCTACTCATAAACCATGCCATATTTAACATTTTCCTTTTGCACAGTTACCTATATATTGATACATGTAAATACTCTCTCTATGGCTTATTTATAGATTAAACAAATGACAGACATAAACTTGTACTTGCAAATAAGCAAATCTTATTCAGGCTAAATCGGAAAACCCGATAACCCGATATCTACACAAGCTAGTTGTCTTCCGTCTTTTGTACATTTGGCAGCTAAACAGCATGTTACCTATGAGCAGATGTATGCGGAATTGGGTATGTCGCAGGACCCATGTTCATCGGTGCACCATGAACTACCGCTCCTGGTACAGAAGCTCTCACTCCATAAGCCATATGTGCCTGGGCAGGAAGATTCACTGGTGTGCCAACTGCTGAGACGAGGGGGCCGCCTCCTATCGGCTGCCCCATAGTTGGAGCACCATACACACCTACACCAGCCAGTGCAGCAGGATGTTGAGGGGGCTGTTTGGCTGATTTTCCGGATGAACCTCCAGCAGCAGCACCATTTGTTTGACCAGTGATTGGCCCTTGAGGTGCTGAAATATCTGCATTGCCAACGCTGGTGATATCGTGGATGCTAGATCGCCTCCTATCTTTGTTCATGGAGTTCAACCGAATGAAATACTTTTGCGCATGACTTGCCACTTGTGTTGGCGTTCTTGTGACCACAAAGTTCCGGGATATGCTTCTCCAGTCACCTTTTCCATATTTATCCAAACCAAGAAGAAATAACCTGTTTTTCAAGACAAAGATATCCTTACAATCATAATATGAAAACCCTATTGGTCAAACGTACTATCAAAATACATCTCAAAATTCACAGAATAAGAATAAAGACCATCCTTCCTAAAGCCAGTCTGTCAACTAAAAGAAAAATCTGCTTATGAGATCAATCATGTCAGTATTTTTTTTCAATGTGCAGGAAGCATAAATCTCAAAACTCCCAAAAAGATCATATTAATTGTCAAGACTTCAACAGAAGACGGTAACAAGAAGACTAGAAAACTACATTATTGATTACAACAAGATGGAGAGGGAGAGAATAAGCGATGGAGGAGATGCCGATGACAATTACAATGTTTAAAAACTTAACATATGACCCAATGTTATATCAAGCTGCTCATAATTACAGCTGTATTTTAGAAACCCAAACACTTCAAAGTTTAAACAAAATTGACAAACTCAGAGCGCCAACCAAGCCAAAAAGGTGACTTGGGGTTATTCAAGCAACAGAAGCCTAGAAACCATCATGTATCGGAAAGTCAAATCTGGTTATAGTATAGCAATTTTCTGATATGACCCAGATTTGTCTCCTTCAAACATACCTTAATAGATCTACTTCAAGGGGCATATAACTAGATCATAGTACATGCTTTTTCACATCCTATAGAAATTCTAGCTGTTACTGAAAATTAATCCAAATGGGGAAGAACTTTAACCACCGAATACTAAACCATGGAACCTTACCCTTTTCTTCCTCTCGGATTCTTCCGAGTAATGCCTCAGCTATAGCTAATAGGCCTACGCTTCACACTAACAAGTCCCAATAAGACAAGTAAGTTAAGGCATGCCTCTGGAGAGTCATTTAAACAGTTATAAAACCAGAGTCTATGCCAGTTGCACTAACAGGATTCCTCGTGTTAATTCAAATTTTATGACATTTAGACCTTATCATGGATCAATCAAGGCAATCACCATAAAGTAACAAGTAGCCAAGAACAGCTTTATGATCAGTTTTCTTCAAGTGTTTGCAATCTTCTACAATGCTCTAACGTGGCTTGTGACATAAGGCTCTGGAAGACTCCTTATCCTTACCATACAGCTTTTAACATCACAGCAAACACCACAATCCGAATAGATAGAGAAATTGACATCTTTCACTTGAATCTACGTTTATCCTTTCTTCTACATATCCTTTTCTGCAGACGTTCTTTAGATTACCAAGTTTGATTGCTGCCTCTCTAAGAAAAGATTACAACTATTCTCAATATTAGCAACTAATCATGCAATACTCTTTCCAAGGAAAATCCCCTGTTACATTTAATGTCAAATAGATTGTCATATAGGGTCTTTCACAAATGGAGTTTCTTAAGTATGAGTGATCCCAGGTTATGAACATTTCCTCTAGGCTACGAGAAGGTTTTATAGACAAACTAAAGCTAAAAGAATATGTTCTGTAACAATCAAATTCAAGGATAAATAACTGATCAGGAGAACGGATACTGAAACATTGAAAAGGTTAAGCCGTCTTAGTACTCCTTTTTAGCTATGTGTCCTTTTGGGCGGAACAAATATTCTGATAATTACTTAAGCACAGTCAAATATATATAACTGAGACAAAAAAATTCAAGCCTTCATGCTTTTAAAAGAAATATATAACAAAGAAAAATCTTTCAATATATATGCATTTACAACGCACAAGCTTTAAGACACCAAAATGTTAAGTTGATATTTATCATCATAGTAATCTTGCATGTTACTGGCTAAAAAGAAACCATGCCTATTCAATGGTATCAGATATCAATGTTTTACAGGAATTGAAGTCATTTGTAGTGCATACAAAATTCACCAACACTAAATTACAAGAAAGTGCAAGTTAAAGTTTAAGCATGGACACGGCATTTATAACTCATATTGGAACCATAAAATGAAATCATCACAGTAGCATACTGGAATATATGTATCATAAATGTCAAAATACACAGACTACTTCATAGACGCAAACAACAGAGTTATCAACTCAACAACTCTAGATTATTCAGTTTTGAGAATGGGAATTAATCAGAGGACTTGTAAGGAAAGCCTAGTCTTTAGTGAGGAATTTAACAATTAACCAATTAATTCACTGTAGCTCAAATTCAACAATTAATTCATTTGTACTTCTAGTCGCTATGATTTTCTGAGTGTTTTCATGGCAGTGTATTCTATAGCTCCCACACACGTAACTCCAGGTTTGGACCCTTAACCTTCAGCCTGGCCCACCATACATGCCCGGGATGTGTAGCCAAGTATCCTATATTGCATCCATGTGTATTTCTGAAGAGGGAAATTTCTATTTGACTTAAATCTACATAGGGGAAAAGAGGTGAAAACCAATATTTATAATATCTATAGGTACTTACTATCATGATGATACAAAATTGGCAGAATTTCTACTTACAACTAATTATTAGTAACCTAACTGGGAAACAAACTAAATTTATACTTTCAGTTAGTCAGATATTTTGTATCAAACCCACCTCAAATAGGGCAAATATCCACCACACGTGAGGCATAATCCAGTTAGACGGTGATTTGACAGACACTTGAGCTAAAAACAACCCCAATGGTTAAATTTGATGAAAACTTGAACACACCACTCAAATAGTTCTTACTTGTTAAGGCATGGTTTTCCTCCATAATGTGCAAGAGATATGCAACTCAAATTGTGCAACAGACCATAAGTGGCTATATAACCTAAACACCATTTCGTGAGACTTGGTTGATGAAATAAATCACATAGGTTATTATTATTTTCGTAAGTTTTTTTCCTATGCGGTAGCCGGGTGAAAAGTTAATTCTCTACCATAAACCTTCTCAAGTTGTCCCTTCCACATCAGAACCAAATTTGGGAAGCACATTAATAACGGAACCATATGCTGTCATACCAGAAAAGCACGTTGAACACGTGCCAACAGAAAGTAGTAAAAACCTAAAATACCGGTTTTAAGTAAAAAAGTATGGCTATGTGGTGGTTGCCAAAAGCTTGGCACACGTCAGACAAGATTAAATGGTTAATCTCCAGATAACAGCCACAGGTCATACAAGAGTAAATGATCTATCTTCCACGTGGTAACATTGAAATTCGATTTTCACTTAATTATTCACATCAGTTCAGAATATATTATTCATCTAATGGCCATCTACTCACTGAGAGACATAACGCACAGCAGTGAAAATGCCATAGAAGATCTAATCTACCTGACAACTAACTAAAAATAAGCAACCAATAGAATCTTTAATGGTGGAAAGCAATTCCTGGAGATGTTTTCTTTCTTCTTTTTTTTAAATAAAATTAAAGATTCTAAGTATGGATAGATATGAGATTCCAAAGCACAACAAATGCACAGAGTTGCTAAAAATAAAGCATGGAGAATAGTAAGTGTTAAAGTTTCGTAGGGCAAAACAAAATCAAGATGCTTATAAAGGACCTTCAATCAATCAAAATGAAAAACTGAAGATAAAAAATCTAAAATCAGAAGAACTGATTTTTACCTGTGCTCATCCTCTGTCCAAGCAATCCCCTTGCGACGTTCCTGATCTGACCTCGAACTCTTACTCCCCTGATTTGACTCACTGTTATAATGCCCTAAATTGCTGCTTCCTTTTTTACCAGTTCCTTCGTCACCAGCATGGCCGGCTGAACCATCAGAAGAATCGTACGGAGGGAGAGGCACACAACCAGATTCAATCTGGTTAATGTCATCCTCTAAAAGCTCATAGTGCTCTTTAATCTCTTCCAAAGTTTTCCCCGGCACATCAGCTGCAATTTTCTCCCACCGATCCGCAGAGTCCTCGGGATAGGTTGCAAGGGCATTCTCGAATGCCCTATCTTGGCCCCTACTCCACTCGGAGCTATTGCCAGCTTCTTCCACAGTCATCTAGGCTTGTCTCAATCCACTATCCAGAGTATCACCTGCAGGAAAAATGAACTGAATTCACTAAACGGTCAAATTAGGAAAGCTAGTAATGCATATCCAAAATCATGGATTTCCGAGAATAGTTCTCAGATTATTTCAGTAGTGGATTTCACTGACAACAGGTACAATGGAATGTTTAAATTACGGGGAAGAAGAGATATCAAACAAAAAAGAGTATGCAAAACAAGCAAAAATAGATCAAAAAATGCCAAGGTAGCTTAACCATAGATCAATTCCAATAAAATTCAGAAAGCCCCCATGGAGTATGTGAAGAATTCAATACTGGTTTGCTCCATCATTCAAAACCTGGACTTTTGTGAATTGTTGAGCTATTGATGAATGAAAAGACAACAAAGAAAAAAACCATAAAATCAAAGATAATAAATGGCATTTAAAACATTAAAAATTAGAGATTAGTGAATAGTGAACTTGATGGTAAGGTAGTTAGGGTTTCTGACTCTGAAATATATATATTAAAGAGACAATGCAACCAAACAAGGAAGAAAACCCAGAAAGCTATTCAGAATTCAAGTTGCTATTTTCAAATCCAACAAAAACTCAATAAATCCAAAAGGCTACTTGATATAGTTTAACCCAGAGTCCACATAAAATTATCCTGCTACTGCTTAATATATATATATATATGTATAGCAGCAAATTCTTCAGCTCCTCATTCTTTGTTTTCTTTTGCTAATTACATGCTTAGAAGAATCAACAGTACTTAGCAAAGAATTCAAAAGATCTCCCTTTCAAGTTTATATAAGAAACAAGAAAATAAAAATCAATTAAAGCACCCAAAAGTACAATTTGCATTTATGAGGATACTTTAAGTTTCATTTCACGGTTTTATATTTTCTTCTAAAAAAAAATCATCAAACTTTAAGCAATAATCAAAAGAATTTTCGGGTAATAACAAAAATAGGAAACAAACTTCCTTAAAAAAAAAAAACTTTCAACGATGCCAAAAGAAGTAAAACCCAATTCAAGGGTTCCTTCAGAAATATATATATAATTTAATTTTCTCATTGAAGATTCCTACACAGTAATTCCAGGACTAAAGCAGAAAAAAGCTAACCTCATATTCCTTGCTGTTTCACTGTAGAAATCACCATAAAATTGAAAGGCAAGCTACAACTAATATCAAGATTCTGACACTTGAACCAACCAAACAAATAAAAATCTAACCTTTGATGGAGCCAAATCCTACTCCATCCACTATCAACCTTTCCAATTTTTCTTTTTCTTTTTTTTTTTCCAAAATGTGTAAATACTTCTGCAATAAGTTTATATTATTTAAAGTACATGTAAAATTTTAACAACAAACAAGCATAAAATTCAAAAAAAGGAAAAAAAATATACCCAAAAAAGAAAATCTCAAAAAAAGAACCAATTATTTGACAAATTTACGAAGGGCTTAGTACATACAAATTATAGATGATGTTGATGGGTTATCCTGAAAGTATCTACAAAGGAAGTTGCAGGATGGGTCAATTGTCCCATCACTTCCTGCAATAACTTTGCTACAAATTGTTACAGCTGGGATTGAAAAGCCTTACACCCTTCATCCCAAGTTGCTCAACATACACATTACACTCTAATCTGCCATTAATTTCTGCCAATATCATAACAAAGAGAAACTAAATATATTTTATATTAAAAAAACCCCACTTTTTCAGAGGAAAAAATCCCAAAAAAATTAACAAATTTAGATATCAGTAGAGAGATGTCATACTAATACTATAAGCATCCATAATCATTGACTATAAAATCATTACCTTTCTCTTACTTTTTCTTTTTCTTTTTTTTCTTTTCCTCGGTGCTTCTTGTTGGATAGATAGAATAAGAAATTAAGGAAGAAAAAAAAAAGCAAAACAAAGTTTCAATATTTAATTTTATCAACAAGGTTACTCTTTTGGTCTTGTCTTTTCTCTTTTTTTTCTTTTATCTGGGTTTCTCGCCTTATTTTATAGCTTTTAATCTAAAATATATATTTTTAAAATGGGGTATTTTTATTTTGTTAAATTATGTTTTGATCCTTCTACAATATTAAATTTGATATTTAGTCTCTAAATTTTAATTTGATAAGAAAAGATAAAAAGAAAAATTTATATATAGAATTACTAAACAAAAACGAAAAATAATAAAATTTTCATTTATTTTAGAACAAAAAAGTTCAAAAATTTTAACACCTATTCAACATAAAATCAAGTTGCAATTGTAAAAGTAGAAAAATCGTGAAATTAAAGTATGTCAATTTTAAGTATAATAAAGGGATCAAAATTACAATTTGACGCTTTTTTAATTTAATATTACCCTTTTATGAAGCAAAAGGCAAAGACCGAGTAAAGTGGACCTTTTGGGATGCTTAATTTGGGAATCCAACATTGTAAACAGATGTATTTGGTTTATGCCTTTTTATTACATTTAGGGATAAACTAGAAGTGTGACTGTCTAGATACAATGTGCAAGCTGTCATGTAATAATGAAAGAACAAACCAACCATTTTTTGCCACGTAGGCAATAAGTCAAAATTCACGATTCTAGCAAACCACATGCTCCCTGGCCCATGGTTTTAATTATTGCAATTTATTGTGTTTCCACTTTCCACTCTTTCACACACAATTTAATTAGTAAGGTGGACAAGTAAAAAATTATTTTAGGGCGAAAATAAATTTTAATTTTTATGATATTAAAAATATAATTTTTAAAAAATTAAATTAAAATTTTATTATTTTTATAAAATTAAAGTATAATTTTTTAAATTTAAAATTTTAAAGAATTAAAATAAAAAAAAATTATTTTAGAGAAATGGAGACTTGTGCCAACTCCTAAATTCACCCCTAATCATAAGGTTGATGTCCTTGCTTAACTTTTTTTCTTTAAAATATTTCAAAATTCTAGTTTTCTTTTCATTAGAAGTAATAATTGATTAAGTAAATTACATTAATAATCATCCAATTATAAATAATTTTTATTTTTATCACTTAATTATAAAAAAATTATTTGATTAGTAACATTTTGAAAAATAATTTTTTTTCACCTCGGATGTTAAATTCCAACGGAGGCACTCTTTCATTGGTTTAATAACAAAGTTAGTCCCTCAAATCACCACTCATAACCATGGCACCCCTTCCCCACGCGGCGAAGACGTCTACATGGCCAAACTCACTGAGCAAGTCGAGCGCTATGAGGAGATGGTCAAGTTCATAGAGAATGCCGCCTCTGCCATCTCCCACCCCGACGAACTCTCCATCAAGGAACACAACCTCCTCTGTCGCATACAAGAACGTCACCATGCGTCCGTTGCGCCTCATGGAAGATCGTCTCCTCCATCGAGCAGAAAGAGGAAGGTCATGGCAATGCCAACCACGATGTTGTGATCCTCCAGTACATATTCAAGATCGAGGCCGAGTTGTCGGAAGTATGCACTGGAATTTTGAAGCTCCTTGATAAGAACATTGTTCCAACTACTGGAAACAGGGATACTAAGGTTGTTTTATGAAAATGAAGAGAGATTACCATAGGTACTTGGGTGAGTTTAAGATTGGTGATGACAAGAAAGCCGTTGCCGAGAATACCCTAACTGGGCATAAATCTAATGGAACTTTGATGTTTCAAGAACTTTGATGTTTCAAAAACTTTTGGCTAGCTTGTTTACATTTTTCATACAAACACTCAATAGATTGCAAATTTTAGATATTGAAATTACATTCAATTTCTTGGTCTTCATTGTCACCATTCACCAAACCACAATAACTACTATTTTAGTTTTAAGAACAACTACAAGCTTCTTTCAACTTCTTGAAAGATTTAGGAGATCAACAATGATTGTGATGGCGGCTATGGTTTGGTTAAAATGTTCGTGGAAAATTTTGCCAAGAAATTTTGCTCAATATTTTAATTGTTAAAATATAAATATTTATAAATATTTGTTAAATTTTTACATGTTTTAATATTTTATAAAAGTTTAGGGTTAAATTGATAAAAATATATATATAAAAGCTGAGGACTAATTTTATTATTAAAGAAATGAATTTCGATGATAAAAAAATTCAAAACATTA
Source organism: Gossypium hirsutum (assembly GCF_007990345.1). Classification (NCBI taxonomy): domain Eukaryota; kingdom Viridiplantae; phylum Streptophyta; class Magnoliopsida; order Malvales; family Malvaceae; genus Gossypium; species Gossypium hirsutum. The sequence goes on from NC_053436.1 coordinate 13,934,763, forward strand.
TTTTTTATAGTTAATAGACTAAAACAAAAATTTATCTATAATTGGATGATTACTGGTTTAATTTTGGTTTTAGTTATACTTGTAATGAATTAATGTACTTAATTTTTTTCATAATTTAATATATTATCAACAAGTGTCACTACATAAAATAAATTGTAGCCTATTAATTGTGTATTCACTTTTCTAAAAATTGTTTGGATTCGCATTACATCTCCCAGGTGTTGGTACTTCTCTTGTAAGGTACTTATACTTCTCTAGAGGTACCCTCTGGTTCTATCTTTGTTTGAGTCTCAAATAACTCTTATTATTCCTCAACCATTTCTAAATAATTTTAAATTGTTTCTAAAGCTCTAAATTGTAGTAAACTTTCTATGCTTTTATAAAAACATTTTAAGATTTGAAATTTTAAATAACTTTGGATTTTGATAATTATGTGCTTTGATAGTACTTTTCATCAAGTGAAAGGTATTATTACAAATTGAGTTATTAACAAATTAGACTAAAAATAAAACAACTAAATCTTCAAATGACCTAAATAAGGTTCAAATGGGCTGATATTCAAAAAAGTGTGCGTATAGACCATTTATCTCTCAACGTGAATCATTCAAACTTCTTAAAGTAAATCCAAATAGGTTCCAAATCCAAAGTATGTGTTTGTAGGCTTTTTGAAATGCCAAATCAAAGTCATGACATGACTTGAGCTTTTGATAGCTTTGGAGTTCTCTTATCAAAGCTTCTTGGACTAACATGTTAAATTTTGCCTTAAGATGTTAGGACTTAAAATAAGTAATTGGGCTTTAAAGGAAGTTAAATTAATCATCTTTATGGGTTTGAGTTTGAGCTTTAAATCTATAATCCCTTGAATTCTTAAATTGAAAAATAAAATGTATTTAAATTTGCGTGCTTTTAATTATTACAAAAATGATGATTTATTAGATAAACAAATAAATTTCATTAAAAACTAAAACATGCCTCTAAAAAGTTACTTATATCAATCCATCTTATATTATGGATTAAATTTTAAAAAGTAAATCACACCATAGGTCACTATAAAATAATGTTGTTTTTATTGTAGTCGTTCTAATTTTTTTTATCACTTTACTCATTCTAATTAAGATAATTGCTTGAATTGATCACTATCATTAAAAATTATATTAATCCACTAACAGATTATTAACATTACATTTTTTTTACTTTTTACTAAAACTAACGGCCTTTCTATATAATTAGTTAAAAAATACTTTTTTGAGTTTATTTGCAATATAAAAACAACTAATTTTCATTATTGTCTAACATCCAACGTAAGAATTACTAATCCTTATTACCGTACATCTTTATTTCTCCCATCTATTGTGGTAATGAAGATTGATGTTTGTTATTTCATCCTAACTTTTTATGTGTAGAGAAGATGATGTTTGTAAACAATTTTAATTTATGGAAGAGAAAAAAAAGCCTTCTTTTCTGCAGCAGAAGAGGTTCAAGAATTTTTCAGATTCTAGTTAAGTATACTCAGATTATTAAATTGAATTAGATTAAATTTGAATAATAATTTACAGATTTTCACAACATACATACTAAGGGATATTATATTGTGACTTCTAATCATTGATTTTGATTTGTTTGTGTTAATCTTTTGCTCCTAATACAAAGTGGCTGAGGGTTTCAAATTCAAGCTAAGGTGCATTCTATTTTTTTTATTTAATTAATAATTAATTTAATTTTTTAATGTAAAAATAAATATTTTATTATTTAAAATAATAAAAATAACTTTTTAAAAAATATATGTATATATAAAACTTACTGATTATTTTTTATTAACTTAAAAAATTATTTTATAAAATAAATGTTAAGAATTTTTTTAAAAAAATTTATCAAAAAATTCCAAAAATCATAAAATAAAAATAAATCTAGAAGAATTAAATCCAAAATTAATATGAAAAATTAATAATCCAATCATGGATGGTTCAAAAATAAATAAAAAGAAAATTGAAAAGTCAGCTTATTGGTAAAAAATCTCTTTAACAAAGTAAGTTAATTGTTATTAATTTTAAAAATAAGTAATTAAAACAATTAATTACAATGTTAATATTTTTTATTAATTGTATATGATCTTAATTGGTATAATAATAAATTTAGCTATTAAAATTTATACATTCTATTAACTTGATCCTAATTTAACAAATTTATCCCATAATGTGTAAATATTGAGGTTAAATTTGTTGAATGTTTTTTAATTAAGTTCAAAATGATAAAATATATAAATATTAAAGGTTAAATTTATCATTTGACAATCAAAATTATGTACGATTAACGAAAGACTTTAACATTTCTGATTGATGGGAGTATATTATTTGAATATTTTTAATAGAGATTAATTTGCTCAAATTAAAAATGAAGAAAAAAAGGAAAAAAAAACTGATAGTAGTAGATGTTACTCAACTGAACTATCTTTTCAGTTTTCAGAAATATAAGGATTGAAATTAATTTCTCAATTTTCGTATTAATCAACGCTTAAAATGAATGATCCATAGTAGCATTAAACAAATCTAAAATTAAAAGGACCTCCAAGAAAATGGGAGAACTTTCTGCCATTGTGTACATGACCTTGGCTCTGCTAATCCTTTTCATCATCTCTTATTCCCCTAAGAAACACCCTGCCAACAACCGCCGCCGCCTCGTCAAGCTCCGCTCTTCCTTCAGCTTCAGCAATCCCGCCCGTCACGAGCCTGTCGCTTTTGATCCACTCGTCGCCAAGATCGAGCGCCTCCGTGAAGACAAACAGTGGGAGAAGCAGTACGTGGAGCATTTCCGCCCCGACTATTTACAATACCCCGAACCCGCTGAAGAATCGCAGCCTGAGACCGAAGATTACTTGAATGACGAGGACAAGTTCAATGTTACCAATAGGTTGGTGGTATTACATTCACATAGACAGCCTGGTTGAATTTGTATCGGATAAATTCAAATTGGATCAATCTCGAGTTTATAATATTCCGATCATTTAGTCAAATTTGAAATTGGATCATTTCGGTGTGTTCCGATAATTTATGTTTGAGACTTAGTTGTTTAGGATTTTTCGTTTTTAGGTTATCTGACTTTAAATTCAGGTTGAGTTGTTTTAGGTAGGTTGATATCAGTTCGGTTGTTATTTTTTAAAATAAGTTTTTAACTTTCTATCATAATTTGGTTTGATTTTTGATATTTTGAAAATCTCCTATTAATTCGATTTGGTTAACCACGATTTTTAAATCCGTATTTTATAAACCCTCCAAACAAGTCGGATTGGATCGGTTTTTAATTTTTGGGTTTTTCTTGCTTAGCCTAGTTTTAGGACGGGATCTTTACTGGGTTAAAATCATGGTCAAATAGAGTTGGATAGAGTTTCAGATTAGATTGATATGATCGAATTTTTGAGTTTTAGTCAGAATTGAATTTTTTGTCACTATTGTTGTTACTATTATGTTTGAGGCTTGGTTTTTTAGAACGGCTTATTTATGTTTGAGGGTCAGTTTTTAAGATTTATCATTTTAGGGTATGTTACTTCAAGTTCAAGTTCAAATTGTTTTAGGATGGGTCATTACGAGTTAAAATCACAGTCAAATAAAGTTGGATCGAGTTTAAGTTTAGATTGATAGGATTGAGTTTTTTATTTTAGTCAGAATTGAAATTTCTGTCACTATTGTTGTTACTATTATTGCTTACTAAGGGTTGAAATTTTGGAGCTTTAGTTAGTGTTTTAGCTGCCAATTTTAGTTAAAAATGTGTTTTTGATTATCAATGTTACTATTTATGAGCTAGCTATGTTTACTTGTTCACATTAATGCTTCATTAGTTCATTTATCCGATTCAATTGCATGTAAGTGTGAATTTGTGTAACAAATATAATCATTACTATTCTTGGTAATGATGAATCCTATTTTATTTACTAATGGTTATATAGATATATATATTTGTTATTCCTCATGTGCTTTATAGAAAACTGGTTAGGTGTCTTCATTATTATAAGTATTGAGATGTGAGTATGCTTAAGTCCTTTGTGAATGCTTTTTAGAATGAGTATATTGTGATGATTTGGTTGGAAATATAAATTGATGTTATCGGTTATGTCTTTGCTTCATGATGCAGTTCACATAAACCTTGCACCTATATTTGTATTCTTGTTGACGCATGTTGGCAGTAAAATTTTGGTAGATGTTGATAGAGTGGAGGTTTAATGTAATGAACAGGTTGGTGTTGCTGTTTCCCAAGATTGATGTCGATCCAGCAGATGGTTTTGTGACTGAGAATGAATTGATTGAGTGGAATTTGCAGCAGGCTATGAAGGAAGAGTGGTTCAGGAGTTTGAGGGAGATGGAAATTCATGACATAAACAATGATGGGTTAGTTTCATATGCAGAGTACGAAGCTCCCAGTTGGGTGAAGAATGGTCTGTGGTCTATACTCTACCATTATGCTACTAAATTATAGATCATGTTGTAAAACTAGTCCTTTGTGTTGGCTTTCCTTTTTTTGCTTTTAAGCTAAGTTCTTAGGTGGCTGCAGTTGTTTGATAGATGGATTTATACTGATCTGTAGATACTTGCAGTTGTTTGATAGATGGATTTATACTGATCTGTAGATACTTTTGACGAATCTGTGAAGTCACTTTTTGAAGTGATTCTCAAAACTTTTGAGAGATATAGTGATTAATGACATTAAAACAAAACAACAGACATGCATGATCTGTTCTTTCCTGCCATGAGGGACGAGTCAGTACTTACCATGTTCCCTTTGATAGAGACATAGAGTAAACCATTATAACAAGTCTATGCTATTTATGGATCTTATCTTGCTTTCAATAATGATCATTGTAGATTTGTAGTACAAAACTTGGATATTGTATTTGATTTCTGTTTAATTTGCCAAGCAGTAATTTTAGAGGTGGTAACTTTTTTGTGCTTCTTTTATCTAGACTACGCATCATTTGGTCATGATATGGGCTGGTGGACAGAAGAACATTTTTATGCATCAGATGCCGATGGTGATCACGTAATGAATTTAACCGAGTTCAATGAGTAAGTTCCAACTTATACAGCAAGTTCCTACAAATATACTTCCAGTGAAAAGGGTATTTTCAATTGCTGCTACTGCTATCTCCCTATTTTTTCTGCTTGGTTCTTTCCCAGCTTTATGCACCCAGCTGACAGTAAAAACCCAAAGCTACTTCAATGGTTATGCAAAAAGGAAGTAAGGTGACCTGAGTTTTATTCCTTTTCCTTTTCCCTGTTTTACATGTTATCCCGTTTTTCATTTGATCTTTTTCTTTTTCCTTCTATTATTGCCTTTCAATCACTATGACTTTTGCCCCCTTTTTTTTTTCTTTTCCTCCCTTAGGGAAAGAGATGCAGACAAAGATGGGAAGGTTAACTTTGATGAATTTTTTCATGGTGTATTTGACTTGGTAATAAACCATGATCCATCTGATTACTCAATGGACGCCGAGACCCCAGCTAAACGGATGTTTAGCCAACTTGATAAAGATGGTGACAGGTGCTTGTATGAACATTTGATGTTCGGTATATGTTTGGAATGGAAACTTATTCTTTTGGATGGTTAAATACATTTCCTTTGGTTATCATTAACAGATTATTGTCAGATGAAGAGTTAGTACCAATAATTGGGAAACTTCATCCATCAGAGTGGTACTATGCTAAACAACAAGCAGATTACATCATATCGCAGGTATTTACACACCAGATAGTTGAACATTGCTATGCATGTACGTATGCATGAGTTCTCTAGTGTTCCATTTTATTCAGCAAATACGATGTTCGTTTGTTTTAGATTAAATGTTCCTGTATAAGGAATAATTTTCTTGTGAGTCATAGTTGCTGCAAAGGTTTTGACAATGGAATGAAAATTTTGAGTTTCACTTCCTTCTCAACCAAGGTTTGACATAGAGATTGCTACCCCTCCTTTTGGAGGAATGAAGTTTATTTGTACCGAACAAAAAAAAGAAAGCTCTGTTATTGAACATTTTTGTTAATTTAATTACAGGCAGATTTGAATAAAGACGGTCGCTTAAGCTTAGTTGAGATGATTGACAACCCGTATGTATTTTATACTGCCATCTTCAATGATAGTGAAGATGAATATGAATACCATGACGAGTTCCGCTAATTGCTAATTTCATGAGTGGTAAGAGGAGCCATCTCTAAGTTGCTTGCATCTATTTCATATTTTTTTGCGTAAACCGAGCTGCTTTCAGTATAATGTTGCAGGACACAAAAGGCAGCAATAGAATTCAAATTCTTTTCTAGCAATTGTTTATGCTTCATAAACTTTCTTACCGATACCCGTGGTGAGTTCTTGTACTCCATCATTCAATGCTGACCATTTTCGAGTTTTTATTCTATCCATCTGCTACTTCAGATTACTATTTCCTCATTGCAGGTTAAGGGCCTTAGCTTGTTCGAAAGGTGGTTTCACCATTGAAGCTGGTCCTTGAAATTTCATCTTTCTGGCATACATTTGTTAATTACAGTAGACTGATGTTTTTAATGCATTAAAGTTTTTTCAAGTCTAAAATTTTGATGATCCATTTGACATATGTGTATGTCAAAATGCAGGGTCCATATAAAAGCAACATAGTTGCCATCTGGTATGGAAACTCAAAATGTGCAGATTCAAAGTTGTAAAATAATTTCATTCCATTTATTTGTTTATTCAACCACATGAAAACAACTCATGTATTTCATAATTTATTATTGTTCTGGTTGTCAAGAAGATTTTACCAATCCACCACCACATTATAATCAAATGGTTTTTTATTGCACTAAAAAAATGGTTTTCAAAGGTGCAAAATTATTGATTAAAAACCAACTTGAATTTGAATTCATTCAAATTCGAAAATAACTTGAAATATCCAAATTTATAATGACTTAATTTGAAAATTGCTCCAAACGATTATATTCAAGTTGAAATGACTCAAAAATTTTAAAATTCAAATAGACACAGTCCAGATTGACTTAATAAATCATTCAACTAGGGGGACTATTTAAAATATCAAAGTCATAAATTATAGATATAGTAGAGGGATTATGTATATAAATTAATAATTCAAATTACACAAAAGGTTGAAACCCTTCCCCTAGAGGTGTTTATAAGTTGAGCTGAACTATAATACAATTTAAAAGATTAAAATCATAAATGAGATATAGTAGAGAGGCTATGTATATAAATTAATAATTCGAAGTATATAAAAAGTTAAAACTTTTTGTCTAAGAAGTATTTATGAGTTGAATTGGATTGAGATTTAATTCTAAAAAATCTAAACTAAAGCTGAGCTAATTCAAACATGTCTAAATGATTTGTTTCACTATAAAAGATAATAAAAATATTTTTATTTAAATTTAATTATAAATATAAATATTAATATAAGCTATTTCTATCTTTTCCATTATTTTTAAACAATAAAATCGACGGATGAAACCAATTCGGTTTGAGAAATATAAGGCTAAGGTCCACCAGTTGGGCTGACCGGGCGGGTAGCCATGAACCCCTCAACCCTTGCCCTTATATATCGGATTATAAGCTGTTGTAAACGCACCGCAAAACCCCAAAACCTTCACCGCCATTCGGTTTTCATTTAACAAACAGTAACGCAAACCAGCTTTCCCTCTTTGGGTTCTTGACAAGGAAAAACGTTGTGGTTTTCTCCCTCCTCACATTGCCCGTCAATTGCTACTCTCCGGCGACTAGCAAAACATGTCTGGGAGCACAGGAGTTGGCAATGTCCCTCGCCAGCAGCAGACCTCGGGAGGGAGGCGAGGGGGAGGTCGTGGGAGGAAGGGAGGTCGTAGGTCACGTGAAGTGTTTAGGGCTTCTGAATCCCAGCACCCTCAGAAGAAGGACGCCAGCGACGATCAGCAAGACCTGAAATCACCTCCTCCCGCTTGTACGGACTTCGACGTGGCCTACTTTGAGGCTTACGCCCACATTGGTATCCACGAAGAAATGATCAAGGTCTTTTTCTTTCTTTCTTGTTCTTTCTCTTCTACGTAATTGTTCTTAACTGAGTTCATTTTGTTTTTGGTATTAATGCCTCTTGATGGATTGTGTGGAATTTCTTCCACTTCTAGCTTTATGAGTTTAGTCTTTTGGAAGCATTTTAGTGCTTGCATTTACTAGGGGAAATGGGTTATTGCCAAGATCGTGTCTTGGAATGAGAGCTTAACATTGGGAATTTAAATTTGAGTTGTTTTAGCAATGTCCTCACGTTCTTTGTTTACAAAAAATGTTGCTTTTTACTATTTATGAACTATCTATGAATTTTTTGCTACCTCGTTTAAGCAAGGTTGAATCTTGCATTTGTAATCAAAAGTTTTAGCACTTCTTTACTTGTGCTCGTTCCAATGGCGAGTTCTTTAAATTATAGTTCGATGTTTAAAGAATTTTTCTTTTTAAAAAAATAATGATGATAATAGAAATTCATGATAATCCACTGATCATACCTTATCTCTAAAAGCATACAGGATCATGTTCGAACTGAAGCTTACCGGGATGCAGTCATGCAACACCAGAGTTTTATTCAGGGGAAGGTAATGCCATTTTGTCCTTGTTATAAAACTATATGTAATCTCTCTTCTTTCTTGAAACCAAATGATACCTGGTTTTACCATATTTGGTTTGATTTTGTGTAAGATTCCTGTTTCACCTAATCACAACATTATGCTGTACTGATATTATAATCTCATCTCTGGGTGACATGCATTTATGTCTAATAGAAACATAGATACAAAGCATGCGGCTCTCAAACAGCCAAGTTGGTTTAAGGGTTCTCTCCAAATAATATTTAGCTGGTTTATTCCTCTTCCTCATTATTTATTTTGACTATTTTTATAGGTTGTAGTTGATGTTGGATGTGGCACAGGCATTCTTTCGATATTTTGTGCTCAAGCTGGTGCAAAACGGGTATATGTTTTGAAGTTCTTATCGCATGATTGACATATTTATAGCAGAGTTATGCTTTTGAGAGTTGATTCAATCTCAATTTTTTGCACATCATGTGTACTGTTTTGAACTAATTACTGAATATCGCATTATTTAGTAAGTGCAGAGGATTGCTAGAAGTTATGTTGAACTTTCTATTTTTGGTTTCCTCTAGGTTTTTCTTTCTTTCGTTGTGAACTTTATAACTTTACCATAAAGAAGACAAGGAGGCTTCAATTCAACTATTGACCAAGAGCAAATGTAGATAGAACTGCAATTTTGTTCTTTAGTATATATATTTTTTGGAATTCTCTTGCTATCTCAAAGTTATATTCTTGTAATGTTTATGGATTCAACTAAATACAACTGTCTAATATCTTAAGCAATTTTGTATTTTCAGGTTTATGCAGTGGATGCCAGTGCTATTGCAGTGCAGGTACTTTGTTGCATTAACGCTTAACTACGTGTAGCTGAGGCATTTTTACCTTCTCTTTTGAGAGTGCTAATTTAGCTCATTTTCCTTCTCTCGTTGCCATTTTCATTTTCTTACTGTGTTAATTGCTACAATGAGATTATGATACCTGGTTAACACTGCTATTAGAATCTGTATGCTATTAGAATCTATCAACATTGTGGAATTATATATATTCTTTACTTCTCTAGACCTTTCTTTGGCTGCCTTGTTTAAAATGGAACTGACCGTTTGGTTTGTATTCAACTTTGCTATTTGCAAGCAGGCCAAAGAAGTGGTGAAAGCAAATAATTTAGCTGAAACGGTCATTGTATTGCACGGGCGAGTTGAGGTAGGCTTTTCCTCTGAAGCTTGTAGATATCTATGCTCCTTAAATGGTTGCAAGAATATTAGAAAAAAGAATAAGCACCTATATATATTAGCATTTTTTATTTCTTCTCAGACTTATTGACGTGTATTTCCTTAAATGGTTGGGAATGGAGGAGTTGAATTTAACTTCGGACTTTGTTGGAGGGATAAGCCAACTTAGGGTTAGATTTTCTTTCTTCAACTTTTTTAAAGTCATTGAGAATAACTTCTTTATCTTTAAAGCCACAAGTCCGCACAATCGGTTTCAACATCGTGGAATTAGAGATGATTCTTCTGCATTTACTGTTGAGGTCAACAGAACACTAGCTGCACTGGAAAATCAAGGTGGAATTCTTGTTTTGCTGTGTGCAAAATGGATGGAGACCTTTGTCGGTGCTTTACATTTTGCAAACCATTTTAGGGCTTTGCATTGGTGCTGGTGTTTAAATCTCATTATAGATGAGAAAAATTGTGACAACACCTTCTAGATGCTCTCATTAGTAGAAGACTGCAATTGTGGTAGCCTTTGTGGATATATTTGGTTAAATAGTCGCATCTTTCTCATACTTGATATGAGCACCATTATAGTTATGGGGATCATAGGATAATAATTGGTGAAAGCTTGTACCTATTGGTCATTGGCCATTGTAATGTTTGCTGGGTTGCCAGCTTTCACATTGGCTTGGTTTCAACACCCGGGTGTATCAATTCATAGATTAATTATCGAACAATGAGTGGATATTACTGCTATTTGTATCTTTGTTTGGAGGAGACACAAAATTAGCAGCTATTGTAGGCTAAATTTATGTAGGTCATTCAAGATAACGAAGACTCAATTTTCGTTTCTACATTTATGTTTACAATCTAGATCTGCTAATAAACTTCTAGATGGTAGGGTCGGAGAGGGGGGTGGACAGCTATGTGCTTCACACTGTTCTGAGAAATGTGTTACTTTCTCTTGAACTGATTTATTTCCTTTCGAATGTCTGACAGTTTATACTAGTTATAATTTCTACAGGATGTTGAAATTGATGAACAGGTTGATGTAATAATTTCAGAGTGGATGGGCTACACGCTGCTCTATGAGGTGATTGTTAAAACCTTGCATCATATGCTAAGTTTATTTTTAAAAGATTTCAATGAACTCTTACATGTTCAGAGATTAGAGCATTATCTTTTATTCATTCAATTGACTCTTTGTCCTATTCTTTTTACATTTATTTTACTTGCATATGTGATCACCCTCATTACAATTTTCCAGAGCATGCTGGGAAGTGTTATTACTGCTAGAGATCGATGGCTAAAACATGGAGGCCTTATTCTTCCTTGCACTGCAACGGTCTGTGTCCCTTCTTTTTTATGCCAGCTATTGTAACCTTGTTTTGCTACTTGCTGACCATGACAGTGTAATTGAGCTGCTTTGTTCTTTTTCCTCTCTGTTTAATGGTTTGCGACTCGTATGAAGTTTTATTGTGTTGCAGAATATGTTTCTCATGATGAAAATAAACTTATTTATTGTTTTCACTCTTTACTGCCTGCAGTTATACCTGGCACCCATCACACATCCTGACAGATACAATGACAGCATTGATTTTTGGCGCAATGTCTATGGAATTGATAGTGAGTATGATGCTAAGTTAGATTTGTATTTTTTTTCATGCATATATATGTGAAATTAAATTTCTACAAACCTGCTTAGAAATTTCAGCTCTCATGTCTTTTGCTTGTAGCTTGTTTCTTTGTTGATTGTGTGTGAAATAGGAAATTATAATGTTGATTTCTCTTGCAGTGTCTGCAATGCTGCCGGTAGCAAAACAGTGTGCGTTTGAAGAGCCATGTGTGGAGACAATAACGGGGGAAAATGTTTTGACATGGCCACATGTGGTTAGTCTTCTAGCTTTCTTGCTTTTCCCCTCTGGTTTTCCCTATTGATTTCTGAAATCAGAAAGGCCACCGTTAGTTTTATTGTATCCTTTACGTCTTCTTTACCTAAGACATCACATTCCCCTTAGATCCCCAAGGCATGAGTTGGAAGTGCACCACTGGTGTCTATGTGGCAACCTAATAGATTCTTCATAAATTGAAAATTTGATGTAACAATTTCTCATTAATGCCATGTGGCTGTTGCTTGAGACATTCTCTTTGCCAACAGCGTTTGTCCATGTTATATGACCAAATTGTGAGCTCTAAAGCAATTTTCATTTTAACATATTTCTAAAAATTGCTCATCAAATGGCATTGAAATATATTACGATAAACAGGTTAAGCATGTGGACTGCTACACTATCCAACTCAATGAGTTAGAATCTATATCAACAAGATATAAGTTCCAGTCAATGATGCGAGGTAAACCCATTATTGATACCTTTGCTTTTTCCATATGCAATGTGCTGTCTTCTTTCTGTCTGTGTGCATACACATGCTGTGTTGGGAATTTCCATTGTGTGTGCAGACCAGACAATTGAGATATCATGCAGTAGTGTAATCAGTTTATCCTCTTTTGTTAATATCTTTCAGTTTACCCATTGTTACACACCATTTACTTTATTTCACATAGGCCTTTGTTTCTTGCTATTAGCTTACATGGTCGTTGTAAATTTCCTCTATGTCTTCATTTTGAGCATAGTATTCGTACTTCCTTGATTCCCAGCTCCACTACATGGATTTGCGTTTTGGTTTGATGTTGAATTCAGTGGGCCAGCAAATTCTTCTATAATCACTCCAAGTCTATCCCCACTCATTGGCATATCAGATGATGATCCTGTTGATGATATCCCAACTAAGAAACGCACCGATCTCAACGAACCACTTGTACTCTCAACAGCACCAGAGGATCCTCCAACACATTGGCAACAGGTATCATATGCAAAAGTTGTTTGATTCTATTAAGAAATACGCTATTGATTTGAGCATAACAAAATTCTGAACCGTTGTGAACTGTACCAATTTGCATGATGGTACTGCTTCCTTTCTTTAAGGTACCCTTTTTAAAGCTTATGACGTAAATTTTGCAGACATTGATATACTTGTATGACCCCATAGAGGTGGAGCAGGATCAAATTATTGAAGGCTCTGTAACACTATCTCAAAGCAAAGAAAATCGTCGATTTATGAATATCCATCTTCAGTATTCGTGAGTAACAGCGTATATATTTTTTCTAGGCTAAAGATTAGCCTTCCTTGTGATGGTGGTGGCTCATCAACTTTCTAATCTTCACTCTTGCAGTTCGGGTGGCAGATCCTTTGTGAAAGAGTCAGTATTTCGATGATCCGTTCGAGGTATTACTACTTTTTACTGAAGACTTGCACAGACAGTGATTTGACTAACATTGACCATACAAAGCTGCACAAAGATGAAGCTATTTGTTTTACCTTGGCCAACAAACTGGAAGTTATGAAAATTTGACATTACCTTTGCTGATGCAGCAAAGATTATTGTTTGAAACACCCATGAGATGAGATACTAGTGTAGCAATATTTTGTAGACTAGTTGAAAATTCCTTGTCCTTATGGAACTAGTAGTAAATTCAGCATTTATCCCGGACCCGTTGTTTAATTCAACTGGTACAACATGCTGTCATCCAGCAAATCTAGTGTTGGGATCTTAGCATCTATTAATTATAAAATTGATAATATCAATTAAAATATTAAATAGATAAAGTAATGTGAATAAAAATAATATCAATGCATTACAAACGAAATTTTATGGAAATTAACAATAATGAAAAACTATTTCAATAATTGATCAGTTGGTTTGAAATAATGATTTATTAGAAAATTTATAATATAGCTTGAGAAAATATTTGGTACATTGATGTTTTAGACTTCAGAAACAAGTGTTAGTGAAGTAAAAAAAGTGCATTACCGTATATCAAATATTAACCCATTTTATATAAAGAATGGTTTTTAGGCATTTCTCATTTGAGTTAATGCGCGATAAACTTATGACACTAAATTAATGATTTTTTGTATAATATAAGTACATATGATTTTGTTTTTAATCCTTCAAATATGTTCATATTTGATATATAATCTATATATTTAATATAACAAACATTAGTTTTTCTTAAAACACCCCTTCAAAGATTAAGGAAAGAGGGTTTGCATGACTAAAACATATGTTTTAGTGATGCACTTGAAACTAATTAAAAATATGACTAAGGCAAGTGTATTTATTAATTAATAGTATAGTTATGGTGAGTAAAGATATCGTTTCCACATAAATTAAAAATATTAGTAATTACCGTCTTTCTATTATTTAACCAATAAATTTGAGTGATTGATTAAAACTAAAAATTAACTAAACTAATTAACTACAAACGCGACAAAGAACAAATCAGGAAAATAATCGAGTAAACAACCAAGAAGCGAAGCAATACCCAGAAAAGAATTCATCTAGACTTCATCTGTCACTATCAATCTAAATTACGCAATTTCTCCACTTATCTTGATCTGTAGAAATCCTTGAACTATGCTAAAATCTCTCTTCAAGAATAAGAGCAACTGACTCTAAGTTAATTAAATGAAATTTCTTTCTAATTAAAACCTTATTATCGCATTAACTCGATCTATGGATGCCCTAATTAGATTTGACTTTAATTCGGTAGATTTATGTCGTCCTATTTCTAAAATTGCATGCAACTCCACTCAATTACACTAGATTTACTCTCAAACAGGGTCTATTCCTCCTCTGATTTAAGCACATCAAACATGGATCAATAGTCTAGAAATATTAAATAAAAAATTAAGCACATATAATTGAGAACAATATTTAAGTCTTTATTGCGTAAAATAGAAATCAAATGACAAAATTCATCACAGGGTTCATCTCTTTGGGTATTTAGAAAATTAGTTCATGCTTGCAAATAAAAACATTCAAAATACAATATAACCAAAAGAAACAAAGAAACTCATGATAATTGTAACACCCCTAACCCATATCCGTCATCGGAACAGGATTACGAAACATTACCAGAGTTTACAGATTTAAAAACAATCTACACATATCATTTACTATTCATAACCATATTCAATCATAATGTTCCTTGAATGGGCCCTCGAGAACCAATTTATGATGTAGAAACAAGTCGGGACTAAATCGGGAACTCAGAGAATTTTTCGTAAAATCTCAAAATTTTTCTTAAGTGCAGGGGATACATGCCTGTGTGGCTAGGCCGTGTGGCTCACATGGCCAAGTGACACGCCCATGTCCCAGGCTGTGTGGGCATTTGATGTGAGGCACACGGCCCCTGTCCCTGCCCATGTAACTCTCTGACTTGGGTCACATGGCCAGCTACACACCCATGTGCCAGACCTTGTGGAAAATTTAATTTTCAAAAATTAGCTGCAGGGGTCACACGGCCAAATCACATGCCCATATACTAGACTGTGTGACACACACGGTTGAGACACACACCCGTGTCTCTACAGTGTGTAACACCTCCTAACCCTTATTTGTCCCCGAAATAAGATTACAGGCATTACCAGTCAATTCAGTTCAATCACTTTAAATCACATTCAAACCTACTCCAAACATGTCAAATTAGACATTTTACGTGCTTATATGATGAATCTTTTTAAGTATTTCACATACATTATCAAATAGTTCAAATTTCTTACCAAATAAACCAGTTCCTACCATATACTATTACCAAATCCAAATTTACTTATTTCATCCTTACCTTGACAATCCAAAATGACACACATAGACATTTTAGGTACATGCCATTACCAATAATTAATATACTTCACCACGTTGAGTTCGGGATCGACTTGGGATGCTGATTCAACGGTCTGACTTTAACCTATCCTGCGCACGGAAACAAACCGTACGCTGAGTATGAACTCAGTGGTATTTCTATAATCTAAACACTTAATAATATAACATACACTTAAAAATCATATGACAATCACAATTATATATTTGTTCACTACAAAGATAAATCCTTTATAATTCACTCAATTTTTCTCATCTACTAACCCTATTAGCTTTCCAAAATAAATTCACAAATCATCTGAACAATAATATTTTCCATTCATAGATAAGTTCAGAGATACATAATTCATATGTCTCACTCATACTTCAGTTCACTGTTCAATATCAATAAATAATATTCAACTATTCACTTCTCAATCAGTATTCTATACTTATCCATTTTAATAATAGTCAGTATTTTTCGATAACAATCAATTGATCTTTATTATTTAGTAACAATCAATCATTAAAGAAATCAGTCATTCAGTATTTTTATTTACCCCTATTAACATGACTCATGATACAAAACAAAACTTTCAATTCTAAGTATACGTAACTTCATTTGTCTTTCTTGGATGATAATGAATTATCAAATCATGATCTTTTAATGCAAGGACAATAGCTACCACTTCCAAATCATGTATCAGATAATTCCTTTAATGTGATTCTAACTTTCCGAAAACATAAACCATTAGTTTACTTTCTTGCATCAAAACACTGTTATCCCTGTAAATCACAAATTTCTTTACTGAATTTCAAACTGAACCAGAACTAGTGCTTCAGTTAACTGAGCTTTCAACTAATCAAAACCTTGCTGACATTTATCAGATCATTTCAATTCCACATCTTTCTGTAATAACTGTTTCATCCAAAAATCCTTTTTCAAATTTCTGGTAATAACCGACTAGTATAAAAAAACCTCTGATTTCAGATATATTTTTCACTATCATTTCAATCACAAGATCTATAGTAAATTCAGCTTCTTTAATCAACAGTAATTCAGGTAACTCTTCTGGAAACACATCAGAATTTTAACATACTATTGCCACTGATTTAAACTTTAACTTAAATACTTTAATATCCAATACATAAGCGAAGTAAGTACCATAATTCTTTCTGGCACATTTCTGTTTTGACATGATTCACAATAGACAAATCATTGAACCTTTTCTGATTCAAAACAAAACATTTCATCATCCCGACTTTGCAATATAATATACTTTTGCTTGTAATTTACCACAGCATCGTATGAAATTAATTATTCCATTTTCAAAATCACATCAAACAGTAATAACATCAAATCAATTAGAAAACAGTACCCTAGTATCATTATCAGACAGTCCCTACAAATTTTATCAACCAATAAATACTAATCCGGAAAATTTGATTCTTCCACAAAAAATTCAGTAAACTCAACAGGAAAATTTTTAGTAGATACTGAATTCATGTAATCATAGGAATAAGTCAAACTAAGATCAATTTAAAATAATCTTATCAGTATCGATAAAGAAGAAGTACCAGTAATGACTTCCAGTAGAGAAATATTTTCTTATATTCGATTAACATATACCCTAGTTGATGTTCATTCTCCAGATTTTATAGTGAAGTCCTTTGTTACACTTCAACTATCACTCGTATTTTCGGGTTATAGGATGATCTACCTCTGGTAGCTGTGTTACTCGGTCTTAAAGTTTGAATAATATCTTTTCAAATTTCTTCAAGTAATCACTAAGATAACGATCAAAAGAATCATATCCAACACATATTCCATTCTTTATTCTATATTCTCCAGCTTTATGTCTTCATTTAAACCATCTTCAAACCATTTGTACATTGTAGTTTCTGTCGGAATACACCCTCTGATATATTTATTCAATCAAGCAAATTCCCTTCATACACAGTTACAGTCATATGAATTTATTCAAGCTTAAGGAATTCTTTACGTTTCTAATCAAGAAATCTCTGACTGATACATATTTCTTTCAGAACTCATTTTAGAAAATTTCTAAATATCCCTTTCTTAATCACAACATAAATCAATATTTTCCACCACTGGTAAGCTGAATCTTTTAAAAGAAATATCATACATTTCTAACATTTAATCAGTGAACAAAACAATTCATTTACAACCTTGAAAATATTCTCTAAACAAATTTCAGTTCTTTCAAGATCATTTTCAGCTGTAATTCTCAATTCTTCCACACTATATGTATAGATTATTAACAACAGATAACTTACTCGTTCAGACAAGCTCTGTACCTTGAAACACTTCGGGAATCGATTGAGAAACAGAAGAGATAGATTTAGTAGAAGATACAGTTCCTTCTACTTTCTGAAGAGCATCAATTATAATTCTAAATAATTATGTATTATCTCTTTCTCTAACATTACATTATTCAACATTCAGTAATTAATTACCCATTGAGTTAATACTCAGTGTTGCCGACTCTTAATTCACGAGACTCTTTGTCTCCAATATAAATTTCATAGTCAATACCATTGATATGTTCATCTAACATTTTCAAATATAAAACAGACACAAACAAATATATCAACATCCAATCCTGACTCAATTTCGACTCAATTATGGCATGTACTTCTAGACTCAATTTCGAGCTCGATTTAGTCTGAGAATCAGCTAAACCTGCAAAATTCTGATACCACTAAATGCAACACCCCCTAACCTTTATCCATCCCCGAAACAGGATACGGAGCATTACCAGTCAATACAGTTCAATTACGGTCATTAATTAAAATAATTATTTACACTTATCATAAATTTAACATATCGTCCCTTTAATGGGCCCTCAAAGCCCAATATGAACAGTAAAATCAATTCGGGACTAATTTAAAATCACTATGAATTTTTCTCAAAATTTTAAAATTTTCCTTATGAACGGTACCCACACACCCGTGTGGATTGTCCGTGTGACTCACACGGCCGTGTCACTAGATCACACGGCTATGTGGCTAGGTCACACGGCTGTGTTGAGAGCTCGTGTAACTCTCTGACTTGAAAGTATTAAGGTGCAGTTTTCACACGGCCAGTCCACACGACCGTGTGCTAGGCCGCGTGGACTCAAAATGAGCCTTAAACAATAAATTTACCAGCCCTGCAATTTAATATACGAAACATTCCAATAACCATTCATTCAATTACTTTAAATCTCATTCAAACCTACTCAAAACATGTCAAATTAGATATTTTATAGGCCTATATGATAAATCGTTTTAAGTATTTAACATACATTTTCAAACAGTTCAAATTCATACTAATTAAGCCAATTTCTACCATATATCATTACCAAATTTAAAATTTACTTATTTCACCTTTACTTTCATAATTCAAAATGACACTCATATGAATAAGTTATCCTAGGTACATGCCATTACCAATAAATAATATACTTCTCCACTTAGAGTTCGGGATTGGCCTGGGATGCTGATCCAATGGTCTGACTTTGACTTGTCCTGCGCACGGAAACAAACCATACGCTGAGTATGTACTCAGTGGTATTTCTATAATTCGAACACTTAATAATATGAAAATGTAACATTCACTTAAAAATCATATAACAATCACAATTATATAATTATTCAATTTTTAGATAAATCCTTTTTAACTCAATCAATTCTTTCATCTACTAATCCGGATAATTTTTCCATAATATGTTCACAATTCACTTGAACAATAATATTATTCACTTATATCCCATTTAGAGTTACATAGTTCATGTGTTTCAATCATGTTTCAGTTAAATGTTTAATATCAATAAATAATATTCAACAATTCACATTTCAATCAGTAATCCGTTTTATTCTAAGCTCAATTTCAGTCAATATTTTTCAGTATCGATTAATTTATCAATATCATTCAGTAACAGTCAGTCATTCAGTACCTTTATTTACCCCTATTAATATGACTCAGATATTGACGAATACACGGATCCAACCAACACACCAGTACGGCACATAGTGCCTCATCGGCTTTGCCGAAGTAAACAGTAACAGTACGGTACTCAGTACCTCATCAGATTAAACCGATGTAATAGTAGCAGTACAACACACAAGGTGCCTTATCGACTCGAAGTCGAAGTAATAGTACGACACTTATAGTGCCTTATCGACTCAAGGTCGAAAAATCCCTGAACACTTCCAATCCTATGGCATGCCAACTGTATCTGATTTAGCCCGATACTGTTAACAGGGTTTTCAATCAATACACATTTCAATTTAATCACATAATAATTCAATACAATTCAAATTACTTTTTATTAACATACATTCAAATTCCACAATAATTACATATGCATATTTATCATCACATTCCCAATCAATTTAATTTTCAATATAACATACATTCAATATTCAATTTCCACATCAATCACATATATCCATATATATTCAATAAATTTATCACATACCAAATCAATCCATTTCAATTGTAAAACATAATACAAATAATTTAAACCTTAATTACTTACCATAACATTTAATCAAAACACAATAATTAATACATAAATTCACTTTTCAATTTCAACGAATGTTCACTCCAATTCAAAAATCATTTCAATGCACTTACCATACATAATAAATAATAATTTCAAGTATTAAATATTAAGTTCGGATTATAGAAATACAAATCATAATTTCCGAGCTAACCCTCGTTGACTTTGCCTTTTCCTTCCTAAGCCAAGGTTTGCCAGAACAACGTTAGCTACGAAAATTAAAACAATTTTCATAATCATTAACACAATACTAATTTACATTTTCATAATCATTAATACAATACTAATTGACATTTAACATTTAAATTTCTTATTCAATTTCTATTTAATTTCTACTTTAATTTCAATTTTAATCTTAACTAAATTCACTTAGTTTTCTATCTCAATTCATACTTTGTTTCTACTCAATTTTCAACCAAACTTAGACATAACTATCTAAATTTCATCATAAAATCCTAATTTTTAAATTCTTACAATTTAGTCCCTACTATGTAAAACTAATAACTTCTTTTACAATTTAATCCTTTAATCAATTCTAACAAAAAATTCTATCAATTAAACCCCTAATTCATCATTTTGTTCAACATGAACTATATTTGAAAACCTATGAACTTCCAAAATATTAACTTAATTTCATCAAAACCTTGTTTTAAAACTTCAAAAACATCAAAATTAAGTAAAAGGACTTAATTGACTTACCTTTTAAAGCTTAAAGCTTCAAATCCCTAGTTTTTCCTTTTTCTTTTCTTTTTCTCCTTTTTTTTTTCTTTCTTTCTCGTTTGTTATTTTGTTCTTTCCTTCTTTGTTTCTTTTCTTTTATGTTATATATATATATTTATTCTTTTTTATTAATTAACTTATTATATTATAATATAATAACATTAAATATCTTTTATATAATTAATCATATACATACAAATGTACACCATCAATACCATACAATTTTCATACTTTCAATTTATTTACTAAATAAAATCTTCTAATATAATAAAAATATATATATTCACATTAGTACAAGTGTTACTATCTAATTTGTTCATTACACAAAAATCTCACAATTTAATTATTTTAACTAATAAACATCTTTTACTAAAAAAATATCACAAATGTATATATTTCTACTAACACAATTGTAATAAATCACTACCATACATTTGTCTTTATTTAACTTATTTCATAATAGAATAATAATTAATATAATTTATAAATTAATTTAAAACCTTCAACATAAAAAAAATCTAAAAAAAATCTTAGATTTTATCTAAGTTTGACGCCTCATCTATGCTAAATGACATATTTGCCATTTTGGTCCTTTTTACTTTGTATTAATCTATAATTCAACTTTTACCCCTTATTCAATTTAGTCTTTTTTCCTAATTATCCTTAATTCACCTATCCATAATCTAATTTACCTCATAATTAACTTCATAAATATTTCTAATAAATATTTTTGAATCCATTTTTCAGAAACGGAGACCCGAAAATACACTTTTTTGATAATTGTAAAATTCGGGTCGTTACACAGTGTGAGCAATTTGAAGCATTCTGTTTCTCAAAATTTTAAGATGCAGGGGACACACGGCCACACACGCCCGTACGCATGGTCGTGTGTCACACACGGCTAAGACACACGCCGTGTCTTTGCCCATGTGGACAAAAGAAGGTCATTTCCACGCCTTATTCCTCACCCAACCTGACATCAACATATCCGACCAATTTTTGTACCAATACAAGTCACAATAGAACATTCAATTCAAGCCAATTTCAAGTTCAATACATGTCATAACATCCCATTTAACCAAGTATTTGATTTTACCTAATTGGCCATATAAACATATGAGTATATTTTACCCATTCATGCAACCATTAATATATTTATGTAACTTCCATCATTCAACCATTTCATTACATACATCAAGCATGATAATGCCTTATATAACTACATCAAAATGTGCTTAACACTAGCCATTGCAATGGCTAGTTATAACAAAAATATTTCCTCATTATGCCTTACTTAGCTTATACATGTCATTACACCAAAAGTTAGCTTGATTTGTGTACCGAGGAGTCTAAGGGACAGTGTGATGTGTCTCTGACCAAGTTCCAACCTTCACGAGCTTCTGAGCATTATAAAACAAATGAAGTAAAATAGAGTAAGCATATTATGCATAGTAAATTCGTATAACAGAAAATTTACTTACCACTCATTTACATTTAAGATAAGCGTACAAAATTCATCCAGATAAATGTGGCAATTGGCCTAAACACATATAATCTCAAGAAACTTATTAGTCATGTCTTATATGTAAACACCAAGAATCAAGGATGAGCTCATCATGTAATAACTTTCATATACATATACTTTTCATATCATATTTTCGTTTAACATGTGCATTTCCATGACCTTAAGCTCAATTTAACCATGTCTGTAACACCCAAAAATCCTTTATAATTATTTTCGTATGTTGTTGTTACAAATAATAATCTGCCTTAGTGGTTATGTGTTCTGAGTGTGTGTGAGAGGTCCCAAATTCAAGCTTTAGCGTGGGTAAAATTTTGTTTTTAATTGAAGGAATCCTTATCTTTAATTAATAGGCTTATAAATAAATGTTGGTGAAATATGTTAGAATGGACCTGCTGGTCTAAGGGATGAGTGGCGTGTTATTGTTTCCTGAGGTCTGAAGTTCTAATCCTTGCATGCGCAAAGGGATTAAATTTTTGCAGAGATGGACGGCTAGAGTTTGTGTTTCATTAAAAGTCTGAGTAGTAGGAAGGTTAGAGTGATTTTAGGAGGAAATTATGGGATGTGGGAAGTTATCTTGATTTGGGGGATGTTGAATTCAGCTCTCTCTCTTTCTCTTTGTTTCAAAATTTCGGTGGCTGATATAGTTTTTTTCTCCCTTATTTTTCAATTTTTATGCCCGTTTGCTTCCCCTAAAACCTCCCTATTGCTGCCAAATTTCTTCTTTAGTTTTTCTTCTCTCATTTGTTTTTTTTTGTTGACGATTCCAAGTTCTTTGATGCCGTTTGTGTCATTCGATTTTTGCTGACTACTTCCTCTCCATCTGTTTTGCTCTTTTTTGGTTTTGTTTTAATTGTTTCCCCCCACTTGCTGCCGTTGTTTTCAGAAATTCGGTTCCCTCTTTCTGTTCTCAATTTTTGACGCTAGCTTCCCTTCCCTTCAAGCCGGCCGTGCGTAATTTTGGCTCTTCTCCTTAGCGAATATTGATAGGTGAATTCTACGTTACCCTTTGTTTATTTTGATTTTGCACTTCCCTTTCTATTGATCTATTTTTCCCTGTTTTGCCTCTTTTCAGTTTTCAGACCCCCTTTTTTATTTGCTCTTGCTTGCATTTCCAAATTGCATTTTACCCTGTCTACAGTTTGGTAAGTGAGTAGGTATCTTATTGTTTCATTCTATAAGATGCTGAATGAAAGGTTATATGTATATTCTTGGGTTTAATTGAATTGTTAAGTGAAATGCGATTAAGGGTTTAAATAAAAGGTTTTTGTGGCTCTCATGCTAAGTGAAGATCAAGGGTTGGTTGGTGCTTCATCAAGAAATTCAGGGTGCAGTTTCAGTTGATTTTGGGTAAGGGGTTTCGGTTGCTGATCATTCCTTAACGTCATTTGGCTTTGTTTGATTAACGAATTATGTAGTTGATTAAATCATGTTTTGGTTGAATTTAGGTTTTGGTGTACCAGGAGTGTGGGTTAACTTCTAACGAATTCAGGTGTGTAAACACAACCCTAAAAGTAGAATTCGATAAAAAGCCGAAATAGGTGATTGTCGATGCCACACGAGCGTGTGTCTGTCTGTGTGGTAGGCCGCGTGATCAAACATAGGCGTGTGGGCCCCATACGGGTGAACCACACGGGAATGCGAGAATATTGGGCCAGGCCGTGTGATTCACACGGCCAAGGCCATTTTGGACTGTGTGGGCCACACGGGCGTGTGAGCCCACGTGGGTATGCAACATGGGTCTGGGGGCTCATTTTCACTTTTTGGCTGTTAAAGTTGCACGGGTCGCCCGAGTCGACTATGGACCTACTGTGGGGTCGGTAAGCTTTCCCTAGATCCCTAATTGACTGTGTGACATTAAAATATGTGTGACTATATACTGAGCATAATAGTTATACTATTCTGATTATATGCATGTTTCCATGAGATGGCATGTCATGATTGTATGATACGTTGCATGGGGTTGAGACAATATGATTGGAGGAAGTATACTGTACTAGCAGTTTAGCTGCAAATCACTGATGGCTTTAAGCCTATTATACTGACAGCTTTGCTGCAAATACTGTTTAATGCCGTAACCGGTGCTAATTTGTAAGTGTAGGGATGGGTGGGCAATTTATTCCCCATAGGAGTGCAGGGTTGGACAGGAGATGGTGTATAACGGTTGGTTGGGTAGGACTTGCATATTGTACACCGTATTACTGCTACTGTATACTGTTACTGTGGTGGGCCGAACCCTACTGATTACTGAGACTGTGATAGGCTAAGGCCCAAACTGATACTGTTACTGTGAAGGGCTTAGGCCCAGTCTGTTACCATTTACATTTTGACTGTATAACTGCATGAAGATTACACACTGAGTTTTCTTAAACTCACCCATTGTGTTTTACTGTACAAGTAACCCCCAGTCATAGGTGGATCGGTGCAGTGATGGACTCAGAGGTGGCTATACGATCGCATATACTTTCGTACTTGATTATGATTTTAAGTATTATTATTTGGGGTATTTTTACTGTAATAAGGCCTTTATGGATTTTTACCTTAATTTGGGATTTGTTTATCGCTGCTTATGAATTATAATCACCAGTGGTAGGGAAACATGGGTTTTCAAAAGTTACAAATATTTTCTTTTAAAATACTCACCACTACGCAAACCGTTTTAAAAGCTTCTGCAAATTATAACGACTTGTAAATAAATGGATAATGATTTGGAAACAAATAACTTGATTTAGAGATAATATAAGATAACAAAAATTGTTTAAACGGGGAAATGGTTTATCAACGACTTAGTTTTCGAAAGCACTTTTATGTGACATCACCAGATTCGGCAATAACGTCTAGGCCGGGTTTAGGGTGTTAAAATGTCAGAAATTTTCCCGTTGAATTTATTTGAAAATATCGATGGATACTCATGTAGTACACTCGAAGTGTACAAAATTGTAATCCGTCAACTCATGTTCAAGGGTACCCATTAGGGCACATAATCAGGAAGCACTCTCTCGAGCCATATAGCAGGATGCTTATGTGAGCCATGTAACAGGAAGCTTATCCGGGCTATAATAGGAAACTCATAAGAGTTTAAAACAGAAAGCTCATTAAGCTTAACAGGTAACTCCGAAGAGTTATTATCAGAGAGCTCCGGATAGCCATATAACAGGAAGTTCAAACGAGCCATATCAAGAAGCTCATAAAGAGCCTATATCAGGGAGCTCATAAAGACTTGCGGTATGTCTGCAATACATGCAGGATCAATATCGATCATATTATAGGACGCTCACAAAAAGCAGTGGTATATCCGCAACACATGCAGAATCAATACCGATCGGGATGCTTGCAGGAACCATGTGATGGGAAGCTCGAGAAGGCTTATAATAGGATGCTCTTTATAGCTATGGTGTGTCCACAACATATGTAGGACCACAACTAATATGGGAAATACTATATCCATCAAATTTTATTTATTCAAACGGGACTTATTACTTATCGGGCTTTATCGGACATGTGATCAATTTCATACATAAGATAAGACATTTATACAATTCACACATATACAACATTCAATTCAAACATATTAATATACATGATTTAGTTACATGAACTTACCTCGACACTTGTTCGTATTCGAAAATCTACTAATCTGATACTTTTTCTTTTCCTCGATCTAACTCCTTATTTGATCTTTCTAGATCTACATAAACGAATTTAACATCAGTTTAACACATTTTATATCCAATTCAATCCAATTTACATCTTAGGCAAAAGTACCATTTTGCCCCTATACTTTTGATTAATTCCAATTTCGTCCCTAGGCTTTGAAAATGAAATTCATGCAATTTAATCCTTATTCCAAGCCTAACAAAAAATTTCATATAAAATTTAAAGCCCATAAAATTCATAAAATTCAGAAATTTTCCATGAATTTTACATCTTTACAATTTAGTCACTAAATCATAAATTCAAGAAAATTTCCTTTACAAAAGTTGTTTATCTATCAACAACCTTTCATTTTCTACCATAAATTTTAAAATTTCAGCATACTCATCCATGAAAAAATTTTAATACTTTGATAACTTTACAAATTAATCCCCAAAATAGATAGATTAGGTTATTACGATCTCGAAAATGTAAAAATTACTAAAAACGGGACATGATTACTTACCAAATTAAGCTTGCTTGAAATTCTCTCTCTTAGCTAGGGTTTTTATAGAAATTTTGGGGAAGATGATGATATGAAATTATTTTATTCATTTAATTAACTTATCATCCATTAATTTTTCAACTTTCCAATTTAGTTCTTTTCTTTTTCTAATTTTCCATGGATGAATCATCATAAATATCTACTAACTTCTCTTAATGGTCTATTGCCCTATAAGGACCTCAAATTTTGAATTCTATAGCTATTAAATCCTTTTAGCTACTACAATTTAACTTTTACATTTTATACAATTTGGTCCTTTCTATAATTAAACATGAAATCGGTAAAAAAATTTTATCAAAATTTTCATACGTCTTTCCTATCATAATGCAGACCATGCAATATTATTAAAATAAAATTTATTTCTGACTCCGACTTATGGTCCCGGAACTACTGTTCCAATTTCACTGAAAACGGGCTGTTACAATAATCTCCAAAGAAATCAAACGAGAATCTTCAATCATGATGGAAATATGCTTTAGAATCCAGTTCAATGATGTTTTTTGAGTTGTTTTATTAAGTATTTTATGATGGCTCACTCCTATATTCTTATTTTTGTCATATATAGGTATTAGAATGCCCGAAAAACCTTAAAAATCGCATTTTTCTACTGTTAGGAGTGCAATTCGTGAAATTGACACGGCCTGACACATGGCTATGTGGTTTTAAAATTTTCAACCAAATATGTTTATTCGATCTACTCTATTTTCCAAGAATACAAAAAGAAAAATGGCTTCTATTTTTTTTTAAATGGAGCCAGTTATTAATTTTTTTATCTCGCAACTAACATCCATTTTCATAAAAAAATAATATCTCATTTAGTACTTGAGTTTAATACTTTTTTAGTGTAGTATTTTTTTTCAATGTGATATTTATATTTGACAAAAGTTATACATTTTGTTACTGAAGGTAATAATATTAACTTTTTTGGTGTTTAATTCTAGTTTTAGTGTTGAGTTTATGAAAGTTAATTCCTAATATTATCAAATTTGAATTTTTCATGATTTTTCATAGAGTTAATTGCACCAAACATCTAATTAATGTTATATTAATCATCAAACTATCAATGTTATATTAATCATATCCTTCCGTTATTGAAACCGTTAATTTAACCATTAAATGATACATAAAATCTTATGCGACATAATTTAAAATAAAAATTTTGAAGGAATGTTGCTGCATAACTTTTAAAATTAAAAACTAAAAATAAAGTAAAATTGAAAAAAGAGCAAACAATAGTTTCTGTAAAAGCTTAAAATCCTAGAAACCAAATTTTTTTACATCCATGTTTACAATATTTATTTTTCTTTAAATTTTTTATTTTAAATTATGTCATATAAGATTTAATGTTTCATTTAATGATTTAATTAATGGTTTTACTAATGGAAGGACCTTATTGATATAACATTGATAGTTTGAAGATGCAATTAGAATGTTTTAAAATTTGAGGACCAATTCAAAATGAGAACTATAGTTTAGGGATATTTATAGCAATTAACTCTTTCCAATAAAATAAATTTAATGTTAATTTTGAATTTGATGAATTTGATTTTATAAATAAACAAGTTATTAATTAAAAAGATGAATTAAAAATAAAAAAATTAAAACAATATATTTATTATTTAAAAATAAAAAAGCTTGAAACAACATAAAATAAAAATTACAAATGTGTTTTTTTAGAAGAGGAATTGAATCTGAGATTTAAGGATGAAATCATTATTATTTAACCATTTAACCAAATGAGTTAATATATTAAAAATAAAATAAAATAAAAATTACAAATATGTTCAGAAAAGGAATTGAACTTGAGATTTAAGGACGAAATCATTATTATTTAACTATTTAACCAAGATAGCTAATATATTAAAAATTATAAATATGTCGAATTAGACGTACTTTTACACACACTCTAAAAATAATTTATTTTCCTAAATTTAAAAAAACAATCTATTTATCCAAATAACTTTAACCAACTACATTTAAAATAAAAAAGTACAGATAATATATTGAAAAAGTGTATAACTCAAATACCAAGAATTAGAAAACCTAAAAGAATAAATTGATAGGATATCATTTTCATGTATCACGTGTGCAAGCCTAGCCTAACATTCCTACTATTTCAAGACATGAAGTCACCTCCAGTAATAGTTGTTGCACCTAATACCATTCCACCAATCTAAAATTCAAACCTTCTATATTATATTTCTCTCTCTCTCTCTCTCTCTCTATATATATATGCAGGTAAGTAGTCAAAATTTGTATTGAATTAAGATGCAATTAAAAATAAATAGATTTTAGTTTTAAAATGATTTAACTTGAATTATTAAGTATTTTTGGAGAGGGTAAAATTAATTTTTTATTTAATCAAATGGTTAAAGTGGATTAATTGAAATATTATTAAGAAGGGTTAAAAATATAATTAGGTTATTTAATTAAGGGAAGACAATTCTTGTATATATAAGAAGAGATTCATTTACATTAGTATATTTCGATTATCTTTTTGTATGATTAATATCTTAATAATTCAACTGTCATATTTAATATTTTACTCACTTACATCATACATGCTAAATTTTGAGTGAAATTAAAATATCTAATTATTTGTTAAAAATTTTCAATATGATAAAGATGTCGAGTAAATTAAAAAATTCATATGAAATTAAAAATTGATGTCTATATTTTTAAGGATAAACCCAGAGCAAATCAATCAAAATTCCAATTATTGTGTAATTTAATAATATAATTCTCTTCTAGAAACCTTCATTATAGGGGAAAAAGAAGTTTTGTTTTTTTTTAATTATTAAAAAGAATATTGGATAGGGTTTATCTCCACCCAAACCTGTCATCTTCCTCCTTAAACCACCCATTATACGCCAATATCTATCTCAAGATTCATATCCATCTATTATGAAAAAAAAGAAAAATCTTATCCATCCTCATTAAACTATTTGAATATATATTAGGGCGAATCAAAATAAAACTATAAAAGATTGGGTCGAAGTTAAATTTTTTATTTAAAAAATATTTAAATTAAATTATTTTTAATTGGGGGACTAAAGTTGTTATTATTCCATTTAGCTAAAGAGGCCAAAGACCTTGCCTGTAGGTAGGGGTGAGTATTCGATCGAGTCGAGTTGAATCGAGTTAAAAAATTTCGAGTCGAGTCGAGTCAAATTAACGAATCTTATTATTTATACTCAATGTTCCGTTTACATGGACTGGTTATTTTACAAGTAGACAAAGTACAAGCTTTTAGATTAATTTTGAGTAAAGGAAAAAAAGGAGAGTGGGGCGATTGAGGAAGAAAAGTAAGACTAATGGGTAAACATTTATCAAAATATTTGCCTTTTAACTTTAGAAAAATGTAAACTTTTATCAAAACAATGTAGTTTTATCTTCTTCTTTTTTGGATTTTTGGATAACTCGAATTAGGGGTGAGTGTTCGATTGAATCAAGTGAAACCGTTTGAGTTAAATTAGAAAAAATAATAATGTTAAATTAAAATCTTATACAATATAACTATTTTCATGTTAGAACACAAAAATTTGAAACAATATATATTTGAAAACTTTTTTTAACCAAAATAAAAAAATAAGAAGATATTTTAGTATGATAAACTTGAATCATTAATCACTTATTTAGATTCCAAAATTATTATTTTATTAAAATTTTATATATTTTTTAATTTTTTTAATTTATAATTTTTTAAAAATATAAATATTAGAATTTATATAAATATTTTGAATTTTAAAAATTATTTTCAAATCTTGAAAATTACTTTGATTTTTTTGTAATTTTTGTTAAGAGAGACCAATTTGCTTATTTTCAAAATTGACAGGGGCCAAAACGGTATTTATACTAATCTGTTATTCTAATTATTCGAGTTATTCGAATTGTAAAAATTCATGTAACGTCCCCCTACCCGAGACCGTCGCCGGAGTCGAGCAGGAGACATTACAAAACTTATCTTAGCACTTAAACAGTTTTCGTAGTAAACTATCCATCTGCGTTACGGTCGCTAAAAAAATCATATCTCGAGTTATGAAACTCTAAATATAATTCCATAAATTTTTTCTGAAACTAGACTCATATATGTACTTACTAATTTTTTTCTATAATTTTTGGTCAGGCCAATTAGTACAGTTTATTAGAAAAAGTCTCCCCTGTTTCAGGGTTCGGCTACTCTGACCCTTGTGCACTACGAATCAAATTTCTTCCTGTACAGAAATCCAATGACTATACCATTTGTTTCAAGTAAAAATAAACTCAATAAGGAATCCATAAAAATAAAGTTTGAGTCCTAATTCTTAATACACAATTTATGGTGAATTTTTAAAGTCAGAACAGGGAATCCAGAAATTGTTCTAACCCTGTTTCACCAAAACGTAAATATCTCATAAAATACAACTCTTTTACCTATTTTATTTCTTCCATATAAAAATAGATTCATTAAGCTTCAATTAAAAATTTTATTCATTATCTAATTCACTTTATACTTTTTTTGGTATATTTTCAAAGTTGGACTACCGCTACTGTCCAAATCTGTTTTAGTATAAAATGTTGATAACTAAGTTTATAACATCTTCATTTCTTCTCTCTACAATATTTACCAACACTTCCTCTTATTACTCTTCACTAACATATCAAAACATACCATACTTAAGGTTTTGGTAACATTTACAAAACATACCAAAATATCACTTAACAACTTAGATACTTTCAAAATGACCAAAAGACATCCTAGGTACAATGCCATTTTCCAAAAAGATAGAAACTTCACCAATTTGAGTTTGGGCATCGACTTGTATGCTGAGTCCTTATACTTTCATACTTAGCCTGCGCACGGAAACAAACCGTATGCTGAGAATACTCTCAGTGGTATTTCTATAAACAATAGCTTAATCAACTTTAAAACATGGTAATTCAAACACATTATTGCTATTATTCAATATCAATATCAACTAGTACTTTAATAACATTTACTTTATTTACCCTTATTAACAAAACTCGGACACTGACGGATACACGGATCCAACCCACACTCCGGGATAAGCACATAGTGTTTCATCGGAATAAATCCGGAACTTTAACATTATAGTACACAAAGTACTTCATCGGAACAAATTCGAAACTTTAACAGTAGTCGACACATAGTGTCTCATCGACTCAATGTCGGAATATCCCAATACTTCCAATTCCTATGACATGTCAACTATATCCGACTAGCCCGACACTGTTAATAGGGTATTCAAAATCACATTCATTTCAATATGGTAAAAATACTTACCTCATTCACATTTTCATACAATATAAATATCAAATATAGCAATAACGATTAAGCTCGGTTTATAGAAATACGAACCACTATTTATCGAATTTAGTCGATATCTTCGTTCACTTTCTCTTTTCCCTTCTTTGATGACGTATCTGGTGCTACGTTTGCTACTAACAATCATACAATTAAAAATCATCAATATATTAATTCATAAAACACATTTTCACTTTCTACCAAACTTTTACAAAAATTCCAATTTCGTCCTTTTTCCATTACTAATCTTTTTTTCTTTAACTTAAGCTTCATATTCTCTTTTAATCAACACATTAACAATTTCTAACTCATAAAATTCATTATAAAACATGAATTTTGAGCTCTATTCAACTTAGTCCCTATTTAAACCTAACTTAGAAATTCCTTTAACTAATCACTTCTAACTTCAATTTCTATCAATTTAACCCATAAAACCTCAATTTATTCAACTAAATTAATATCTAAAAATTCTCTATTTTTCTTCATTTTAACCTCATAGATGTAGAACTTTGAATTAGGCATCCATAAACATAAAAATCATAAGAAAATGAGCTAAAACAACTTACCAATCAAACTTTAGGGCCTTAATCCTCAAATTTCCCTTTTTATTTCTTTCTTTCTTTCACGTTTGCTCTCTGTTAGTCTTTCTATCTTCTTTTTCTATTTTATCAATTTTACTTATTATACTATTATTAACCTATAATAAATATAAAACTAACATGTGTAATAGCTATAACATAAAATATCTTATAGCTATTACACATATATACCAACTATTACACACGTTATTCAATATTAACACACACATGGCACTTAGGGTCTAATTACTAGATTAGTCCCTTTTACTTCTTTAATCTATAATTAAACTTTTATTCCTTATGCAATTTAGCCCTTTAAACTAAATTCAAGCTACTTCACTTAATTAAACACTAAATAACCATTCAACTATAATTCATAAATATTTCTAATAAATATTCATGAATAAATTTCACGGAAACAGTACTCAAGACTCAATTTCCGATACCGTAACTTTCGGTTCATTACAATTCAACTCGACTCGAACTTGAAATCCGGAATTTCTTATTCGAGTTGACTCGAATAATTCGAATAACTTGAATAACTTGATTCGATTAACTCGAAATTTGAAAAATTTTTGATTTTTTTGAATCGAATCGAATTTTGCTCACCTCTACCTGTAGGATTAATATTTACAATTCAATTGACATATTTCATGTTTCATTTATGGAAATAATCCATTTTGATTTTTTAATAAATTAAAATGGACTAACTATTAAATTTATGGAAAAAAAAATTTCAAACGTTAAATTTATATTAATAAAGGTAATATTTTAAATCAATATGATGAAGATATTGAATCGATACGAAAAAAACACCAATGGCAAACACAATTATATTTAATAAATATAATAGTTTGGTTGTTAAATTTATTCTTACAAAAAATTATAGAAGTGTGTAAAACTAGTTAAAATTTGCACTAGTGTAAATAAATCCCTCCTATATATTATATATAATTATTTGATATATTGGTAATGGATATTTTTAACTCTAAACACGAGATTAAGAAACTATTTGTATCCTTAATTGATAATTGAAAAATAAATAAATAACACACATCACGATTTTTAATTTCATTAGTAAAATTAAAAATCTTTATATATATATATATTCTTTGGTTAATAGCATGATTTTAAGTTCATAGCATGATTTTATCACCTAACGGAAGGATGAAATAATTGTGACTTTGAACTTAAAATTTTTTTCTATATCATTTTGGCCATTATCCTTCAAAATTAAGTCCAATTGTATTTTTTGATGAAAAGTTGACTAAATTGTTAAAATTTCTAAAAATTAAAAAATTATATAAAAGTTAAAAAATACAAAAAATAAAGAATTTTTTTTTTTTGTAAAAAAATAGGTGATGATGTGGTTTAATCTCAGAGTGCCATATCATTACACTTTAATGAGGGACCATATCGAAAAAACCTGTCAAGTTTTGGGACTAATGTTGGCCAAATAAAAAGTTCAAGGACCAAGGTGGAAAAAGTTACCAAGCCCAAGGATTAAATGTTGCTTTGTCCTAGAATTTTACATCACTTATGTGGCAACTCACATGGCATTCAATGTATTCTTCAAAAAATTTAAAAAAATAAATTTTCAAAAAGTTTCCAAAAAAGCTCATAATAATTTTTTAAAATTTATACACATAAGCAATGAAATATGTTTGAACTGCATGCAGCTTGCCACGTTAGTGTTGTTAAAAAAATAACATTTTAGTCAAATTTTTTGTCCATAAAAGAAGCATTTTAGCTAAATTTTATTAAAAGTTGAGGGTTAAAGTGATAAAAAGAAAAGGATAAGGGTTAAAGTGACAAAATGAATTAACATTAAGGACTAAATTTATCATTTTACCTTACCTATCTAATGTTAAACTTTGCTCCCATTTAGTTTTTTATACATATATATATATGTGTGTTAAAATATACTCTAAGTCACAATACTTTTTATACATTTGAAATTTAGTTCATTTAATTTTCAAATTTAAAAAAGTTGAGTCCAATGGTCAAACACGGTTAATAATTCCTACTAAATTCAAGTTCATTACAATATACATTTTTTTATATGATTATTAAGTGAATATTTTTTTTAATTTTAAAATGTTAAATCAATAAATTTGATAAAATATTTTTTTAAAGCATTAATAATTGAACTTGAATTTTAAACTTTTAAAAATATAAAATTAAACTTTTAGAAATAAAAAAAACAAACAAAATTTGAATATACAAACTTGAAGTCTATTTTAGGCATAAAAGAAATTTGTAAACCTAAATTTCATTTCTTAAACAATGCACGAGCATGAGTTAGGATGAGATTTAGAAAGCCAAAATAATGTAATTCAGTGCCCACAAAAAAAAATAAAAATATAGTTAGGCAACTTTTAGGTGGTAATAATGGTTCAATTATTGGGAAACTTGGGTAATGGTGCCTATCTTACGTATTCCCAACTTCCATCTTTTATTCTTTTTTATTTTTATTTTAATTCCCACTTACACTTTCTCTCTTATTTTTCTAGCATATCAGTTTTGGTTCTTCTTTGTACCCTTTTCCGACCATTAACACCATTAAACTATAAATCCCTCTCTTTTCCACTCTCATACATTATTTCATTTTAATATTATAATATTTTTAAAGAGCCTGGAGACCAAATTCGAGATTAATGTCAATTGAAAATTTGAATTAAGGATAGAGACAGAGGATAGGTAAGAGCTTTAACCTCTAAAATTGATAGAATTATCATTTAATCCCTTTAAAATTTAAGAAATTACAAATTAATATAATAATAAAATTATACTTTAACCCTCCAAATTTATAAAGGGTAGAGTTGTTTAGGGATCAATTCGGAGACCTAAGGGGCAAGTAAGGCCTTAACCATAAAAATGATAAATTTATCGTTTAGGCCTTTCAAAAGTTATGAAATTTTAAATTAATACAATAATAAAATAACACTTGACTCTTAAAATTTTATAATTTAATTTTTACCAATTCCTTAAAATAATTTTCTAATTTCAACATAAATCCATTGTCTATCATAATGCATAATGAAAGTGAGTCTAAAAGAAAGTTTTAAACAATATCATGGGTATAAAATTATATCCCAAGGGATAATTAAGGTAAAGAAAGTGGAAGGAAAAACTTGTTCATAAATTTTAAATATATAAATTGATTGCAATGGCATTTGGATGGATTGATGATATATATAATTGATGCTCCATGTCTTTTGAGCGTGCTTAAAGGATATATACACATCTACCACTCTTCTTCTTCCACTTGTTTATTCACAATGCGACCATATGAAATTAATATTGTTTTGAAAGAAACATTTACAATCCCCAAAACCCATTGTTTTGATTTGATGTAGCATCCTAGGGATGGCAATCATAGGTGCTCTTTCTTTTTCTTTTTGCGTTCATCTTAATTCAATTTTTATGTTTTTCACCTTGAAATGCTTAATTTAGATTTTATTTACAATTTTTAAACTCACATAATCTTTTTATTATTATGAATTTCAGAAAAGTTAATTTAGTTGTCCATAAATATATGAACTTGAATTGTTGAGTTTTGCTTGTTGCATATGAACTGTTAAATTACTGATTTTTATTAATTCCTTGTCTAAAATTGATAAACCTCAAAAATTTAATATTAATGTTTAAAATTTGGGCTAAATTCTAAGATTTCATAAAGTTCATGGACCAAATTCCGAAGTAGAAATAATTTAGTTATCAATTTTCATAAAGTAGAAATAAAAAACCTACCACTTACTAGCCATGTAATTAAAACAAGATGTAAACTTAAATTTAGCAAAAGAAAAAAAAAACAATATTAACGGTTGGACTTAAATTTTGTAATCCAAAAAAAAAGGGGATTAAATTCTTGGAAATACAAGTACATGGACTAAATTCCTAATTATCAAAACGTCAAGGGACTATATACTTTAACCACATAATTATTATCTCATAATAATTTTTAAAATATTAAATAAAGTAAATTATAAAATCTTATAAAAATTATTTAATTAAAATATATAAAAATAATTAATGAACCTACAAAACATGAATAATTAATCACTTGACTTACTCTAATGAATACATTAAGAAACCCAAAAAAAAAATTAAAATGTTATAAACTCTTATAAAAGTTTAAGAAATCTAATTAAAATATATGCAACAATTAGTGTTGTTTTGGTAAAATTTTCAATACGAACGAGTTTGATATAAACCCTAACCCATGCCCAAAAATTTTAATTGAAAACTTGCTTTGCCCGTAGACTCGGTTTTCAATCATTTACCTTATTGGATAAAAAATGGGGTTATTTTGCCATTCGCATTTGCAAGTATTTTTCAGTTTAAAAAAGTTTTGGTCGAATCATACAAAATAAAATCAACATCAATACAATTTTAAGGTTTGTTTATTAAACAAATATTATGAACAAAATTTGTTGAATTTATTTATATTCGTGGATAAATTTACTTATATTCATTTAAATTTAATTTAATAAATCCATTTAAAGCTTGTTTTAAAACACATTTATTATTAAATTATTATATACTAATAAAATTATTATTGGTTGTATATTTATTTTATTCATTTATAATATAATAAATAATACTTATATTTGATTATTTTAAATCTAAAAAATAAGATATATGTTTATTTGTTAATTATTCATCAACATTTTCTCAAATATGTTTGTTTAATTTAAATGAACAAACTTAAAATTACATAATTTTAAATAAATGAATGTAAAGAATACACGAATAAGTTTAAAAATAAACAAAATTTATTCATTCAAATTCAATTCATCTAAGCCCTAACTCTAAAATAAAATAAATTTTTTTATTTAAATTAAAATTTTAAAAAGTAATATCTAGAATTGTTGTAAAGTGTAGGTTTAGAGGTCGCCCCTAGGGTTGATTAGTTTTGATATAAACATAGTTGAATGTTATATGAAAAATAAAATAGGGTTAAGCCAAAAAAGAATGAGATCAGCCGCCATATTAGGGGTTAAAATATAAGATTACAAGCAATCTTTGCTTTTAAACTAATCTTCCACTGAATTAGGGGTGGAAAAGTACATGTGTTACTGTTGTTTTTATTTAGCTTATGATTGGACAACAAAAGAAACACTACTTTCTGCACTATATGCTTGCTGATTATGTCTGCAGAGAAAAGATAAAGTAAATCTAATAAAAAAGCATAAAAACCCTGGATTCTAAAGTTGCATGCTTTTCTTTTTTATTTCTACAAGTTTAGCACTAAGGTCTTTTCATCATTTTTTAACTTATTTATCTTCTAGGTTTCGAAAACTATAAATATTATATCACTTTAATTTATAATTAATGATTGATTTTCAAAGTGTAATTACAGTAATAAATCATATATATTACTAAGAAAAATAATAATTATATTTTCCTACGTTTTTTTTGTCAAAAAAATCAAAGGGTCAAACAAGTTAAGTTTTATTACAATTACTTAAAATACTTTTGGATAACATCCTTTTGATTAGGTATGACTTCGAATATGCCTCAAGGTTTTTCTACTTTTTTTTTTTATAAATTTTATATAATAATATAAAAAAATTAATTTTAACATAACTTAATTACTTAACTTTTTTCTAATTATAAATTTTAACTATTTATTTAAGATTGATTTGATGCAAATATATAATTCAAAAATAAATAATAATTTTAAAAAAAATGTAAATACTTTTTAATAATTTATTTTAATGATCTAAATCGTGCTTTTAATTTTTTCTTTACATTGATAATACATCAAATAACAACACTTAATTAAATATGGAATCCAATTCCAAGGTTGAGATCATGTCATTGCAAGTTATGTTAAACTTTTTGAGCACCTCTTTGATTTGGGAAAATTTCTTAATGGGATCACATTGTAAATTTGTAGAAAAAAAATCGTAGAACGTAGCTTCTTTTTTCAATTGAAAATTGATTCGAATCCCAATCCTATTAAATTGTAATCTTTTAGTATAAAAATAATCATCGTAATATTGTAGGAAAAAAATATTTGATTTCAAAATAGATAAAAAAAATCATGTTAGTGGTTTATGTATTTCAAAGAAAGCGAAATTGTATTGTATATGGAACCATGGTTTCTTTTACAGATCCTTTAGGAATCTATTTTTTTTCATACTCTATTTTTTTTCCCTTAAAATTTTGTTAAAGTATTTTTTGGATTATTTAATTTGAGGCCCCTTTTATTATTTGGAATAAAAGATTTTGACAAAAAATGACACATGACACTTTATAATTGGGCCACATTTCCACGTTGATAAACAAAGTAAAATTTTAAATACCAAAATAGCCATTTTCAAAATAAATGTACCATATTAGAAGATACTATAGAATACAGGGACTAAATATGGATTATCCTTTTTCATTCTAGGCTTTCCATTCTTCCCTCTTAATTCCACGTGCCAAATCATTAAAGTTAAGAAAAAAGCCAGCTGTCAAACATTGAGTGCCAAACATCTGCAATGCTCTCAATGTACTTTGTTTTTATATATGTTATAGATATGAATAATTATAATTTGCATTAATTATTATAAGGCAAAATATAATCGGACTTAAATAAAAAAAATCCTAAAAATAGTTAACATATGATGGAATTTGAATTATAATGAAATTGGAAAAGAATCTACATGTAGTGAGACTTAAATTTAAGATCTCAAAACTCTTAAGATATCAATCTTATTATTAAATATGCTTAAGTGGAAAAAAAAATCATATTTTTAGAATAAAAGAAAGAACTATAAATACTTTTTTTTGGAATAATACTCGCTGGATATATTAAAACTATGCCAAAACAAGCCAAAGAAACAAAGAGTAATACAAAGAAACAGAACGAAACTAAAAAAACCAACAGAAACCAAACCAAGCCCAAAAACAAGAGAAAGGTCCAAGACGAGCCCAACACACAGCAGAATGAAGAACAAAACCAACACAAAGCAAAAAAGAAAAAAAATAATAGCCCAAACCACAAACCAACAAAACGAAAAAGGGAAGCTCTAGAGCCTTCTTGCTCCCGCTGTAATCCAACAAAAATCCTCTTGAAAACAACAGACTCATGGGGAACCGTAGCCATAATTAATAAACGTCCATCCATCTATCAACAGACCACTCCAACCCCCTAATTCCCCCTTGAATACTTCATCTTTCATTGAATGCATTCCAGTAGACAGATTTCAAAAATAGTTTCCAGCTTCATCTCCAACCTTCTAGGCTCTCAACTCTCCTCTGCTCTCCGTCCACCTCCAATCTTCAGCCAACGCATCCATCACGCCAGAAGGAACCCGTTTCTCCAGATAAGTCGTCTTCCTCTTTATTAATCCTTCAGATGCAATGACATGTGCGACTTTATTCGATTCTCTGTATGTAAAAAGGAAGACACATACCTGAAAACCTAAACTTAGCCTTTTTTAGTCTTTAATAAACGCAACAATCTCTGATTTATCCTTTTGCTTCTTTTGTAGTTTACGAATCACCGACCGAGAATCGCCCTCCATTTCCACTTCCTTCAACCCAAGGTGAAGTCCGAGTTATAGTGCTTGGAGACCCTCCACCGCTTCTGCTGCAAAGGCAGATGGTATGTTCGAGTTCATTATTGATTTTGAACAAATAACCTTTGCTTTATTATTTCAGATAACTAACCCAGAACGCGACTCTCTTCTATGTTTGTTGAAAGCGGCGTCAAAGTTTATTTTGAGCCTCGTTCCCTCTGGAGCAACACATCTTACAGAATAGATCCGTTTTTCAGGTAAAGAAACTTTCAAACCATCAAGTTCCTGCATAAAGTTTTTCATAAAAACTGCTATTTGTACACCTGTTTTAACTTCACCCTCATGAATAAATCTGTTTTTGGAGGTCCAAATCGCCCATTGTGTATAAACTATAGTTTTGCAAATAGCCGTAGATCTGAAATAAAAAATATTTGCTAACCAATCTCTGAAGTCAGTGTTTACAACTGGAGTAGGCCAACTGATACTTAAGTTCTCCCATGTTTCTTTTACAGTAGGGCACTCTCGGAACAAGTGTTCCCTCGTTTCCGCCTCATGTTGGCACCAGTGACAAGTAGCAGAACCAATTAATCTTCTGTAGTTAAGATTACTGAAAGTAGGCAAAAATTTTTGCCAAAAGCGTCATATTGTAATCTTAATTTTAGAGGGAAGATCTAGATTCCACAATTTTTTGTAAAATTGTTTATAATTTTCCTGTAAATGAATCTGGTCATCATGTAGAAGAAGTTTATGTCCACTACGCACCGAGTATTCTCCAGTTGGTTCACCTTGCCAAATGTAATAGTCTTCATGCTTATACAGATACAAAGGGATACAAAGGATCCTGTCTGCATCCTGCTCCGAAAAAGTATTATAGATCAATTCAGAATTCCATTTTCTAGTGCTAGCATTGATCAGATCAGCAACCTTTAGAATGCTTAAATTAACATTCAAATTCTATAATATGAAATCCTCACTTCTAGGGATCCATGCGTCCTTCCAAATAGAGACTTTCATTCCATTCCCGATTCTCCAGCCCAATCCCTTCAAAAGCAGCCCCTTTGCAGCCCATATACTCTGCCAGGTAAGAGGAGGTAAATTTCCCAACCTAGAATTTAAGAAATCAGATTATTTGTAATATTTGGCTTTTACAGTACGTGCTAGTAAAGAATTAGGATTACGTAACAAATGCCAACCCTGTTTGGCCAATAACGCTATATTAAAATGAATCAGATTACGAAAACCCATACCACCTTCATCCTTAAGTGCACACAATGATTTCCAATCACATCAGTGCATACCTCGTTTTCTATGATTTTTCCTCCACCAAAATGACCCCATAATATTTTCCAATTCAAGACAGAGATTTTGGCAAAAGGAAGCAAGCCATTGTGTAAGTAGGAATTGCTTGCAAAATAGATTTTATAAAAACCTCTTTGCCTCCCTGTGAAATATGTCGTAAACTCAAACTATTTATCTTCTGCTTCAATCGATCTTTCAAATTCTGGAAAGCCAATTTCTTTTTCCGGCCCACCATATTTGGGAGACCCAGGTATTTCTCTTGATTCGTTGAGCACCGAACATTAAGAGTTTGAAAAACCATATCCTTATTCTGGTCATTCACATTTGAACTGAAAAAAGCCACGGATTTTTCAAAATTAACACACTGCCCCGAGCACGACTCATACTCTTCAAGAATGTCCTTCACCATACTAATCCCCCTATTTGAAACCTCCCCGAATAAAATACAATCATCCGCGAACATGAGGTGGGTAATAGGTGGAGTTGATCTACATACCTTGACCTCAAAAATTCTTATTTCCTAACAAGCCAGACGCATTAATGCAGAAAGCCCCTCACCACAAAACAAAAATAAATAGGGGCTCAAAGGATCCATTTGTCGCAAACCCCTAGAAGGCCTAAAACTTGATCCTTCCTTACTGTTATGTAAGATAGAGTATTGGACAGAATTGACGCAATGAAGAATAACATCAATAAACCTATCTTCAAAGCCTATTTTAGCCATCATCCCTTTAAGAATAGGCCATTCAACTCTATCGTAAGCCTTGTTCATGTCCAGTTTTAAGGCCATGAAACCTTTTCTTCCTGATCTTTTATTCTTAAAAGAATGAAAAACTTTATAAGCAAGTAAGACATTATCAGTGATAAGTCTACCAGGAACAAATGTACTTTAAGCAACATCAATACATCCATCCAAAACCTTTTGTAGTCGATTAGCCACTGTCTTGGCAATAATCTTATAAATAACATTACAAAGGCTAATAGGGTGAAAGTTCTTCAAATTGGTAGGATTAGCAGTTTTTGGAATCAATACCAGATGAGTCTTGTTTATTTCTTCCAAAGAATTTCCATTATTCAGAATATTTAAACAAAATTCACAAGTATCCTTACTAATGATGTGCCAGTACTTTTGGTAAAAAATTACCAGAAAACCATCAGCACTTGAAGCTTTCGTAGGCCCCATTCCTTTCAGCGCCTTAATAATTTCTCCCTCGTCATAAGGTTCCATCAAAATCC
Organism: Gossypium hirsutum; assembly: GCF_007990345.1. Lineage (NCBI taxonomy): Eukaryota > Viridiplantae > Streptophyta > Magnoliopsida > Malvales > Malvaceae > Gossypium > Gossypium hirsutum. Next base: position 13,977,191 of record NC_053436.1, read on the forward strand.
GATTCATGCCTTCCGATATATACGAATGAACCCCAAACAGAATATTCTCCAAATTCCCGATTCCTCTAGTCATAAAGAGGTAAGAAAAATACCCCCGAGCAATGTTCACCACCTCCCTACTGTCCATAGAAAGGAACTATCATCTCTTTGAAGAACCCGAATCCGATTAATATGCCATCTTTGGGAAAATATTTATGGAAAAATGAAGTATTTCTATCTCCCATTTTCAACCAATTAGCTCTAGCACGTTGCTCCCAATAACGCTCCTCATTATCCATCTCCATATTCAGGTGAAGTTTGACTTCAAAAATCTCTCCCAAGTTCTCCTTCGACTTCTCCTCGCAATTCAATTCCTCCAACCACCTATTTAATTGTTGTACTTATCTACTTCTTCTATTTCTAACCTTACTTGCTCAAACCTTCAATCTATTAGCAAGAGTATCCATACGATGTAAAAAGGAGCCCGAGCTATCCTCCCATAACTTCCTTATCTCCCTCTCACAAGATTCTTTTAAAGTCAAACAAACTTCAAATCAAAATCTGACTTTTCTACTCCCCAAAATAGCATTATACATTTCAATGAGCAATGGACAATGGTCCGAGAAAGAATGCGGTAAATGATGCAAAGAATAAGTTGGAAAAAGATGAAATTAAGCGTCTGTAGCCACTCCTCTATCGATTCTTTCTCTAATATTTCTCTCCATAATACGACCTATTTCCCATGTAAACCACGCACCCAAAAAACCTATATCCTCCAAGAAACAATCTTCCAAAGTTTTACGGAAAGCCTCCATCCGACCCTCTTCTCTTGATAGCCCTCCTTGCTTTTCATGTGCAAAGAGAATATCGTTGAAGTCGTCTCTAACTAGCCATGGAAGCGAATTATTTCTCCCCAACCTTCAAAGTAAATTCCAAGTCTCCTGTTTATTTCTGACCTCTGGAGCCTCATAGAAACCGATAAAACACTAGTGAGGTGCACCTTTATCTTCTTGAATTTCAACGTTAATATGGTTCTTTGAAAAACTCTTTAAATGAACTAAATTGCTTCCGTTCCACCCTAACTTAACCCACCTCGAGAACAGTCAGACAGAACATCAATCCCATTGAAAAAACCACAACGTCTCCTAACAACCTCCATCCTTGTCGAACTCAGTTTAGTATCTATAAAAAAGACTAAATGGGGATGGTAAATCTTCAGCATATACTGAAGTCGTCTAACTGCTCGTGGACTCCCCAATCCACGAACATTCCAGTATAAGATTTTCATTTTTGCTGGTCGACGTGCCCGCTGGCAGTTGTCGATATCTGAGTAAAATGAGCTGAATGCCCATCCACAGCCTCCAATGAATCCTGTTTAATAGAAACATTAGAGCCCAAAGAATTAAATCTCTATCTTTTTTTTGCCATCTTCATGGAGAAAAGGTTCTTCTTCTGTCTCACAGTCCATGTTTGCCACTTCCACTCCATTTATCCGGCCCAGCCCACTTAGAAATGTCTTTGGAAGAACACCTTCCCTTGAACTCCTCACCGGTTGATTGTTTCCATTCCTCAAAATCTTTCCAGCATTAATACTCAAATTATTTCCTTGTTTAGAGCCAACTCAAACAGTTGGAACTTTGGAACCTTCCAAATTGATCCCCAAAACAGGATTAAGATTACCCCCACATTCACATCCTTGATTAGTGTTAGATTGTTGGCTGGATTGACGCCCAAATCTAGAGTTACCAAAAAAATCATTCTCTTCATTACCCCTTAACCAGATACTGTTCACAATGGATGCCTTCCTCCCTTGAGCCCTCAAAGACAAATCCCAACCCATCTCCAATTCCTGTGTTCCATATTGAAGCCTTTTCGGGCAAAAACTATCCCCATGCCCAAGATATCCACATAAAAAAAATAAAGTTAACTTTTCATATTTAAACTTAACTAAGTGAACTTCATTGCAGAAAGCATAACTTTTTTTTTTGTCTTTTCAAAGGAATTCAAACATCAAGTTGGACGCGTATACGCATGTAACTCATATAGCCATTTGACAATTGCTTCATATCATACTCTAAAAATTTTCCAATAAAGTTTCCAAACTGAACAACCATTGATTCCCTAAAAAAACCAGGGGGTAAATCGTGAATCTGGATCCACCAGTCTGAATACACCAAAGGAACAGACATCGGGTCTTCATTCTCCCCAAGCCTATGAAAAATCAAAAGATGATTGTTGAAAGTCCAAGGAGCACCTATGATCACCCTTGATATGTCAATCTCATTAAAAAAATTGAAGAGAAAACGATTCTCCCCCAGATCTGAAATTTGCACTCCTTCCAAAGGATGCCAAATATTTGCCATGGTATTCCTCTTTGCTGGAAAATGAACCACACTAGCAGTGAGAAAACAACCCACTAAACAAAAACTATACATTGCATCTTGTTCTTCTGCATCCCCCGGTATAGAAAACGCTTATTCTTCACCCTCATCTAACCTCAAATCTGTCAAATCACGCTCTATGATCTATTCCAGTACAAGCAACTAAAAATACTCATAAAAAGAGAATGCCTCCACCAGAAAACAAACAGAAAATCAAAGAAAATAGAAAAAAACCAGGAATAATGAAGGAAAAAAAAAGAGGAAGAAAAAACAAAACGTGTCAAGAGACAGACAAAAACGTGCCAAAGCGGCAGACTACCTCACTATCTTTAAAGAACTATAAATACTTGGATTCAAACATTAGGCTAATTAGATATCAACATTTAAGAGGTTATACATGAATCAACAAGGTAAAATTTTTGTTTTTCAACCAACAAATGATTGATAGGAGTGCTAGTGGACTTCTTTTCGATTTTGAATCCTAAAGTCATAAAACGAATACCACCCTTAACTCGACTAGGCTTAGTATTAGATCGTAAAACGAATGAGAACACTTGTGATTATACCAAAAAGTTATGTTTTTCATCCTTGTAATTTATTCAACTTGAGATTTTAGTACCTATACTTTAATTTGAGAAACTTTGATCCAAACCATTAACACTGGTAAGAAATTCCATTGCAAGTTAGTGAAAATAACAATCTATTTTTTTAATGATAAATCATTGACTTTATTACTTAAATTGAGATACAACTTGGTAGAGGTGTAGCCAAAGGGGGGAGGCAATGGCTTTGGCCACTTAGCTCAATGGGAAAAATTCTTTTATAGTTTCTCGCCAAACTTAAAATATTTAACTTAGTCCTTTTTAACCTTGGATTAAATGAAAAAAAATATAATTTTATCCTCTTTAAAATATTAATAATTTAATTTAAACATGTTTAATACAAAATTTTTAGCTTTGGTCCCCCAGATTTTATAATCTTATCTCAGCCCCTTAAACATAATTTCTGGCTTCGCACTTGTAACTTGAAATGGTACCTGAAAATTATAAAAAGAGATAGAACACTTGACCATCTTATAAGCTTCCATATTATTTGATCTTCTTGTCTATTAAACCTTGATATCATTCCGAGCACTAAGAAATTCTTTGCACTCGAGTATAACATTGCTGAATTCAGTCCAGTCATCATCCATCGACTTCAGTGATGCTGTAACTTTTTAAGCGTTAGTATAAGCACGACCCCCTATCAACACAATTTCTTACTAGCTAACTTTAAGGCTACCCTCAATGTCAAAGCTATTGGAAAAATCCCGGTTTGAAAGCGACTTTCTTGCATAGTGGAAAATTAAAATTTTGAAAACTGACCGGATTTATGATATTTATAGCAATAAACCTTAATCGAATTCATACCTGTGTTTTTGACTTAGCGGACGTTTGTTGTTCCCAACTTTCAACCAAACCATTTTCTTCGCTATTTTTGTACCATGAACTACTTCTAGTGTGGGCTCAAACCAATTGAATCGATACACAGAACTAGAAAAAGTTTCTCTCATTTTGGGGGTGAAAACAAAAATTCTCTCTTGTTAACAGAAACCATTAGAAGTGATATTTCGAAAAAATAATGTAATAGTTGAGAATACATTCTCTCAATTTTTTGGCAGAATAACAATCTCTCAAAGTTGTGTTCATAGAGCTCTACCGGTGTCATCTATTTATAGGAAGAGAAGGTAGAACCCTTGTTGAATTGAAGTGATTTATTTCAAATAGAAAAATAATATCCTATTTAGAATAGGAATAGGGTGGATGACACACCCTAGTATTCCTACTAAGGTTGCCACCCTCTTCATGTGCATGACGGGTTTTTGGGCCTTTCTCAAATCGGGTCCAATTACGAGTACTTTCTAAGCCTTTTTGACCTAGTACTTTGTAATGTGGTCCAACCCGAACTATTTTTTCTATTTCTCAAAATAAAATTTAATATTATATATAAAATAATTTTCTCATCCCTATTTTACCTCTAGTAAAATTTTAATGATTTTACCCCTGGTAAAATTTCAAGAAAATATGTTCAATAGTTCACAAGTCAATATGTTCACTATGACCAAATGGTTTATTTTCATTTTCGGGTTTCAAAACAGTCCAGAAACATAAATTCATTCTTCTAATCTTTTTTTAAGTAATTTATATAGGACTGAAAATGAATCATTTCCATTTTCATTTCCATTTTTGGAAACCTACATTCATTTCCAAATGACTCCATTTCTCTATTTTAGAGAAAACCATAATCATTCCTAAATGTTTCCCATTTCTCTTTTCCTATTCATTCTGTTTATTTGTATTCAAACACGCAATTCATTTATGGTTTCAATGAGTTAACGGAGGGATCGATTGGACATATATAGTTGAGGCTCAAATGATTTATAAATAAGTTTCAACTTTTCACCCATTAATTATAAACTCATTTAGTTATAAAGTCATTCCACTATAGTATCATGACTCAGCTTTCCCTAACGACATAGCATTACGAAAGCAACTAATCAGTGCTAATCCAATTACCTTGTTATAAGTGTGTTACCCTCATAGGATATCCTTGATCTCTTTGGGATAATATTCGCTCTTCTAATATGATCCTATTTTATCTTATGGTAACCATTATACTTCCTTTATGAAAAGTTAATCCTTATCAAATAGTGATCAAGTCATCCATCAAAAAGACGGACGACCCGTAGCCACATTTACTTTTCATCAACCATGTAATACCAATGAGATGATATCATTTATCCATGTTTTGGACTATGAATTCCATTATTGTAAATGACACTATGCACTACAAAATTCGTACACCTAACATACTAGCTTTCGATTCCTTATCTATTTGAACTTAGACTTTTACTTACATCAAAGTGTACGAGTCACGCATACATAGTTCGTCATCTACTCAGGATTTAGGTATGCCATATTATGAATGTCACAAGTGAATAAATCCATAAACAAATCCAAGATCTATTCTTCTTAGGTCATGTCTGCTTGGTATTAGTTATTGCCGCACAGTTGTCATAATATAGTGTGATAACTTTTTTATACTAGGAAGGAATTCAAGATCCGTAAGGAAATATCAAAGACATATTGCTTTTCTGGTAGTCTTAGAGCTAGCCACATATTAGACCTCCATAATAGAGTTAGCAATACAAGTCTACTTTACACTTCTCTACACAATGGACCTGCCGTTTAGGATAAAATATAGTCCAATGTCAATTTCCTCAAATCCCGACACTTTTGGAAGTTAGAATCAGTATATCCAATAGAAGTAAGGTCTCCTTTGGAATACACAAGCACATAATCCCTTGTTCTCCATAAATACTTGAGTATATGCTTAACTGCTAGCTAGAGCCTTAGTCCTAGATTCACCTAATATTGACTTACCAACCTCACTGCAAAACATATATATGGACGTGTGCATAGCATAGCATACATGAGACTTCCTACTGCCAAAGCATAAGGAATCTTTCCCATGTTCTCGTTTTCTTCTGTTGTCTTAGGACAATCCTCTAAAGAGAGAGGAAATCCCAATATAGAGGGTTGATTTCCCTTTTTTGAATCGGTTATTACATAATGCTCCAATATCTTATCTATGTATAAGCTTGTGACAGTGGTATCATTTTGTTCTTTCGATCACTTAAGATTTGAATACCTAGAATAAAATTAGCTTCTCCTAAGTCCTTCATGCTAAACTGTTGGGTTAACTATAATTTAACCGATAATAATATCCCTATATCATTCCCAATGAGTAAAATATCACCGACATATAGAATAAGAAAGACCACATTTCCATCCCCTAAATGTTTATAAATATAAGGTTCATTTACGTTTTTCTCAAATCCAAAAGTCTTGACCACTTGATCGAATATTTGATTCCATGAGTAGGACGCTTGCTTAAGTCCATATATAGATCTAAGTAGTTCGCAAACTTATGCTCATTTCCTTTAGCTATATAACTAGTAGGTTGCATTATGTAGACGCTCTCTTCAAGATAGCCATTCAAAAATGTTGCCTTGATATCTATTTGCCAAATCTTGTATGTAACGCCCTCGAACCGACCTAATCTATCGAATCCAAATCTTGGGTGTTACTCCCTTCTTACAGATGTAACTGAAAATTCTTATTGGCATATATTATATTGTTATGTCTACACTTCGTTTATATACAAGCTATTATCTATGGCTACTATAAAGCTTATTGACGAAATACAATGTATGGTTATCATTTCGAATCAATAAAATATCAGACTTTTCTACTTTCTCTCTTAGCCTACTATGTACATTTTGGAGTACTACTTATTTATTTAGGTGTAGACTCTAGCTTTAAACATATTGACATTTTTCTCAAATGACTTATGCGCAGACGTTGACACGCCACTTGATTTCCTCTATATGCATAACAGCGTAGCGCATCGCTTTGTTGGCGTAGCCCTAGCATCGTTTCTCAGTGTACATTTCATTACAAACCTGAAAATAGAAACAACTTTAGTAAATTCGTAAGAACCTAGTGAGCTAAACCTTAGAATACTTTTTTTAATCATTCTATGTTGCACATGTATATTGCACATCCTTAGTTATTTCTTGATCTTTCTTCATTCTTTGCTGGGTACAATACTGAGGCTACAATCTTTCTTTCTTTCTTCAGAACTATCTTTCCTTCTCTTATGCCTACTATACTTAAAATCTCTTTACCTTCTATATCCTTTCTTAACTCTTATTTTTACATAATCCTTAACCTCTTTATTTACCTCATTATTAGACTTAATAACTTATTCCATACTCACTAGTCTTATCATTATCTTTGTGTGGGATAGTCTGCGCCCTATTCTTATCTCAGAATTTGCCCATATCTTCTTTACTTCATAGCACTTTCTATTATTATCTTAACTCATATATTTACCTCGCTATGTATTCTGATGCACACTAGCCTTTCTAATAATTCTTGTAACTATACAGGGTTCATCGTTCATTCGATATCCACCCAAAGACATTGTCTTCAAATGGCATCATGAGATTCGTTCTTCAAATTTCATCACAAATGCGTTCCTTTCTAAAGATAGCCATAGAAGCCTTCCTTTCAGAGTCTCACCATGTAGGTGTCCTTTTAACGAAGATGACCACAAATGCATCCATTTAACTGAGATAGCCAAAATGCATCATTTTTAATAGAGATAGCCACAAATGCATCATTTTTAATAGAGATAGCCATAAAGACATCATTTTTAACAAAGATAGCCACCAAGGCATTCCTTTAACAAAGATAGCCATAAAGGCTTCCTTTGACAAAAACAACCACAAAGACATTCATTTAACAAAGATCGCCACAAAGGCTTCCTTATAATAGAGATAGCCACAAAGGCTTCCTTTAATAGAGACAATCACAAAGGCTCACTTATATGGAAATTGATATTTTTGAAAATAGGGATTCATCTATACTCACCGTCGTAAGGTTTTCCCCTTATCGTTGGTACTTACCCAACTGTCCTTTACATATTCCATATGATGCCGTGGCCCAACCAATGTTTTACACTATATGGTCTTCAGAGTACCATGGTCTTTTTTTTCAGAGATTCGTGTTTTTAGTCCTGATGGACCCCTTTAGATGATTCTAGAGACAAACACATACACTTCATGCAAACTCATGCTTGACATACTTATTTCTTTCAAAGTTATTCATAACAGACTCTTTCACAACATACTTGTTCATGTCCTCAAAACACATATACACAGCTTGGAATCAACACTCTGTATCATTTCATCATATGTGAGTGGGTCATCATCTTCTTGTTCAGTAGACTCAGTGTTAAAAACACTTTCGTCATTTTGGAAGAACTTAGGCCTACAAGAGACCCTCCTACTATGACGAGGCTTCTTATGTTGCTAATCGATTGTAGGTCTACTATTAAGAGTTGGTTCTGGAACCATTTTCGTAACCGTTTCCATAGGGTTTTGTATTTTCCCCAAAAGCTCTTCAAGTACCTTTTTAATCTAAGGTTTGAAGTCATTCATGTAACTTTTTTCAAGGTTATAAAACAAGTTTGCTCTTTCAGGTTATAAAACAAACTACCCTTTGTTCCCTTTGGATATCCTACAAACGTGCACAATTCTATCTCTGAGTCCAACTTTCTCGCATCTTTATCCAATACGTGAGGCGAGCATCCTCAAATCTTCAAATGATTAATATGCAGCTTCTTGCCATGCCACAATTCGTATAGGGTTATCGATACTGCCTTAGATGGCACATTATTCAAAATATAGCAAGTTGTTTGTGTAGCGTATCCCTAAAAAGAGATTGGCAGCTTAGAATAACTTAACATTGAATGTACCATGTCTAACAACATTCAATTTTTTCTCTTTTCCATGTCATTCTATTGTGGAGTGCCTGACGCGGTTATCTAGGATAGAATCTCATTTTTTATGAGGTAACCTAAGAATTCATTAGATAAATACTCCCCATCTCGATCAAACCGAAGTGCCTTTTTGGGTAAACCTAGTTGTTTCTCCACTTTTGTACGAAACTCTTTGAATTTATCAAAGGTTTCACTCTTGTAATGCATCAGGTATACATACCCATATCTAGAATAGTTATAAAATAAGTTACATAATACTCGTAACCACCTTTGCACTAACGTTCATGGGGCCATTGTAACACCCCTAACCCGTATCCGATGCCAGAATAGGGTTACGAGGTATTACCGATCAATACACATCATTCACATACATAACACATACATTTATGCATTCATATAAAAAACCCATCCAACATATTCACATTGTCCCTTATAAGGCTCTACGAAGCCTTAAAACATGCTTAGAAGAGGTTCGGGACTAGATAGATAACATTTGAAAACTTTGGGAAACTTATAAAATTTTCAATCATTTAAGGGTCATATGCCCATGTGAACAGGCCGTGTGCCTCACATGGCCACCAGACACGGCCATGTCACTGGCCGTGTGAAAACAGGGCATACATACTAACTTGCACCATACGGCCGATGACACGCTCATGTGTCAGGCCGTGTGAAATCTAGAGGGGTTATTGACTTGGGTCACACGGTCAGCTACATGCCCGTGTGCCAACCCATATGTTACACACGGCCAGTAGACACGTCTGTGTTTCTAGGCTGTGCCAAGCCTGTAGGGTATACTGAGAAATTTGAAGGGTACCCCAGGGGACAAGCGGCCGTGTACCAAGGACATGTGTCACATACGGTCAAGCCTCACGCCCGTGTGCTCAGCCGTGTGGAGTGAAAATAGGCTTGGTAGAAGCCACATTTCTCACCCTCCTTGTGTACACCTAAACCACATCAAATTGCACCATTTTCATACATACGAAGACTATTAAAACATGCTATACCATAAATATATCATGCAATTTAGAAGCTATCTTCTTAAATACACAAATCCATTACCAAAACATACCAAATCAAAATGCCACAATCTTCAATTCATATGATTTTTAAATTCATTTCCTCACCATTCCATCAACTAAATCATGCTTCTCAAACATATCAATTCATCATCTATAAATCATACCATTCCTTAAGCATCAACACATCAATTAATAACTAACCAAATGAGCAACCATTTAGCCATATCAACAACCAAAATAGAGGATAACTTATAAATCCCATATACTACTTATCAAACACATAATTTGTAACACCCTAAACCCGACCTAGAAGTCTAGACTGAATTCGAAATGCTACATTGACCACCGAAGTGATCGTGAGAAAATCTTACAAAACTAGTCATTCTAAATTCGACTTTTGAAATATTTAATATCAAGTATAAAACAAAAAAAAATAGAAATATAAAATGATTAAGCTGTATAACACAATTATACCATAGTGTTAAAAACCTTATATTCAAAACTAAATAACCAATAAAAGTTTGAGACCACAAACTAATAACTTATTAGCCTCAAAACTGTCTGAGTCCTCCGCATACCGAGTCTAGCATCCAAAATCTCGAAATGTACCTGAAAGGGGAACAAAAGAGGGGGTAAGCTATACGAGCTTAGTGTGAGATCAAACTAACTAGCTAACAAATCAGAAATAGATACAGTAAACCTGAAAATAGTTCAGCAGCGAACATACTTACAGAGCGACTATAACAAAACAAACCATATGTAACTTTACAGTCATATGGCTCTGTTAGACACAATATCAGAAATTCTCAAAAGTCACAAACTAGGCTATGCCCTTTTTCTATAATCAGAATCGGTTGGGCCTTAGCCCATCACACAAAGTTCCTTTAGGCACGAGTGCCTTCCAGTCGAATAATACAATTAGATTTCTCAGTTAACTAGACAAAAATATTTCAGTCAGACAGATATTGTAGTCACAGAATCATATAAGTGCGAATGAGTTATAAAATAACCCATTCATCCGACTAACACACCATCTTCATCCAACCCTACACATCATGTGGGGATTTAATCAACCTACCCATCCCTGCACTCCAAATAGGACCTCGAAAAGCCTATCCAACCTTATATCCCCTATACATTGTCCACGACCCTCTGGGAATTGGGACCATCAGAAATCTGTATAGTGCCATACGGAAGACCGCGGCACAGACATGCAGTATAACTGCCAGATAAGATGTGCTACGCAGCAAGGCTAGCGTATAAGCTGTACTGTGCAATGCGGTGAACCACGGTACAAACTTACAGTAGAACTGCCAGATCAGATAGTGGTACATAGCGTAGCTAACGTACATGCGGTATAGTGCAAGGCGGTAATCCACTATACCGTTATCAGTAATGTCCACGACCCTCCAGGTATTGGGACCGTCCATGACCCTCTGGGTATTAGGGGCTATCAGAATGCAGATGAACTGCCAAATTGTAAATCTCCCTTCTCTTCGATATCTCACCCTAAAGCTTTGTATGCAGATGCACCAACTCAGAGTACAGATCCAGACAGTCATTCAAAGTAGTCACATACAACCAGTCAATCAATTACAGAAACGTACATACACATAACTCGTAATCCTTATCAACCTTATCACACATTTAATCACAAATGACACATAAACCGAAGCCGGAACAAAGTCACAGTTACCCTCATTAAAGCTTAGCCAAGGGTTGAAACACACAGAGGTCATGATTACACTTGAGTCGACCTAAAATCAAACTTGGCGAGATAGGGCCGCACGCCCGTGTGCTCCGACCATGTGGAGCACTTCAGGCCATGTGGGGGTCCAAACACCCGTGTGAAGGGTAGCACACGGTCGTGTGGCATAGGCACAGGATGATGTGGTGTAGAGGCATGATCGTATGATCAGGCCGTGTAAGACACTATCTAATTTCACCAAAATCAAGTGCAGAGTAGACACGACCGTGTGAGGGTCTCACACGCCCGTGTGGCCACCAGACACAACCGTGTGTCTGAAACACACGCCCGTGTGGAATCCCTAATCCCCAAATTAGTCACACGGACATGTGAACCCAATCTCAAATCCCTAATTCCCAAACTCATACGCCCGTGTGGACTAAAAGACACGGCCGTGTGGTTTCTGACAAAATCTCCAAAATAGCCATACGACCGTGTGGCACCAAAATTGGCCAAAACCCTAATTTCCCAAATTCACAAAGTCATGTGCCACGGCACACGCCTGTGTGGCCATCGGAGAGGCCATGAAACCACCCAAATTTAGTCCCGAAACCACCGTTTAAGCCACCGTAATAGTTCTTAACCTTTTTCCTATCAAAGTACATCAGAAGGTGATGATTTCCCATCACTTCCATCAACTAAAACCCAAAATCCATGGGTTAGCATTCAGTCAAGAAAAGCCGAAAAAGAAGATTCACAAAACAAAATAAACCGATAAGAACTGTAGACAAGGTTTGAAACCCACACTTGTTTGCGATTGGAGAAACCGACAGAGGCGCAAAATTCCCGAATCCACAATTAATCAACAACACTCATTTTTTACAGAGGACAGTAATAGCAAAAATAAAAGTAAGGAGAAGGAGAGGAACAGAAAAAGAATGTGCAAGGGAGGGAAAATAAAATAAAATATCAAAATAAACTATAGTAAAATATATAATAATAACCAAATTATATAATAAGTGTTTTAACCAAAAACAGAAATAATTAAAATGTTTTCTAAATTCCCCACACAAGGACTCAAACTTAGAACCCTGAGACAAGCCAACACACTCACAACCACTAGACCAGCGGGCCCATTTTGCCACTAAACTGCACAATTTAACTTATGTGGGCAACCTTCTCACTATCCCTACACTCAAACCCCAGAACTTCTAGACCCAAAATTTAGGGCGTTACATAATTCAAGTCAACTTAAATAGCCAAATACACACCAACATTTACATTATTAGCAAGCCAAATCTCATGGCTAATATCATATTTCAAAACATATCATCAACTCACTAGCCTATACATGCCATATACCATAAATACAAAGCTTCAAAAGTACCAACGAGATGATCGATAGTGCGGTGACGTTTCCTGACGATCCCCGAGTCTGAGCTAGCTTCGATAATCTATAAAATAGGGAAATAACACACAAAGTAAGCTTTAAAAGCTTAGTAAGCCATATACAAATAAAGTCATCATATGAATATTTGCATATCAATTCAATTATGCTAAGCATAGCGAAACACATACAAGTTCACAAACCTTTCTCATTGTACACATATTCAGTATCATAATTGAGTTCATCAAATACTTCCCTTTTCAATACTTGTATGGATCTCGTACGTACCTGAGTCACTTAACTCATTCCCATATTCTTTCTCGACTTAACTTTGTCGTTGAACCATTCGAAATCATTAAAGATACTTGGCAATCACATTTAACTCATACAATGCCATATCCTAGATATGGTCTTACATGTTATCACGTATCGATGCCACTGTTCTAGACAGGATCTTACCCAAAATTGATCAACGATGCCAATGTCCTAGACATGGTCTTACATGTAATTACAATACAATGCCAATGTCCCAGACATGGTCTTACATGTAATCACATCTCGGCAACCTAATGCTATGACATTTGTATCCTATACTATTCTTAAGGTTCGTATGAGACTTTCGGATGTCGTAACTCTGTCGATTCTTGCTCGTATATACTCATTCAACATTCATAACAATTCAATGACAATTAAACATGTATAATTAAATTTAAAGATATTTATTCACATATGAACTTACCTTGTAGTCGGAATAGAAGGACCGGATCAACTATTCAACAACTTTCGATTTCCCCTGATCTAAATCCGATTTCTTTCTTTCTTGATCTATAGACATTCAAAATTAACTTATTTTTTCACAACTCATTCAATTTAGTCCAAAAACACATATTTGGGGATTTTTACACTTTAGCCCCTAAAGTTCTATATTTTTACAATTTAGTCCTTATTACATAAAATTGCAAATTCATGAAATTTAAGGACAACCCATGCTAGACGAATTTTTTATAGCTTCATAGCAGCCCAAATTTATCAATATTTCACACATTTAACCACACATTTTCATCTATTCATAGTTTAATCCCTTTTATGCAATTTCACTAAAAATCACTTTACAAAACATGATAATCTATCAACAAATACTCATTTTTCATCATCAAACATTCAAGATCTCAAGCATTCATCAATAGCACTTCACAAAATCATCAAAAAATTCAAAAATTAAGACATGGGCTAGCTAGTACTTGAAGCAACGATCACAACAACGTAGAAATCATTAAAACCTGAACAAATTTCATACCTCAATCAAGATGAACAATGGTCGAATACCTAAAGCTTCAATGGCTTCTATATTTTCTCTATTTTCAGTTGATGAAGATGACCATTAAGCATTAAAATTGTTTTATTTTATTTAATTTAACTTAATACATAGTTTACCATTTTACCCTTGGTTATTAAACCATTTCATCATCAATTATAAGGCCATTAATGTCCATATCCACTATCAATGGTATAATTTCAACATAAGGACTTCTCATTTAATCAACCATAGCAATTAAACACATTTAACATATAGAACGCAATTTTTGCATTTTACGCGATTAAGTCTTTTCGTCAAATTAACCACTTAAACTATAAAATTAGTTCACGAAATTTTCACACATACATATTCACATGCAATAAACACAAAAAATAATATTAAAATAATTTTTTGACCTCAGGTTTTTGGTTCCAAAATCACTATTCTGATTGAACTAAAACCGGGCTGTTACAGCCATATACATAAGTGTGCACAAGTTCTAGAAGTTTTCTGACCCTCATTCCTTTTGCGTTAAAAGATCATTTAGTTATCCTACCTTCCAAGCAAGATCCACATTGTGGAGGATCAAATTTTGTAAGCAGACTTAAAATGTCATTTTTTACAAGTCTACTGATTCTTTCTCAGTTAATATGACCGAGTCTCAAATACCAAAGGTACGCCTTATTAGAATTAAAAGTTTCAAGTCTTTTATTCGATATTTTAGTCTTAAGCAATGCTTACATATTTGGTTTTTATAAAAATGAAGATTATTTAACATCCATCTATTACAAATAAGATTGTGATTTGATAAATGCCAAATTATACATATCTATACCCGAAATACTTAGCATATTTATGGATGTTTATTACTAGATTTGTGGATTTTGGTGCTCTTAATTCGGTTATTTCATGTTTTGTACTCAGGAGAGCACCAAGAGTCAAAAGGAGCCAAAAACGAGCCAAAGAGGGACAAAACAGACCAAATCGAGAAGATGACACGGCCTAAGCCTTGACACACGGGCATCTCACACGCCCGTGTCCTTCGGGGGTGTCGACCAAGGTTTTCACGATTCACACGGCCTGGCCATTGAGCTCATACGATCGTGTGCAATTCAATGGATCAAACACGGCCTGGTAATCATGTCACATAGGCGTGGCACACGGACGTGTCCCTTTTTCAAAGAGTTGTATTTTACACGGAAAAGGGTACTTAGGGAGGAAGAAAGCCAATCCAAAGCCTATATAAACACCCTAAGTGTGACCTAAAAGGGGGCCACTCTTTCCAGTACTTTTCTGGAATACAGAACCACATGCTAGGAATTACTTGAAGAAAGCCAAACGATCCATCTAAAAAGCCTGAGCTACTCCAAGACTGAAGATCTCTTTGAGAATTCCTTCAGGGGTTTTAGAGTTTTCTTTATGTTTTGTTATTTTCATACTTTTGAGTTGTACTCTTATTTTATTATGAACTAAACCCCTTAGATACCTAAGGGGGATAAAACCTATGATGGATCTTGTTATTATTATCTGAACTGTATGATAAATACTTGATTTGTTCTTAATTATGTGTTCTTAATGCTTGAGTTAATATTCCAGGTATTAATTCATGATTTGATGTGCTTATGCAGAGGAGGAATAGACCCTGCCTAAGAGTAGATTTGGCAGAATTAAGCGGAGTTGATCAAACGCCTAGAAATAGGGTTACGAGATTTTGCCGGATTAGGGTGAAACCTAATATGGGAGTCCATAGAGTGATTTACTGCTTCCCTAGGGGTTTTAATTAAGAAAGAAATTTTGATTAATTCAACTGAGGGTTAGATGTTATTAGTCTCGAAAGGGATAATAACATAGGTTAGGGAGTCTCACGGATCAAGTCAAGTGAATAAATCGTCTGGTTCAGAGTCAGATAATAAGTGAAATCTAGGTGGATTCCTCCTTGAGTGTCGTCTTTATCAATTTCTTCTCTTCAAGTCTTTTTCCAAATTTTCTCTTTGCTTTAATTAAATTGGTTAATTAGTTTAGATAATTAGTTTAATAAAAAACCCTTTTATTCTTAGGCTAGATAATAAAAAGATAGTTATTACTAGTACTTTTGGTTCCCTTGGGTACGATATCCCGGTCTTGCCATTACTATACTATTGTTCGATAGGTGCGCTTGCCTTTTCGTCGTGATAATAGTTAGTCTAGGTTTGATCTTCATTATAAATATTTATTACTTGTTACGAATCACACGATCATGATTTCTAAATATTGCAATTCCATTATTAGAAGTCATGGTCAAGCTGTCTTTATATAAACATGCAACGAAAATTGAGTTTATTTTAAAACTTGGTACATAAAAAACATCTTTTAAAATGATCTTGCACTGGTCAAGGTGCTACAATTGTCCATTTCCAGTCCACAACGATAAATTCTTATCTCTAAGATCTTTAGTCTCTTCGAACCCTTGTTGAGAAACACAAACATGATTAGTGGCTCCTGAATCAATGACCCAATGGTCTGTTGAGTCTTTCACTAAACAAGCTTCTATCATCAAGAGTTTTATACCTTTGCTTTTGGTATCTAGCTATACTTTCCACTCTATACAGTTTCCTTGAAGTGCCCTTTCTTACTGTAGAAGAAACATTTTAACTTAGAAAGTTTTTAGGCTTTCTGGTTCTCTTCTTTTCCACTTGTGGTGGCTTAGAGACCTTAGCCTTACCTTTCTTAGTGCGCTTTCCCTTCCATTTTTCTCTTTGGACCGACTGTCCATCATTCAACATCAACTTATAGGATTGTAACTCCTGTATGAGTTGCGTAAGCGTTATATTTTTGTTGCCAATGTTATATGCGACCCGAAAACTAGAAAAATCCTTGACAAGATTTTGAACACCATCTCTATTTGGGTGTTTTAGTTCAAATTTCCCTTATTGTTTGCAGCCTTAGAAAAGTAGCCTATAAGAGTGATCATATGGTCTTCAATCCAAGTGTTGGGCTTTTACTAAGCATTCATTAAGCTCCTTATAGCAAAATGTCAAGCCAAGGTAGCTTTGCCTCCCAACATGTTTTTTAGCTTCTCTAAAATCGCTTTAGTAGTCTCACAGCTCTCTAAGTTTTCATATAGAGTGTTGGTCATGCTTGCTAACATATAGCAACAAGATATCTCATCAGACTCTTCCCAAGATTTTCCAACATCAGCTTGAGTGGTAGGAGGACACTTAGTATCAATAACTGTTTTAAGTTTCTCACAGCTCATGACAGTTATCAAGTTCCTTTTCCATTCCTTATATTTGTTTCCATTTAGATTATTTTCAATGAATATGTTCAATAAGGGAGTTGGTGTCATTTTCAAACTAAAAATAAAAAAATTCATATATTAATATCTTTGTATTAAGCAAATGTTTGAAAACATTTTGCAACATTATGATATGCATTAAGATGATGCATTTGTCTTACATTAAACCTTAAAAATATTTGTAAGTGATAATTCTCACACCCAATAAATTAAGCCACCTTGGGGTGATCATGATCAAATAGTAAGAATATGGATTTCCATCCTATTATTACATGAACCTAATTCCTTAGGCATTTACACGTACTAATAATCGTGTAACGTTTGATCATCATTCTAACTTAAGTAGAGTTCTATGAGGAGTTACTTAACTAGAAGATCTTGATTATATAACCATCAACTCAACACTTATCACATCATGCACCAAAAATGAGTCATCATATGACAATCTCACCGAGTATCATGCTTTGACTAATTGTCCTCTTTTAAAGATATAATTTCTTGACGTATCGCATGACAATGCCTACCAAAAAGACCAGTCCAACTATCATTTGATCACAAGAGAATTCTTCTTATT
Source organism: Gossypium hirsutum (assembly GCF_007990345.1). Taxonomy (NCBI): domain Eukaryota; kingdom Viridiplantae; phylum Streptophyta; class Magnoliopsida; order Malvales; family Malvaceae; genus Gossypium; species Gossypium hirsutum. Next base: position 13,995,179 of record NC_053436.1, read on the forward strand.
TTCAGGAAATCTACTCAATAAAATCCACATAGCAATCTTACCGTGGGGTAGTGCACCTGCCATGCCATCACAAAAGACTATTGATGGAGGCTATAGGTCTTGTTTAGGGACCTTCACTCACTTAATATTTTAAAAAACATGCAAGGTTTTTATAATTTCTGGTTTCAATCATGTACGATCAATATATGCATAACAAGTACATGTGACATTCTTTCCTAAACTATATAACATGCTTATCTCATATATGCATGACATGCTATGACAATTTTATAATAATCACATTCAATGAATCAAACAATTTTGATTCTCCACAGTTTTTCTTTTAATGGAAAAAGTGAAAAAGTGAGTGTGAATTGTGCACCAAGTAGGTTCCAAGGAAATGGAGGTGAGTTGTATTTGACCACTTAAAAACCAAGCCTTCCTTATTAGATCTAATACTAGACATGTACCTTCTCATTACCATACTTCTCATAGTAATAGAATAACCAAAAGAAATAAACAAAACAATACAACACTCATATTTTCTCATTACCAAACTTCTTACAATAACCGAATAATTTAAAGAAGTGAATGAAACAATACAACACATGCATTTTCTCATTACCACACTTCTTATCTTTAATAAATCAGCTATGAGTCATTTCATGCATATATATCTCAATTATATCACAAATAATTATTAAACATATATATAAAGAGATGAGTAATAAAATAAAATCTTCAGCCAATGTTTCCATGGTTTATTTATAAAAAATAAATGAAAAATAAAAAAATACATAAATTTTCATCATAAGGCATTCCTTGTGTCTTCGACCGCCATCACTCCATCTTCTTCTTGTCATTGACTCCATTTTAGAAAAATTACATTTATGTCCTATGTCTGTTTCTGGCTCACAAGAATTCTATTAATAAAAATAATTCTACGTGGAGATGATAGTCCACGGTCTATTTCCTAAGAACCACAATACTGAAAATAATAATTATATAAATATAAATATATATAATATTGCATTCATTCACATACATTCCCCTAAACATACAAATAATTAGAAGAATTCACATCTTATCAAATATTAATCAAACAAGATGAAGAGAGAGATTCGTTCTCGGTTTGCACAAAAAACATAACACAATTTGACTGTAATACCAAAACGATTTTCTTACACAGCGAAAAATTAAAATTTTGAAAAATGACTCAGTTTGTGATATTTATAACCTTAACCGAATTTGTACCTATGTCTTCGAATTAGTGGATGTTTGTTGTTACTGACTTTCAACCAAACGATCTTCTTCGTTATTCTCATACCACGAACTACTTCGAGTCTGGGTTCAAACCAATTGAATTGAAAACAAAACTAGAAAAAGTTCTCTCATTGTGGGGTGAAAATGAAAATTCTCTCTTCTTAATAGAAACCGGTAGAATTTATATTCCGAAAAAATATATGTAATAATTGAGAATAAATTCTCTTTATTTTTTGACAGAATAATCATCTCTCAAAGTTGTCTTCATAACTCTACCAATACCCTCTATTTATAGGAAGAAAAGGTAAAACTCTTATTGAGTTGTAGTGATTCATTTCAAATAGAAAGACATCATCTTACTTAGAGTACTTTTAAGGCCTTTTTGACCCAATACTCTGTAATGTGATCCAACCTAATGCACTTTTTCTATTTTCCAAAATAAAATTTAATATTTATATATAAAATAAATTTTTCATCCTTATTTTACCTCTAGCAAAATTTTGACGATTTTGCCTCTGGTAAAATTTCGAGAAAATACGTTCAATATTTCACAACTCAACATGTTTACTATGACCGAATAGTTTATTTTCATTTTCAGGCTTCAAAAAAGTCCAAAAATATAAATTTATCCTTCCGATCATTTTTTAAGTAATCCATATAAGATTGCAAATGGATCATTTCCATTTCCATTTTTAGAAACCTACATTCATTTCCAAATGACTCCATTTCTCCATTTTGGGAAAAATCATAATCATTCATGAATGTTTCCCATTTATCTTTTCCTATTTATTCTGTTCATTTGTATTCAAACATGTAATTCATTCTTGGTTTCAACGAGCTAGTGAAGGAATCGATTGGACATATGTAGTTGAGGCTCAAATGATTTATAATTAAGTTTTAGCTTTTCTTTTATTAATTATAAACTCATTTAGTCATAAAGTCATTCCATTGTATTATTGTGACTGAGCTCTCCCCAAAGATATACTATTATGAGAGCAACTACTCAGTGCTCGTCCAATAACCTTGTCATAAGTGTGTTACCCTCATAGGATATTCTTAATCTCTTTGGAATAATATCCGTTCTCATAATATGATCCTATTTTATCTTATGGTAACCATTACATTTTCCTTCATGAAAAGTTAATCACTATCAAATAGTGATCAAGTCATCCATCACAAAGATGGATAACTCGTGGCCATATTTACATTTCATCAACCATGTAATGTCAATGAAAGGATATCATTTACCCATGTTTTGGGCTATGAATTCCACTGTTGTAAACGGCACTACATACTATAGAAGTCATACACCTAATGCACCAGCATTCGATTCCTTATCTATTTGAACTCAAACTTTTACTTACACCAAAGTGTACAAGTCACGCAAACATTGTTCACCATCCACTCAGGATTTAGGTATGCCACACTATAAACGTCACAAGTGAATAAATCCATAAACAGATTCAGGATCTACTCTGCTTGGGTCATGTCCGATGTATTGTCATTCTAGTCAGTCACATCTTTGTCTTTATCTTCTAGGATTCATCCACTCCGATACCCAAAACAAGGCATCTCCCCAATTGGACTTGATAGATGACATATTAGTCTTTTAATCGGTTTGCTAATTTTCGATTATACTAAGGACATGTTTAGGTTCGTCTACTAATACAATTTGTCTTTCCATACTACGAACTGACCATGTAATACTGCTTAGTATTAGTTAAACGTTTAGACAATCAAATGAGCAACATTTTCTTCCATTTTTCTTTGTGTGAAAAACCCATGTAACGACAATTATAAAAAGTATATTAATGTAATCAATGATTTTTTATTAACCATTCCATTCAAAAAAATTACAAGTTTCCAAACAAATATACTAACTCAGGGCACCAGATCCAACAAAAGCTTCAACAACCCTTGGTGAAAAGAAACTTGTTGCATTCGAGACAATAGCTATATCAAGTTCTCCATTAGTCTTCCTTAGAATAATACATGTTCCCTTATTTCGTTCCTGTTGAAAAATGACAACATCCACCTTGCAGTACCAAACATCTTGATATGCACTCATGCTATCAAGTACACCCACATTCAACTAATTACAATTCTATATATTATAATGAGCCTCCTACCACTCAACCAGTAACCACAAAGTTGCACATAAGACGTATGGTAAAGACATAATAGCTTTTATTTCATATGGCCTCATTTCTCACCCACAACAAACGCTAACAGGTCACATAAAATTCCTCAAGCATAGTTTTTGGTTGTATAGTAGACAGTACCTTGAAAAATCAACAAAAGAAAAATCAAGAAACGTTTCAAATAACCCAAAATGTGCCACCATTCAACAACAATAGGGCAAGAAAGCAAAACATGAGAACTGTGCTCTTGAGCGTTACATCTTTTATAGTCCAAATGAATGTCAATCCCCTCTCCCTTAAACAAAATTTAGATGATAGTATATCTCGTAAAGCCCTCAACATGAATTCTTTGACTTTAGGCGGAATGCCCAAATGCCAAAGCAGTCTCTAATTTACTTTGTTCATATCCTCCAACTTGCGTTTATAAAGGGTATTTGCAACATGGTAACCATATTTAACTTTATTTTATTTTTTGTTACCCAAAAGTAAATTTTATTCAATTAAGCTCAAGAGTTATGAAAATCTGAACCAAGAAAGTTACAACCATATAATCACACCAGATCATATCAAAATCAGATTGAAAAAAATCTAATGCTTAAAAAAATTAAAACACAACCAGAAAAGCAACAACAAAATAAAAGCCAACAAGAAAACTGATCTCCTATCCACAAAAGAAAGAAAAAATTCCCAACACTTAAAGCCATAATAAGTAGGTCATCCACTAGATAAAAGTTGACCAACAACAATCCCTTTCAAAAACATTAATGATCCACAAGGCTTTGATTCAACACCTTAACAGAACCACAATCGTGAATAGGAGAACCCTCCTCCAAGAATAAAAAACCAAAAGATGCATACACCATTCATGTGTTGAACCATTGTTCCACACCCAAACAAAAATCAACAACGTTAAAAGTCAAGTTAAAATAATCCAAAAACATCACAAAAGACAGAAAAATCACATTGAATCAATGAAAAGATTAAAGTAGGACCATCAAACCGTACATGGGTATCCTAGCCAATACAATAACAATGTTATTAAAACCACATAACCAAGCCTACAATGATTCACGATAACACCTTCATTGCTTCATATTTTTAAATACTTTTTGTATGATGAGCATATCCACTTGCGAAATTTACACAATATTCCTACTAGACAATTCACCTTAACCTCAGACATTGCATAAAATTATTTACATAATGACAAGACTCAAAACACACCCATAAAACCCCACTTTCTTCCTTAGCACCTACACAGACACAACTTCCTCCCTTAAGATTCTAAGATTTTTGTTTGCTATATCACCGTCAAAGAGTAAATTATTAACAATAAAATTCACCCTCTTACCTACATCTATAGCATTTTTAGCATGTTGACCTCTCTTCCCCTATTTTTTACTCTTCTTTCCCAACTTTGCCAAAATTTCTTCTTCAATATCTTCAACAAGATTGCTCTATTTGTTGTAAAAAAATCTGGTTTAAAAATGGTTTTGTCACAGCAGAAAATTAAAATTTTGAAAATTGAGTCGTTTTGTGTTACTTATAGCAATAAACTTTTCTTGAAAAATACTTGTGGTTTATGTGAAACGGGTCCTTAACATCCCTAGATTTCAACCAAATGACCTTTGCTATTCTTGTACCACGAATCTCTTTGAATGTGGCTTAAAAAATCATGAATCAAACACAAAACCAAAAATAATTTTCTTACTTTCAACAGGAATGTAAATCTCTCTCTATAAAAACTGATAAAATTGTTATTCCCAGAAAATAGAATTTATATTTAGAAAATAAATTCTCACTATTTTTAGGAAAAATAACAAAATCTCAAAATTGTATATAGCTTTTGTATTTTAGCCCTACTAATGCTATTTATTTGTAGGTAGAGATAGAAGAATCCTGGTTAAATTAGTAGAATACAAATAATATTTATTTGATAGAAAAACAAGTCACCCAGTTCTATTAGGAGAGAGGAGCGACTAACCTTAGTTAATTGTACTAGGGTTGTCACTCCTCATACATATTATGAGGGGTTTTGGGTCTCTCCTGTATCAAGTCCAATTATATGTGCTTCTTGGACTTGTAACCTTACCTTTTATAATTTAATCCAACATAATAAATGTTTTTCTATTTCTAATTAAATTTGTAACGTCCCCTAACCCTATACCGTCACCGGAACAAGGTTATGAGACATTACCAGTCAGTACAGTCCAATTCCGACCATTAATTAAAATAAATATTCACACACATCCTAGTTTTAAGATATAGTCCCTTTAATGGGCCCTTGCGATCCAATATGAACAGTAAATTCAATTCAGAACTAATTTAGAATCACTACGAATTTTTAGTAAATTTCAAAATTCATACTATATACCGTCGCCAACCATAATTTACTTATTTCATCAATACTTTTACAACCTAAATGACTCTCATTAAACATCCTGGGTACATGCCATTATCAATACTCAACATACTTTACCTTAATGAATTCAGGATCGTCCTGGGATACTGATTCAACGTACTATCTTTACTTAACCTGCGCACAGAAACAAACCGTAGGCTGAGTATGGTATACTCAGTGGTATTTCTATAATCCGAACAATTAATAATATAACAAATACTTAAGATCATAATAACAATTACAATTATTCAATTATTTATTCATAGATAAATTTCAACTACTTACCATATAAATTTTATACAAATCATATAATAAACACAATAACATAATTGTTCAATTCTTAACTAAATCCATTATTATTTACTCCATTCTTTCACTTACTACTCGGTATAGCTTTCCTTAATTTACTCACAATTCAATATCATTAAACTATATTCAACTATACACTTATCAATCATATTCCATTTTAATTCATTTTAATAACTGTCAATTTCATTTATATCATATCAACTTACTATCCCTGATAGCTTTCAGTATATACATACGATTCATATATCTCAAATCACATTTCAATTCATCAAGTGGCATCATATATCATCAATTCGAACTCCAATCATTTCATGAACCTTTGGTTCATATTTTCAATTTCATAACTAAATTTTCAATTCTCAATTCAATTTCTCGTTTCATTTCAATAGCTTGATCAATCAAATTTATTCGATTTATCTTTCACTTATTTACCCCTATTAACAAACCCGGACTTTGACAGATACACGGATTCCAACCCAAACACACCCGTACGGCACATTGTGCCTAAAACGGTACATAGTACCTGATCAGTATACGACACATAAAGTGCCTAAAACGACACACGAGGTGCCTGATACGACACACGAGGTGCCTGAAATACGACACATAAAGTGCCTAATCGATAAAGCCGGCAAATCCCGTACACTTCCAAATCCTATGGCATGCCAATTATATCCGACTCAGCCCGACTAGTTAATAGGGTATTTCATTTACTTTCTCAATTTAATAATTCTTTCATCAATATCTCATTCCGATAATAACACATATTTACCCATTTTCACAATTCATACAATTTCATTCAATTCAACAAATATATTTCAATTATGCACATTAATTCATAATTCAATACAATTCAATTCACTTTTCAATACCAAATATTCAAATATCACAATCTCATATATTCATATCAATTTCCTCATATTTCCAATCAATATATTTTTCAATATAACATTCATTCAATATTCAAATTTCTACATAAGTCATATATATTATATAATTCAATCAATATAATTTCAATCAAAATAATTTCAATCAATATAAATTCAATAAATTCATCGCATACTAAAATCAATCTATTTCAATTGTAAAACATCATAATTCAATCACTAACAATTGCCATATGTATATAAATATAATAAATAATGACTAAGTTCGGATTATAGAAATACAAACCGTAATTTTCGAGCTAACTCCAGTTGACTTTGTCTTGTCCTTTCTTAGCCGAGATTTCCGGTACCACATTGACTACGAAATTAATACAATTCATAATCATTAATACATTACTAATTTATATCTTGAGTTACAGAACTCTAAATTAAGATCCGCTAATTTTTTCTGAAACTAGACTCACAAATCTTCTTACAATAAAATTTCCAGAAATTTTGGTTTAGCCATTAAGTACAGTTTATTCTTTAAATTCACCCCTATTCTGCTGTCTGACAGTTTTGTCCCTTCTTCACTAAAAATTAATTATCTCACAGTGCAGAACTCGGATAATATTCCCGTTGATTTCTTCTGAAAATAAACTCATTAGGAATTCTAAAAATATAACTTTAAACCTCTAATTATTTTTCTTCAATTTTTTGTGATTTTCCAAAGTCAGAACAGGGAAACCCGAATTCATTCTGACCTTATCTCACAAAATTTATTATATTTCATAATTTACAACTCAATTGCTTATACCGTTTCTTCTATAAGAAACTAGACTCAATAATATTTAATTATATATTTTATTCATCCTCTAATTCAATTTCTACAATTTTTGGTGATTTTTCAAACTTAGACTACTGTTGCTGTCCAAAATAGTCTTAGTACAAAATATTGATTTACTTTAATTTCAATTTAATCCTAACTAAATTCACTTACTTTTCTATCTTAATTCATACTTTATTTCTACTCAATTTTTTAACCAAACTTAGACATAATTATCTATTTTTCATCATAAAACCATAATTTCAAAATTCTTTCAATTTAGTCCTTAAAGCATAAAACTTATGAATCACTTTACAATTCCATCCTTATATCATTTCTAACTTGAATTTCTATTAATTTAGCCCTTAATTCATCATTTTATTTAACATGGACAGTATCTAGAAATCTAATAACTTTTAAAATATCAACTTAATTTCATCAAAACTTTGTTCTAAAACTTCTAAAACATCAAAATTAAGTAAAAAAGTGCTTGATTGACTTACCTATTAAAGCTTAAAGCTTCAAACCTTAAATTTTCTCTTTTCTCCCTTTCTTTCTTTCTTTTTCTCCCCTGCTCTCTGTTTCGTTTCATTCTGTTTCTATTTCCTTTCATTTGCTTCTTTAGTTTATATAATATAATATAATATAATATAATATAATATAATATAATATAATATAATATAAACATAAAATATCTTTATTATATAATAATATAATAATATAATAATATACTAAACATAAAAAAAAATCTTAGATTTTCTTCACGATAAACCGCCTCAATTTATACTTTTTGTATAATTTCCCTTTTAGTCCTTTTTATTTTCTTTTAATCTATAATTCAAATTTTACCCCTTATTCAATTTAGTCCTTTTTCTTAATTACTCTTAATTAAATTAAATTCACTTAATTAAACTCTAATTAACCACTCATTTTACTTCGTAAATATTTTTAATAAATATTTACGAATCCGTTTTTCAGAAACGGAGACCCGAAAATACACTTTTTCGGTAACGGTAAAATTCGGGTCGTTACAAAATTAATTTTTTAATTAAATAATTTTCGCAACCCAAATCTAATTCCGTTAAAGTCATGACGACTTTATCGTAAAAAACAATCTATGCGAAAATATATTTAATTTCAATATTCAACGGATTCTTAATGACCAATTAATGTAATTCCATTTTTGAAATTCAATTATTTAATTAAATAATAATTTTAAAAACTTAAATTAATTTTAAGGTCATTTCCATACTTAGTGAGAAATCACATTCATTTTTGAATGTAACCCATTTCTCTAACTTTATCATTTCCATCCATTTCTATTAATTTGATTCTAAATGCAATTTTTTGGTTTCAAAGAGTTAGCGAAGGGACTGATTGGACATATGTAGTTAGGGCTCAAATGATTTATAATTAAGCTTTAACTTTTCACCTATTAATTATAAACTCATTTAGTTACGAAGTCATTCCACTATAGTATCCTGACTAAGCTCTCCCCAGTTACATACCATTACAAAAGCTATTTGATCAGTGATCGTACAATGACATTTTCATAAGTATGTTACCCTCATAGATATCCTTAATCTCTTGTGATAAATTCATTCTCCCAATATGATACTATTTTATCTCATGGTAACCATCATATCTTCCTTTATGAAAATTCAATTACTATGAAATAGTAATAAAATCATTCATCACAAAGACGAACAAACCGTGGCCACGTTTACTTTTCATCAACCATGTAATGTTAATGAGAGGATATCATTTACCCATATCTTGGGTTATGAATTCACTATTGTGAATGATGCTACATATTGCATATATAAGTCATATATTCAACGCACCAACTTTCAATTCTTCATCTATTTGAACTCAAGCTTTTACTTACATCAAAGTATACGAGTCACGCATACATAGTCCACCATCCACTCAGGATTAAGGTATGTCACACTATGAATGTCACAAATGAATAAATCCATAAATGAATTCAGGATCTATTCTACTTGGGTCATGTTCGATGTGCTACCAGTCCAATCAGTTACATCTATGTCTCTATCTTCTTGGAGTCATCCGCTCAGATGCTCAATACAAAGCATCTCCATAATTGGACTTGATAGTTGACATATTATTACTTTCAATCGGTTTGCTCATTTTTAGTTAGACTAATAACATGTTTATATTCATCTACTAATACAAGTTGTCTTTCCATTTTACAATCTGACCTCGCAATAGAACTTAATATTAATTAAACGTTAGATAATCAGTGAGCTAATATCTTCTTTCATTTTTGTTTGCATTTAAAAACCATTAAGGACAATGTACAAAGGGCATTAATGTAATTCATAGATAATTTTAATAAACTAATATGTTAGAAAAAATGCAAGCATAGAAATGAACATACTATACTTAGGGCACCAAATCCAACAGTCTCTCACTTGCCGTAGTGAAGTATATGAGTCATATTTTGTATTCCCATGCTCTCCACGTAACACCCCATACCCAATCTGATAGTCGGGTTTGAGATATAATGTGTCACATTCATTGCTAAAGAAACTACGAATAAATTACAATCTAACTCATAACATTAAACATTCAAATATAAATAAAACATGTATATAGAATGATACATAATTATTTATGGGTCTTATACAAGCTTACGAAAGCTCTATTGCTAACCCGAGGTCTAATTAGGATGAAACTGTAATGTTTACAAAATTTCAAGTTGACATCACGACGTCAGGGGTTCCTCATCATGATGCAACATACTGACTTAGCATCATTACAATAACCCATACCCAACATTACGTCGTCTGATCTTATCGTGACGATAATTGTTTGACATTGCGATGTGACATATTGTTTTCAAATGGTTAGGTTTTGGCACTTATTTCCAACCACCTAAAATATCCCAAACACATTTACATTTATAGTCTCAGCTAAAATGCCATCTCAAACCTACATTTATAACATGTTTCATCATTCATATGACCATTTGTAATTCATAGCTATTAAATTTTTACATTCGAGAACTATGAAACTTCAAACATTACCAAAAAGACATATTATAGAGTATGCACACAAGTAATTCAACTTCTTATATAAAGCTACAAATTGCCAATTTCATCTATAAAATTCAACAATTAGCCATTTTTAACTCTTCAAACGAAGTCCTCATATGACTTGAACATGTATTTTGCAAAATCGACTCGACCTAGGTATATGCCTTAATTAAAACAAAAAAAAATTATACAAACTTTGTTGAGTCGGGGATCACTTACTGGATGTTGGATCTACCACTCAAACTCTTAGAAATCAACTATACTTGAGCACGAAGAAACAAACTTATGTTGAGTGAAACCGCTCAATGGTAATTCCATGACTTAAAATAAAATAACATAATCATTAGTAAATTTTCACAAGATATATAATATCAATGACTATTCAAAACATTTCTATGATGCCAAATAATTCTATTTGCATATCCACATTTGAGCATACTATAACAGTAGTAAAATTAATTCAAGGCACTTATCAACTACCTATCATTAAACCAATTCCAATTTTAATACATTCAATTCCATTCTCATTTAATACCAATATATAGTTTAACCCACCATTCAATCATTTTTTGGAGTTTATCGACTCGTTTGTATTTGTTCGGCCCCTAAGACTCATTTTCAATTTATATATATAGTAGTTTACATACCTTATCCATCTTAAAACACATATAAGCACAATAAACCAATTCATCAACATTCCATAACTTCTATACTACTCTTGTCATCTCGGGTGGCACAACAATGATGGTTTGTACTATTTAATAAATTACCATCATGAAGGGCCCGACAATGATGGCTGTCACTATTCTTACATTTTACCATCCTGAGTGGTCCAGAAACGATAATTCTCATAATTTACCTATTGTACCAACCCGGATGGCCTAGCAATGATGATATTCAGTATCTAAATATTCTACTATCTTGAATAGCTCAGCAACAATGGCTCTCACAATATACACATTCTACCATCCTGGATGGCCTGACAATGATGGTTTTTTACCTATGGCATTCCAACTAATTTGACGATACTCAACATCATAACCACATATTGTACTCTAATCTCATCACCAATTCATCACAACATATAGTATATTTCAACTCAAATTCATACCAAATAACACAGATAAATTAAATCATACTATTTTTCATTCTATTCAATTTAGTCACTGTTTCGAGAATTCAATCTCAATCATAAAAATTCAATTCAAATAACCATTGATAACGCACCTCAATGTTACATCATGCATAACATAATAAATATGCAGCAATTAAATTGTTCGAAAACCAAAGAAATACAAACTAAGGTCTCGTGTCACTTGTCAACAATTTTCGTTTTTCCTTTCCCTTTCGATGGCCCAGTACCGATTTTAGCTACATAAAATCATAAAACATAAAATTCAATCAATTTCCAGCCAATTCATTACCAATTTCAATTTTTTTCGTAATTATTAATTTATTCAATTTAGTCCTTAAAACAGGGACAATAATATATTCCAATCTAAAGCCTCGAATTAAAATCCAATTATACATATACTTAATAGGTACCCTCTACTTTCTATTCCTACTTCAATTTAATAATGATTTTCAATTTTATTCAATTTGGTCCCTAATGTACGAAATAACAATTAAGCTTTACAATTTAATCCTTTTTCGTAATCTAGGCTTAACTTCTATCAAATTTACACCAAATTCATCCATTTCTCAACAATGAAATCTCTCAAAAACTTTAAAAGTTTCACAAATTAGTACATGGGCTAGTTAAATCAATCCCCCTATGATTCAATTTCCATAAAAATCAAAGAAAAATGGCTAAGGACTTACTTGAATTTGATACTTGAATGTCCAAAGGTTTTCAAGCTTTCTTCTTTTATTTGGTTTTTACGGGTTAAATATGAAAATGACAACATCTTCTCTTTCTTTCCATTATTCTTAATATTTATACATAATTAACATGTTTTAATCTAACATAATTAACATAATTCTTTAATTACTTAAGATAATTAACAAACTTCATTATCGTCCACTAGCACATAATTAAATATGGTTTATTAAACATTTTGTCCATTTGGATAATTACTATCTACGTCCCCAAGCTTTTTCCTTATTAAAAATCTATAACGATTAATTTTTTACAATTTAGTCCTTTGACCCAAATTAATCATAATTTTTTCCAAATTGACTAATAAAATCTCTATATATTAACTCCGTAAATCTTTATATATTAAATCTGTAAATATCCTTATTTAATATTTATGGACTTAGTTTAGAAAACGAGGTCTCAAAATCACAATTTCTAACACTATTGAAAACCAGGTTGTTACACTCCACATGTTTCTCAAAACTCCTAGCTAGTAGTGTCTTGGTAAATGAGTCTGCAAGGTTTTCCTTTTATGCAAATTTGAATACATCCACAATTCCATCTGCAACTGCTTCCTTTATAATGTGGTACTTTCTATCAATGTCTTTCGTCTTCTTATGGCTTTTAGTTTCTTTGGTGTTAGCTATTGCCTCACTATTATCACAATACAGTATGATAGCTTTTTCCATACTAGGAATAAATTTAAAATCTGTACTGTATTGTTTTTTCATTGCGAATGAGTCCAAGAAGATAGAGACATAGATGTGACTGACTGGACTAACGGTACATCGAACATGACCCAAGTAGAATAGATCCTAAATTTATTTATGGATTTATTCACTTGTGATGTTCATAGTGCGACATACCTTAATCCTGAGTAGAGAGTGGGCTATGTATGCGTGACTCGTATACTTTGATGCAAGTAAAAGCCTGAGTTCTAAAACTGGTGCGTTGAATATATGACTTCTACAGTATATAGCATAATTCACAATAGTGAATTCATAGCTCGAGTTATGGATAAAAGATATCCTCTCATTGACATTACATGGTTGATGAAAAGTAAATGTGGCCATGGGTCGTTCACTTTTGTGATGAATGACTTGATCACTATTTGATAGTAATTGACTTTTCATGAAGGAAGATATGATGGTTACCATGAAATAAAATAGGATCATATTGGGAGAACGAATTTATCCCAAAGAGATTAAGGATATCTTATGAGGGTAACACACTTATGACAAAGTCACTGGACGAGTATGGATCGAGTTGCTTTCATAATGGTATGCCATTCAGGAAAGCTCAGTCGCAATACTATTGTGGAATGACTTCGTGACTAAATGGGTTTATAATGAATAGGCAAAAACCTAAAACATAATTATAAATCATTTGAACCCTAATCGCATATATTAAATCGATCCCTCTGCTAGCTCGTTGAAACCAGAAATGAATTGCATGTTGAATCAAATTAACAGAAATGGATGGGAATGTTAAAGTTAGAAAAATAGGAAACATATGGAAATGAATATAGTTTTCTCTAAATGGAAATGTCCTGGAAATGAATTTATGATTTTTTGAAATATTAATTAATTATTTAATTAATTAAAGTTCAAAAATAGAAATAAATTAATTGGTCACCCCACCCGATGAAGCCTTAATGTTTGGATACTATTTAAGAAAATAAGACGGATGAGATAAGTTTCGAATATTTTAGAACTAGACTAAGTATAGGAACCCTTTGAGCATGCTTGTGAAGCCTTGATATTTGAAAGCTCTAGGTTGACACATAGTGATCAAGAAGTGTGTCGAGTTAGGAATGATTCACCCAAAAGCTTTGATGGCACATAGACTGGACGGATTCTGTTATAGATAAAGGAAGCGATCTTTATGATGCGAGTTTACATCAGCAGTGTAAAATATTCTATGAGATTGGCTTTGAGCTAGTGAAGATGGAATAAACAATATTCAGGAACCAACCAAACGAAACTCAAGATAGTTAAAGACCAAAGATAGGTACTCGATTAGTTTTCTTAGAAATTTTAGACTTGGAAAATACCACCTAATGACTGATACGACATTTAAAAAGTTTCAATAAAGACTAAGATTGGGTTAAGTATTTGACGCAGGTTAAGGAGAAAATATTTTCTCACTTCCTTTTCTAGAAATAATAAGACTAAAAGAAAGGAGAGGTACTCCTCTAAGTTAAGACTGAGATCACAACATTTGAACAAGATTTCCTTAAAAGTAGGGTAATACCCGATATCTGGGCGAGCTCTGAACATAATAAGTAAATCAAGTGTTACTTCAAATAGTCAAGTATTGTCTACCTCACTAATGCTCTTGGCATGTTAAGTGGGTACAAACTAATATTAGACTTAGGCAATAAACTACCTTAGAAAAGAATAAATCATTAGGAAAAAGAAGTCTAGTAAGGTATTAAGAAAACTCGAATAATAGGGTCATCGCGAAGAAGGCATGATGTGCCAAATGTGATTAGTTAAGTAACCAGGTACGCCCTAATGTAATGAATAAGGAAAAAGGATAGCATGGAAGGGATAAAAAATCGAACGTTGTTAAATATGGTATGTTTGATGTTAAGTAATTTGAAGCTGCTAATCTCTTTTTGGGAATACGCTGCACAAAAGGCTTGCTGTATTTTGAATAATGTGCCAACTAAGGTAGCATCAAAAACCCCATACGAATTGTGGCATGGCAGGAAGCTGAATCTTAATCATTTTAGGATTTGAAGATGCCCGACTCACGTATTGGATAAAGATGAAAGAAAGTTGGACTCACGAGTAGAATTGTGCATGTTTGTAGAATATCCAAAGGGAATAATAGATGGTTTGTTTTATAACCCAAAAGAGCAAACTATTATAGTTTAAACTCATGCTACTTTCCATGAAGAAAGTTACATGAATGACTTCAAACTTCGAATTAAAGATGTACTCAAGGAGCTTTCAGGAAGTATACAAAACCCTACGAAAATGGTTTCAAAAGTGACTCCTAATAGTAGACCTACAAATGATCAGCAACATAGGGACCTCATTGCAATAGAAGGTTCTTAATAGGCATGAGTTCTTCCAATATAACGGAAGTGTTTTTAACTCTAAGTCTGCCGAATAGGAAGATGATGACACATTCACATATGATAAAATGATGTAGAGTGTTGATTCCAAGTTGTATACATGTGTGTTTTGATGACATGAACAAGTCTATTGTGAAAGAGTTTGTTATGAGTAAGCCTATGCATAAAGTTTAAGGGAATGTGTTACGTGTTTGTAAGCATGAATGCGTCTGTTATGAAAAAGTTTGAAAGGAATAAATCTGTCAAGCATGAGTCTGCATGAAGTGTTTGTGTCTATCTCTAGATTCGTTTAAAGGGATCCGTTAGGACTAAAAACACGAATCTCTAAAAGGAAAAGACCATGGTGTAAGACTTTGGCTTGGCCACGACATCATATGGAATATGTAAAGAAGGTTGGGTGAGTACCAACGATAAAGGAAAAACTTCATGACGATGAGTATAGGTGAATCCCTATCATCAAAGACACTAATTTTCATAGAAGTGAGCTTTGTGGTTGTCTTTGTCAAAGGAAGCCTTTGTGGCTATCTTTGTTATAAGGAAGCTTTTGTGGCGATATCTGTTAAATGAATGTCTTTGTGGTTATTTCTGTCAAAGAAAGCTTTTGTGACTATCTCTGTTAAAGGAATATCTCTGTGGCTATCTTTATTAAAAGGATGCCTTTTTAGCTATCTCTGTTAAAGGAATGCCTTTGTGGCGAATGCCTTTGTGGCTATCTTAGTTAAATGGATGCCTTTGAGACCATCTTTGCTAAAAGGATGCCTACATGGTGAGACTCTAAAAAGAAGGCTTTTATGGCTATCTTTGGAAAAGAATGCCTTCGTGGTGAAATCTGAAGAATGGATCTCGTGATAACCATCTAAAGACAATGCCTTTGGGTAGATACCAAATGAACAATGAACCCCTTATAGTTACAAGAATGAATTGAAAGGCTAGTGCACACTAGAGTATGTGGCTAGGTAAAGATATGAGTTAAGAGTAAGAATAGAGAGTGCTCTAAAATAAAGAAGATATGGGAAAATTATAAGATAAGAACTAGGCACAGTCTATACTGCCCGAAGATAATGATGAAACTAGTGGGTATGGAATAAGTTATTAAGTTTGATAACAAGGTAAATGAATAGGTTAAGGATTATGTAAAGATAAGAGTTAATAAAGGATACAGAAGGTAAATAGATGTTAAGTATAGTACGCACAAGAGAAGGAAAGACGGTTCTAAAGAAAGAAAGAAAGATTGTAGCCTCATAATTGTACCTGCCAAGGAGGAAGAAAGGTAAAGAAAAACTCCAAGGATGCGCAAAACAACATATGTAACATAGAATGATTGAAAAAGTATTCTAATGTTTAGCTCAATAAGTTCTTATGAACTTACTAAATTTTATGTTTCAAGTCTGTAAGGGAATGCATGTCAAGAGACAATGCACTGGGCTGATATGAATATAAAGGAAATCAAGTCGCGTGTCAAAGTTTGTGCATAAGTCATTTGAGTAGAAATTCAATATGTTTATAACTATAGTCTTTGCCTAAATAAATAAGTAGTACTCCAAGATGTACACAATAGGCTAAGAGAGAAAGTAGGAAAGTTTGATATTTTATTGATTTGAAATGATAATTATACATTGTATTTCGACAAGAAGCTCTATAGTAGCCATAGATAGTAGTTTGTATATAGGCAAAGTGTAAACATAGCCATATACTATGCGCTAGTAAGAGATTCTGTTACTCTCATAGAGAGACGTTTACTGAATAAGAAAGAGGAATTTTCAGTTACATCTGTAAGAAGCACGTAACACTCGAGATTCGGATCCAGTAGATCACGTCGGGTCGAGAGTATTACAATGAATTCGTTGAATGTAGAAATATTAAATATATTTTCTTATATATTCTTTTATGCTAAAATTGCCATGATTTTAACGGAATTAGAATTGGGTTAAAAAAATTATTTAATTGAAAATTTATTTTATTTTATTTAAATTAATTTAATATGTTTATTTTGGGAAATAAAAAAAATAAGTATTGGGTTAGATTGAATTATAAAATTTTGGGTTAAAAGTCTAAGAAGTACTTGTAATTAGACCCGATACGAGAAAGGCCCAAAAGCCCCTCATGGTTAGTGATAGAGACGACAAACCTTAGTTTATTTAACTAGGGTTGCTGCCCGATTAGGAGTTCGTCTATTGAAATAGACTTCTAGAATTCAACAATGGTTTCAACTCTTCCCCCTATAAATAGATGGCACCTGTAGGGTTAAATACAAAACTTTGAGATATGATTATTGGCCGCATTTGGAAGTACTAACGTCTAGAGTGTGAATACTGCAATAAAAATATAAAAAGACAAGATGGTATCCGCAAGTATACAGGTCGAGTTGTAATATAGTTTTACAATGAAATAGGAGAGTACTCCGAGGATTGTACCCAAGGGATGCAAGAGCTAGATCAATTTTAACCTAAATACTAAAAAATATAATTAGTACTTTTAATTTAGTTATACTACGAAGAATATAAAATAAAAGGATTTTTTGGGTTTTATAATAATAGTAATAAAGACAAAATAACATAAAAAGATAAATTTCAAGATATTAAAAAGGAAGAATAAATCAAATCTAATTATGGGTGATTAGCCCACTTCGGTAATCTCCATCAATTTTCGTTTTGGGTTTCCTCGTCAATCAACTAGTCGCTACCCTAGCAGGATCTTCTGATCTTCCACTAACATAAAGAGTCAGCAAGAACTACTTATCTTCTAACCTCACAGTCCAAACTGGTTTGGGGTTAAGGTATTCACGGATGGGCAATACCAATTTTGGTTAATTCCCATCTTGATGACTTCCTGGGGTTGTCAGGCCTAAGGTTTATTTCACGTTCTCCCTTTCCCAAACAACTGATCAGTTGAGTAACCCTACAAAACTATTAACAGATCTTACCTCTACTCGCTAATCCCCCATAAAAGGATTAGTTCCTCATGGCATTCATAAAAAATATATAATAGATGTAAAGAGAAAGCATGCTACTTAAATTGACAAGATAGAGTAAATGAAACAGCCTGATTGTATAGAAATTAAGTGCCAACCCACAGAATTGAATTATTCCACAATTTAGATCTTTTGAAATTGGCAAGAACAACTAAATAAAACTAAAACCTAAGAATGAAGAAAAAATACTAAACTAAATTTTACACAGAGAATCTAAGCTAAAGGAATAATGTCTCTAACAAGTGACAAATGAGCCTATTTATAGCCTTCAGGTGGCTGTTGACATTAACCTCAGGTTAGCTGACGTTCTCGAGCTTTAAAGTTTGATTGTGCATACCAAAACACTACTACTTCATGTTTAGTTTTCGTCATAAAGTCGACGTCGTGACACACCAGGACTTGTGTCACGACATAGCAACAAATATGCTCCTCTGCAACCATCTTTCGGGGGTATGTCGCGACACCCTTAGTTTGTGTTGCAACATTGAAGGCAAACTTGAGTTTTCTTCATTCTGTTCCCTATGTTGTGACATCAAGTCATCCGTGTTGCGACATAACGACCAATATTCGTTTAGTATGCCTTCTAATGGTCTCCTGCACACTCACAAAATACATTAGCTCACCCTTAGGCCTCATCTAGCTCCTAAGGTAAATAAAAGACTAAATTTGAACATTGTATTGAATATAAATAAAACTATGAAAACTTAACTAGAACATAACAAAAATGCTGAAAATAATGAGAATTTATTCTCTAAGTATTAATTCTATTTTCTAGAATAACAATTCTATCAATTTCTATTGAGAGATATTTTGTTTTCACATTGAAAGTAAAGAAAACTATTTATGGTTCTGTGTTTGATTCATATTGTTCGAGTCTATACTCGAAGTAGTTCGTGGTATGAGAATAGTGGAGAAGGTCGTTCAGTTGAAAGCTAGGAATGACAATGATCCGTCTAACTGAAAACACAATTGTGATTTCGATAAAGATTTTATTACTAAAAATATCACAAACTGACTCGATTTTTAAAATTTTTATTTTTCATTGTGCTAGAAAACCATTTTCAAATAGGATTTTTTTCCAACAAATGTGTCATCAACATGGCAATCCATGTGTTTACCACATCAACAAATTTAAAAACATTAATGTTTTTGTCTATTTTGAGGTGATTTGACAAAAATCACAAGTTTAAGGGTTAAAAATACAAAAAAAAGAGCTAAATTGACTTCTTCTTTTTTTTGTAAAGTCAGAGGACCAAATAAGTC